>NC_077231.1:56517790-57197290 GCF_027887165.1 Monodelphis domestica | reverse complement strand
TTATTTACCTCTCCAGGGAAACATTATTTATTTGCAACTGTATTTTTAATTTCATTTATAGCAATATTGTTTCTATTAACAATTGCAATGAACTTATGACATAAAAGGGCTAGACATTGCCAAAGAAGGAGAAGATGGAGTCTGAATGTAGATTGAAACATACCATTAACATTCTTATTAACCTGGCAGAGAATATCACACATACAAAATATATTTTTTTTAATTTTTGGCAATATCACAAAGTATTTTTGTTTCTGTTATATAGATGAAAAATAACCCCCCAAAAAACAAAAACAAAAACAACTGAATTAGAGCCAAAATAACTTGGCTATACTCTCACAGTGAACTTTTCAGTATAGAAAAAAACAGGGTAATACTATTGTATAACATCATATACTTCTTAATCTGATTTTATTCCTACTTAAGTGACTCCAATTCCACCTCTGATCTCAATTTGAAAGCACATTCTGTAATATTTAAGATAGTGTCCTTACTTATTATAAATAGGTTAGGGATTTAGAGATGGAAAGTACCTTAGAGATAACCTAGTAAATGTCCCTCATTTTACTAATAAAGAAACTACAATTCTTCATTTATCATAGGATTTGAAACCACACTTCCTTTGACTGTAGATGATGATTTTTTCTTTTCTAATACAGTGCCTCAAATATGTTAGGACTTCAAAAAATAAGGAATAAAATTGAGGCTCTCATTTTTAAAATTTTTGTCTTTTTTTAATAGCATTGCCCTCATCTCTATTTTAATATTTGATTTTCCTAATTACACATAATAACAATTTTCAGCATATTTTCCAGAATTATAATATCCAAATTCACTCCATCCCTCGTTTCCATACTCCCATCATTTAGATAAGCAATTTGATGTGTTGTCCATGTGTGATTGTGCAAAAGAAATTTCCATATTCATCTTTCTTGTGAGAGAATATGTATATAAAACCAAAACTCACAAATAAAAACATAAATAAAATAAAAATGAAAAATAGTATGCTTTGAAATCTATTCAGACTCTCATAGTTCTTTCTTAGGAGATAGATAGCATTCTTTGTCCTTTAAAACTGTCCTATATCATTATATTGTTAATAATAGCTGTCTTTCACAGTTGTTCATTTTACAATATTTCTGTTTTTACATACAATGTGTGCATGTGAATCAAAGTGGTTTTATAGCCCATGGGTTATAGTTCTAAATTGCCCTCCAGAATGGTTGTATAATTCTACAATTCCACCAACAGTGTATTAGTATCCCAATTTTGCCACATCCCCTCCATTATTGATCACTTCCCTTTATTGATAGGTGTAACGTGGTATCTTAGAGTTGTTTTAATTTACATTCATCTAATTAAGAGTGATTAGAACATTTTTTCATATGATTATTAGTAGGTTAGATTTCTTCATCTGAAAGTTGTCTGTTTACAACCTTTGAACATTACGTCAATTTTGGAATGTCACTCTCATTTTAAGAAGAGTTTCAGATGCCTATTTCCATAGCTTAACAATATGACACCTAAAAGTTCTCATCATCATTTCATGTAAAACTCAGACTTGAAATAAATTAATCTTTTCAACATTCTTATGTGTCCTTTCATTTTACTAGGAGAAACTACATTTTTTCTGCTCCTCAATTTGATCTTTTTGGGGGGATTTTAATCAACTAATAATTTGGCATCTCTCATTAGAAATCAAAATATTCAGGGTGGTTTGTCACAACCAGAACTCCATGAATAATTAGCCTTAGCATCCCCAAGCTTCTTAATTGTCTTTGCAATGAATCAACAAAAACAAGGTAGTAAACAAACAAGACATATTCCAAAGGCCTGGTTATGCTTAACATTTTAAAAAAGAGTCACACAGGACTGGAAGGCATGCAAGCAACAGGGTGCACTTACCTTATTTTGCTTATCAGAGTAGGGATGGAGGTGTTTACCAGGATAAATGATTTTTTTTAATGTAGTGTCCTTACTACCTAGCATTCACAGTGAAGTATGGGATACAGAGACAATGCTATGGACTAGATGGATAAAAGATAGAACCAGGAGTTAGGAGAAATTTGGATGATAATCAGAGGTGTGCTGGAACCAACTCCTGAGAACCAGTTAAACTTTCAGTGTGATGATTAACATTTTGAAAATTAGCA
This sequence comes from Monodelphis domestica, assembly GCF_027887165.1. Classification (NCBI taxonomy): domain Eukaryota; kingdom Metazoa; phylum Chordata; class Mammalia; order Didelphimorphia; family Didelphidae; genus Monodelphis; species Monodelphis domestica. The sequence goes on along the minus strand of NC_077231.1, from coordinate 57,195,137 downwards.
AATGCTACAAATCAGAGTTTGATGTATTGTTTTGTTGTTTGTCAAGACTTAAGGGCATGATGGACAAAATGATAGTAAGGTAAAGTAAACTCAAAAGTGTACCCTACATTTTTAGATGGTCAATTGTTAAATACCAGCAAGGCCCTGGTTTTGTTATCTTTCTGATGCTTACTAACTATGGGCAAGTCATTCAATTTGTCTGAATCTCAGAATCATCATCTATAAACTTTGGATAGTAACAATAGAATGTATAATCTACATTAAAGTTTACAAAGGATCTTTCATAGATCCTAATTTTTAAATTTTATATTTTTTCACATTATATGTAGATATAATTTTGATAATTTTCTGATATTCTACGATATATGTTCTCTCCCTCCTTCCTACCACTTCCTCCTCCTTGAGACTGCAAGTAATATGATTTAAGTTGTACATGTGCTATCATGAATGTATATCCTCTTTTTTATTATCACAATAATTCTAGATGTAGGTTCTATTCTTAAGTGTCTGAATCAGGATTCAAACTCAGATCTTTCTGACTCAAACATCAAAACTCCATCGACCACCACCAAGGACTTTTGTAAAGACCATGAGGCAATATATGAAAAAGATTTTGCAAATCTCAACACTTTGATTTTTTTAACATAAATAATTTCATAGATATTCATGTGTATATGATTGGGCAGATTCAAGGACACACTAGAAATAGATCAGATGAGCTCAGAAAGACTAATTGTTAAACGTTTAATTTGAAATTTTGCTCCTCAGAAATTGTCAAATGTCACAAATGAGATTTTGATTCATTGTTTTGTTGATTCCTAGTCTGAAGAAAATGGTGAGAAAATGTTAATAATTCCGATTAAATTTTAAAATGTCCTATCTATTTTTATACCTCAAAGAGGTATTATTAAACATTTATGACCTCAACTTTGGAAAGATGTCATATAAGTTGTGGTTCTATATATTTAGTGAGAATTTTGTCTGACAAAGAATAACAGTACTAGCCCATTTTCTCCTCCTGGAACTCAGGTTTCTAATATGCTTAACTGTTAGCATTAATAATTCCTTTAGAGTCAACCTTATAGGTCTTTGAAATAGGGTTACACAGTAGAAAGATCACTGTATTTGTAACTGGGATGAAATCCCAACTCTACTACAACCAAGATCATAGCCATGAGTCCTTGGCTTAGGGGTATAATTGGTGTGCTATCAGGAACATTGAATACAAAAAAAAAGATCCTAAAAAAATCTCATGTTAAAATTCTCCTTTTTTTTTTCTTTTTAAACTTCTCAATGTGTTGTAATTCATATAAAGAAAAAGATTGGAGTGAGTTGGTGGAGAATTATATTAAAAAATCAAGTAAAAATTTTCAAATAGACTTTAAAAGCTTCTTTCATGCTTTGGGAAACTAATTTTTGAATAAATACTGAGTCTGATGTCTGGTTTGATTTATTCTTTAGATTCATTCCAGGTGAATGTATTCTTCCTGATGGCAGGCACTGTTTTTTGTTTTCATTTTGTATCCTCAGAATGTTGCACCATATCTTATGCATGTTAAGTGCTTAATAAATTGTTGTTGTATTAATTAAAATGAGTTTATTTCTCCCATTGCACTGAACATAGATGGTATGGTACTATCTTCATATAGTAGGAACTTGAGAAAGTTATTTATTAATAACTTATGTGTCTTCAACTAGTCTAAGTAATTAGGCTACAAATAAAGCAAACAAGAGAGTTCTTTCCTTCAAAGAAAGTAAAGGCAATGGGGGGGGGCAAGGAGAGAAAGAGAGAGAGAGAGAGAGAGAGAGAGAGAGAGAGAGAGAGAGAGAGAGAGAGAGAGAGAGAGAGAGAGAGAGAGAGAGAGAGAGAGAGAGGCAGAGACAGAGACAAAACAGAGACAGAGACAGAGACAGAGAGAGACACAGAGAGAGAGACACAGAGAGACAGAGACAGAGACAGAGAGAGAGAGAGAGAGAGAGAGAGAGAGAGAGAGAGAGAGAGAGAGAGAGAGAGAGAGAGAGAGGAATGTGTATGTACAATGGTATAATTGCATAGTAGGGAGATGGCAGGAAAGAAGAATGGTATCTTGGTTCCAGATCAGAGTTCTGTGACCTAAGATCTGAACCCAAACTTCCAGAAAAGTTAAAGAAGAGGTTGAAGACAATGATGACAAAGTCTAAGAAACCTGACATTCAGATTTTTCCTCCAACCAAGAAAGATGTAACATGATATAAAAGTGAAAATTCAGCATGGAAATATGAATATGTTTGGATAGGACCCTACCTTAGTGTGAATTCTCCCACCAAGTATATTGTTATAGCTATCACTAAACTGCAAATCCACTATTATAATATGAAACTTACTGATATCTTCTATATCTATTTAATTCTAGCGTATAAAATACATGTAAACACATAAATATATGCTAGATGATGGTTTTTCATTAGTCTTTGTGCATATATTTATATAACAATCCATTAAGAAAGGATTCTATCATCAGTGGATACTCTACCAGTAAAACTAATTGTTAATAAGCTTTTCTAGGCAGATTTTACTTATGTTGGAGTCACAGTGCCCATCATGACCTAAGCTTGTACTACTCTGGTACAGGTTTTGAGCACCTCAGATCACCTACATGCCTTGAAGAATATATGTGTGTGTCAGAGTACAGTATAAGGAAAGAATTATTGTAGGAATGTATGTATTTATATATGTAAACACTCATGTATACCCAGATTTTTGAATGAATGGGTAATCATGTAATGAACATAATTCAATGAAAAAACTGTTATTTGCAAAGTTTTGGGCTAGTTGAGAGGGGGGGGAAGGAATAAATATTTATATAGCCTCTACTATCCCTAAATCCTTTACAAATGTTATCTCATTTGTTCTCTCTATATCATCAAGTGATGGCTCATGTATGGCCCTGTGGAGTTGCTGGTCATCTCTGGGAGGTGGGAGGGAGAGAAAATGAATTACAACCATGTAAAAATATTTAAAATCAATATCATAAAATAAATAGAATATTTTAAAATTAAAATGAAAAAGACTATCTTTGTGGAGATTACTATACGGTTACACAATATATCTCAAATTATATAGCTGCAAACATTATATTATTCTGCATGTCCCTTCTAATGAGAAAAGGTAAGATCTACATAAATGGGTATATTTAAGGTCAAAATTGCTAAATGGGGGAGGGGGTAGAATATACACATTTCTACAGTGAATTCAGGAGACTCACTAAGCTCCTTCTGGCATTTATATTCTATAATTCAATGACTTTATAATTTGCATCATGGTGATAGTGGAGATGAATCCTGGGAAACTCTGTAGAAATCATGGTAAGTATTCTTTATTTATTTATTTAAACCCTTACCTTCTGTCTTGGAGTCAATACTGTGTTTTGGCTCCAAGGCAGAAGAGTGGTAAGGGCTAGGCAATGAGGATCAAGTGACTTGCCCAGGGTCACACAGCTAGGAAGTGTCTGAGGCCAGATTTGAACCTAGGACCTCCCATCTTTAGGCCTGGCTCTCAATCCACTGAGCTACCCAGCTGCCCCCAATGGTAAGTATTCTGTTTATATTCTTGTATGTAGAGAATGTAGAGATGGAAAAGTAAATGGCCTTTCACCATACCCCCATCTCACTTTTTCCTCCTACTTGTAGCCTAATTTCTGGTCAAATTGACTTTGCTAATATGACCTTCACACCCATAAAGGAGTTAAACTTGAGAAGAGTAAACACTAAAAGTATAAGATCATAATTCTTTGAGACACCCCCACATACCCACAACCTCAACATCTCTAAGACCAAACCCATATTCCATGTCAAATGCATTTGAACATCATTATTTCAGTAAAAATGGGTAGTTTATAGAAATAGAATTTGAGGAGAGCAAGTCAAATAGACCATTCATTTAACTGTTTTACCCTCAACTGTTTTGTCTTCTTAGGACTCAATATATATTCATTAACACTCACAAACCATGTCAGGTTTTAAAAAATGGTTTTTCATGTCCCAAAGCTATATCATTAATATTAAAACCAGTTCCTATTCATTAATAATAATGTAATTTTATTTTTTCTTCAGTGAATAGTCAGACATAAAATGGGTGTAGCTGTCTACTTCTCCAGAAAGACTTTTTTGAAAAATATGTTTTTCTATTTCAAACTGGAATTGTTGCCAATTCCACACTTAAAGAGATAGGTTAGTAAATGCTGCAATGCCTGGGGTTCTTATTATCTTTGAGCTGCAGTGAAATTGAAGCTGTCTTGGGGGAAGAATAAGAAAAACTGAGTATACTGTCTGCACAGATAGGCCAAAGTGAGAGGGGAAGGAACATTTTGGGGCCTAATAGGTCCTGCTATAATACAAATTAAATATATATGCATATATTTTTAAAATCTACTAATGAATTCTTAGAGCTAGAATTTTAATTATGCAAAAAAATTAAGAAATCCAAAAGGTGTGACACTCTGGTTCCTGGGCACAAATGTCGACTTTTATATTATTGTGTTTCTCTTTGTCTTTTTATATCTCATTATGCAGAGAGCAATTTAGCTTAAATTGTTGGATAACCATAACTTTCAGGCCTCCTTTTGTGAATGTCTTTCAGTTATCAAATATAATTTTAAACTCAGAATTGTAATGTCTGTGGTGTAAGGAATATATTTTGAGGCAGGCACAGTTCCTTCAGTTGGACAGCGCCCCATTTATCTATATCCATTCCAAAAATGACAGAATTGTTTTTATTTGAAGCTATACTTTTGTTTGTCTTAAAAGAAATAAGAAAAAAAATCACTTGCAAGATGCAAGGTTCAGTGACTGAAATCAGCATCAATTTTACACATAGGTAGGTACACACAGCACAGACTTAGGACCCAAACCTGAAGCTGTTCCATAAGAGATTTTTGCTCTCTGATGCCACCTCTAACTTGAAAGGGAAAAACAAGGGACTTTGCACCAATTCCTGTCTTAAGAGATGAGGTTTAAAAATTCACCCTCATCTGTATAGTGGAAAACTACATTGGCATGAGCATCTGGGCTATAACTTTCCTCCTCCCTTAGCCCCAATCTCCATCTCTGCTAGTGCTTTTCCTCTCATACTGGCTCCCACTTCTGCCATATATATATATATACACACACACACACACACACACACATATATATATATATATATATATCATATTACACAGTGACTCTCATATTGTCTTCTCATCAGAATGTGAACTCCTTCAGGTAAGGGACCCTATTTTTTTCCCTTTGTAGCCCCAGCACTTAGCAGAATGCCTGGCACATAACACATGATTATTTTGTTTGTTTTTGTCCATGCAATGAGGATGATATATGATCCAGAGATGGCTAGTATGATGTTTTGTAGACTAGAGAAATTGCAAACATCAACTATTCATGAAAAGAGCTGACTCATTTTATAAGATATTTCATGTGTCCCTCTGTTTTTTCATTCCTTTGATTCTGTGTTATTGTTTCTTGATTTCTTATGAAATCATTAATTTCTAGATATTCAATTGATTTTTAAGACCTGATTTTCCTGTCAGTTTTTGATTCTCCCTTTTCAACTGGTCCATTTCTTCTCACAATACTTTCATTTCTCCTTCTATCACTTTCCTTCCTCCTTGCATCACTTACATTTCCCTTCCTTACTTTTCCTCTATCTCTCTTAATTGGTGTTTGAAGTCTTTTTTGAGCTCTTCCAAAATCTTTGTTCAATCCATATTTTTCTTTTGAACTTTGGGTGTGTTTCCTTTGTTTTCACTATCCCCTTCTGTGTCTGTAACTTGCTCTTTGTTTCCATAGAAAATTTTTACACTTAGATCTTTTTTTTTCTTTTCCTGTGTTTTGCTCATTTTCCTTATCTAATTATAAGTAAGTTTTATGTTCTGGGACATTGGGATACCCTCTTAAACTTTAGTGATTTCTTGATGTTATTCCCTGCTTATTTTCTGGGTTTTTACCAGTTTCAGTTCTTGGAGGCTGATGTGATGGACTGAGGTCTGAGAGCTCTGAGAGACCCCTCCACCTGCTGATTCAATTGACCCTTGAAATGCTGGTGGCATAAGGACTTGCCTCAGCCTTGGGCATAAGCTTTTTTTTTAATTGATCAATTAATTTAGTGATTATTGCTAGCCTAATCAACAAATTGATTTTCTTACTCAGAAGATAGACTCTTTATCCAATGTCAAAGTAAGGTGTCTATATTCATCCTGTTAAGTAAAGAGCACAGATTTAGAGTTGGAAAAAGTCACAAAAACCATCAAGAACAGTCCTTCCATTTTAGAGATAAGGAAACTGAGGTCCAGAGGCTTGCTTGGTCCTAAGCTTTTGATCTCACTCTGAACTTAATCAGGTCAGGTGCTGATCAAATTATAGCTCCAGGCTTAAGCTCAAGTTTTTGGTCTCACTGTGTACTTGATCCAATCAGGCATACCTTGATTGCCCTGTCCTGGAGCTCCACCTTTAGTTTGGGGCAAAAAGATGGGTCCTCACTCCAAAGTCTGAAATATGTCCTCATCCCAAACCAAGAATGCTATTCCTGGCTTTGCTCTGGGCCCACAAGGATTAGTCCACTTCAACCCAGACTGCCTTGGGCTGGGACTATGGACTTCATCACAGGGTTGAAATTTCAAGGGGCATGGTTTGGCTTATACCACTATTTGTCCAGGCAGAATCTTAGGATCTGAATGTTGGCTTCATCTTAGTTTCTAAACCTGTGACAGCAGATGTTGGGTAAAGGGATGTATGGATTGCTCTTGGCTTGTTCTTCCCTCCTTGCTACAGCCTCTTGCTCTTTTCTCACCCCAGTGCCCCAGATGCTCTTTGTCTACCTTTTGGGTTTTTCTTTTCTTGATAGTTGTTTCACTCTGGCTCCTTGTTCATTCTTTCACTCCTGTATTCACTTTGTGGAGATATTTTAATCTTGGTTGAAGAGGATTCTCATGGTGATGCAGAGTTGTTCTGGTTTACTCCCCCATCTTCAAGAAAAAGTCAAGCTGGCACCTTCTAAACATAATTTAGTACCTATTAATTAACTGAAAAGAACATGTAAAAGATTATGTTTGAGTGGAGACAAAAGAATTTCCCCAGGTTATTAGTAATAAGGATTAACAATCAAGGGTTAGGCAGGATCTTCATGTGGTTCAGATGTTCTTCAATGAACTAAAAACATTGCAGCATGATGTAGAGTCATGTCTCACCTCAAGCACATAAGTATTCTACCCTTGTGTTTTTCCATGTTAGATTCCTGTGTAGGTGTCTACTCTTCAATCTCTTCAATGTGTTCATGGAAAAGTATAAACTAGTTACCTTTGTATATTATGATATATTTTATTATGAACATATTTGCTTTATCATATTATATTTATAAAATTATATCCTTTGCATGACAGTAAGGATCCAATTTCAGGAGTTCCAATTTCTAAGGTTTCAGTTATCCAAGGTCAACTCAATTACACAGTGGTCTCTTCTAATGTTCCTTTTTTAGTTTTAAGTTTTAGATTTTTAGGGGGCTGGGAAGCCTTGGAGTATGAGTCAAGGGGCAGAAGCAATGATAGAGCACAATACACAAAATAAATGTGTGTGTATGCTAATATAGAATAGTAAAACATGATAATCTTAGAAGTAGCTGGTAACACAGGTACTAGAGGGGTTGGGCTTAGAATCAGAAAGATTATTTTGAATTTGAATGGGTGTCAGACACATACTGTGTCAACCTGGCCTAGTTACTTAACATCTCCTTCCCTCAGTATCCCCAAATGAAAAATAGCTATAAAGGTAGCACCAAGTTCTCAAGGTTTTTGGAGGATCAAATGAGAAAATATCTGTAAAATAAAACAGACAGCACATAATCTGGAACATAATAGGTGCTACATAAATGCTTATCCTCTTGCCTTCCCTTATATATGGACATAGGAAATCATTTCTTGTTACAACATATAATTGCACAGGCCCAGGAACTCTGTGGAAAACAAACTACAAGAGATTTTGCCCTGGATGAGACAGTAATTATATGATTCCTTCAGTCATTGCTGCCCATTTAATATTAATAATGCCCATTATATATGGGCAAATAATAATAATAATGACCATTAATACAACAGCAAGAGTTTTATTGTAATTGCAAAACTAGTTCACTACCAATTTGTGGCCTCTAGGTATAGACCTGAATAATAAATACATGTAGTATTGAAGAACAATCTTCAGGGTCATGTGCCCAGGTGGTCACACTATTAATGAGGATGCCTGGGTTTCAAATCTACAACATGTTCCATAGATTTCTAGAAGTAAGATTGGTTTAATCAGTTCAGTCCCTCTGCTTCCAGAAAATAGGGAGTTTTAAAACCAAATCATAGTACAGTTATTTGCTCAACTCATACTGTTTAAAAAACAAACAAACAAACAACCTTGCTTTACATATTTTATTATGCATTATTTCCAAGGCAGAAGAGAGGTAAGAGCTAGGCATTGGAACTTAAGTGACTTGCCCAGGGTCACACAACTAGGAAGTGTCTCAAGCCAGACTTCATACTCTTTTATTGAAATTACTATATGGATAAAAATTAGGCACTTTGAGATACTCACTGTTTCATAAATATCGTAATCGTTCTTCAAAGCAGAATAAAAGCATTTGTCAGTGAAAATTGTTTCCAATTTATAGAACCCATTTTCTTACTTTCTGAGATAGAGACACAATATTCAACCCTCAGCAATATAGAATACATTCAAACAGTTTCACTTGCACTGTCAGAATAACCTTAGATAAGGGTCTGGAGTCAGACGTACCAAGCAAGAATTTTTTTGTTTGTTTTCTGAATTCCTGGAGTTCTAAGTTCTATGAATGATGGTGTTAAATTTGTAGTTTTCCTTCTTCTTGTCTGCCCTGAGACTATCCAAGAATGAGATTATAGCTGTCTGAGCCAAGATTAGGAAACAAGCAGACTGAATCCTCTCCTAAAACAGACTTTAGGAAGACAAATCACTTGTCTATGGAAAAAAATACTTCTCTTTTTCAATGACATGTAAACATCTCCTTAATCTGTAAAGAAATATAAGTTTACATGTCTCTGAATCACCTGATCTTGAGGAGGGCTTTAAATGTGACCTCTAGTTCTCTGAAAAGAGAGCTGAGTTTTTTCACACTATTCCCCAGATTATTTTTGATTACAGATATTTACTAGTCATTCCAAAGCCATTTATTAGTAAGATACTTAATATTATGTGTGACAGGCAAATTTTAATTTTTGTATTATAGTATGCTTTAAATTACTCTAGTCTGGAATGAAAGAGGTTTTGTCCCAGTGTGAGATGAAATGGGAGAGCAATGGTTTCTTTATATATGACTTTGGCTATCTTCATGCTTCTCTAAGTGATCTTGCAAACGTCGTCTAATTCAATCAGATCATGGGATTGAATTTAATCCATCGGACAAATCAGTCATTAATGGAATTGTTCTGGGAATGAATAGCAAGTCTCTACTGTTCCTGTACCTGTGGTACAACATTTTTCTGCTTGCCCCTTTCCATTGTCTCAAATGAAATTACTCCAGGCATTATTAAATCTAGCTACATGTCTGCCCTCTTTTATTTGTCTAAGTAGATATCTTGGTGACCTTGAGCTCTAATTGGTGACTTTTCACCTTTGCTCATTACTTGCCTCAGGTCCAACATGCCCCATCTGGACACCTCCATGCCATGCTACCTACAAGTAACAACTTCCTCCTCTTCTTCTTGGTTCTCCTCATTCTTTTTCTCCTCTTTCTCCTCTTTTCCTTCCTTTTTCTCTTTCTTGTACTTCTTCTCTTCATCCTGTCCCTTCCACCTACTTTCTCCACCTTTTATTTCTTTTACTCTTCCCTTTGACTCCTACCCTTGTGACCCTAGAGTGATTAGTTCAATTTTCATTTAACTAGTCTTGGTCTCAAGATTAGCAGTCCAATTTTCAATCATCTAGATGCATGACACAATCAGCATCAGACTCTTCCTCTTTGGCAGAACTCCCTTCTTCCTCTATCATATTTCCAATTCTGTCTTCTTCCCTCAATACAAGGTAATTGCATTTGGACTCTCCTAGTTCAGCGGTCAGTGCACTGAGTCACCTAGCTGCCTTGTTGTGAGGATCAAATGAAATATCTGTGAAGTGTTATGAAAATTTTAACGCACTATGTAAATGCTAACACTTTGTTTTTAGGAAGTGTTTTTAAAGGTAGCTAGATGCCTCAATAGATATAGAACACTGTAGGGAAGAATCAGAAAGTCCTGTATTCAAATCTCATCCCAGACATTTAACTAGCTATGTAACTTTGGACTATTCACTCAGTCTCTAGTTTCCTCATTTGTAAAATGGGAATATTGATAATTGATAATGGATAGCACCTCCTCCCTTTTTTGTTTCAGGATAACAAGTAAAATATTGCAAACCTCAAAATACTAGATAAATATTAGTTATTCTAGGGAATGCCTAAGGACCTTCAGTTAGAAAATTCTAAAGGTCATTTAGAGATACCTTATTACAATTCACCAGAGAGATGAGGGCAGGGTATATAGTAGTAATCATCTGAATAGAGGTGATAAAATGGTGGGAGGTGATGAGAAAACCTAGTGAAATAGTAAAAATATATGTGACTCAGTGGATAGATCACTTGGTCTGAGCCAGGAAAATTTGAGTTCAAAGATGACCTCAGACACCAATTGTGTGACCCTAGGCAAGTTGCTTAACCTCTATTTGTCTTAATATACTGGTGAAGGAAATGACAAACCTCTCCAGGATCTCTACATAGAAAACCCCATGAACACTTTGGTCAACAAGGTCATGAAGAATCAAACATAAATTAACAACAAAAATAATAAAAGAGAACAGTGCCCAGGATGGAGCCTTAAGGGACACCAACAGTTAAAAAAAATTGACATGAATAAATTAAAAAAAAAAGAAAAGAAGAAAGAGTTGTCAGATGGGCTAGAAACCAGCAGATATCATCATTCCCTAAACCTAGAGAAGAGTGCATATTCAAAAAGATACAGTCATCAGTTGTGGTACTTGCAGAGGGGGGATGTCCAGAAGGATCAGAATTGAGTCATTAGATTTTTTTCATTGAAAGATTGGGCAGCTAAGTGGTTCAGTAGCTAGAGTATTGGAAGAAGACATATCTTTTTGAGTTAAGTGCCTGGACTCAGACACTTCCTAGATGTGTGACCCCAGGCAAGTCACTTAATCCTGTTTGTTTATACTTTCTTCATCTGTAAAAGGAGAAGGAAATGGCAAACTACTCCAGTATCTTTGCCAAGAAAACTGCAAATGGAGTCTCAAAGAGTCAAACCCCACTGAAAAACAATTGAACAGCAAAATTAAGAGATTATCAGCACCTGGAGAAGACTGTGTCACTTGAATGATGAGATCCACAGCCAGACTTTGGGTGGTTTCAAAGAAAATATCAGAAGAGGAGCTGGAGATACTGGTCATAAATTGCTTTCTCCAAGAATTTAATCATAAAGGAGAGAAGACACATAGAACAAAACCTAATTAGAATAGTCAGATCAAGTGAGGCTTGTATATGTCCAAGTTTGCAAGCAACAGTTAAGAACCTAGTAGGCATGGAGACAATGAAGATATAAGAGAAAGATGGAGGAGGAGCATGACAGAGTATTTGCTAGAGGGACTGAGAGGGTTTGAAGTCAAGAGCAAAAATGAAGAGATCTTCCTTGGCAAGAAGAAGAGTCCTTTCTTTAACTGTGATTAGAGTGAAGGACAAGATAATAGAGGGAAATCGATGAAGGATGTTAGCAAGAGCAGAAGGAAGAACTGTCTAAGGGGGGTATCAATTGCTGTCTTTGCTTCCTTCGTGTCCAGTTACAATTAAATACAAATTTGTAGTGGACCTAGTCTGCAGAGTTTTGTGATTCAGTAGCACATGAAAAGAGGTGGTTGCTGGTCATCATTCAGGATGGAGGCTGGGCAAAGCATGAGAAGACTTGAAAAAGTACTTTTTGTAGAAAGAACAAGTTATATTAACTGACAGGGAATGTAAGGTATTGCCTCTGCAAAAGAGAAATCTTTTCATGACTTAAAGGCATTGGAGGAAAACCCTTTTCACCTCTAAATTGCTCCATATATATAGGGCATAACCTCAAAAGGATAACACCTCACATATACAGAAAGAGGCTTAATTTCATTTTACAAGAACCAGTTTTTTTTTCCAGCTCCTTATATCTTGATCTCATAGGAATCATGGTTTTAGAGATTAAACGTAAATTTAATTTTAGTTACTTTTGTTTTCACAGTCTGTGTGCTTAAGTTTCTGAAGAGACATTCTTTTCTGTCCCCAAGTTTAGCCTTGGAAGGGAATTTTTATCTACAAGTTTTTATCTTTAGCCATTAACAAGAACACGTAAGGAAAAAGAGAAGCATTACGGATTTTATAAAACTAAGGCTAGTGTAGACAAGAGTTTTACTTGCTAAAAAATGTCATTGCTTTTTACTAAGGAAAAAATGACACTTCAATTTGCAAATAGTGGAGCAGCTTCTTATCAATTGGGAGGAAAGGCTTACTGCCTTTCAAATGACTGGGTTAAAGGGGGAAAGGGAATCTGAAAGATCCCTTCTTAAAATGATTGCCTGAAAAGTGAAAAGGACTTGAAAATAATTTCCTTATTGTTTAGGTAAGTGAAGGATGGAGTCTAGATCAGTGATTTTATTGACACGTAAATGCTAACTGTGGGAATTTTAAGCTATTTCTTTCTGGCTCTGAGATGATTACATAATGATTCTCAACAGAACTGAGTGTATCTAAACTTATAACATGAAAGTTTAAGAAATGTTCTTTTCACTACTACTTTTAAAAAGTGGGATATTTTCATTAGATAGGGCTGAGTGAGTTTGGAATTCAAGGAGAAGGATGATTTTAAAGCAGATCTATAAATTTCCACCTGGGAAAGAAATACAGACAACCATGGAGAGAGGATTTTTTATATTTATTACTTCTTAGATGATAGCCTTGGACCTTGAATACAGGTCCTGACCTTTCTCCAGGGTTATCATCCTAAAAACCATATAGAAGAAAGTTCTTCTTTATCTCTAGCTTATATGAATTAAATGAATCAATAAGCACTTTTCTGCTCCATGTTTTGGCATAAATCAAATATACATATCGACCTATCAGAAGAATGGTCTTGAGAAAGGGATACTAAAATATTAAATCTAAGATAAAGTGAGTATTATAAATATTTATATAGAGAACTTACAATTTATTGGGCAGGTATCTAATAATGCTCATCCTATTCATTAAAGTGCAGGTCTAATACTATACTGCAGCCATCTTTTTAGATCAATGAAAGATAATAAGATTTCATTTGTAGTCCATCAATCATACGCTATTCTCAACTGGATATTGTGTGTTTCATAAACATGGGGATATTACTTACCATAAAATGAAAACTTATTAATATAATATTAATTTATTTATCTTAAATCTAAAGACCAGGAAATTTCAGGGTTGCTTTTGTTGACATTTGAATGATTTCTCATAATTTTTTGTTTGGAAAAAAAATACTGGCTTTTAATATAAATAAATATGGCCTTCATTATCATGTTTTAACATTTGCTATTGTGCAAATGAGTGTTGAGGCAAATATTTTTTTGCTAATGGGTTCTCTTTTATTGATGCATTTGAAATGTGAATTATTATTAAAGAATCTGCTCAACCCAGTTAATATTTAGAAATTTCAAGGACAGATTTTTAGTCGAGATTAACTAATAATGTTTTGTTTGTTTTGAAAGGAGTACTTTATTTCTTCAACCATGTAAGAAACTTGGTGAGAAAAACCTTTAACAGAATGCTCATATGGTCTCTGTTCTGAAAATGATGGTCATCTATAATTTCCTGCAACACTGAAAGGTAAAGTTACTTGCCTGAGATTATATGGCCAAGATGTATCAGAGGAAGGATTTGAAAATGGCTCTTACTAATCCAAGACTAGTTATGTATCTAGTAGGACAAATATGAGCTTTTTCATTATAATTTTCTGCATCTTAATGAATTTAAATGAAAAAAAGATGACATACTCAGGGAAATTAGCTAAGTATAACTTACTTATGAATATGTATATTTATAGATTATATATATTCATACCTCTAAATTTTATAAATGAAAATTCATGTATGTATACATGTACAGACATACATGTAGATGTGCATATCTATGTGTTGTACTCATGTGCATAAACATACATATTAAGAATATATGTATTTCTAAGATGCATGCACTCTGGGTGCCATGCTTTTGTCCTCATCTTAGTTTATACTTTAATACAACAAAGAATCAGGCAGCTCTTCTCAAGATAGGAACTAACCTAGGCTGCCTTCTTTCCTACTTCAAAATAAACATCATACTCTGTTGGGTTTTCAGAACATGCCAATCATGAATAAGCACGATAAAAATACATACTAGTGTCTAGCCAACTACTTTGATCCTTTCAGAGTGATTATAATTCATGGATTTTATCAATCACTCTGGCTATTTCTATTTATTAGCTTCTCTCTTTCAGATCTATCCTTGAGTCAAGGAGGTTACTTCTTACCACCATAATGGTATGCTTTCAACCATTTGTGGAATCACTTAAGATTACTTTGCAATGTTACTTAGTTTAATAAATATTCATTAACCTTTTGCAGCTCAGTTACTTAGAGTCTGTTATGAGAACTATTACAGACTTAAAGGAAATACCAATAAAAATAAAAAAATATAAATAAAAAATGAAAGTAAAAAATAGCATGGTAGAGTAATAATGCAATAATTTTTGGAGTCAGTGAAACTAGGTGTAAATCTCAACTCGGACTATGGATAAGTCCCTGCAAGTTTTTGTTTAAAAATCCACAAAACAAAAGAGCTAGGCTTCTGCTTTCCACAGTCAGGATGGCATAGTAAGGAATGCTCCAAGCTTGCCCAAATTTTCTGCCAAACATCCAAAAAAAAGCATCAAAACAACAACAAAAAACACCAAAGGGCTAGACTCAATGTCTCTAAAGTCCATTTTAGGTTTTGATCTTTGATCATAATTCTTTTGCATAATCAGTCAAACAATTTAGAAATGGATTAAGCTTGCCAAACTTCTTTCATGTGTCAAATGATCTATGTTAGTAAAATTTGTGGTTGAAATTTTTTTATGCATTTGATAAAGTTTTTGATGAACTTATCATTTTTAAGGGGAGAAATGGACCAAAATCAGTAGGATGAGTGAAGTAGGACTGACTCAGAAGGGTTACCTGTAGGGCATCCAACTTACAAATAAAAATGATTAGACATTCACAATTAAAGCACAGGAACATCGATGTAACAACCTGAACATGACTCAGAGATTGCCCTGTGATAATGAAGGTACAGGGTGACACACTGTGATATAATTATCTCAATATGAAAGATTTTGAGTTGGTCAGGTTGCTATTGGCATAATATGTCCATATTGAGGTCCAATAGTTTAAGACTGATTTCCAGAACAAGTAAGAAAATTACTTCATTGTAACTATTTGATCATCATGTCAACATGTATTTCTAGCACCCTTATTAATACTTAGTACTGGGCTAAGCACTATGGAGTATAACACTCAATTAAATGAAACAACTAATGAGCAAAGCAACATAATATGTGCTAAACTATGTTCCAAAGGAGCGAGGCTTTTTGTATTTTTATCCCTACTTCTCTTGAATGGGAATCAAGAAAAATTGTCCTTAAAATCAGAGCTTTTGTTTTGTTGTTGTTGATGTTGTGTCAATGTTGCCAAGGGACTTGTTATTAAAAATTAGATTTTGTTATTATCATATATATAATATATGATGCTATGTAATACACATAATGAAATGTAGCATATGACTACATATGACATATGTATCATATAATATGCAAACACATGTAGATATATAAACACAGATACTATATAATGCATATCACTATACAATGCACACATACGCATGTTATCTGTATACATAAATTCATATGTATGTATTGAGGCACACACATACTCATAGCTAGAGTATATATAACATAGTGAGATGAATAGATTTTTTCTGCCCATGTAAAATGTCAGCTTATTTAAGGTAGACATTTTTTCATTTATTTCATATATATATATTTGCCCTCCAACACCAAAAACAGTGATGGATACAAAGAACCCTTTGGATAAAGGCTTCCTTGTTGACCGATCAAGTATGTGAATTTTGTTATAAAACCAAAAGATAAAAAAAATAAATTGATATTATTCTTCTGTGCTTGTAGAATGTTCAGATACAAATACTATGTCTACATATATGTATCCTGGACCTGAAAGCATGTTTGCATGCTTGTCCACAGGTGTGGATGTATATGCATTCACATACAGGATGAATTTGGCATAAATTCCCCCTCTCAGAAGGGAAATGCAATGTTAGGGGAAAGTATAAGAAAAATGTCAGAACATTATCAAGGGAAAAATACTGCATCTCCTCCCATGGATAACTTGAAGAAATACAATGTGTCTGACCCGAAGGCCTGGCTAGAGGCATCCTGCCAGATGAAGTGACCTTTCGGAGTTGCCTTGCAGCCCTGTGATCCTTTGATCTTTCCACACTATGTTTTGTGACTGTAACCTCTTTCAACCTTTCTATTTCTTTTTGTATTGAATTGTCGAGAACTGAATTTAATACTCCAAGGGGTGCCTCACTAGGGAAGCCTAAGTAGAAAGTCTATCAGCTCCCTAATAGATAACATGATGGAGTTGCACATCCAGAGGGAAATCTCAGCAGCTTTTTGTCCTAATCAGCCTAGCTGGATCATATGTGCAGGGTCATATATAATTCTCTTTGCTCTTACCCTTTTATTTCCTTGTGTTGTTTCTTTGTTAATTTTACCTTTGTATTACATGTCTGTTGACTAATATTGTCCCCTTACAGAAAACAGATCAGTCTAATCTTGTTTCATCTTTAAATTTCCAGTCTATTTGACAAAAAAAAAAATCCTAGGATTACATAGAAATAATTGAGAACTGTAGCATGTCAGTAAATGTGGATAGATTACATATTTAACAGGTTTTTATTATTCCCAAAGGAGTTACTTGGTTAAATAAATTATTTAGATGTTGAAGACTTGCAAGTGTGATGAAGACACAATCCTAAAAAATCAGTTTAAATATCGCATTCTTGATACCTCAACATTTCCTGTGTTCTTATATGATTCAGAGATTGAAGTGACTTTTGACATCATATTTTTCAATGCCCTCACTTTCCAGAGGAAGAAATTGAGATCAAGAACTTAAGTAATTTGGGGTGTTTTTAAGTGGCTCCCTGGATAGAGAGGCAGGTCTGGAGATGGGAGGTTCTGGGTTCAAATTTGAACTCAGATACTTGCTAACTGTGTGACACTTAACCCCCATTGCCTAACCCTTACCACTTTTCTGCCTTGGAACTGATCCTTAGTATTGATTCTAAGACAGAATAAAGGTTATTGTTTTTAAATTGCTATATTCCCACAGTTACATAGGTAGTAAGTAAACAAGCCAGAATTTGAACCCAGGTTCTTAAGACTCCAAATTTAATGCTATTTGTATTACCCCCAAAGTGATATGACCACAGCAAATGAGACTATGTAGCTTTTAATTTGCTTCTTTTCAATCTTTATGAACATCTTAAATGGGCTGGAAATTCAAATTGGTTGTTATCTCAGGGATCCATTCTGTCATTTTTAATCCATGAAAAAAATAATTAATTTCTTTAATTTGAAAACACATGTATTTAAAGGTTACTAGCTAAAAGAGATTCCAAACATAATCTAATCTGTTCCTCTCTTCTTATTTTATTGTATTTATTATTTAAGTTTTAAAATCTTTGTCTTCTATTGTAGAATCAATTCTAAATATCAGTTCCAAGACAGAAGAGTCGTAAAGGCTATGCTACTGAGGTTAAGTTACTTGTTCAGGGTCACATAGCTAGGAAATATCTGAGACCAGATATGAACCTAGGACCTCCCATCTCTAGGACTGGCTCTTTATCCACTGAGCTGCCTTGCCCCCAACTTTTTTTTTAATTTGGAGATTAAAGCACAGAGAGATTAAATAATTTGTCAAAGATGAAAAAGGTAATAAATAATTGCCATGACCAGAATATAAGTTTCTCTGACTCCTCATCTAGTATTCTTTCTATGATACTATTTTCATTATTTTCTTTTTAAAAATGTTTTAAAAATCCTTCTCTTTACTCTTAGAATAGATATCAAGTATCAGTTCCAACAAGGAAGAGTAATAAAGCCTAGGCAACTGAAGGTAAGTGTCTTGTCCAGGGTCACAGAGTTAGGATGTCTCTGAGTTCAGATTTGAACCCAGGACCTCTTAATTCTACTCTTGATTCTCTACCCACTGAACCACCTAGCAGCCCCACTTCCATATTTTTTATGTAATTTGTTGTCAGTATTAGACACTCAAAATCATAACTTAGGAATCATTTTGCATTTTTCATGATATTCAATATACTGAGACATTCAAATAAGAAGTGGGTTGTGGCATGCAACTGAGTCACTCCCCTTCATTGTAAAAGTGCACCAAGGCTTTTGCTTAAGCTATTCTCTGAGTGCTAGAATGCCTATAATTTCTGGAAATGATACTGGAAGAAGTAATTTTGGGGGAATATGTTTATATATTTGAAAACTGCTCATCGAATGACACTGTAAAATATTTCCCAGAACTGGAAAGATCTACAAAGATTAACATTAATAAGTAATTACTGAGCACCTACTATGTGCCAGGCACTAGGCTATATTTTGGGAAGATTTGTCTAAATTGTATATCACTGTGAAGGGGTCACAGAGAAACACACACACACACATACATACAAACACACAATCACACACATGCACACATACACACACAGATCCTCACCACTACCACTACAAGTGCCACTTCATTAGTCTAAACCATTTGTGTATTTAGCAATCTCTAAATACAACTAATGGAAACTCAGCATATCATTAGAAAAGAATTTTCTAAAACCATTACAGTCATGGGTTATTCCAGTTTGGGAAATTGATTTTGCTTAGGAAAGTAGAAATATAACTACACAATATAGTACTTCTGTAGGGAGGTGAAATAATATTTCTATTTCTTTTTTATTATGTCTTTCTTCATTCTCTTGCAGCTAGGTGTACAGTGTACTGAATGCTGGAATTAGGAAGACCAGAGTTCAAATATAATTTCAGACATTTAATCATTGTGTGATGCTTGACAAATTCCTTAATTTATCTTGCCTCAGTTTCTTTTTTTCTTTTTTTAACCTTTACCTCCTGCCTTCATGTTGTGAAGATAGAATTATCTCTCCCCTTATCTATTTTTAGCTAATCAAATCAAGAGCTTAAAGTACCCCTACTTGCCATTAAGAATAGTAAGTGATAACTCCAAAGGCCAATGTTCCCTCCCCATCCCCCCCCCCAGGTAGTTCTAGGTAAATTGAAAGACTTCCATTGGTTTCTGTGAAGGAGTGACAGGAAGTAACAGGAAGTGATGTGGAAAAAAGGGGTAAAAAAAGAGACCAACATGGTCTAGCATTGAATCCTTTTCTGGCATTTGGAGAGATTGGTTCCAGAGATCATTGCTTTGGCTTGGAGAAGCCCTTTTCTCTGGATCCTGCCTCAGCTTGCTGGGTGAGTGGAACTATGGCTGAAGACACCATCTGGTCTTCTGGCTGAAGATTACTGGGAAATCTATGTGTGGATAAGGGATATGGGGAAGCTCCTGCAGGGCTGAGTCTCACTTCACCAGAGAAGGACTGGTAGGCTTGGTAAAAATCTATCTCTTTAGCTACATTTTTCCACTTTCACTCTTTCAATATATTTGTAAACAAATATGCAAAAAGTCATTTTGACTTAAGGAATAATATTTTAAATTTGGCAACTACATTATTACTTTATAACTATTATATTTAGTATAAAACCTAAATTTAAATTCTTACAATATCAGTTCTAAGACATGAGAGCAACAAGAGCTAGGTCATCAAGTTAAGTGACTTGGCTACAGTCACACAGCTAGGAAGAGTCTGAGGCCAGATTTAAACCCAAGTCCCCTGATTCTAGGTGTGGCTACCTAGCTGTCCCTTAATGTCTGAGTTTTGCATATAAAAAATGAGTACAATAAAATCTTCTATTTCAGAATGCTAATTTGAAGATAAAATGAAATAATATTTGCAAACCATTTAGAACTGTATCCGGGACATTATAGATACTCTATAAATACTTATTCCTTCCCATTCCCTTTCTTTGTTGGATTTGGATCTCATCTATATTGGGTCTCTCTCCAATGTTGCACTTGAAATCCTTGTGCAATTTCTTATTACATATGCCATTTATCCTTATATTCCTATAAATCTTTTGTAAAGTATTCAATGCAAAATCTGGTTCTAGCCTCAGACACTTCCTATATGTGTGACCCTGGGGAAGTCACTTAACCCCCCACTGCCTAGCCCTTACCACTCTTCTGTCTTAGAACCAATACATAGTATTGATTCCAAGTGAGAACTTAAGGGTTTAAAAAATAAATAAATAAAAATATGGTTCTAGTTTTCTTGACATTTAGTGATATTTTTGGAACTCATGGCCTGCCCATTGGTTAGTCCTTGTTTTCATTAATAAAAGTATGTAGGTTAGAAAGTTTTATTTAATAGTGAAAGCAATTGCTTGATTAGATGATTTCTATTTTGAAAACTTAATTGTGATTTGAACAAAATCTAAGAAAACCAGTTTTGATATCTTCCTCTGGTTATACCTCTCTCCAAAGATATCATTTATGGCACTTTATCAGTGCCATTGTTTGTTTACAATCTGTTGCAGACAGTCTAATTCTACCACCATATGTCCCTCCTTTGTCTCTGGGTAACACTGAAATTCATTCTTTTGAGATTCTGGATTTTCATGATTTATCAAATAAAACAGAACAATTGGAAGAATACAGTTGTTGTTGTTGTTGTTGTTTTTAAGATGGATATTTGTTTCAGGGATAAACTCAAGATTATTAAAAGTATTTTACAATTTCCCAAAGGAAAATCTAATCATTTCTCCCCTTTCCAGTTCACCTCTAGACCCAGATCATTGCCCACTTAGATGATCTTTTTAAATTATATAGACTGATAGACATTATAATGTACTATAGACTGATGTATTAGGGCTTATAGGCAACTAAGTTGCAAAGTGGATAGAGTTCTAGGACTGAAGATAGGAAAATTCATCTGCCCAAGATAAGTTTATCTTACCTCAGACACTTACTAGCAGTGGGACCCCAGGTAAGTCACTAAGCTCTATATGCCTCAGTTTCCTTCTCTTTAAAATGAGCTGGACCATACCACTGCTGGGTTTTGTAAAGATGCCAACTGTAAAGATTAAAATTTAGGGGAGAGGGGGAGACTGAGGCAGGTAGAAATTAGTTTCTCTCTGCAAGGAATATATATTTTTTAGAGGTTTATTAAAGGTTAAAGATTAAGAATATACAAGTAAGAAACATGTGCCTAGGCCAGAGGCCTAGACAAAATAACCTCACATCATGGAAGAGACTCCTCTGCTCCAAAACGCAAGTCCAAAAGGGCCCAAGACTTCAAAAGCCTTTGCTTAAATATCTTCTCGATCTCGGCCCAGGTGAGATTACAAGGCATTCTGGGGAAGTGGAGCAAAGGCTCATGAGGATTGTAGTCCTGTATTCGAGTCTATTTTTTACAGTTTATGCCCCAAAGAGATCATGAGGAAAAAAACTTGTAGAAAATTATTTATAGTCATGCTCTTTGGGGTGGCAAAAAATTGGAAAACGAGGGGATGCCCTTTGATTGGGGAATGGCTGAACAAATTTTGGTATCTGTTGGTGATGGAGTACTATTATGCTAAAAGGAATAATGAAATGGAGTAATTCCATGTGAATTGTAACTACTTCCAAGAACTGATGCAGAGAGAAAAGAGAACCTTGAGAACATTGTACACAGAGACTGATATACTATGTCACAATTGAATGTAATGGACTTCTCTACCAACAGCAATGCAATGATCCAGTACAGTTCTGAAGGACTTATGGGAAAGAATGCTATCCACATCCAGAGAAAGAACTGTGAGGGTAGAAACACAGAAGAAAAACAATTACTTGATCACATGGTTTGATGGGGATATGATTGGGGATGTAGACTCCTAGTGCAAATGTTAATAATATAGAAATAGGTCTGGATCAATGACACATGTAAAACACAGTGAAATTGCTTGTTGGCTATGACAGGGGGGATGGGAGAAAGGGAGGGAAAGAACACAAATCATATAATCATGGGAGAATATTCTAAATTAATTAATTAAATAAATAAACAACATAAATGTTAAAAATTGTTTTTACATGTAATGGGGAAATAAATTATCATTTAAATATTCTTCAATAAAAAATGAGCTGGAGAAAAAAATGGAAAGTCTCTCCAATATCTTTGCCAAGAAAACCCTCAACGAAGTCACAGAATTGTATATGAATGAAAGTAACTGAATAATAACAATCATGACCTATATATAAGCACTTGCCCATTGGCAAAACCTCTAACGTAATTCAAATCAAACTAAAATGAAAATATATTTTGAAAGAAAACTTCAAGTATTTCTGATTTGAGAGATTCAAACAAAATACAAACTCAATATGAGACACTTACCTGCATCCCCCACTCCACGCTTTGGAAACTATAAGATAAAGATGTTTTGAAGCAAGTCATCTCAGATAGGATAGGTTTATTTGACATCAATCAGATCTAAATACTTTAAATGGTTTTTAACACTTAAACACATCCACTTACAAATGGGTAATTATTTTGTTTATTTGCTTATTTAATTCCTATTATGTAAAAGAAATGCTGGGCACTATAATGATGTATGTGGCATGTGTTTTCCCTTTACAGTCCATTAGAACATAAACTCCTTGAGGTCAAGGGCATTTTAAATTTATTATTATTTTTTTAATTTTTAATCTCCTGCACTTAGCAGCATATTTGGAATACAGTAAACATTGGAGTGGTCTGAAAGGAACCAAATGCTTTTGCTTTGCCTTGTTTTGTTTTGATTTTTAATTTGGGCTAAAAGAAATATGATGATATATATATGAAAAATTCTCCAACTCTGAAATAATTCACATATTTTGGTTCACCTCCTTATTCCACGAGGCATAAGAACTTTGTTGAGGCTCCAAGGGAGAGAAAAACCTACTCATTACATGCATTCATGTGACAAGTATTTTCAAAAATCTTGATGCTTTGAATTATTTTGGCAAAATAGTGAGATTGAAGATGAAAGGTAGCATGTCAGATTGCCTAGGGAGCATTCAATCTCTGACATATCATGGTTTCATGACACTGGATAAATCACTTAATCCCTTAATACCTCAGCATTACTCTAAAACAATATCAATTGCAGAAAACATGGAGACCTGCATGGATAGAGGATGTTCCTTGGAGGGAACTCTCTATGCTGATGAAATCTCAAATCTCCTCTCTCATCTCTACTTTGTTCCCACATCCCAGTTCCCCTTTCCAAAAACAAAAATGAAAGTAGCCTTATGTAAAAGTTGAGGAAGATTTTGCTTTCAGTTGATTCTGGATTGAATATAATTTTCTCTGCACTTATTAGAGTTGAAATTTAAGACTAGGTTGCAATCAAAAGTGAGCACATTCACAAATGGTCAAAGGATATGAGTGGGCAATTTTCAGATGAAAAAATAAAAATTATTTTTAGTTATAGAAAAAATTATCCCAAATCACTCCAAATCACACAAACTCAACAGACGCAAAATAAAACAACTCAGGGGTACTACCTCACATTCATCAGACTGACTAGCATGACAAAAAAAGGAAAATGAAAAATGTTGGGAGTGATGTTGAAAAATTGGGACATTAGAACATTCTTGGTAGAGCTATGAATTGATATAACCATTTTGGAGAACAATATGGAACCATGCCCAATGGTCCACAAAGGTCCTTAAAAGTCCTTATAACTCTGCATGCCCTTTGACTTGGCAATACTTCTAGGTCTGTATGCCAAAGAGAGTAAAGATAAGGGGGAAATAACCTATCTGTCCAAATATATTTATAGCAACTCCTTTTATGGTGGCAAAAGAAAAAAAAGGAAACTGCAAAGTGAAGTGAACAGATTCAGGAGAACACTATACACAGAAACAATAGTGCATGCTGATCAACTGTGAATGACAATTATTATCAAGAAGGCAAGGATATAGGAGAACTCCAACTGACTCTAATTGACTGACATAGAAGGAACAGATGGAATCTACATGCTCACTGAATGCATACCATTCTTCAATTTATTTCTTTCCTGAAATTTTCCCTGGTATAAACCAAAATATGTCTTGTTTCACGTGATGAAGAAAGAAATATGTATAGCATTATATATGTATGATCTATGTTGTCTTATCTGCCTTCTTGGGGGGGGGGAAGGAATGGGAGGGAGGGAGAAATCATGGATGATTATAAAATGTCAGAAAACAATTGTGAAAAATTACATCAACATATAAGCTGGAAAAAAATTAAGATAATTAAAAAATTTTAATTCTAATAAATTTAATTTAAAAAAGTCAATTCAATGACAAAGTTATTCTAACTTTTCAAATGTTATTTTTTGACACTGAGGACACAGTCTCAATGAACTACCTATTACTTCTTCAGCTGTCATCTTTTTCAGTCAAAAATCAACATACAGGTAGCATGCAAGAATGTTAGTATCTCATTCAGTTATTAGGTTACCTAAAACATCTCAGTATTTTGTTTTCTGTCAACTTTTATTCCACATCTCCATAGAATTATAGGGATTCAACAAGAAGCCTCAAGGAATCATAGAGGATTTTTAATAAATATGGTAACTTCGAAGAGTCCAAATTTCACACAAACCACTGCATATATCTGAAAAGGGCTCCAGGTAGACCAATGTTATAGAGAACTATGAAAACATAGAAATAAGTATTTTTTTTCCTAGTGTAGCTCAGCTCATCCATCCAATCCAGCACCACCCAAAAGGAAGACAGAAAACTAGTTGAAGAGAGTCCAGGGTTTTACCAAAGTCAATGGGAACTCTGAAAAAGCTTTAAAGGGAAAAAAAAATGTGTTGCTTCAGATAGGTATTATACCCCCAATTTATACATCCATATGAAGATGTAGAAACCAAATGAATTTATGAGTCATAGAAACAACTCTCTAGATCCTTGAATATTATGCTTTAATAAGACTGCAATTAAATTTTATCTTCTTAAGAAGATGAAAATTACATTTGACCCTTTCCCATCTTCAGGCACTTCTGTCTACCATGATTTCTGAATGTTAATGCTCAAAATATATTTGAATTTTTAAATTACCTACCTTGACATACTTGTCAGGGTAGGCACCGTCAACTACTAGCTTTTAAAATAAATTTTGATTTATCACTTTTATTTTTATGCCATTTAAATTTCTCCCTTTGACCTTTTCCCCCCCACCCAAAAAAATCAATCTATATAACAAAGAATTTTAAAGAAATAAACAAAAAAGGTGTGGGGGAACAGCAAAACAAATCCACATATTGGGAGAAAAATCTGGAATTGTAATGTTTCACACCCATGTTCTACTCATCTTTGCAGGGAAGTGAGGGACATCGGAACTAGGGAAGCAGATAAATATTTCTTTGATTCTCATATCTCATCTTTGGTAGTATACTTTTTCTTTGCATTTTTATTATATTCACTTTCATTTGTTATGTGGTTATTCTATCTATTTGCCTTATTGTAGTTTTTACTATATAGTTTCTTGGCTCTATTTACTTTATTTTGTATTACTTCATATAAGACTCTATTCATCATATTCATTGTTTCTTATAGTACATTAATATTCTATTATATTCATGTACCATAATTTGTATAGCTATTCTCTAAATCTATAGGTAACTTTTTTGTTTCCAGCCATTTGCTACACAAAAAAAGAATCACTGCTAACATAAAGACATTTAGCTTTTTTAGTTATACCTTTATCATATATCTTACTTATTTCTTTCATTTACATCTACTGATCACCATAGGGGCTTGCTTCAGTCAACTGCTCTCCTCAGGTGATTTTTTTGATATGAATAAGTCATATTCATATGATATTTCACTATTTTCCCCCTGTGGTGGTGATCTTTCCCCTCCATGTTTATTCAGGGGACAAAATGTTCACTTTGCTTGCATTGATGTATCCTATTATGCTGAAAGGAATAATAAACTGGAGGAATTCCATGGGAACTGGAACAACCTCCAGGAACTGATGCAGAGTGAAAGGAGCAGAACCAGGAAAACATTTTACAGAGAGGGATACACTGTGGTACAATCGAATGTAATGGACTTCCCCATTAGTGGCAATGCAATGACTGAACAACTTGGAGGAACCTTTAAGAAAAACCACTATCCACATCCAGAGGAAACACCGTGGGAGTAAAAACACTGAAGAAAAACAACTGCTTGAATACATGGGTCGAGGGGATATGGTTGGGGGAGTAGATTCTAAATGACCATCCTAGTGTAAACAACAACATGGAAATAGGTTCTGATCAAGGACACAAGTAATACCCAATGAAATTGCGTGTTGGCTGTGGGAATAGTGGGCGGATGGGAGGGAGGGAAATAATGTGATTACTGTAACCAAGGAATAATGTTCTAAATTGACTAAATAAACTAATTCAAATGGGAAAAAAGAAATTGATGTATCCCTGATTCATTACAAGCTCTATTCTATATACTTCTATTTTAAAAATAGAATAATAAAAAAAATAAATTTTGAAAAAGTTTTCTAAGAAACTTGCACTCATTGGTCACTGTTGTGCTTCTAAATGAGACCAAGCATCTCACTTCATTCCTAAATAGAATGTGTAACTTGATATGTCATTGAGGGAGCTGAGGAAAGGCTTTTAAATATTTCCTAACAAAAGGAAATGGCAAAGACAAAGTCAAGGCTCATAACTTCATTTACCTGTTTCCTTGGAAATGTTCTTATCTTGAAAATCAATGGCAAGAAAATTAAGGATGTATATAAAGATCTTTGTAATTGTGTGTGTGTTTGTTCTGTGTGTGTGTTGTGAAGTAGACTTCTCAAAATGAAGTCATTTCAGGGGTAGTAATAATGATCTCAGACAAAACAAAAGCAAAAAAAATAGACACAGTATTAAAAATAATAAATGAAAGCATGTCTTGTTAAAAAAGATGCCACAGACAATGAAGACATATCAAAACATACAATTTGTTTCTCTGATAAAGGTCTCATTTCTCAAAAAATAGAGAGAACTGGGACAAATTTATTTTTAAAAAAATATAAAATCTTCTTCCCAATTAATAAAATCTCAAAGGATATGAACAGGTAGTATTCATATGAATGTAGAGTCATATGAAAAAATGCTTTAATTCACTATTGATCAGAGAAACAAAAATTAAGCAGTTCTAACATACATCTCATTTCTATGAGAAATGACAAATGCTGGAAGGGATGAGGAAAAAAAGGCACATTAATTCACTATTGGTGGAATAGCAAACTGGTGCAGCTTTTCTGGAGAAACAAGTAGGAACGATGTGAAAAAGGCTATAAAACTGTCTCTCCTCATTGACTCAGACATATCACTCTAAGATTTATGTACCAAGATAAAGGAAAATGATACATATGAACAAAACTATTTCTATCAGCTAGTATATAAATGTAATAAGGAATTGGTCATGGGGGGGGGGTGAGTGCTCATCAATTGGGGAATGGCCAAGCAAGTCATGGCATATGATTGTAATGGAGTACTATGATGAGAAGGGGATTCAGAAATAAACAAAAGAAACCATGGCAAGACCTATATGAACTTAAGCAAAATAAAGAGAGAAAAACTGGGAGATCATTGTGCATAGTAATAGCAATGTTGTAATGATGAATAATTGTGAAAGATTTGTCTACTATGATTAGTATAAAGGAATCAAGAAGAAAAATTGCTATCTACCTGAAGAGAGGGAATTGGTGAACTCTGAGTTCAGAGTGAACAGTGAAGTATAATTTTCTCTTTTGGTTAGGTTTTTAAAAATACTTTTATAATATAGAAATATGTTTTGCATTATTTCATATGCTTAATGGATATCATATTATTTACCTTCTAAGTGTCAAGGTATGAGAAGGAGAGAGAAAATTTGTAACTCAAAATTTAAGAAAAGAAAAGAATGTTAAGTGTAAATAAATTATAATGTTTAAAAGCATAAAACAATGTGTTTACAAAGAAGCTTTTACAAAAAAGATTCTCAAATTGCTATCACTTTTTTTTCCCACAAATTCCAAATATTTGAACTTTGTGGACAGAAAGTACTAACTAATCCATAATAAATTTATCAAACAACTCTCACTGAAAGAGAGTTCACTGACTACTTTCAATTTATTGAGATTTCTTCTGTCCCTTTTTCATAAGTTTGGTGATATTCTTTAGAAAAGGTAAATTGTTAGGGCTAGCTAGGTGGCTCAGTGGATTGAGATTCAGGCCTAGAGATGGGAGGTCCTGGGTTCAAATCTGACCTCAAATACTTCCCAGCTGTATGACCCTGGGTAGTTTGCTTAAGCCCCATTGCCTGTCTCTTGCCATTCTTCTGCCTTGGAACTAACATACAGTATTGATTCTAAGATGGAAGGTAATAAGGGTTTATTTAAAAAAAAAGGTAAATTTTTTTCATCCTTTTATATTAATAGGAAAATATAGAAATAATGTATCCAAGTGAAATGATAAGAATATTTAGGAAGCAAGTATAATAGAGAATTTCGAAAAAATAAGACTTTCCCACACTTATTTCTTTTGGGAAATGTAAGATTTAAAGCTTTCACTTATAATTCAGAATAATACATACCAACTTTAATTAATGGCTGTAAATAGGGGAGACTGAGGCTGGTTACTGGGAGTTATAATCTACAGTTGGTCAGAAATATATAGGATATTCTCACTGTTGATACCAATATATTAAGCTTGTGACTTCCAAAGGTCACTGGGTTGCCTAAAGAGAAATGAACCCGAACAAAATTTTTTAAAGAGTTAAATCTTCAGAGAAGTTGGCAATGGGGTCAGGCTACTCAGTGGTCACTGAACTTACAGTCTGGGAAATACCGTGAGAAGAAGTCTGAAAAAAAAGTTGTTTTTAAAGATTTCCAATTATATTTTTGATGCATACTCTTACTGCATAGTTATTGAGAAATTTATATTCCACATATTAAAGCAATTTAGTATGTATGAAAAGCATTTGTTTAAACTTTCACATTGGGCTAAACTAATAGGAGATTTTTTAAAACTCATTTCTAAATATCATTATAGAGTTACCACCTTCAATTAACTGTAGAGTTACCACCTTCAATTAACTGAATTGATTTCCAATGGATCTGTGAAGGAGTTACATAATTATACTTTGACCTTTGAAAGAAAGGCATAATTGAAATCAGCAAGATCCGAGTTTTAATTTTACCTTGGTCATGTACTAACTCTATCAATCTGGTTAAGTCATTTAACATTGCTTCATCTCACTTTCTTTATCTGTGAAATTAGGGAGTTAGACTAAATGTCTTCTGAGATCCCTTCCATCCCTAAATCTGTGACTCTATGATATCTGTGATATGAGACAGTAAGAAATTCTGCTGCCTAGTTAAAAGGACTCTCAGTGCTATAAAAAACCAATTCAATACAATTCATGTCAGTGATCTCAGCTGTGCGGAATATCAAGATCAGATTCGTGTTCTTCAGTTGCTCCTCTGGGAACTTTAAAAAATCTTTAAATGTGTTACATGAATACAGCACATTGTGAGAGTTTGGGCCACCACCAGTGGGGATTCTTCCTCTTACCCTAATAAAGATATTTCCTATCAACTGTGGTTATATATGTGAATATAAGGTTATGTAGGTATATACATTTATAAGAGAATATATGCATAAAGCTATTTATATTTGTGTGTTTACATATGTATTTATACATATATACATATGTATTTATACATATATACATTGTGTATATATGTATATATACACAATGAATATATATGTATGGGGATACAAATATCTATGTATGTATTTGTATACACACCTTTCTTTTTTTAGTTTGATTGCTCCATTTTGCCTTCATAATACCCACAGAGGCA
Organism: Monodelphis domestica; assembly: GCF_027887165.1. NCBI lineage: Eukaryota > Metazoa > Chordata > Mammalia > Didelphimorphia > Didelphidae > Monodelphis > Monodelphis domestica. Next base: position 57,164,977 of record NC_077231.1, on the reverse strand, counting down.
GCAGCTGTATGGCATAGGGGGTAGAGACCTAAGTCTGGATTTAGGAATATCTGAGTTTTAACACCATTTGAGGTGCTTACTTGCAGTATAAACATGGGCAAGACACTTAACCTCTCCATTTCCTCAACTGTAAAATGGAAATAAAAATAGCACAGACCTCTCAGGATTGTTTCGAGGTTTAAGTGAGATGATATTTTTTTAATTCATTGGTATAGTGCCTCACACCTAGTAGGTTTTGAATATTTCTTTCCTGACATTCCTTTATGAGGATATTTTCCACAATTTTTTTAGCAAACTGCTCTGGAGTGAGTACAATTATTCCCTTATTGACATCATCTCCTCCCAGGTCTTCAAGCAACATCTCTACACATGAAAGATGAATCTAGATCTCTCTTATCTCTCAGTACAGTATTTCCAATTGGTTGCTAGTCATTTTCACCAGGATGTCCCATCAGATTAAAAAAAAAAAAACAAACTCTGAAAGCAAACTCCATCTTCTCAGCCTAATCTCTCTTACACATGCCCTAGACTCCAAATCATTCCTAAAAACACAAATCTAAGTAGTCAGAATAATAGATGAATTCAACCAAATAGCTTAATGTGGGGAGGGAGGTCAATATGACTTTATTTAAATAACATCATTGCAGCTTAGTGGAATGTGACTCTTGCCTGTAAATGGAAATAAAAGTTCACTGTGTCAAAGAAGAGCAAATTGAGTGGAAGATGAATTGAGGTGATATTGTACGTCAAGAAGATATGAACCTGTTTCATAACAAGTAAGTTATAATGAAAAATATTTATGAGAGGTAAACTTAGGTGATATTGTAGTAGCAATTTGGAACAGACTGTCCAGTCTAGTGAAAGGAGTCAGATGAAGTATCTTTGATACATAATAGAAAGCAATCAGAGAGATAGTATGTCACTTTCATGGGAATACTTTAACTATTTGAATGTGTAATGGAGATATCATTGACTCCTAATAACAGTTCATAATTTTTTACCTTACCCATCTTTTTTTTTTTTAGAGTTTGGAGGAAGTATAAGATATGTCCTTTTCTGGTCCTCAGGCTTATTGTGACAATTAAAATTTCCAAGAAACTAGGTTCCAGATAAGAAAATCAATTTATTGACCAGGCTAGCAATACCCCCAAAATTAATTGGTCAGCAATATCTCTTGGTGATCTGAGACAAAAGCCTAAAGTGGTAGGAGTCATTAAATACAAATTTGAAAGATTATTATTCAATTCTTCTGGACATCCCATGACATCTTCATTTGATAAATAGCTAATGAGGAACTATTCCAACCTTGTCTCAGTCCCTCCATGATTCCTTGATTGATGATGGAAAATCACATGCCCCAGGTCCTATAAATAGGTCCTATTCATTAAGAATAACATTGTCCATTCACTCCACTGCAAAACTCAAGGACTTTGTCCTCTTGCTTGCAGACAGACCTGGCCAAAGCTGGTTTTATTTACTAGGCAATATTCAACCTAAAATCTTACTTTTCAATCACCCTACACTAGAAGATAGTCCAGGATTGGAGATGAAAAAGCATTCCTTGAATTTGCTAGAAAAAAAGGAATGAGAAAAGAAGTTTAAAAGACAGATCTGAGCTTAAATTCAAAGTAAAAAATTACAAATAATACTATATTAAAAAATTGATCTTCTCATTATGAAAAAAGAGACACCAATGGGAGGATTGGGAATGATTAGAAAATTAGGAGGAAGTGGACACTAAGAGAAGGAAATTCTAGGGAGAATTTGGTATGCTAAAAAATTTTAGGAGAAATTATTTCAAAAGATGAAGTGGTAGTATGTATCACATCCTAAAGCCTAAAATCCAAGGGAAGGTGTCTAATGCAATATGGGAAACTCTCCAAAACTGAAATCTGATAATTCAATGGAAATTGGTTCTCAAAGAAGGAAAAACAGGTTACTAAAGAGACTGGGATAGTCAGACCTGCAGGGTATCCTTGAACTCAGATTTCTTAAAGGGTTTATTCAATAGGGAGTGGGGTGGGTTTGTAAAGACAAATAAAATATTGGCATAATCTGTCAAAACAGCAGAAAAGATTAAATTCAAAGTGATCTGTAGTAAATCACAAATATTAAAAAGAATAAAAAGACATTGCTTTTCACTATGTGTGAAGTGGAAATTGTGGGGACCTTGAAAATTTCAAAGTACACCCTCTTTAATCAATATTAAAAAAAAAATGACCCCAGGGAAACCATCACTTAAAATATAATCCTTTATTAAGAGAGAGAAAAATGGAGGGGGCGGGGGAGCACTATCTCAAGTCATTGACCTAAGACAAATGCTAGAAGATTCACAGAAAAATCCCTTATTTATGGGAGAATCCTGATGTAATCAAGCTTCCCAGAAAGGATTATATTTTTAAAATGATTGGAGACAGAATGTTGAATAGCTTTACAAAGGAAACATTTAAGTTAATTAAAATCTTCAAGAAATTGGAGAATAGCTTTACAGTAGGTACATTCAAGCATTTTATCATTTTAAAGAAATGATCAGGAAGCTGGAGATAGATACAAGGAGGAGAGTTCAGGACTGGATTGTCTGGGAGGGGCTGAAGTTATCATTCTAGCCTTTGGGTTTGATATACTATGAGGAGGCTTTTAAGACAAAAGGGTACTCAAGATTTGTACTTAAGATTTGATCACTGAGTCCTACTGGGACACCTGTCTCAGGCAAATCCCCAAACAAGCTCACTTAAGACTATAAGGCCTTTGTCAGGATGGGGGTGGGATCTTCAAGGGAGAAATAGATGGGGGGTGGGTGAGAACCAGCTTTCACTAATTTTTGGAGATACTAATACCTATTAATAACTTGAGAATAATACCTAATTTCTCATTCCAAACAACTTCATTGAAGATAAGATCAAGGAGAGAACAGAAGGTTGGTTTGGTGTAGATGAGAAAAGAATGGGCCTTAGAAGTAAGACAGCTGTTTGTCTCTTCTTTTGCTCCTATTTTCACTACTAAGTGAATATTATTTTCATAATATTCTGTGTCAATTGTGTTTTGGGGGATGCCAAGATTGTTTTTGTCCCTTGGGGAAAAACTTTAAGGGGAATCTCAGACTGTTTCAGGCTGAATAATAGATCTTAAAGTATTTAGTGATCCTAGCTTAGGTGGGACTAATAGATATAATCAATTGTTAAGTACCCTTTTTGTCTTAGACAGTTCTCCCATTGTATCAAGAGACCTCTCCCAGGTAGTCCAGCCCTTGGCTGGCAGCCCTTTTCTTTTGTATCCATTGTAAAGCAACAACTTCTTTCTGATATTCCAGCCCTGGACTCTTCCTTTCCTTGTAGCAATTGAAAAGCCACATCAGTCATACTTCTTGGTCCTGAGTTTGCCAAAAGGCATATAAGATCCCTATGTTCTTCAGACACTGTCCCCAGAGTCCCCTGGGTTTGGACTCTGTAGTATTTGGCACTTGGCTCTGGGTGGCCGATGATTATTATGGACCTATCTCTTCCCTGATTAAAGATTTGGTCTTGCTGACTACTTTAGTGGTTCTGTGATTTTCCAGGTTGACAATTAGATATAAAATGATCAACAAGAAATTGTAGCCAAATATAAGTAAGGAATTGGCAAAAGAACAGTTAATTGGCCTGAATACATTTGCTATCTTAGTAGATAAACTAAACCCAATGGTGCTGAAAGAAAAACACTGACATATAGCTCAATAGCTCAACTGCTATCTCCCCACCCCCTTTTTTTTGGAGGAATCATGTTGACTTTAAGTGCCTCAAAACTGGAGATGAACACATTCTATCATTTGTACAATAGGGAGAAGGTAAATACTTTCAGACTATTATGCCATTATAATCAGTAACCCTTAATAATAAATGTGTAATAAAATTCTATAGTCTGCTATTAAAGGGATAATTTGAGAATTTATTCAACTGTAAGATGTTGATCAGCAAGAATCAATCTGAGTACCTTAAGTGTAACTTGCCAATTTACTTCATTTCCATTTCTTTAGGGAAAAAAAAAAGAGATCTAGAAATGTTAGGCCCTCTAAGTATTGGGATCATCATTATAACTTGTGAATTAATTATCCCAGTTCTTCCTTCAAAATTGCCATGGAGTTTAGCAGAAATATATAAATACCTTCTTTCCTCCCCCTCCCTTTCATTTTCATTTTAGACCCCCCTAGGTTAATCACATCAGCCAACTTCTAAGTAAATACATTCCCTATCTAAGAGTCCATACCTTCTAATTGAGGGTGTTAAATTGGAAAAACAACAGAACTATTTAAAAAGTAAGAAAAATCACTTTTTAATTAAGGGGAAGGGGTGCATGCAGTTGCAGGCCTTCTACTCAGACCTGAGCACCTCAATTCTCACAGAGTCCCCCTTGACTTTGTGCTTGCTCTGGTCATGGACCCCTGGGAGTCTCACCACTTGGATGGGAACTCCAAAGAGTCATTAAAGTGGGAAGCTTAAATACATTTCTAGGGGCTTTTGGGAATTGAGGATGAGAGGGACAGTTGATTGACTTTACAATGTTAACAAAGAAAAATGAGGGGTCTCAGACAGGAATAACAGTGGAGGACTGATGCTTTACAAAGGACACAAAAGGGAAAGATCCAGCCTAGGGCTTGTCTTCCAGAGAAAGGACTTGGACCTAAGGAAAGAAACCAATGGGACAAAAGAGATACTTAACACCTGATGGGATTAGCCCTGCTACAAACATCTTTAAGGTATATTGTTAATCTGAGACTCCAGTAGTTGGACTTTCTCCTCTGGGTGAGGCTCTCCTGTGACCAGGTCAAACTTGGGGCTTTCACCTAAACTGGGGGTCATTGAATTTCACTAGGCTACAAGTTTGGGGGCTTCTAGATTCCAAGTTGACAAGGTATAAAAGAAATCAAAATAGAAGGATAATGTAATCAAACTCACTCCTTTACCTGGTGTTTATCAACATCTTGTCAGTTGGAGTATTCATATATCTTTTTGCTTCCCTTTCACTCTCTCTTCTGACTCTCCTCCTCCTTGCTTCTCCCTCCTTCCCTCTTTTCTGGGAAAAAAACAGTTAAACAACCACCACTATGAGCATCAGTCTCATTGTGCTACGTGTTATGATTTCCTTTTTTATCAACTACATATTATATACCTTTAGAAAATGTTTCCTAGAATGCCTAACATGCAGATATATTCCAGGTTCCAAAATAATCTGGAAATTTTGATAAAAAAATTATCAACCTGTATTGTAAAGGGAATGTATGAATTTTTCCTCAATATAAAACCTTATTGAATTTTCACTTTTTGTTATTAATGTAAAACAATTACAAAAGAAATCAAAGGATCACATGACCAAAATTTTAGTGCTAGAAGGGACCTGAGGTAAAGATGAGGAAACTGATTTCCTGTCAGTTTACATAGCTTGTAATTCAGGCTTTCCTTCTCCACACCCAGTGATTTTCCCACTTAACTACATTAAAAATCTGCTGGATATGAAACATGAAATTGTATTGGCCACACCTGCAGACAGTTATACAATCATGGGTATACAATCAGACAAACTCAAGCTCCCTTTTCCAACTCAAGTTCTTTTACAAATTAATTTAGTCTTTCTTTCCACCATTTAATTGAAATATGTTTTATAATATGACACTAAATATATTAAAATACATTCTTTTGAAGTCTTTGGAAATGTATTGGATAAAGATTTTTCAAGAGTGGAAACTTCAGAATTATAGAATATTTTTAAAGCATACTCCTATTACTTTCATTCATTTCTGTAGTCATAGATAAATTGGAGTTGTCTAACAAATAGTGGTTTCTTGGTAGAATTCCTTTAGGGAATTGTGTTAGTGAATAGATAAGAATATAAATGAGTACAATTAGCAAATAAATGATTCCAAAAGGTTACATACAAATACAAGAAGATCCTTCAGAAGTTTTTCCTTAAGTGGTTTAAATATTTACCCTGCAATCCTGTTTACAGTATTAATTTGCTAAGTAAGCCCTTTCTTCATAGATAAGATAAAAGTAAGCTTTAGCTTTCTTCTCTAGCCTGTGATAACAAAGTAAATTAATGGGACTCTAATCAAGGCCCTTAACACTCCTCATTCTCACACAAATTAATCACTGTCATCCTAACCATTGGGGTGAAAGTGTCCCTAGCAATCAACTATATTGTTAGTAAATATTTAGAAGCATTTGTGAAAAGTTGCTAAAAGATATCTTTTTAAGTGAAATTGTCAAGCATTAGATATTGTCATCATCAACATGTATTTGATACTCAGAAGTTTTTTACTTAAACAACTTAAACTTGTTGCTTTTCTCATCTGAAATGCTTTTACCTGAGTAATATTAGAAATGTATATTCAGTACCAAACCTGCTGACCATTTAGAATCATCCAAGTATCAGATATCTTGGCATTATCCTGAATCCTAGACTGTAATAGCATCTTTATAAAATACCATAAGACTTGCTTGCAAAATATTGCATGTATATGTATATGTTTATATTTGTGTAGGTAAGCCTACACAAAAAAGATATGCCTATATACATTCATATATATAATTCATGCTTACATAAACATAAATGTGTACATATGTGACTACATATATAAATACACATTAAATCAATCATCTATCTATCCATCCTTCCCTCCATCCATCCATCCATCCATCTCTCTATTCATCTCTCTACCCATCAGTCTATCTATCTGTCTGCCTGTCTGTATGTCTTTTGTTAATCCCCTAGGGTAGGAATTATTTTTATCCCATTTTACATGTATGTATATATATTTTTTACCATTGTTGTTCATCCTTCGTTTTCCAAGAAAAGTAAGGATATCACAGGTGATCCCTTGACTTGTGCATGGATTGGTTTACATGAGACATATTGCACAAAGTCATGAGCCTCGTTGTCTTTCAGAGTCATCAAGTCTGGGGCAAGTCAAAACTCAGGATGATTGGAAATGGCCCAGGATGTAGTGGATGACGTGGGCATCTTCAAAGTCTGACCAATATCTAAGCCCTTCACAGAGCCTGTTTCAGCACTCGTCATGGCTGTTGAAACACCGGTGTACACATGCAGGTACATATATGAGGGGTCTATATGTGTTTTTGTGTGTGTACACACATGTGTTTGTGTGTATACATACATATACACACACACATACATTACTTCCATATAATGTTCATGCTATTTCCCAGTCGAATGTAACCTTTTTGAGGTCAGGTATAGTTTTTGGTGTTCATTCTTATATAGCCAGCCCCCCTTCTGTGGCTGAGATATTATCTTGCACATAGTAGACAATTGATTTTGGAATTGAACTGAAGGAAACTAAATGGAATTGAATTGCATTAAAATGAATTGTGGCATCTTGTGCATGTTCAATAATTAAGTGCTTAGAGCTAAAGCCTTCAGATTTGATAAAAGAGAAGCCAAAAGCAGACAACTATGGGGGAAATGGGTCTGACAGAAGGAGTAGCTAAGGTTTTCTAAAACTGCCTGGGGTGATAATTATTCTGCCAGCTCTGAGGCGGTTTGCGTTTGTGTATGTGTTTGCACTGTCCCCGGTAATTATGTAAGGAGAGGGAACATTATTACATATCTTGATTTGATAATTATCTCTTCAATCCTCGCAGATCTTATGACTTTGAAAATCTGGGTAAATAGACTCTTTGCATGGAATAATTACATCCCTGGATGGGCCAGGGTCCCCTCTTTTAAAGCAGAGGGCAGCTACAAGCCAAACCAGTTACAGTGACTAATGACCACAGCCCATGTGATGGGGCTGGCCGGCTGCTAGCGCGCTGACCTGTGCTTCTCCTTCAGCCTCTGCTGGAGCCCTCTCACACTCAATGATTAATGAACTGTAAAATAACATCCTCGCTTTGAGTCAACTACAAAGACCCTCCCAGTGCACTGAACGTAAATGCAATTCTATTTCTGCAGCCTGGGCTTCCTTCCTAGTCTCTCTGTTCTCTCTCTCCCTTCCAGCTTCTGTCTTGCTGCTGCAGTGATCTTGCAGGCATCTCATCAAGGGATGGCTCAGCATCGCCCATATCAGCAGTGCCAAGGTCTCCCTGTTCCTCATGCTGCTCTGGCATTAACTCCACAAGGGACACTTTCATTCCATTGATTTACTGTGAACTCCAAGTTTCCAAATTAGCTAGTCCATATTTCATGAAGTGAATTTTCCTGGACTATATGAGCTCAGGTCAAAACAGAAAAGAATCATTTATATAGCACTTTCAGGTTTGCAAAATACTCTCCATATGTTATGGATGCACAGTGGATAGAGCATTGAGTATGCAATCAGGAAGACAACCTTCCTGAGTTCAAATCCAGCCTCTGATACTTATTGGCTAAGTCTCTTAAGTTATTCATCTGTGAAAATGGATTGAAGGAGGACATAGCAAACCATTCCAGTATTTTTGCTAAGAAAACCTTAAATAGGGTCACAGATAATTGGACATAACTGAATAGCAATAGCAAAAATAAATAAATGAGTAAGCAAATAAATAATATTCCATATGCTACCTCATTTGATCCTCACAACAACTCTGGGAAGTAATTGCTATTAACATTCCCATTTTACAGATAAGGAAACTAACACTGAGAGGTTGAAAATGATTTGCTAGGGGATCCATAGCTATAAGTATGTAGTAAGATTTAAACTCAGGACTTCCTGGTTCCTATGTTGCTATTGTATCAATTCACTATGATACCTAATGCCTAGCCTTTATGCTAAATGGTTTTGTTATACCAAAGAATGCGAATAGTTTGGTATGGATTCTGTGAGTAATCATCTGAAGATGGTAACTTAAAAACACACAGCATTTTCAAGCCATTCCCCAACTGAAAAATGGTCAAGGCACATGAATAGGCAGTTTTCAGATAAAGAAATCAAAACTATCAATAAGCATATGAAAAAGTATTCTCAATCTCCTATAATTAGAGAAATGCAAATCAAAACAATTCTGAGGTATCACCTCACACCTAGCAGATTGGCCAAGATGAAAGTAAAGGAAAGTAATAAATGTTGGAGGGGATGTGACAAAATCAGGACACTAATACATTGCTGGTGGAGTTGTGAATTAATCCAGTCATTCTGGAAGGCAATTTGGAAATATGTGCTTTAAAACAATGCAAATCCTTTGATCCAGAAATACTACCACTAGGTTTGTACCCTAAAGGGATGATAAGGAAAAATAATTGTACAAGAATATTCATAGTTGCACTCTTTGTAGTGGCAAAAAATTATAAAATGAGGGGATGCCCTGCAATTGGAGAATGGCTGAACAAATTGTGGTGTATGTTGGTGATGGAATATTATTGTGTTCAAAGGACTTCTGAACTGGGGGTATTCCATGTGAACTGGAACGACCTTCAGGAATTGATGCAGAGTGAAAGGAGCAGAACCAGGAGAACATTGTACACAGAGACTGATGCACTGTGGTACAATTTAATTTTTTTTCAAGGTTAACAACAACTTTATTTCATTTCATATTACACACTAATTGTATTACTTGTAATTGGAAAAACATTAGAATTTTACCTTTTATTAAAAATATATAATATTGCTCTTTCATTTTGGGCATTTTACTTTTTAAAGAGTGACCAAATCAATACAAATTCTGCAAAATGTTGCAGTTTTCATTTTGACTTTGCTATTAGTAGCAATGCAATAAGCCAAGACACTCCTGAAAGACTTATGGGAAAGAAAGCTCTCTACATTGAGAGAAAGAACCATGGGAGTAGAGATGCAAAAGAACATATGATATCACTTGTCACTTGTATATATGGATATGTGTTTTGGGATTTAGGCATTAAAAGATGGCTCTATAGCAAAAATGAATAATATGGAAATAGGTATCAAGTGATACATTTGTACAAACCAGTGGACTTGGTTGTTGGCTCTGGAAGGGGAGAGGGAAGTGGGGAGAGAAAGAAAATGAATCATGGAAACATGGAAAAATATTTCAAAATTAAAATAAAAAAATTAAAAATAGCATTTTGACTATGAAAGAATGTTTTCTGGAGGGGGGAGGAAAGTAGACAATAATTATATCAAGAAATATGGAGATACAATTCAAGAACATGTAAAAGAAAACCCAAGAAAGAAGTCCTTAAAAATTTCCAAGCTCAACCACTGACTGTTTATTTCTAATTTTATTTTCCAACAAACTCTACTTGCCTAAACACATTTCTCAGTGATTCAAAGTCTTACTACAGCTGCTAGGAATGAACAAATAAAAGCAGAATTTTGCCTTTGGAAAGCTTGAATTTAGGAGGCAGTTAGATAATTGAGTTCTTTGTAAGAATTGGGTTCTATTTCTAGCTGAACCTATGTTCTCTAGAGAGTGGTTTTTCCTCCTGGAAAACTGAAGTTTATCTATGATCAATTCTATAACCATACAATTTTTTCACTTTTTGATTAGGAAAAACCCTGAATAGGTCATTTAACCTTTGACAGCCTCAATTTCCTTTCTTGTAAAGAGGAGAGTTGTAAAGAGAGACTAAGTCACAAAGTTTTTCTGAGGATCAAATGAGATAATGCATCTAAACATATTTTATGAATGTTAAAATACTTTTTGATACCTATTATTATTATTACTACTACCATAAAATATGTAGTTATGTCAGAAAAAACCTCTAGGTAGTATTTTCAAATATGACTGTGTATTTTTCCCATGAGATTGTAAGCTCCTTGGGGGGCAGAGCCTCTTTCACCTCTTTGCTTCCCCAGTACCTTTCACAGTGTTTAGGATATAGTAGATGCTTAATACATTTGTATTGATTGATTATGCTCTCTATACCATAGAAATTTCAAGGAACCTGGGGTCAGACTATCCAGGTTCAAATCTAACCCTTAACACATTAGCTTAGACATATCACTTAAATTATAAGATAGATAATTATAACTAATAGCTCTAGACTTGTGACCAGATTCCAGTATCTCATTCTTCCCTTCCTAATGCATATTTTTTCATAATGCATATCTTCAGCAAACATGACATCAACCTTTGACTTCTACATTGGTTTTGATGGAATCCTTCAGAAACTCTCTACAGATGTTTGCCTAATATTTTAGTCACTATTAGGCAGATCATGACATGGTCACTTAAGAAGAACATCTGGGTCAGTTCTGGAACACCCAATTGTTATTCCTGTCCTTTGACATTTTGATCAATGTAATTCTGGCCCCCATAATTTTGCATAAGAATTACGTCTAACTTCTTCAGTAGTTGCCCCCAAACAGGCAATACTTGGGCCCCTAATCATGAATTTTTTCAAACTCCTAAACTTCTTTGTGGTTTCTAGCCTAATGTTTGGGTACATTGTACTGTGTCCCCTAACATCAATTTGCCACTTAAATGACACAACCATTGGTCTTCCCTAATGGAATACTTCAAGTCCTACAGCCTCTATAAAACCATTTTTCTTACTCAGTTTGCCTTCTGTTCATAATTTTCTACATAGTTTCTCCCTTCTCAGTAAAACATGAGCTTCCTATGGTTAAAAAGGGTTTCACTTTTTACTTTGTAGCTCCAGAACTTAGAATATTTTGAACAGATGAAGAATTTCTATATTTGTTTTTAAAATGAAAATGAATGATTTTTAATAATTTTTAATTTAAAATTTATTTAATGTTTGTTTTTTTATGAATCATCATTTCTTTGTATAACAGTCCCCATCTCCTGCTGCATCCTTCTTTATAGCAAAGAAGAAAGAATTAAGCAAAACAATGGCCAGGGCAATATTTGACAGGGAACACAACCCTGTGCTCACAGTCCCCTGCTTTGCCAATAATACAAACTGACAGTTGCATAGGGCTTCACAATCCACAGATTACTTTATAGGTCATCCTCACAAACACCTATGAGGTAGGTTGCTCTCATTATTTCCATTTTCTAGATGAGAAAACTGAAGCGGTCAGTTAGGCAGTTTGCCACAAGGTTAGGTGACCTGTTTTGCAAGTTTAGAGAAAGTGTAACAAATATTGCCTCATTTTATTCTCATGAAAACACAGTGAGGTAGGTTATTATTTTTTCCACTTTGTTATTATAATTATATTATTTTCTCCATTTTAGAGATGAAGACATTGAGGAAAAGTGACTAGTCTTGGATCAAGAGTATTAGATTTGACTATTTATTTATATAGAGAGATTTGAGCTCAGTTCTTCCTGATTCCAGGTCCTGTGTTCCATGTACTGTGCCACTTACAAAATGCAAAAGAAGTGTTTCCTCCACTGTTTTCCAGGATTAAGACAGATCATTCATTACAAATGTCTTTCTTTGCTTTGTTTTAGCTAATGAACATTTTTTTTCCTTCTGTTTCTTCAATCTGCATCAGTTAAGTTCTTCCCATGTTCTTGCTTTCCTCCATCTCAACTCCTCTTGTTAATTGCTTCTTAAAAGATCTATTAATATTTAATCACATTCATATATAACAATTGGTTTAGTCATTCCCCAATTAATTAATTCTGGTTTTGTTTTCATTTTTGCCACTATGAATATGTTTTCCTGTCCTTACCTTTCTTTTTGGTCTTTGGAGATTCAGAGATGTGGGCACCGAGTCAAAGAGTAGAAACTGTTTAATGATTCTTCTTAAGCAATTGCCAATTGTTTGTGAGAGTTTCAGGATTAACTGAAAGCTTCATAAATGTTATATCAGTGGGTTTGTCTTTTCACAGCCTTTCCAATATTTACTATTTTTGTCCTTCCAATACTCTATTTACTAGGACAATTTGAAGATTTGAGAGGGAACTTCAGATTTTTTAAAACTTGCATTTCTCTTAGGAAGAATGATTAGACCATATTTTAATGTAGTTCTCAATTGTTTACATTTCTTATAATTTGTTGGTACACAACTTTTAACTATATAACTATAAAGTAATGAGTCTTTATCTTTGTATAGATTTCTTTTATATCTTGTAAATAAGAATCTTATCACAGATAGCTATTGCAAAGATAAAAGTTCTCATTTGACAAATCCTTTTATTTTCCAGCTAGTTTTCCATCTCTTTACACACCCTTTACACACACACAAATTAACATATTCATATTAATAGGTATATGCCATATTTATAATGTATATAGTCCCTTTGGGACTATTAGGAAATCAAATATCTTATTCATGATCTCTACATTATATACACATACACTCCTACATATATATAGTATATATGAGTGTGTGTATATATGCCCCCCCATATATATATATCTATATATATATATCTATTTATTTATTTATTTATTTATAAGTATATATACACCCAAGTCCATTTACACTACAGTTAGTGGGTGAGGAAGCAGGATAGAGAACATGGCACAATGCTAATCTTAGAGCCAAGAATTCATAAATGGATTCAAATATTCCCTCTGTCACTAATTGGGTAATTTAATTAGTCTGTATGTTCCTCAAGACTGACATGCTGACTTAGACTGGTTCTAGTCCAAGTTTCATAGAGAATTCTCCTACTAAGTATTCCTATATTGATGAAATCACATTTTACTTAAGCATTCACACAGTGTTTCACTGTCTATGGTGCCTTTAGGCATAATGTAGTTTCCCTCTTTATTTCTCTTCCCATTACAAAATTTTATTGCTGCCTTATTTAAAATCATGTCTGAAACTCCTTCTTTTGTAATCTCCTGAGGCATGGTAAATTTACTTCCAACCCCTAATTTTTACTTTCTTTGTTCTTTTATTTTTTATTGTGTTCCTTATATGTCACAAATTATTGGGTTGAGTTTTCTTATCCTTTATGCCACCCTTTCTCTTTATTAAGGAGTATAATTCATTCACATTTAAGGTTATAATTGTTATGGCTGCACATTTCTCTTTTAATTGTTTTGTTTTGATGAGCTTTGTTACACTAACTTGATGCCAGTCTCTTCCACCCTATCATTTTCCCATTACCTTGTCCTGTCCCAAGTTTACTAGTTTCCCTTTAATTATTGATTTTCCTTTTTATTTATTGTTTATTGTTTTTCCTTCCTATTAATTATCTTTCTCTTTTTGTTTTTCCTTTTTCCAAGCTAAATAAAAAGATGGCTAATAATACTCATCCTCTTTGCTTTTGCTTTGTTAAATTGAGTCACATTTTTGACATTTTTCCTGAGACATATTTGTTTATATCCATTATTTTGCAGTTGGAGTTATAAGGAAATTGAATCTCACATTCATGATTTCTACACTTAATGCATTCCATTCTTTATTTTTTCAATATCCTTCTTACAAAGACTTCTGGTAGACAAAAGACTTGCCCCCTCCCATCCCATGATTAGTGGAATTGCAGATCTCATTCATTCTTCTTCCTCTACCACCTCCTTGTTCCTCCTTCTATCTTTTATTTCCTCTCCATGTCATTCTCTGTCAATGTATCTGTTTATCTCTTCTTTCTTTCTTTTTTTATTCTCTTTCTCTTTTTTGTTTACTCACTTCTCATTTTAAGAGCTATACACCCTTACTTTCAGCTTTGTATCCCTCTGCCTTTCTTCCATGCTCTTTGCTTCTTAGAGTCCAACTCAATATTTTCTTTGGTATAGAGTGCAGGCTTGGGTATCTTGTTCAGAGAAAATGGTTTCTTGAAGCCACACACCTCTACATGATGTGGAGGGAAAAGATAGGGAAAGGAAGGGAAAGGAAGGTAGTGGGGGTCCCCCTTTGCTCCAGTAGGGAAATTGACCAGGCTTTTTTTCCCCCTAGTATAATTATGCTAGGGAATTAAATTAAATCAAGCCAGACTCTAGGGAGTCTGGAGTTTATTTGGGCTTGGAAAATAAAGGTTTGGGAAAGCTAGAGAAAATTTGATCTCCAGCTCAGGGGAGGGGGGTAGGTGTGAGGGGGAAAGGATCCCAGGGCAAAAGACTCTTCTCCAGAAAAGGTGCCAAAACTTGTGCTTCTCTCTTATATCTTCTCAGATACCTCCCAAAAAGAAAGTAGTATGTGTCTGAGGAAGCTGAGGTAGAGAATCCTGGGAGATGTATTCGCCCAGGCTTCAGATCCATTTGAAAACACACGATGGCAAGCAATGTAAGCCCCTGATGACACATATTGCATCTTCATATGAATGTTCCTTTATATCCCCAAATTAGTCTTCCACATCCACACACACTATTTTCCCTTGTGCTTTCTCCTCTACTATCACTGCATGTGAAAACCAAAAATGCCCTGCCTCTATTTCTTCTCATGCCGGTCCTAGAAAAGAAGGTCTCTCCTCATGCTGTTTTTCTTCCATTAGAGTCTTCTCATCCACTTGTCTAAAACACTAAGGAGATGTTATTCTGATGACCTCTTTTCATTAAAGGACTGGGGTGAATCATCTCCCTGAATCTCTGCTATTTGGAACTGAAGGAAAAGAAATGGCTAGAAGTTACGTTGGTATGTAAGCTCCTCTCATCTTCAGCAACTGTGTTATTGTTCCTTTCTTCCAGTCTTTGTATCTACCTTAACTGTTTCGGATACTAGGAACATTTACATCTGCTCCCTACGCCTATCCATTATGAGGGGGGAAGAGTAGAAGGGTAGATGCGGTCATTACCAATTGGAGATTTTAAGAGAAATGGGGAAGAGCTATAGAAGTCAAAGCTTGAAACTCAGACACATCAGTATTCTTCTATTGGCATCAGGGTATTTTGGATGAACAAAGAGAGCACTGGATTTTTCCTTTTCCAATTTCAGAATGCCTTACCTTGTGAGGATATGTTACTTTTCTTTGTCCTGCTAGTAATTCTTCTACTATATTTTCCAAAACTAGATATTTTCATAAAAAACAAAACACGCCCCTTTGTTCTCTGCTTATTCATCTATAAGTGTGTTTGTGAAAAGGTAAATTCCTCATATTACTACAAAGAGGTAATGTGATATAGGGGAAAGAAGAAGGGCTGTGGAGTCATAGGGGGACTTTAACCATGCAAAGAATTCTTTCCTAGTAGCCAAAACTTGTTATTACAACCAATAGGAATGTAGTAGAATTGAAGGAAAGGTATGAGAGGCAGACAGGAAAAAAAGCCCCAGGTTTCTTCTCGTTTTTGTTCTGGAGCATTTATAGTGTGATATAATACATTTAGAAGAAATCACTCATAAAATGTGTCTTTGCATAGTCTTTTTCTTAACCACCAAGCCAGAACAGGGTGGGGATCCAGTGTGTATATTCTGTGAAATATAAAATTCTTTTCAAAGCTTCTTTCCTCAGATTTCTACTTAGCATGCTCAGATGGCATTTACAATCTTATTTAGCAAAGCAGTGGAACACTCTTTAGGGAAATGAATCGAGTTTGACAAAGACAACAAATCCTCTATAAACAAGCTAAAGATCAGAGTAAAAGGAGAAGAAAAGTTCTGAAGCAGGGCTTCTTGGTTTCTGATGATGTGTCATGGATCCCCTTAGCATTCTAGTGAAAGGTATATAACATTTCTGAGAATAATAGTTGAATAATGAATTAAAATAAAATACATGGAATTACCTGAGAAAATACTTTTGAAGTACAATTATCAAACTACTTAAGAAATAAGTTCTCAGATGTCACTTTAAAACTACCACTCTGGGAACAAGTGAGAAAAAGGGAGCATGATAGGAAGGAAGAGAAAATAGTATTGGTTGGTATCTCTTTGATTGTGTTCATTTTGCTCTGATTGATGGTTCCATAAAGGTCTGTGATAAATGCCTCTTCTCACATTCTGTGATCTCTCATCTCCTGGTCTCATCTCTTCTGGATCCTAAACTCCCACCTAGACAAAACTGAGAGCTCCCCCTTCCCCTGACCCTAGGAGCTTTCTCATTAGATTCTAGACAATTATGGAAGAGAATACATTCGGACTGGAAATAATGCCACATTAATATGTTATATTTCTTTAGTTGTTGTAGTCATGCCTGACTCTTCATGGCCCCATTTAGAGTTTTCATGGCAAAAACACTGAATGTGTACACAAATGCACATACACACATACACAAATATATGGACAAAAAATGAATGTGATATCTTATATCTATGATATAAAGATATATAAATGTATATGTATATTAGGGGAAGGGAATAAGTAATTAATAAGCACCTATATTGTGTCAGGAACTATATTAAGTATAATACAAATATTATTAACTTTAATTTTTAGAACTCTATGGGGGTAGGTGCTATTATTTACCTTCAATTTTTGGTTGAGTAAACTGAGGCAAATAGAGATTGAGTGACTTGCCCAAGTTCAGAAAGTTAGTACGTGTCTGAGTCTTAGTTTGAACTTGGGTCTTCCTGATTTGAGGCAGGACATCCTATCTATTATCCCATCCAGCTGCCTCCATATTATATAATATAATTAATATAATATAACATAATATAATGTAAGTGTATATATATTTTATATCTGCCAATATAGCTGCCCAGTGGCTTTAATCTGGCACTGGAAAATGACAAATCAGAACCTAGATAAATACTTGCCAGGACTATTCTAGAGGAGAATTATTGATCAAGACCATGTTTGAATACCTTTCCTCTAAAGTCCTTTTCAGATCAAATATGATTTGATTCTGAAAGCATAGATTGCTACAAATATCAGAAATCTGTTAGTAAGAGAGAGGGCAGCTAGGTGACACAGTGGGGAGAAGAGTAGGTTTAGAATAAAAAATACTCATCTTCATAAGTTCAAATACAACCTCAGACACTCACTACCTGTCTGACTTTGGACATGCCACTTCACTCTGATTGCCTCAGTTTCCTCATCTGTAAAATGATTAGTGGAGGAAAAGGCAAACCACTCTGATATATTTGATGAGAAAACATAAGAGAATGATTTTTAAAATAATGGTTATTTGCTAAAATTAAAAAATGACCAAGATACTTCTTTAATAATTTTTTTTCATTTGAGTCTCTATATCCATCCTCCTTTCCCAGATAGTATTTTATTTTATTTTTTGCTACATTTGGCATCTGCTTCTCAATAAAATATTTTAAAATTAAATTGCAGGCCAAATTCTGACTTGCTATGTTGCT
Source organism: Monodelphis domestica (assembly GCF_027887165.1). NCBI lineage: Eukaryota > Metazoa > Chordata > Mammalia > Didelphimorphia > Didelphidae > Monodelphis > Monodelphis domestica. The sequence continues at coordinate 57,146,989 of NC_077231.1, read as the reverse complement.
TTTCCTTTGTTATTATGATGGTTTAGCTCAGACATCAAAGTTCCTATCTAATAAAATTACCAAACTTGAGAGAACTGAGGAGTGGGTGTTTCTATGCTAAATAATATCCTGACCAATATTAATGAGAATTTATATGTGTGAGAATGTTTTAGTTATGCTTGGAAAGACAAGTTTATGCCCTACTAAGTTTCAGATTTCCTGTGCCATGCTTTCCTTTAGGCTAATTTGTGTGCACTGAAGCTAATACTTTAGAAACTAGGAACTCATAATTCCCAAGAATTGAGAAAAATCATAAATACTTTATAGTTGACTAAGTATCATACAGAAAGATGTCACAATGTGAATTTCTTTTGCATGAAAAATTCAAATACAAGGTCATAGTGTTATCTCAGAACAGGAAAGGACTTTAGAGGACACCTATGCCAACTTGTGCTTAAACAGGAATCCTTTCTTTAGTATTATTAAGTGATCATCTAACCTATTGAAGACTTACAGAGAAGGGAAGTCTTTATCTCCCTAGGAAAGCCATTCTATTTTTTGATATCTCTAATGGCACATGAATAGAATGTTGGATCTGGGGTCAGGGAAAATTCTAGTTCAAAAACTGCGTTGGGTTTTCATTAGGTGTGACATTAGGCATATCATGTCACTTTTCTCAGTGTCAGTCTCCTCATCTGTAAAATAGAGATAACAACATCCACATGACATAGTTGTTGTGATGATCAAATTAGATAACCTATGTAAAGAATTTTGTAAAACTTAAAGTGTTACATGATGCAGTTAGGTGATGCTATGAAGATAGTGCCATGTATGGAATCAGGAAGGCTTGCTGAGTTCAAATCTAGCCTCAGACACAACCTGTGTGATCACGGAGAAATTTCCTGATTTTCTAATCTGTAAAATGAACTGGAGAAGGAAATGGCAAACAATTCCAGTATCTTTGCCAAGAAAACTCCAGCAGAGTCATGAAAGGTTGGACAAGATTGAAAATGACTGAAAAACAGGGTCGTGTAAGTGATAATGGTGATATCATCATTATTTCTGCATCAGTCTAGAACTGTCCATCTACAACTTCTACTCATTACTCATGGTTCTGTCCTTTGGGAGAAATAGAAGAAATATATGCCTTCTTTCATATGATATTTCTTCAAAGAATTAAAGAATCATCATATCTTTCTTAGGTCATTTCTTCTCCAGACTATGTAAACCTATTTTTTTCAGTTACTTCTCATGTGGTACAATATTAATCTTCTCACCAGCCTGTATGCACTCATGTAGGCATGTTCTAACCTTGTCAATGTCATTTGACATTAACCCAAAGCCAACTCTTTAGAAAATAGTAGAGTTAGCCCACATTTAAACTCAGGAAAGCCCCTCCCCCCTCATTACTCAGTGAAAGGTAAATATTTCCAATCATCAGACATAAAAAATAGGGAACAAAGCACATTAATAATAATAATAATAATAATAATTCATATAGTGTTTTAAAGTTTGGGAAGTTCTTTACAAATATAAAATTGAAAGTTACCCTGAGTGGTAGGTGTTATTATTAGCAACCTTATTAATAACCTCAGTTCTCCATGATACCCAGTGTTGGCTACTGGTGAAAGTACATTGCTGTCATTCTTTCAGCCAGCTAGCACTCCCTGAGCTGTGATCTCACCTTGCAAGTACATATAACATAAGAGAAAAAGGAAGAGTGGTCATCAGGTAGAAAGTGCACCAAGTATCTGATATGTTACAATCAAAATGAAGAGGTAATTTGAAGTCTTTAGCCATTTATCTAATGAATATGTGGATGGCTGAGGTATGGTACTCACATTTAGAAATCTCAACAGATAACGATGTTAAGATAGAGAGAGATCATGACTTGCTTATGATCACTCTGCTAGTAATTGTCTAAGGCTTGATTTGAACTCAGGCCTTCATGACTCCAGGTCCAGCACTCAATTCATTGTTCCACCCAGCAGCTCCATTCTTCATGTCAATATAGCTTATAGGTGCATAGGTGCAACTGACCACTATGTCTAACCTATGTTTAAATATAGCTTAAGGTTAGTGTGGGGCTGCTCTACAAAAGGGCAGAAGACCAGAATCCTAAATTCATTAAAAGTAAAATAAAGTAGTTCTGTAAAGACATGAGACAAAAACCTTTTACCTTTAAATATAAATCACTTTTAATGCTCCCACCTATGTAAGTTCTTAATAGAACTAAAAACATTTTAAGATATCTTTCTTAATATGCTCATGCTTACAGGATGCATGGTCAAATTTCATCTTGTTGGAACATAGCTATTACCTAGCAATTCTTTTTTTAAGGAAAAAATCAGTTATTTTCTGCAGGACATTAATAAGAACTTAATTCGTGCTTTTATCCCTTTAGAATCCACCCCACTTTTCCTCTATGCATCTAAGTATTTCTCTTTTTATAATCCAAGGAATTTGACATTTAGATTCAACTCTATTGGAGTGGAAAGGAATCTAAAGCCTCACAGGGCTGACAATAGCAATTACAGCATTAACCACCCAGTACCCAGGCTCAGTTCTTCATGATTCTCAGTGTCGGATGCTGTGGAAACTGACATTGCTGTCATTCCTTCAGCCAACTAGCATTCCCTGAGCTGTGATCTCACCTAGCAATCACATCTTTCAGAAGTGGAAAAGGGAGAGGAGTCATCAGGTAGAAAGAGTATCAAGGAAAATAGAGAGGCCCCAAGATGACACAATCAAAATGAAGAGGCAATTTGAAGTCTTCAGCTACTTATCTAAATATGTGGATGGTTGAGGGAATGAAATTGTACCCTTATACTCAGAAAGTCAAAAATGACTCTGAGAATTTGGACAGTATTGAATGGATGTGGGTAGATTGTGACTCATTAGCAGATTGTAACCCATTGTTGTTGATCAGTCATTTTTCAGTCATATTTGACTCTACATGACTCCTTTTGGGTTTTCTTGGCAAAGGCACTGAAGTAGTTTGCTTTTTCCTTCTCCAGCTCATTTTATAGATGAGGAAGCTATGGCAAACAGGGAGAAGAGACTTGCCCAGAGTCACACAGATAGTAAGTATCTGAAGCCAGATTTGGACTCATTTTCCTGACTCCAGGACTATTCCTGGTGCCAGCTAAGTCTACTGTTATCAGTTATCATAATGTAGCAGTGGAGAATGGGCCAAGTGTCAGCCTTGAAATGATGACTATGGAATTCAAATCCCACTGCTGACAATGGTTGCTGTGCAACTCTGTAAGTCACTAATTTCTCAGATTCCTTCATAAGTATATAATACTCTAAGTTTCAGAGTTGGTGTTGATCTGCTCCAAACCCACTACCTTGATGTTTCATTTTGGCATAGAGGAAACGCTGAGCTTTTGAAATTTTATTTCATTTAAAACGTATATAACATTAAGAAACAACATTAGACCCTTATTGGCACATACCTTCAGAGCCAGAAATGATATCAGAGGTCATTACACTTATCTAACAGAAGTACATAAAGTACATTTATTATAACTTAGTAATGAGAGACAGAAAGAGAGAGAGAGAAGGACAGAGGTGTTAGAAGAGGAACCTATGATTTTATTGGTATAGAAATTTCCCAGATAAAGAAACTCTGTCTACCATTACAGATGGATACATTTTCTAGCATTTAACATTATTGTATTTTTATTAATTTTATTAAATATTTTCTAATTATTTTTTTGTGAAAGCAAAAGGAAGGATTTTATTCTAGTACCTATGACATCATTTTATCCAGATCTCTCAAATAACTCAAGATTTATATTCCTCACTTTATGGAAAATTCACCATTTAATGCATAATAAGTTATCTTGATAGCTGAGATTCATGGTTTTGGCATCTGGTATGTTTTCCAAATCTCTGAGAGGGTCAGCTAGATCTCCCTGTGGGGCATCCCCCAGGGATTTAGCCAGATGTCTAGATGGTTCTGGCCCAATGATTCTCTTGAATAGATCAATGGTGCGAAGTTTTTGCTGGTGCTCTTACCACCTCAATAATGGGAGTGGCTGTCTCTAGCCTTGAATCTCTTATGGTGATTGATACAGAGATTGAGTTAGCTCATTCACCTGAAAGGTAAGGTATTGAGGGACCAGGGATAGCAGGGCTGATGGCTGATGGCTAAGTGTGTAGTTTCTGGGGTTGTTGGTGCTACAGCTGATATGAGGACTTCTGTACACATTGAAAAGGTTATGATAGTTTAAGAACTACTGTTACATTGTCCATTCATGCTGCTGTCCATGAAATACTGCCTTCACTTCTCCATAAAAGGAGATATATGTGTCATAATTCTTTGGTCCTTCTGTTACTTACAGGGAGCATAATGATGTACACTGGCTGAATCTTCCATAGCACATTGACTTGGACACAGAACAAAGCTAAAGTTGAGATGATGATTTCATGGTTGGAAAGGAGCCAAAGTGCTGGCTTTGGCAATTGTCATTACCTGAGAAAGCAGCTACACTGGTTGAAGCTACCCTCATCCTCTCTAGTGTAGAAAAAAGGCCAGAGAATATCTATTAGAGGCAATTAAAATTTTTTCTAAAGAGCAGTTACTTGGGGAAAATTTGAGAAATTGAGGCAGGAGAGTGGGGAATATCCATCAAAGTTCCTCAATAGGGTGACTGAAGTAGCAGAGGACATGCTTGACTTTGAAAATTTAACTGAACAAAATTTCCAACACTTAATAAGACAATTTGTAAAAGGCAGTAACACACCTATTATATTATATTTTAAACTTCAGTGCCCAGACTGGGAAATGATAAATCTAGAAGATTTAAGAAAAACTGCAACTTACATATTCACAAGTCATAAAGAAATCCTAAATGAAAAGAATGAAATAATAAAACAGCTTAAAATCAAGCTCAAGGAGGCAAATAGCACAATTAAACAAAAAGAAATTGAGGAAATTAAAAAAATCTAGCCACTCTGTAATCATACACACCCACAAGAAATTACACAGAAAACAGTCAAAGGAGAAATGTACCCAAATGTTTCCTATGAAGGAAACTGGAACACATAGCTTGTGACTGCTATTTAAAGGCACAATTATTCCAAGCTAAAACTAAAAAGAGGTCCTGGAAAAGCAACATAAAGTATAGCAGCAACAATACACAAACAAATACAAAATGTTGCACATGTTAATTGTAAGAATTCACTGTAAGTACCAAATTTAGAAACTATGGAGAAATTCATTCAACAAGGGGTGAAACCACAGTATTCACAAGTAATCTCAGGTGCTGCCAAACAATGTCAATTATAAAGTCAGGTGAATGAGGTAACATGAAAAGGGGAAAAGGGAAAGATAAATGAGGAAAATTAAAGGGAAAAAGACTTCATGCAAATAGAATTTGGGGATCCAAAAGCAAAAACAAAACTAAATAGCAAATAGAAGAAGAAATCCAATTAGATATTGATGGAACAGAGATTAGGGAGAAAATTTTTGGAACAGTGGAACAAGATACAAAAAAAGGGGGAAGGAACAGATCTGGCAACAGTATGTAACACACAAACCTTAAACTTATTAGGACATTAAAATTTAAAAAGCAAACAACACGAAAGATTAGATACAAGCAACAGTGAATTTCAACATTTATCAGCACAAGATAAAAGTAACAGCAGAAAGGAAAGAATATACTTTAGAAACAGAAATTATAAAACAAATAGGAAAACCAAAACCAGAACCATATGAGACACAAATAGTAGAGGATTCTAGAGATTCTGAACAAATTGCAACTAAATTAATTGAAGCACATAAGCAAACAACAGAATGGTCCAACGAGGAGGAAAAATGTAATAATAGAGAACATTCAAATTAGCAGACCTTGTGGAGACAATGATACTGAAAGCAGGGATGATATTACAAAGGAACATACCAATGATATAATAGAAAAGTCAACCTTAAATCCTTATGTCAAAGAATTCTGACCAAGAGCAATTGCACAGGAAAAAGCAAACACAGACATTAATACATCATCCTTAAGTCTCCATGCTAATCCATCTTAGAACAAGATCCAGTAGAGATCTGCACATTTCTCCATTTGAGATGCTATACAGACACAATTTGGCAAGGAATGACTTATAAACCAGCTTACATTGCAATGATAGGAGGAGATTGTCAATTTAAAAAAAATATATACAAACTTTACAAACAAGAAGAGCAGAGTTACATGAAATGGACTTGATTCAACCAATAGTCCCTCTGGATTACAATTTGCACAACATCAAACCAGGAGACAAAGTATACATAAAAATTTCCCATAGAAAATTGGCTACAGATATAAAATGGATTGAACCACACAAAGTATTACTTACTTTCCTGATTTTTTTTAAAATTTAAAATACTTACCTTCCGTCTTGGTGTCAATACTGTGTATTGGCTCCAAGGCAGAAGGGTGGTAAGGGCTAGGCAATGGGCATCAAGTGACTTGCCCAGGGTCACACAGCTGGGAAGTGTCTGAGGCCAGATTTGAAACTAGGACCTCTCATCTTTAGGCCTGGATCTCAATCCACTGAGCTACACAGCTGTCCCCCAATTGCAGGGAAAGACTCATGGTTCCACTGTTACTACATGAAACCAGAAAAAATCCAACACCACAGTAACAGACATAGAAGAAGACAAAAGATAATGCTGAGAAATAGAAATGAAAAACAAAAACCAATTAACATAAAAAAGTACATCACAAAGAAAGAATAGTGCCACCTAATGTCTGAGACAATGAGATTCCAGCAGTCAAGCATGCAACAAGAAGATACTTTTTCAGCCCAGAGGAAAATATTTTAAAGCATCCCAGAGGAAAAACATCAAGAAAAGCTGCTAGATAGAAGAAACAAAGAGAAAAAAAAACTGAAATGGACAGCTAAGACTTCGAACTTTGTAAATTTGTTTATACCAGAAGAGGACAGATGGAAAACAGGACTTATATGTAAGACTGAGTGTGGCAAAAGCATAAAATAAAATTAATTTCACATATTAAGGAAATAGCATGCAACACTACATAACTTGGAAGAAAAAAGAAAGCCATCAATCAACATGAGAAGTGGAAATCTGAAGAAACTTGATAAGTACCCATTCAACACAATGCAATTAGACACAAAACAGAATCACACACTGACCTATATTGGGAGATTTTGTGTAGAAAAATGAGTGTCTGAAATTGCATTTATGCAAAATGTAAATATGTATATAGTTACTTCTATAAGATCTTAGGCAAATAGAATGATCAATAGATATTTCTATTTGACTAACATCAGGATGTGGGAATAATGTATATTATTGTGTTATATGTAAATAATCCCTATAAATAATGCATATGCTATAATTAGTTTAGTAACATAGTGATAGGGTCTGTAAATATGTAGCATATATATATATATATATATACACATGCACATAAGATTAGGTTATAGATTAGACTACCTATTTGGGGAATAGTTATAAGTAGGGAATAGATTAGGAGTAAGTTAAGTTAAACATAGCATAGTGTAATATTTATTGGGAAAGGAAATGGGGAGATTGGAAAAATGGGGGATAATGAGAGGTTTGTATGGGGGTATGGAGGAGGTGAGGGAGAGAGAGAATATTGCTTGGTGAATCAAAGGAGAGAGATGCCCCCTGCTGAGAGGAAGCAGCAGGGGTCTGATAAGAACTGTTTGTCCTGGAATGACTGAACTGAAGTTCAGCTCCCTCTATGACCAGAAAAGATAGTCCACTTATCTAACTATGAATTCAAATAATATAAAGTTTAATAACCAGTTGGAATTGGAGTTCTTTCCTTCACTTCAGAGTATAAGGCCAGGCCCCACCGGCTAGTGGAGGGTTCTCCCACTCCCATCTACTCTATATCAGTCCTGCTTAGTTAGTTATACTTAGAAATAGACTTAAGCTGCATTTGTAGATAATAAACTTTTAATTGTTTATTTGTAAAGCTGATGCTGAAATTGTGTTTAATTGAAATATGTATATATATATATACATATATATATAAAATAGTTTGCAAATTATTATAGATAAAACAGGAAAAATGTTTGTATTAGTTTAACTTAGAAAGAGTAAGTAGTATTAGCATTAAGATTCAAATTTCTTTGTAATGGTTTTGTTCAAACATTTATTGTACTGAATTTACTGTAAAACCCCAAAACTAATTGTAGTTTTTGGGTAATTGTACCCAAAACTTTCCTGCATAAAATTCCTTAGATTCAAAAAGATTAGCATAGAATAGTAATAGAGTAATTGAGGGAAATTTATTATTTGGGGGGGAGTAGTTAGAAAGTAGATTTAGTAGCTTGGTAAGCATAATAAATATGTGACCTTGGGAAGGTCATGACAAAAAAAAGGGGATGATTGTGGAAAGGAAAATTGAATCAAACGTTGAATTTTCTGCCACTGAGGTGGAGCAAACAGTAGTTGGAATGTTATAGTGAAGATTAATGGACAGTGATGACAGTTGGTGGGGGGAGAGGCAACTTGGAGAGTGGCAGTTGCTCTTGAGGGTTACACTCTTTTTCCTGGCCCTAGGATTGGAAGGAGCACTCTCTCCCTGTCTCTGGATAGAAGTACTTCTATTCCTGGATATTTCCCAACTGTGTGCTCTACCTGGATTTCTGTGTTCGTGTCATGAAACAAAGAAATTTAAGGGGAGTGGTTTGAACTGTAAGCCAGTCTTTAGGGTGCTAGCTCGAAGAGACAGTCCTAACCAGCTCTGAAGGTCAGAATCTTTCTTCCTCTTGCTGTCTACTGCTAAAGACTTTGAACTTAAGAAAGCTAGCATAGATTAGCATGGACAGGAATAAAAGAAACCCTACATGAGCTTGCAAGTCCTGGCCTTAGCTAAAAAGCTCAGAGAGACTCAAATACAATCTGGGGAAAAGTATAGGGAACCCCTCTTCCCTCTACCCTATACAAACTTGTTAATAAATTCATCTTGAGTTAAAGAACCCACAGTCATATAAGAAGACTATCATTTCAGGGAGAGAAAGAGGGAGCAGAACCTAAGGATAGCCATTCAACCATAAATGGTCTTTATCGAACCCTGCCAGGCAACCTTGGTCTGGGGGGGGGGAGGGTTGTCCCTCAGGAGAGTCCATGCTGTCCTGCCCAGAGGTATCTTCAACATCAATCAATGAAGAAGACATCCCCTCAGGCTATCATAGTTGGCCCATTTCTTGGGAACCCCATTTTTTGAAGACAGCCTCTCTGCAGGGGGGTACCTCTCTCCTTTTACCTCATCAGCTTCCATATTCCCTATATCCCTTCAAGTCCTCCATCCTCTGTTACAAAACCTTCTTTATCCCCTGTACCTCTTCAATCCTCTACAATTCCTTTAACTATTACACTAGGGAGCAATTTCCTGATGACACTCTCAACCTGCTGAGAAAAGGGCCCCAGATACACTGTGTGATGATGTCATATTCAGGTCTTCTTCTAGAATATCACTTGGAGATAAGTTTTCTTGCCTCATCTCTTTCTTAAGTTGGTAGAAATATAATAGAGAAGGTTTTATTGTTGTGCTTGTGCTAATTGTTTAGTTCTTCAATTTTGAAACCAGACCTATATTCTAGCTTTAAGAAAGTTGTGTATCTTAGAAAGTTCCTCTCTTTCTTCTAAACAAGAGCACTTATTTATTTGAAAATAGTCCACAGGTTTGATGAGATTAGAGAAAAAGGCAAGATGATGGAAGCAGGGAATCTTGAAACCACCATGAGAATGCTCTCCAACCAATGTTAAAATAACACCACAAAATTAATACAAAATGAGTGAAATAACCAGCAAGGAGACAGAGAGAAGCAACTTAGAGAGGAGCACAGTCAGAAGAATGCTACAATAAGGAGTAAGGAGCAAGCCAACAGCAAGCCCTCTTTACCCCACATCTGCTGTTTCTCAGTTCTGAACGTGGGCCCAAGCCAACATGCAAATCCTAGGACCTTGCCTGGGGTAATAGTAGTCAATTCCCATGAATACACCTCTAAAAACTTCTAAGTCTAGAATTCCAGCCTAGGGTAGTCTGTTTTGCATAGCTTGATCTATATGGGCCTAGAGCAAGTCCAGGAGTCCCAAACATGGGTTATGGTGAGGACCTAGATCCCAGTTTGGGGCAGTTATTGGACCCAGAGCTGGAGTCCTGATTGCTGGCAGGGGAAGTCCCCAGGTACTGACTTGAGGGATCCTTCCTGACCTTTGCCAATAATCAAGGTGGAGCCCCAGGGTAAAGTATTTTGCTGTATGCTGTATATTTAACTTGATTAAGTCCAGATTATAGACCAAAAGCCTACACCCAAGCCTAAGGCTAGAATTTGAACCATCAGCAGTCTCAGGGGGTAATTCAATCAGCAGTGGGAGCTGTCTCTCAGAGCTCTCTCAGCCTATAGGTCATCATTTCATCTTAGAAGAACTGAAACTTTCAGAAATGCAAAAATAAGGCTAAGTGTGGCATCAAGGAAGAACTGAAATTTAAGAGAGTGCCCTATTATTCTGGAGTAAAGAACCTGTCTTTAACAGTGAAAGTCAAGAAAAACACTGGGAAAAATAGCAAACATCAAAAAAAGCCTAACCTTAGAGAATTTTTATGTAAACAAAGAGCAAGGCAAAGACACAGAAGAGGACAGTGAAAGCAAAGCAAATACACACAAAGTACCAAAAATAAATATGAATTTCGCTCAGATTCTGGAAAAGCTAAAAATGGATTTCAAAAATCAATTAAGAGAGGCAGAGGGAAAATGGGGAAAAGAAATGAAAACAATATAAGTAATGGGCCAAATGAAAAAAAGGAAGCTCAAAAGCTCACAGAAGAAAATCATTACCTCAAAATTAGAATTGGCCAAAGAGAAGCTAATGATTTCTTGAGAATCAAGAAAAAATAAAACAAAATCAGAAGAATGAAAAACAGAAGAAAATGTGAAATATCTCATTGAAAAAACAATTGAGGGGGCAGCTGGGTAGCTCAGTGTATTGAGAGTCAGGCCTAGAGATGGGAGGTCCTAGGTTCAAATCTGGCTTCAGATACTTCCTAGCTGTGTGATCCTGGGCAAGTCATTTAACCCCCATTGCCTAGCCCTTAACATTCTTCTGCCTTAGTATTGGGTCCAAGACAGAAGGTAAGGGTTTAAGAATATTGACCTGAGAAATAGATCCAAGAGAACCAATTTAAGAATTATTGGACTACCTGAAAGCCATGATCAAAAAAAAAAGGCATTGACACAATAATTCAAGAAATCATCAAAGAAAACTGCCCAGATATTCTTGAAGAAAAGAGTAAGGTAGAAATTGAAAGAATCCACAGATCACCTCCAGAAAGAAATCCTCAAATGACAACTCCGAGTAATAGAATAACTAAATTCCAGAGCCCACAAGCCAAGGAGAAAATACTGCAAACAGCCATAAAGAAACAATTCAAATACTATGGAGCTACAATCAAGATAACACAGGACTTAGCAGTTTCCATATTAAAGGATCAGAAGGCATGGAATATAATATTGAGGAAAGTGAAAGATCTAGGTTAATAACCCAGAGTCATCTATCCAGCAAGACTGAGCATTCCTTCAGGGGCCAAAAATGGTCATTCAATAAAATAGAATATTTTCAAGCATTCCTGAAGAAAGATCAGACCTAAACAGAAAATTTGAAGACCCAACACAAGACCCAAAAGAAATCAAAAAGGTAAATAAGAAAGAGAAAATTTAAAGGACCCTATAAGGTCAAAATCTATATTCCTTCATGGAAAGAGGATATTTGTAATTCTTAAAAATTCTTATTAGTGTTAGAGCAGACAGAAGGAGTATACTTAGACAGAGGGTGGGGAAGTAAGCTCATTAGAATGATATGATACGCAAAAGAAAAATCAAGAGGTGAAAAGAGTATTGCAATGAGAGAAAAGAAAAATGAGAAATGAAATGTGGTCATTTTTCTCACCTAAAGAGTTATAAAAAACTATTATAGTGTGCTGGGAGCCATCAGGCCACGACGCCTTGACAGAGTCATGTGTGGTAGCTAAGGAGGCCACAGAGTGGCCTTTGGCAATATGTGATTGCCCACTTAGTTACCCTTTGCATGACCTCTCTTATCATTGTCCCTTACCTTTGGAATTGACATGATTATTATTCCCCCTAGTCTCAAAAGGAATAATGTAAGAGCAAAACAGCTGTACCCTAATTCCCCAAAACATCACCAAAAGATCAGACCCTTAAGCCCAATACCAAAAAGACTATCATGGTTTAACTTTTACTTAGGTACATAATTCCCAGTGAAACCACAGCTAAGGTCAAGCCCAAAACTTTCCCACTCACAGAAACATATTCTCATGAAGCCAGCACACAAATCAATCATAGAGGCCCATACAAAAAAGTACAAGTATATCAAGCTTCAATATGCCTCAGTGACTCGATTTCACAAACCAGTAACTCAGGAACTCCCTAGTAGAAACCCTGAGAAATGACCAGTCTAATATTAAATTTGAATTGTGTTCCCAGTACCCCTCAACCTAAATGGTACGGTTGTTGAATTGACTTTTAAGAACTGTTGACTAATTATTGCATTTTATTAAAAGTAATAAGTAATTTTCCTCGACTGTTTGTAAGCTCAAAACTTCTTACAGGGTAATGAGAAAATTAAGCCACCTGTGATGAAATCATTTATCTTGTATACTGTCTATAATCACAATATAAGAATATAGAAAGTTAATCAAGAGATTTGTTAAAAGTTAATGTATCACTTTTCCAATTATTTCTCTTTGAACATGTGTGTTAGGTAATGTGTCTGTGTGCCAAGAAAATGGGTATAAAAATAAAAACCAGGCATGGGTATGGAGGAGCAGCTATCAGGTGCAAAGTAGTCCCATGGCCATAATGATTAAGCTGTCTTCCATTTGTTATTTTCTTGACTGATCGTTCGCCACCTGTCAGGAAACCCTGGAGTCATGAGTGAGGCTGGACCCTGTCCGTGACAACAGTGGAGGGGAGGATGAAGGTGTTGACAAGCAATGTTTCCATAACCAGCAGAGACAGAGAATAACAACAATATTCATTGTGGTGTAGTATCCTAACTTACCCTAAAGTGACATAGGAAGGGAATAAGATAAGGGAGGGATAGTAATAGAAGGTAGAGGGAAGTGGGGGGTGATAAAAAGCAAAACACTAATGAGGAAACTGTGAAAGGAAAAAAAGAAGGATCAAAAGTGGGGTAAAAAACAGAATCCTACTATTTATATTTTACAAGAGACACATTTGAGGCAGGGTGACACACCTAGAACTTGCTATTTAAGAAAAATTGATGGAAAAATTGGAAAACAGTATGGTAGAATCTAGGTATAGGCCAATATCTAACACATAAACCAAGATAAGGTCAAAATGGACATATGATTTAGATATAAAGATGGATACTTTAACTAAAATAAGGGGTACACAGAATAGTTTACTAGGCAGATCTTTGGAGAAGGAAAGAATTTATGACTAAACAAGAGAGAAAGTATTATAAAATGTAAAAGGAATAATTCTGATTATATTAAATTTAAAAGATTTTGCAAAAACAGAACTAATGCAACCAAAATTGAAAGGGAAATAACAAACTGGGAAAATTTTTATAACAACTCTCTGATGAAAGTATAATTTCTTAATTTTATAAAGAACTAAGTTAAATTTAAAAGACTAGAAGTCATTTGCTAATCAATAAATGGTCAAAGGATCTGATGAAGATGAAGAAATCAAAGTCATTGAAAATCATATGATAAAATGTTTTACATCACTCTTGATTAGAGAAATGCAAATTTAAAATATGCTGAGTTACCACTTCACACCTATCAGAGTGGTCAGTGTGACAATAAAGGAAATTGGTAAATGTTTGAGATGTGGCAAAATTGGGATATTAATGCATTGTTGGTAGAGTTGTGAACTGATCTAACCATTCCAGATGGCAATTTGGAACTACGCTCAAAGGACTATTAAACTGTGCATATCCTTTGAGCCAGTAATACCACTACTAGATCTGTATCCCAAAGCGATAATAAAAAGGGGTAAGGACCTACTTGTATAAAACTATTTATAATAGCTCTTTTTGTAGTGGCAAAGAATTGGAAATTGAGGGGTTGTCCACTGATTGGGGAACAGCTGAACAAATTGTGGTACATGTTGGTAATCAAATATTATTGTGCTATGAGAAATTATAAGAATGATGATTTCAGAAAAAGCTGAAAAGGTCTGCAGGAACTGATGCAAAGTGAAATAAGCAGAACCAGGAGAAGATTGTATACAATAACATCAATATTGGAGAATTATTATCTGTCAAAACCTGGCTTCTCTTAGCAGTGCAATGATCTGGGACAATCCTTTTTTTTTTTATTTAAATTAGTTTATTTAGTCAATTTATAACATTATTTCTTGGTTACAAGAATCATATTACTTCCCTCCCTTCCCTAACCCCACCCTTCCCATAGGTGACATGCAATTTCACTGAGTATTACATGTGTCCTTGATCAAAAACTATTTCCATGTTGTTAGTGTTTGCATTAGGATGTTCATTTAGAGTCTACATCCCCAACCATTTCCCCTCGGGGGATGTATTTAAGCGGATGTTTTTCTTCTGTGTTTCTACTCCTACAGTTTTTCCTTTGAATGGGGATAGTGTTTTTTTCTTGTAGATACCTCCAAGTTGTACAGGATCACTGCATTGCCACTAATGGAGAAGTCTATTACATTTGATAGTACCACAGTGTATCAGTCTCTGTGTACAATGTTCTTCTGGTTCTGCTCTTTTCGCTCTGTATCAATTCCTGGAGGTCATTTCAGTTCCCATGGAATTCCTCCAGTTTATTATTCCTTTGAGTACAATAGTATTCCATCACCAACATATACCACAGTTTGTTCAGCCATTCCCCAATTGAAGGGCATCCCCTTATTTTCCACTTTTTTGCCACGACAAAGAGCACAGCTATGAATATTCTTGTACAAGTCTTTTTCCTTATTATCTCTTTAAGGTATAACCCAGCAGTGTTTTGGTTGGATCAAAGAGCAGATAGTTTTTTAGTGTCCTTTGGGCATAGTTCCAAATTGCCCTTGAGAATGGTTGTATTAGTTCACAACTCTACCAGCAATACATTAATGTCAATCTGGGACAATCCTGAAAGATTTATGATGGAGAATGCTCTCCACCTTCAGAGAAAGAACTATTGAAGTCACTTTCACAAAGGTTTATCTTTAGTTTTGTTTGGGGTTTTTGGTTATGTATGACTTTGCTCATAAAACAATGACCAGCAGGGAAGTGTGTTTCGCATGTCAATAAAAATAAGAAAAAAATAAAACAAACAAAAAATATTTAATTCAATTTCCTGTGATGATATATATTAAGCAATTTTCTGTCTTTAGTTTTGTTTCTTTGGGAAAACTACTAACTAAATCCAATGGATATCTGTTCTCATTGGCAATTATATTTTTCATTATAAATTGTGGAATTGAAAGGAAAAAGAAAATAGTTTAAAAGATTAGTATTTTTTATTATTGTTAAATATTGTTTGTTTTCTTCTAGTTGAGTCAAATCATAATAAATAGACCTTGGCCTCTTATCCTCAGGTAGGGAGTTTGTGTCTATCTTCATTGAAAAATCAGAAGATAGGTCCCAAGTGGTAGATGATAGAGAGTACTAAGGAAAGAATGAAAAGATCAGCTCTAAGTAATTGGAAAAAATAGAGGTACCCCCAATTACATCCCCAAACTAAGGAATATTGCCATCACAACTTTTTGGACACTTCTGGTCTATGGTGCTGAAAAAAGATGCAAATAACTAATTTGCTTAGAATCATACATTGATGTGTTTCAGAGTAGGGAGTCAAACTCAGGTTGAAGCTGGTACTCTATCTAAAGCCATGCTGCCTCTCTAAAATAAATACAAAAAAAGAAAAGAAAGATAGTTAACTATAAGTCAGAGAGGAAAGGAAGTTACAGTTGCAAGAAAAACTTTCTATACAATGCAGGGTTTAGGTTGAGTCTCATGACACACCTATCATCCATCAGCCTGGACTAAGAGAAAGGGAGAACAATTAGGAGATTATTTCAATGGTCCATGAGATGGATGATGAAGAATTGAATTGGTTATCATTTGAGTGGAGAGAAAGCAAGTCATTTCATGCCTATTAGTTTCCTCATCTAAAAAAGAAGATGTCAGACTAGATGATTCTCAACATATCTTCTGGATCTGAAATCATTTTAGTCTTTATATCATAAAATTAATAGCATGAGGTTGATCTCCTTATTTGAATCAATTATTTTCTAAAACTTATTTGGCACTGAGGACAAAGCAAAATATTTCACTCTCAGAAGTAAAAAAAGGATTTCTTCATGACATTTTTTCATTACATATTAGAGGCAGTCTTAGAGAGAAGGTAGGATGAAGAGTCAAAGAAATCTGGATCAATTTCTTGGATCTGACATTTACAGGGTAGCTTGGTGGTACAGTATATAGAACACTGGGCTTGGAATCAAAAGACCAATCTTCTTGAGTTCATATCCAGTCTCAGACATTTATTGACCCTGGGAAAGTCACTTAATCCTCTCTGCCTCAGTTTCCTCATCTCTAAAATGCACTGGAGGAGGAAATGACAAACTACTCCAGTATCTCTTCCAAGAAAAGCCCAAATAACTTCGTTGAGAATTGTTCATGAATGCAAAACAAGTGAACTACAACAACCTGACACAATGGCTTTTGGTCTGACAAGTCACCTAGTCATATTTTAACTGTGTCCTCATACATGAAATGGCAATCATGATTCATCCCTACCTTCATCAGAGTGCCTTTTTCAAGTCCTATATGATAATGCCCTATTGTTTGATTATTACAAAAGACAACTATGTGGTAGTCATCATGCAGAATCATAGCATCATTATATTTATAATGGAAAGTGACATCAGTTACCATTCAGCCTAACCTCACTTTGTTGTTGTTGTTGCTGTTTTAGCAATCAGGAATCAGTCCCAAAGTAGTTAGGTGATTTGTCTAAAGTCATGTAGGCAGGCATCAAAGATGGGATTTGAATCCTCCTTCTTTGACTTCATAACTATGCTCTTTAATGATAATTACTGGTATTCATATCAGAATTTAAGTCTTGCTTTACAGATATTGTTTCATTTGACCTTCTCAACAACTGTAAGAAATATGAAGTATTATCTCCATTTTATAGTTGAAGAAACTGAGGCAGACAGAGTGTGGCTAAAACCAGAGTAACAGAACTACCAAATGTCTGAGTGAAGATTTATATTCTGGGCTTCCTAAGTCCAGCACTCTTCCAAGTATACCAGTCTGCATAATAAAGGATGCAAAAAATAGTGCTGTTTGGAAATACTCAGAGGACTTTAGGCCATTTTTTATTTTCTTGAGATCATGAAGTCAGGGAAAGATTATAACTTGGGAAAAAGTAATAGGCCTCACTTTGAAAGAATGAAAGTGACAGAATTTTATTTGGCTTCCAGGCAGAGCCCTACCCACCCCTTGTTTTGAGGTAGAAACTCAAGAACAAGTTTTGCTTCCAACACCTACTTCAGCTCTCTGCTACTGTTGCTCAGCAACAAAATGGGCATTGTACTGAGGAAGCTCTTCAGATAAATTTTCATTTCTAATGGAAGCTAATTTGGGGAAAAACATGCAAATCTCAGCTCCAGGGAGAGTGAGGGGAGGATGTTTAGAATAAAGGATCTTCTCTACAATAGTCATTTTCTCTGGGGCTTGGGCTATCTGCAGAAAGACAGCTGCTTCCCATTTAAACCCCAATTAAATAGTTCTACACGCTTCTGTCTGTCTTCTAAGAGAAAATGGCAATAATCCACTTAAGGATTTAATAAATTATAAAACCCTTTTAAGAAACCTATATGCAGAGTTTCCACATCATTCAAAAGCATCAGTTATTATCATAAGTTGGCTAGGAAGCCCACTTGCCATATTCCAATTTTGGGGATTCTCGAAATTACTATCTGTGTTCCCAATGAAGTCGTGTTCTCTAGCTCTGTGAATTTAAAAGGATATCATAGATGGGGAGAGAGCTTAGGAAAGAAACCTCAGAAGTCATCTAGACAACCACATATTAGAGATAAGGAAAGTGAAGCCCAACGAGGTTAAGTGACTCACCAAAGATTGTATAAATAATAAATATCAGATGTGGTTAGAGTCCAGGCTTTCTGACTCCAGTTCTTTCATTGAATCTCCACTTACAAAGAACTTAATACTGTGCCTGGCACATTGTCATTATTCAGTCCTTTTCAGTTATGACTGACTCTTCATGACTCATTTGGGGTTTTCATGGCAAAGATATTGGAGTTGTTTGCCATTTCCTTCTCTAGCTGATATTTACAAATTAGAAAACTAAGGCCAACAGGATTAAACGACTTACCTAGGGTCATTCTCTAAGTGTCTGAGGTCAAATTTGAACCCAGGAAGATGTCATCTTGATTCTAGGTCTGGCTCTCTATCTGTTGCACCACCTAGCTGCCCTACCAGGCACATAGTAAGTACTTAATGAATGGTGGCAGGTTGATTTATTATGCCAAAGAGCTGGGTCTCCTGGAATGACTTGACTTGGTTTTTTCCACAGGGGAAGAAAAGGGAGAAGCCTTGCAACCTCCAGCTCTTACTGATATATTGCAACTAATTTGTTAAGCAAGCTGAGTTTGAGATGCTTTGCATATCAACTGTGGCTACAGGGGTCAGAAATGAGAAAATGATAATATTTCTAGATAGCTGTACTGGTTCAACAGAAAGGTGTTTTACTATGCATTATGCCTTTTGTTTTTGAACAGCAGTATTCTGGTGATGCTCTATGGCCACCAATCTTGAAATGTCTGTCTCCTAGGAATCACAATTGCTTGTCACCCAGAGGGCAATGAAGAGGTATATGGTGGACTAAGATTGGGATGTATCTTATTGCCAACTGTGCATAAAGACCACACAAAACAGATCGTCAGAGCTCTGTGTCCAGAGAAATGAAACAAGCAGTCATGTTGTGAGAATGAAGAAAATAATATAGGCACAGCTCCTGTGATGAACTGGTACCTTCCTTACATCAAAACATAACAGATGACCCCTGGCAAGCTGGTGAACCCCTTGTTTAGTATGTAAGACAGCTCATGCAAAAGAATCAAGCAATGCTCAAGGGTCTGGATGAGCTACAATAATAAGCTGTTTCTTTGGTGGACACACACATTATAAAGGCAGAGATATATTAAAGTAGTTAAGAGAAGAAGTCATCGGAAAAGTATTTGCATAAGGCAGCTTATTTTTTATAAAAGCTATAGACAAAATGTTGATGGCAGCTAGGTGGTACAGTGGGTAGGATGCCTAGTTTGAAGTTAGGAAGACTCATCTTTCAGAGTTTAAATCAATAGCCACGATCTTTTCTCCAAATCCTTTAGATAACTGAACATAATCCATATATTTCCCTCTATAATGAAGTACAAATGTTACCTCTGGAGCTCAGCTAAAAGAAATTCACTTACCAATTCTCATTATTTTCAGTACCATGGTGATGACAAGACAAAAGAGATCTTGCCCCAAGGCCTACTTGCTGAAGGGGGTAGTATCATTTTTTTTTCCCACTGAGGACACACTCTTGGGCCACTGTTCCCATATTTTGCTTTCTTCTGTCACCCTTTAATAGGCAGCTAGGAATTAAAGTGTATTTACCGAGTCTGGATTAAGGAAGATCTGAGTTCAAATCTATTCCCATACTTTTCCTAGCAGTATGGCCTTAAGAAATCCTCAGTTTCTCCAATTGTAAAATGACATAATAATAGCACCTACCTTTCAAGGTGTAAAAAAAGAGGCTGGGAGACCCTCTGGTCCAAGATCTGGCTTTATTGTAAGCTGAGAAATCAGAGGACCAGACTGTGGACCAGAAGGTCTCTCAGCCTCTTTTTTTACAAGTGGATCAAATGAGATAATATCAATAAAGTCTTTAGACAGTGTCTGACACATAGTAGACACTTCAACACTAATGTCTTTTCTTCCTTTCTTCATGCAATTTGGTAGCATTGCAAGAGTTCTGCACTCCATTCTTCCACCGCTTTCACCACCATGCAGCTTCCCCATCTCTATTTCCTCTTTGGGTTATATGTGATTCACAGGCCAGTTATATATATATATATATATATATATATATATATATATATATATATATATATATATATATAATTGTAGATGTAACCATACTTTCTGTGGAATGAATCCTCCTTCTTCTGGGGTGATTGTAACTTATTAGTGGATTGACTTTTTCAGGCCTCTCCCTACTTAATTGATCCTGTATTACAGAAGCATTCAGTTATAAATAAGCATTATTGTAAGGAAAGAATGATTTAGAAACATGATTTAGAATGATATAGAAATGATTTAGATTTACTTGGCCTTCAAATGCCTATATTATGGGAACAAACTTCTAACAACCTATTTAAAGCCAATATTCTTGTGTCTTTGGTACTAGCTTGGAAGAATAATGTATTCAACAACAATAGATATTGTTTGTGACATCTCTTGACCTTTTTCTGTACTTTAGCTTATTCTCCTTTGTAGGCAGCCTAGCTCAGCATGTTGATTTCTTGATAGTGGAAGATGCCTATTAATAAGGCTGCTTTTTATCACATAGCATCACAGGATATTTTGACTTAACTGATACTGGATATTTATATTTTGTGTATCTACTAAGATGTCCTCAGGCAGTTGGCATAGCTCAAAATAATAAATCAAAAACAGAAGTACATGCCCTGTAGTTTAAGAAGATATTTGAGATTTTAGAGTAAAAAGTAACATTTGCAAGAAATGACTTATTGACAAAATTTGTTCTATAAGAGAAGTCATTCTTAGCTTTTGGCTGGTCTAAGAATGTATCTATCAATTTCCATTAATTGCCTGCATTTCACAAAAAAAATTCTGCCAGGGACTGAGGAAGCAAGGATAAAAGTGAAATAGTTCCTGCCCTCAAGATGCTTACATTCTATAAAGGAAAATTATATATATATATATACATATGTATGTATATATATATATACACATACATATGTATATACACATAAGTGGATATGAAGTCCTTTTGCAACAAAAGGAGAGGCACTAGCCTCTGAGACCATGAAGAAAAACCTTGTTTAGGAAGTCTGTCTACTCAACTTAAAGTTGAGTAAAGGGTATTACAGGACTAGGGGGCAGTTTGTATAAAGGTGTGGAGATGGGAGTTAAAATGTCACACATGAATGATAAAAAATGTTTCACTTTAGCACAAGTGATAGAGTATGTGAAGGAGGATAATGTGTGGCAAGTCTAGGGTGGCAACTAGAAAGCACAGTGGATAATGGACTTTTAGTGCTGGAGTCAGGAAGACCTAAGTTCAAATCCAACCTCAGACCACTTACTAGCTCAGCTGGCTTCAGTTTTCTCATCTGTAAAATGAGCTAGTGAAGGAAATGACAAGCTACTTCAGTGTCTTTGCTAAGAAAACCCTAAATTGGGTTATGAAGAGCTAGACATGATTGAAATGACTAAACAAAATCAATGAAAGTCTGGAAAGGCAATCTGAAGAAAGACTGGGAGGGGCTGTGGCTGTGGTCATGTAAATGGAGAGAAGTGAGAAGATATAAAAGATGTTGTGGAGGGAGAACTGACCCTGAGATTTAGAAGGTGATCTCTTGTGTTATTTTTTCCTGAACTTGATGATCAATATGACACTTTGCATTCATTTTTAAACCATATTTCCTTTATTATGGCCTCTTCCTCTTCCTATTGGATTTTAGACTCTCACCACTCTGCCTCCAGAATCTGACAGATGAATCTTCACCTTGCTTTGTCCTGAACCAGTCTACTACACCACTTCCTGGCCATGTCCAAACCATTTTGCCATCCCTCAAAATCTCTCATTTGCAAATGTTATCATCCCCTATTAGAATGGAAGTTCCTTGAGTTTTTAGACTATCTTAGTTGTTTGTTTTTTATCATTATGCTCAATGCTTAGCCCAGTACCTGGCATGTAGCAGGCACTTAATTCTTTTATAATCATTTATTAAAAAGTAGGTAGCTTTCTGGATATGGAGTTGAGGTAGAATGAAAAGTCACAGACTGGAATAATGATGATGATGGCTAAAATATCAATAAGGAATTACAGAATGGGGTGATATTGTGATAGAGGCTTGAAGAGAGAGAGAGGTTTTGCAGGATAAGCCAAGATGCAAGAAACAAGGCTGGGGACCTGTCTGTCAATCAAAAAGAAGGTTCCAAAATGGAATGTTCCTGGGACAAGGCAGTTGAAGCTTGAGGGGGAGGATCTGATTCTCTGGCTCTGGGAGTTGAAGCTGGCTGAAGGACCCTTGGGGGGCTGTCTTGGTTTTGGCTATCTTACCAAAGGAGGAACTGTTTTCTGTCTCTTTTTCTGGGGTTTTACTGACCAAATTGGAGGAAAGCCAGGCGGAAGGAGAGACTTTTTTTGGTGGCTAGCTGAGGGGGAAGAAGCTGAGAACTATTATTTAGTTTCTGTCCCAGGCTGAAGGACCCTTGAGGGGGGCTTCTGAAAATTAGGCTGAGAGACCTTGGTGGCTTTGTAGAAGCAAAGAAGATTTTAAACTGTTGTCCTCCATCTCTCTAACTATCCCTCTGAGTCACAGTTGTGACAAGACTGACTATTTCCATAACCCTCCTAAATTCTCCTTATAGTTTAGGGAAACCCTCATCCCTCTTTCCTCAGTTTCCTTGTCCTGTTATCCCAATAAACCCATTACCTGAGAAAAGAAAGGAAGAAGTTTTTTCTCATAAATATCATAGTCCACCAAGGGGGGGTGGGAGGAAGCCAAAGGCTTCCAGAAGAAACTGGGAGGGAGAGGGTTGGAGAAGGGAGGGAGTGAAGGTAGGAGGAGATTAGGAAATAGATTGATCTATCAATCATCAGTAGGGATCAGTAGGCAGACCCCTGTAGCATTCCCCTGTAGCAGTATCTCTCTCTCTGTCTCTCAAGCAGCATCTTTCTCTATCTCTGTAGTACCTCTAGCAGCATTTCTCATCTATCTCCACCATTGTAACTAGATACCCCCAGGTGTGTCCCTATACTAGCAGCTCTCTCTAGTCACAAGCCAGAGTACATCAGTCACTGCAGCAACAAGAAATAGTTCACAACAGATTTACATCTTCTAATACAGATGTTTAATAAAATTTCAAGAAGGTTGTGAAATGTGAACTCCTTGAAAGAAACTCCTTGTTATGTTTTTAACTTTGCCTCCTCTATGGGTAGTGTATGTTAATTACTTCATAAATATTTACTGGGTTAGTTTGAAGGTACATTAGAAAACTGCTGAATGGTGGCTCTGTAAATAGGTTAAGGGAAGCTAAGAATTTTAGAGATAGTGTAAAGTGTACTGAACGCATAGGTATAATAACGTCACTCTCCTACTCAATAACCTTCACAAGCTTCCTATTTCTTTGAGGATAAAATAAAACTCTGTTATTTAGGATCTTTTACAACCTCCCTTTTCACTTACCCATAGTTCTACAATCCAGCCAAATATGACCTCATATAATATTTCACTTCTTTCTTTGTACAGACTGTTTTTTATCCTTAAAATTCATTCTTCATTCCCTCTATATCTTAGAATGATCAACCTCATTCAAAACTCATTTCAAACTATATTTTCTCCATAATTCCTTTCCTGAATCCCAGAACTATAACTATCTCCACCAAATTATTCTGTATTTATGGTATGTATTTTTTGTACGTCTTTTATTCCATTTATTGTTATTTAATACAAATTCTCATGGGGCAGAGATGGGTTTACTTTTGTATTTGTTTATCCAACACTCAGCGCAGTTTGAGATCCATTGTGGATTCTTTACAATACTTGTTTGGTTGATTAGCCTTCTGAGCTTAATATGGCTTCCTGCAAACAAATCACCTGGTGAATCTCTTAGAAGCTGATTAATCAGTTGGCTAGACCATAAATCTGTCTTCATTTGGTATTTCCTTTGTGCTTGCTTCTTACCTTCTTATTGAAATGAATTTGAGGAATAGCAAATATATAAAGTGGAGAAGGATATAAAGCTTACATTTCTACCACTTCTAAAGAATTTCCATGACCCATAATCCAATAAAAGCTCAGTAAAACATACTATCTTAAAGGTATCACAAGGAAAGGGATCAAGTGTCATCCCCTCTGATTCATTCTAGGAATTGGTGAATATTTGAATGCCAACACTAAAGAAACAGAGGAGATTATCATTTTGGCTAAAGAGCTGACACACTCTAAATCAGTTTATAATGTATGAGATTTCTGGATATTCAGGAGAGAGAGAGAGAGAGAGAGAGGGAGGCTCAGTCCCTTAACATAACATAGTCTACATGCCAGCTCTTCCATGAGCTATACTTTTCCCTTAAATTCTAATGCCCTCTTTCTTCTACCTGTTGGTTGAAATGCCAGATTCTAGTTTCCATTCAGCTATTGAACAGGGGCCATCTGTCACCTGTGAGCCACCATTCCAAAGGAAAGCAAATGGCATAGCTTTATGCAGAATACAATGCTCTGAGCAAAACTATCTTCCACAGTCCTTCCCACAGGCATATTTGCTTTCTGTCTGCTGCTGTGATCTGTTTATGGTTTTTCATAATTTATCATTTACATCTAAATGGATTCACCAACAATGATATTGAAATTTTGCACTTCTGCTGAGAAGTCACATAGAAAGGTTTAAAATTATTATTTTCCTCAGTTTTGGAGGTTCTAATGGAAATGCCAGTCAGTCCAATGAGTTTTTTCTATGAGATAGTTTCTTACCATCTTTGTCTCGTTAGCTTTTCTGTCAATGCTAACCTCCATGCCCAGGCCTTGTGGGAAGAATATAAGAAATAACTCTAAGGAACAAAATACATCTTAAAGAAAAATGTCACACTGTCTAATACTCTCCACTTGACTACTTGTTTAAATTAATGGAGTGTATCAAGATATCTCTGTAGTATGTGACCTACATGAGTTTGGGATAGAAGTTAGGCACATTATTACAAGAAATCTTTAATAGAACAAATAGTCTGCTTATATTTCCTTTTCTAGGATATCGATTTCCTTCTTTTTCTACATAACATGTGCATAATTGCAAACATTTTTAAAATATGAAATTCAACTAAA
This sequence comes from Monodelphis domestica, assembly GCF_027887165.1. Taxonomy (NCBI): domain Eukaryota; kingdom Metazoa; phylum Chordata; class Mammalia; order Didelphimorphia; family Didelphidae; genus Monodelphis; species Monodelphis domestica. The sequence goes on along the minus strand of NC_077231.1, from coordinate 57,121,867 downwards.
AGATGAGTTATTTTTCTGTTTATAATTATTGGTGCTGAGCTATTTATAGTCAATTGCTATCCCTTAGGCATGGTGGAGAAAGAATCCAATTTGCAGTCAGAGAACTGTCTCTTCTAATGCTTACTGTTTGTGCAACTTAGAACAAGTCACTGAAGCAACCTGATCATCAAGTTCTTCATCTATAAGAATGAAAGACTTGAAATAAATGGACCATGAGATCACTTTTAGATCTATGCTTATGAGAATTCAGGTGCATAGTTTATGATGAAAGAACAGAGAATAAGATCAATTTATTCAAATGGGGTTAATTTCATTACATTATTGGTATGCCATTGTGTAGAGAATTTGTGTCGAAGAAAATTGAACTATTCATTTACTGTGTTTACTGTAACAATGAAAAAGAGATTTAATGTTTGTGAACCCCCATTTCCTCATCTGGTAAGTGAGGAAAATTATACTTGCAACTAATAAGTTTATTGTAGTAATTGAAAGAGATAATAGATGTAAAATATTTTGCAAACTTTAAAGTACTATATAACTAATAGTTATTAACACTGCTCTATATACTATAAGCTGCAGTTGACTAAAAGAATTGCATTAAATTTAAATTGATAAGAAATTCCCAACAGTAAATAAATTATCTAATTAGCTAAATTTTAATATCATTAAAAATAAATTTTATTCAAAACCAATTTCTTGTTATTTTTGGACAAGTTGGAATGAAAATTATTTTTATCCTTATGTGTACCAGACATACTGAAATCTGATTGGATCTAACTGCAAATTTGGAAGATGTGTATAGAAAGAAATAAGGACAATATGTGAAAGAAGGCACTATTTTTGCCAGAACTCCTATAACTAGTAGATATGTGTTTTTGTTCAAGGGGATACTCCCTCCAAGGATGAAGATCATCATGTACTTCCCTCTTCTCCTATGTGACTTTGACCAATATACTCTCATAAATAAATATTCTTTAGCAAGATGCTTGACTTCCTTTTCCATAGGATAGAAATTATTTTGCTGATAACACTTAGCATATATAGCATTTTATAAACTTGAAAGTATTATTTAAATATAAGTAATTATCCTTGTTACAAAAAATGTTCTCATTTTCTTCAAAGGATTTTAGCTACAAAAAATCTCACTATTCTGCCATTTTATGCATAATATAATATAGCTTATTGCATAGATATCTGAAATAATTTCTTTTCAGTAGTTAAATTAATTAATTAAGATGCAAAGTTATTTCCTTTAGGGTCAACAAAAGCATCCTAAATCTATCTTCAGTAGTAGACAGAAAAATATGTGATGTGAATAACATTTTGTTCCTATATGATTCTTCTATTCCAACCATGAAGACAGCCATGAAGTCATTTTTTTTTATGTCTGCTGAATAACACAAGATTTTTGTGGCCAAAATTGATTCAGTTGGAAATTGGAGCTAAATGAACTAAATATAGAATATACAACTCCAAAAAAGGGAAATTTTCTTACCAGTAATATGGAAAATTGTCAGAAAGTATACTCAACTGGGTCAGGATGATATAGTCCCTTAACTACATATATAAATAGATTTTTTCAGAAGTGCACTGATCACACCAAAGTATTATATCTGTCAAGTCCAAGGGATTCCTTCTACTTTTGCTATGACATTTATTTATTTTTTTTACTCATTAGGTAATTTGGAAGCCATTCCAATAGCTTGAACTTTGTCTCCTAGACTAGTTAAATCTTGTAAATATTGTCCCTGAATTTTAGGGGAAGAATTAGCCAAGCCTATATGGTGACAATCCTGTATTAATTTTGTTCCCCTATGTGGGGAAAGCAAGGGAAAACAAATGGGGAAACCTATATGTTGTTGGGGTGTGGGAGGGAGGTTTATATGTGTATAGTGTCAAGATAGTAAATCTCCCAATACTCCCTGTGACAAATGTATGGTAGAATATGAGCAAGAATTATACAAGCATTACAATGCTTTAATAGGCTTTTGTTTGGATAATTGAAAGGAACTGCCACATGTATGAGATCAGACATTTATTTGATTACGTTAGTAAAGTAGCTTTCTTGAAATTTAGGTGCTATTTGAGAAGAGATGACAGTGGCATGTGAATGTTAGTTACTTCAATAGGTGTTATACATAAACACTAGAGCTCAAATTGAAAATAAGAAGTTGAATAAGTTGGTTGAAAATAAGAAGAACCAGTTCTCTATTCCATCTGAGTAGTTTTAATTTTTTTCCTTCAGTTTTGAGAAGAGATATAGTATACTATAGGGTCCTGCCCACTTTTTTCTTTCTCTACCTTATCTATTGATCTTTGGTTTTCAGCCATTTTCTCTATAAACCTTCTAATGAGGAACTTTTCTGAGTTTTTAAGTTTGATACAAGTTCAACTGAAGCTTTTTTTCATCCCTTCATAGAATTTTTGTCTTTGCCCTAGGTAATGGATAGCCTGTTTGCTGCTAGGTCTTCGTAAGAAAAACTTAACAGTCATGTTACTGAAAAGAAATATAGCTCAATGCAAAATAGTCTAATCAAGACACTTAATAGTCTTTGCCTATAAACAAAATAAAACTATTTCTAAACATCAGAAAACATTCATCAACTATGATACTAAATCAATTAGAGACTAACTACCAAAGTTTATCCTAATTTCCTTAGTATATCTTAATTTATGTATACTGTTTGTTTTGTTTCCTTCTGTCTTTGGATGTCATGAGCTTAATAAAAGCTCCATTCTAAACCATAGGATAAAAGATAAACATAACAGAAACTGAAGTAGGGTAGTATTGCATTTCAAGAGGATGATATGCTAGCAGGTTTATCAAACAAATAGAGAAAACAGAGTGGAGAGCATTTGGCTGAGGAGGTGAAGATACTGATTTTTTGGTGTGTTTTGGGGAGGAAATTCACACCTGATTTGACTGGTATAGTGTTGAGATTTCCTCTACTGATACAAATTTGCAGCTCTTCTGGAATGTACAGTCTTGAGAGCAGGCTGAGACACTGAGAGGCTCTATGGATCAGAGTTTCTAATTGAACTGAATTTTTTCTGGATATCAGAGTTTTCCTATGTAAAGTATTCCACAAAATGTTATCATTATTTGCTTACAAGACCAAAGTTCCTAGTGAAGAACACTATGTGTGGATTCCTATCAACAGCTTCTACACAACTTAAATTATTTAATAAATTCTTGAGACAATGAAAAGTCATGTCATACCTAAAGTCAAAATATATTAGAAGTGGCATTTGAACTCAGCTCTTTCTGACATCAAACTTGACTCTCTCTCTGCATTATCCCAAACTGCCTTTTGCATGAAATGGATACAATTGAAACCTGGCATTTTTCAAGGAGACAAGATATAATTGTGATAGACAAGATAAAATTGTGATTTACTTCATGAATCTAGGCATCTACTGAAAGTATATGCTCAAGAGAAGCATAGTATTTGATAACTCTTGACTTTTCAATGTGATAACAGGACCATCAATGTTTTAGAATGATATATTATGTATAATTGTATGAGGATTTAGGAAAACAATGATCACAAGGTGTCATCATGGGTTAACCATATATTCAGAAATAATCCACCTCGTTTACTTCTTAGCCAAGAAATTAGATGGGCAGTGAGGTAACATAGAGGGAAATAATGTCTGACCTGGAACCCAGGGGATCAGATACTTAATAACTGTGTAATCGTGGGCAAGTCACTTAACCCCAATTTCCTAGCCTTCATCAATCTTCTGTCTTAGAACTAAAACCAAGAAAAATTAAGGGTTAAACAAATGGGGCTTAAATGAAGAAACCCATAGACACAATAGATTGTTTCAAAATTAGGTATTCTAGTATTTCGTTTCTTTTAAGGTATAAACACATTTTACATACCTGCACACACATAAATAACAAATTATTTCAGAAAAATTCAATTAAAGAAAATTAATTAAACACAATCTTTGCTAGATATAGTGCTAAGCTCTTAGGATTTGATGATAAAAGTGCAATTCCTATTTTTCAGAAGCTTGTATTCTAATGGAAAAACAATATGGAAATGTTTAAGTATACTTTGTATATACAAGTGAGTGCAACATTGTTTTGAGATATATTGCACTAGAATATAGGGGGAGGGTCAGCATCAGGAAAACATTTACGTAAAAAGTGATGCTTTCATTGAGTCTTAAAGGAAACCCAAGAGCCCTAGAGTGAGATCTGATAAAAGCATATATCCAAAGCATATGAAACAGCTAGCAAAAGGGCATGGAAATGGGAAATGGAATGTTGTTTCTCTAGAACAACAAACAAGCTTAATAAGGTTAGATTGCAAATTCTAGGAGGGATATGAAAATACTGGAAAAATAATAAGAGGTCAGGTTGTGAAGAGATTCAAATGTCAAACAAAAGCAATATATTTTATCATAAAGACAATAGGGAGCCACTAGAATTTATTGGGTAAATGTAACATGATTAAACCTATACATTAAGAAAAATCATTATTGTGGATATATGGAAGATGGATTGGAGTTATCAGAGGCTTAAGACAGGGAGATCAAATAGACTATTGCAATATTCTGATCAAGAGAGGATGAGGGCTAGGGAAAGTTATATGGATACAGAGGTGGGTATTTTTTGTAAAAAATATTGAATAGTCTGGAAAATATTTGGTAAGTGACTGTATATGTGGGATAAAGTATAGAAAGAAGTTGAATAATGCATTGAAAACCCAGAGGATAGGAGGAATGGTGGTACACACTACAGTAATTGAGAAGTTCAAAATTAAGACAAGTTTTAAAGAAAATATGAGTTTTGTTTTAGTCATATTTCATTTGGAATGTCTCCAGGACAAGCAATTGGAATTCAACAGCTAGCAGGCCTGGAAAGAGAGAAGCTAGAATTGAATCTATACCTCTTGGGGTCATCTGCATGGAGACTATAACTGATGATATTGCCAAAAGAGAGAATTAAGAAGGGGGAAAAAAGAAAAGAGGTCCCAGGACTGAGTATTAGGTTACACCCACAATTAATGGACATGACATTATAATAAATCAGCAAAGCATAATGAGAAGAAAAAGTCAGTCAACTTTGAAGGAGAGACAGTATAATGAAAGGAGAAGAGATAAAGCAGTGTAACTAAAAACCCAGAGATGAGAGAAATACCAGGAGCTGAAGATGCTAGGTGGCTTTTTCAAGGAATTTGAAAAAGAAGAGAAGGAAATATAAACATGACAAAAATCAGATGCATTACATTGCTTAAATTCATCTTCTTCTGCCCCTGATTTGCCTCTGACAGAGCACTAGGCTTGGAACTGGGAAGACTTTTTCAGAATTCAAATCTGGCTTCAGATACCATGTGTAAGTCACTTAATCCTATTTGCCTCAATTATTTTACCTGTAAAATGAGCTGCAGAAGGAAATGGCAAGCCACTCCAGTATTTTTACCAAGAAAACTCCAAGAAGGGTCATGGAGAGCTGAGCAAAATAACTGAACAACAACAACAACAACAAAAAATAAAACCATTATCCAGGCATTTTGATAGTCAGGAAGTAGAAATACAAAGACATAAATGAAATAACTCTTACGTTTAGGATCTTGCCATTCTATCTAGAAGAGAGGGATGATCTATGCCTATTTAATTATACATGAAATATTATGAAATAATTATAAGTTCATTTTGAGGTAAGATCATCTGTCCTAGGGTAGAAGGAGTCAAAGAAAAGCTCTACATAAGAAGAGGTGCTTGAGTTGAGCTTTGAAGAAAATTAAAGCTACATCTAAGTAGCATTCAGTTAAGATGACTTATTCTTTGACAAACTCAATCTTCCCAGAGGTTTTTAAGTCAGACAACACTACCACCTCTAGCCACCCTTTTAGTTTCTAAATGGAAGAGACCTGCATTCCTGGCTTATTTCAAGATCTCTGAATGACAGTCACTGGCAGCACTTACAGTTGAGCTATTAGGATGCACAGTGGAGTCTGACAACCAAGGGAGGTATGTAAATCGCCTCCCTGACAGCCATCCCCAAAAGGGGGCTCTTTAGCACTAATGTGCTTCACAGTTTATCTGTCATCTTACAAGTAAAGAAACATTTTTTTTTCTCTGTAACTACCCACAGGCACTTATTTAATTTCATTGCTGCTCTCCATGGTGCTGCCAGACAAATATCCTTTGAGCCCATTTTGATTAATAGCACAGTTTGTGCTTCCTGTTTGATTTCCTAGTCTGTCACGAAGTTAAAAGTTTGGATGTGGACCTCACCAACTTCTCTGAGTCAGCTCAGTTTCCTAGGTATGATATAAACCTAATAAAATGTGTCACTGAATAAGAATGAAAATCAAGTCCAGGTACACAAAGGAATCATATTCCCTGCGAACTGCCATAATACTGGATTAAGGAATTAAAAAAAAAAAAGGAATCACCAAGTTCCTTTTGGAAAAATGAAATCCAAACAGTGAACATGAATTGAAAAAAAATATTAATTATGAGGAGATCATAAAGCATTGGAAGATTTTGTGCCCCATTTATAAGACTTTTGAATTCAAGTTAAGAGCTATCAGTATGCCTTTTCATTCAATTCAGTTCAATGTAACAGGCATCCTTTTAAAAAGATTATTTATTTATTTTAGAATATTTTCCCATGGTTTCATGATTTATGTTCTTTCCCTACCTTCCTCCCTTCCCCTTCCTGGAGCTGATGAGTAATTCCACTAGATTTTACATGTATCATTGTTCAAAACTAATTTCCATATTATTAATATTTGCAATAGAGTGATTTTAAAGTCAACATGCCCAATCATATCCCCATCAAACCATGTGATTGATCATATGTTTTTCTTCTGCATTTCTACTCCCACAGTTCTTTCTCTGGATGTGGATAGTGTTCTTTCTCATAAGTCCCTCAGAATGTGACAGGCATCCTTAAGTACCTACTAGATAAGAAACAGCCCAGTGTAGTGGATATGTAGCCAACCTTGAAGCCAGGAAGACTTTGGATTTAAATTCTGCCTCTAATTCCAACTGGCTATGTGGCTCTAAATAAGTAAGTTACTTAATTTCTCAGCAACCCAGGCAACACTCTGTGATGAGAAAGGCTATCCATTGCCATAAAAGGAACAGATGGAGTTCAAATGCAGATTGAAACATATCATTCTTATTTTTTATTAAATTTTGTTTAATTGATTAAGAAAATTTTTTATGGTTACATGATTCATATTCTTTCCTCCTCTCCTCCATCCCCTATCCCACAGTCAACATGCAATTCCACTGGGTTTTACATGTGTCATTGATCAAGACCTATTTCCATATTATTGGTATTTGCACTAGGGTGATCGTTTAGAGTCTACAATCCCCATTGACCCATGTGATCAAGCAGTAGTTTTTCTTCTGTGTTTCTACTCCCACAGTTCTTTCTCTGGATATTGATAGCATTCTTTCTCATAAGTCCCTCAGAAATGTCTTGGATCATTGGATTGCTGCTAGTAGAGAAGTCCATTACATTCAATTGTACCACAATGTATCAGTCTCTGTGTATAATGTTCTCCTGCTTCTGTTCCTTTCACTCTGCATCAATTCCTGGAAGTTGTTCCAGTTCATATGGAATTCCTACAGTTCATCATTCCTTTGAGCACAATAGTATTCCATTACCAACAGATACTACAAATTGTTCAGCCGTTCCCCAATCAGAGGGCATTCCCTCATTTCCCAATGTTTTGACACCACAAAGAGCACAGCTATTAATACTTTTGTACAACTCTTTTTCCTTAAGATCTCTTTTGGGTTTAAACCCAGAAGTGGTATGGCTGGATCAAAGGGTAGGCAGTCTTTTAAAGCCTTTTGTGCATAGAAACATATCATTCTTCATTTTATTTCCACCAGGAATTTTTCTCTAGTGTAAACAATATATATCTTGTTTCTCAACATGATGAACAGGGAAATAGGTATGTACCACATATATCATATGACCTGCCCTCTCAGGGAAAGGGGAGGGGTGAGGTATGGAATGAGATGTAGATTTCTGGAAATAGCTTATGTAAGAATTTGTTTCTTTTGGATAAACACATTTATAATAAATAATTCATGTTGTATTATTGTTGTTAGATAATGTTATATATCAAAAATAAATGATAACTCAAAAAAGACTATAAATTGCAGAAAAGGCTGTTTCAGCTTTTTACAAAAAATGATAAAGTTACAAATTTTCCTAGAAAAATTTCCACACCTGGAGTTCCACATGCATTTTTGTTCTCATAGACGCAAGTTCCTAAACAAAAGAAAATTAGAGCAATAACAAAGACATAGAATAAGAACTGTAGCTATAAAAGGAAAAGGAAAAATAAAAGAAAAAATAAATCCTCCCTCTTTCAAAGCATGCATGATTTACAGAGGATATAAACTTTATCTGTAACATTATGTGTAAAAGGGAAATTCAACTGGATTCTGAAGAAATTTTTTTTTTTGCTCTAACTGATCTCTGCTTCTAAGTATCAGAGTGAGGTTTCTTGTTAGAAATAAAATGGGTAGCTGCTAATGTAGACTCCTGGGCAGAACAATTTTCAGACTGGCAGCAACCAGTGGCTAGCTATAATTTTAAGCCATGTAAGGAAAGAAAATCTATGCCTAGATTCTCAATGTGCACCCACATGCTGACTGAAGTTGAATATTTCAATTGGATACCTTTAGTCATTGGACAGAGATGCATTCAAAAGGTAACAGATTTAGGCTTGGAATGGATGCTAGAAGTCATGACTTTAATTTCCTTTTGGTATAGATGAAAAAAAAAACTGGCTGAGAGAAGTTAATGATTCTCCAGCATCACAGAGCTGTCATCTGAGGCAAGATTTGAACTAAGATTTTTCAGGATGTCAAGACCAAGCTTTTAGCCACTGGACTTCCTCTATCTTGCCATGTACAGTAATAGCCAGGTGGCCATGTATAGGAAGGCCAACAAGTTGATTAAATGGATAGTAGCACCCTGGTGCTATTACAAGAAGATGGGAGATAGGCCATAGAACATTTTTATTGAGCAATTTGGTGTAGATTTATAAGAGTCAAATAGTATGGAAAGGCATGAATGGCTTGTGATGAACAAGGCTGGAAAGAATATACACACATACATGTGCACTGCCATAGATACATGGCAGTACTTGCAGGAAAAGCCCAAAGGCTTTGTTGGGTCTTTAAAAAAATATTTGGCACAACAAATTAGTCTTGTTCAAACCCTTCCGGTGTCTCTCAAAGGGTAACTTTAGCTCAGTTGCTGAGATTGAGCTAACACTAAAGTAGCAGGTCCTCAGAAATATTTCCCTGCATCATTGATATAACTGAATTTCCCTTCTATATGATATGAGCATGCACATATTAATGGATGCATTTTTTTTACTTTGCAGTGTTCCATTTGCTTTTTACATGCCCAGGAATATGGATTTTTCTTGCAGAATAATATCACATCTATATACTGAGGATTTAAGAAAATCTGTCAAGTTTTAGATTAATTTTTGTTATTTAGGCAATTTACTCATGTTCAACTCTGAGTTTTCTTGGCAAAGATATGAGAGTGGTTTGCCATTTTTTTCCTTCAATTTATTTTTTAAATGAGGAAATGGAGGTAAACAGGGTTAAGTGACATTCATGGTCATATAGCTAGTGTCTGATTCTCAATTTGAATTTAAGTCTCCCTGTCTCCAGTCCCACTACCCTGTTCACTGCAACACCCAGCTGCAACAAAAACCAAAATGTTTATAAATGTGTTATGTAGTGTGTGTATTACAACTGGGTCTGTGATACCCACACATGCACATATATAGGGATGTATACATGTGCATGTATATAAGATTTGTATATATTTGAACCATAAAATTCTTGAACTGGTCCTTTGATAGATAGATAGATAGATAGACAGACAGACAGAAAGACACAGACAGCTATACATATTAGTATATATGTGTATATACACATACATATATTCTGAAACTCAGAGTTGTTTTAGCAAATATATATAAATCATTTCACCATCTTTAAATTGCTCTATAAATATCAATTCAAATCATGTCAACAAGTATTTATTAAGCACTAACTATATGTAGTAATTGCTATGATTGTTTTCATTTTGTAAATAATATAGTTCAAGTAGTAGTAGTATTAGAATAAGTTACTTAGTTATAAGTTTCTTTTCTACTGATTGAACTGGCTTATTGAACAGGAACATAAAGGATTTCTTTCTACACGTATATAAATATTGGTGTATAAATGCATCTTTTATAGACTCAATGAAAACATCTTTGAAACAAGTATAAAAATACCTGGAAAATGGAGTTGCTTGACTTTGTTCTTATCCCATGTCATTAACTTTTTCAAGCATGTTTCTGTCTTTTGATGATGGTGTTGATGGTGAGGGCCCAGGAGAAAAATGTGTTTGTGGCAGAGGATTGGAAGGCATAAATTTGAGAACAAAATATCACTTCCATAGTTGTATATGGATAAATGTATTTCTATCTATCTATACATGCTATATAACTATTTTTACATGAGCACATTTAGATACATGGGTATATAATGGTAGTCTCTTGGTGACCGAGAATGACTATTGTCTTTGTGCAGTTTCAACTACCGTGTAGTTGGCTTTGGAGTCCAAAGGCTGAGGCGCAGAGTTTGTGGCACATGGGGCCTGGGACGCCAGTTGTTACAGGAGGTGCGGTTGTGGCCTGGTGTCGGCATTCACGCGCAGCAGCAAGACGTCGACGTCGCTCATCTTCAAAGGTGGCGGTGGCATGGTGAATGTGGGTTCACCAGCTGCTTCTGACAGAGGCAGTGAGTTCTAGTTGCTTTGGTGTAATGCCAGCCCAATGATATATATACACATATATATATTTATATATGTATATATATCTGTACATCCATATACATGAATGTTAACATATATACACACATATATACACACACACATATGCACTTATCATGGTGATGGTGAATCTTTTAGAGACTGAGTGCCCAAACTGCAACCCTTACATTGCATGTTAGTCACTTGCCTTATTCTAGACAGGGGAAGGAGGAAATGCTCCCATTATTGGGGTGCTAGGAAGAGGGGTGGGTAAAGTGAGGGATGTCCTTGGGTGTACATGGAGAAGGAGAGGAGAAAAGTTCCCTATGGAAAATATGCCATAAGTTCATCAAAACAAACTTTTCAAGTCAGAGTCTCCAGTAAGGAGAATTAAAGAGGGAAGTCTTGATACAAAGTCAGAGATTTATGTCTGTATATATTCTTGTATATTTCTCTGCTCCTGTCTCCACATTTTTTCAGATAATTATACATTTTCAAAACTAAAGGTGACCTTTTATGTCCTATAATTCAACCCATATGCCTCAAATGACTGCAACCACCAAATGAGAATTAATTTATTCTTTGCCTTAAGACATCTAGTAAGGGGAAAGCTACTACCTTGTAAGGCAGTCCATTCCACATTTAGGTTCTCCCTTCTCCCAATGAACAGATAATAAAAGTCTTCACATTCTAAATATGTCTTTTTGCATCTTATTGCATTGCAATAAGCAATGAATGGGTAACTGACAAAGTCATGTCAAAGGGGAATTTTGTCCTTGAATTCAAACATAGCATTATACATCTTATAGTTGTCTACAAATACAGAATGAAGTGGGAAATTGAAAATTAGGTAATGGAAACCTAGGCATTGTGAAAAGCAATTCATCAATATCTCAATTCCTCCTCACAGCAATCTTATGAGGTAGGTGGTATTATTATCCTTGTTTTACCATAATGGAAATTGAGGCAAATAAAGGTTAAGTGACTTATCCAGGGTAACACAACTAATAAGAATCTGAAAGCATATTTAAACTCGGGTATTCCTGACACCATAACAATGATCTATCTATTATGTGACCTAGTTGCTTAGCTTACAAAATTTAAGAACCAAATGCCACTTTGGTGTCAACACTTAAAATGAATTCATTGGTCTAGGCTGCTGGTCCTAAGTCTTGGATTTTGTGATTATTTTGCTTTGATGGGCCCCTAACATGTGGTGTAAATTCCTCTCCCCAAATATGAGTTCACCGGGTCTTTTAGTCTTCATCCATGCTTGGCTGTTTAGATACTGCCTAAGAAAAACAATTCTCCAGATATTCACAAGTGGCTTTTTGCCTCACTTGGATTCTTGTCAGAAGAGTAGAGCTAAGTGCTGCTTCTCTTTCTTCTTAGCAAATCGTCAAACAAGCAGCAGGTAAACAAACCACTCCTCGAGCAAGTGGGCTTAGTTCCCTAACTCTGAGCCCCCAACAGAGTATTCATTACTGAAACAGGTCTGCAGGAGACGGCCAGGGATGGGGAGAGCAGTCCCCTGCTGACCAGGTACATGAAAGTGGTTCCCTGGAAGATGTCCTGTCCATCACAATGAGCACCTCCTCATGACGAAGCCTAATGAACTCTGATCCCCAACTGTTCCTTTTTTATAGACTTTGTCTCTATTTGGAAATGCATTTCTCAGAATAGGGATGTCTGTCTCTGCCTGTGTGTGATGTACTCCTGAGTGAAAAGTCAAGGAGGTAATCTTGTTGGTTTCACCTCTCTAACATCTTTCGTATCCATCCTCTTGTCTTTAATTCACATGGCAATCACTTTAATACAATCCTTCATCCTTTTTCACCAGCACTGCAGCAATAGCCTGCTATTCAGTCTTCTTGTACCCAATCAATCCTCTATACAGCTGCCAAATAGATCATTCTAAAGTGAAGGTCTCAAAATGTGATGCCTTTGCACAAAAAGCCTCAGTCCCTCCTCTATTGCCATTAAGATAAAGTAATGGTCCCTTGTTAGGCATTGAACATCCTTCCTGTTCTTTCTCTTGTCTAAATGTCCAGGATGATGGCACATTACTTCTCATATACTCTATGCTCTGAAAAGGATGAATTACTTGTTCTTTGCTGTATACAACACTCTTAACTCCCTCTTTTGTTCCTTTACACAGATTGTTCTCCATATGTGGAATGCTCTCCATCAACCATCCACCTCCAATTCTTTTAACACTGGCTCTATTCAAAGCTCTACCTCAGTTAGCTCTCCTTTAAGAGGCCTCTCCCAATTCCCCAAGATTCTTGTTCACTTCTCAATAACTCTGCATTTCTTTATATAGCTTCAATTAATATAAAGTTGCATATGTTATATTCCCCGTTGGAAACTGATGCTCTTGTATTTGTATCCCTAACTTAGAAAATTTTCTGGTAGAGAGCTTAATAAAGACCCACTGATTGATTGCTTTGTGTGGAAGTCATATTATGTTAAATTTAGGATTGGAAATAACTTTAGAAGCAATATAGTCCAGTCCTCTCTGTTTAAAAATGAGAAAACTGAGGTCCAGAGTACTTGAACAAAGTCACTCAAGCAACACATGACAAAACCAGGTGATCTCATTCCAAGTTTTGTTCTTATTATTCCGACTAGGTGTTGAAGTCTAGAAAAGCCAAGGATGACATAGGAAGAAACTGAAAATGTCAGATTTATCCTGAAGGATTTTTAGAAATATCCTCTCATTTTTTAAAATTCTCATTTCAATTTATTGGACCCTTGAAGAAAAGCACAAAGTTGGTTTCTTGTTTTGATTTTAAAGAATTTTATAGACAAAAGAAGAAACAAAATGTTCATATTCCTTAAAATCCTAAAGGATAGTACTAGGAGCAAAGATAGGAAATTACAAATAAAGAAATCTAAACCTGATAAAAGGGGGAAAATTCCTAGTAATTAGAGTCATTCCCAAAGGGGAATGATTGGCCTCTGAATGAAATAGACTCCTTTCTGGAGGTATTCACCACTCTTGCTGGAGATGTAATGGAGGGAAGTGAATCAACTTGAAAATATCAATTGAATTTGTTTCTGAAATAATTTCTAACTCTAAGGCCATGAAAACAAAAACAAGATTTGAGAAAGTCCTTGTTTTCCTAGTCTTAACTTGGGAAAAAACTACAGTAACAACAATAACAGCATAAAAGAAAAATGAAGAAATGAAGAAAATCTTGCATTTGACAATGGAAATATGTTTTCTTTAATAAAACTAGGTCATGAAAAATTGTTTTGGGAAAACAGGTACACTAGTAGTACCTGTTGTTTTTGTTGTTGATAGATCCAGTCATTCTGGAAAGCAAATTGGAATTAGACCCAAAATATCACTAAAATGGGAGTATCTTTTGAACCAATTATTTTCACTACTAAGGTTATATCCTCAGAGAAATCCAAGAAAAAGAAAGGGATTTATTTGTATAAAATGTTTATAGTAGCTATTTTTATGGAAGCCATATTTTGGAAACTAAGAGGGTATCCTAAACAAATTATGGCATGTGAATGTATTAGAATATTGTTGTTTAACAAATTATGAAATGGAAGAGTTTAGAGGAAACTCTACAAACCAAGGCCAAAAAAAAAAGTGAGAAGTAGGGAAACAATTTATATAATAATAGGAATAATATAGGCAACTAAGTTGTGTAGTAGATAAAGCCTGGTGTTAGGAAAATTCATCCTTCTGAATTCAAATCTGACTCTAGACACTTATCTGTGTGACAATGGGAAAATCAGTTAAATCTGTTGGTCTCAGTTCCTTCATCTACAAAATGAGCTGGAGAAGGAAATGACAAACCATTCCAGTATCTTTGACAAAAACAAAACAAAACAAAACAAATGGAATCATGAAGAGTCAGATATTACTGAGACAATTGAACAACACCAATACAAAAGTGGGGGGGAACTTTCAAAGATGATATCATTCTGATCAGTGTGATGAATAAACAGGAGTTCAAACGAATAATGATGAAATGTGCCTCTCATCTCCCAACAGAGAAAAAATGAACATAAAATACAGGAAAAGAAAAGACATTTCCAGACAAGGCTAAGGTGGAAATTTGTTTTGCTTGCCTAACCAGGCTTTTGGAAACCTTTCCTTTTCTACTTGATTTTTTTTCTCATTGGAGTAGTGGGATATATTATTTTATATATATTATATTTATATACATATTGTACATATATAAAGAAATGAAATTGGGGGGGATCATCGTTATTGATGCTCCTTAGATTTTGCTGACTATTTGATACCATATAGAGTGGAAGATTCCCTCCACCAACAATTTTTAAAAATTTCTGCTTCATAAATGTTCAACTTCTATTCCAACAATTCTTGCTTTCACTCTTTTCTTTGCGCTGCCCAACCTCTGCCTGACTTCCCACCGGCTGCTTTACTGCTGTGTATTCACCAGTTGAAGAACTGAGAAAAATTAACATTTTATGAATG
Organism: Monodelphis domestica; assembly: GCF_027887165.1. Lineage (NCBI taxonomy): Eukaryota > Metazoa > Chordata > Mammalia > Didelphimorphia > Didelphidae > Monodelphis > Monodelphis domestica. The sequence goes on along the minus strand of NC_077231.1, from coordinate 57,106,592 downwards.
AGAAAAGCTTATAAAGATCATATTGGAGTTTGTTACTGATGATTCTTATTTAGCTCTATTTATACTGTTATGTGACCTAGGAAAGTTTGGCTAACTGCAAGATTCTCATAAGAGAGCAAGATTTTCCATAGTTCTTCAGCAAGATATTGAAAGGAGAGGGGAAAATGAACATATAGACAATTAATTGATAATTTATTTTAGAGTTTAGCTGTGAAACGGAAGGAAACATCAGAAAATAGCATACTAGTTTAGGGTTGTTTTAGATTTTAATACCCTTCCTCCCAAAGAGAAAACATAGTCTTGTATAGACAGGAAAGGAAGAACTAAGTGATAAGGAGAAAATGAAGTTTATAGAGAAATAGGAGTAAACTTTAGGAAGCAAATATTGACAGATGATAACAATGGTTAACAATGAAAAAGTTCTTGCTTTGGTAAGGAGAGAAGCCGCTGCTTCATCAAACAAAAGAAAAGAAAAAATGATATATCCACCAAGGGTGTTGTCATATAAAGAGGAGGACTGGAAATTTACTGTGAATTCTCAATATGCTCTCAAGACATGAGGAGGTCCTTAGATAAGGAGACAGAGGATGGCGTTAAGGCAAGGCTAGGGAAGGAAGACAAGAGAAGTAAAGAGAATGCAAGGCAAGGCAAATGAAGGGAAGGGAAGGAGGAGAGTTAAGGGGAATCTCTGTGGGGTGAGTAAAAGGGGATCTAAAAGCACACTTGCCAGAGGGAGCTGAACACCTTAAAAGGTTGGCTAGGAGGTTTATGTAACCTAGCCCACTTAAGGTGTCCTTTCTAAAGTTAAAATACTAGCCTGAGAGAAAGAGGTTAAATGATGGTTGATTGGGACTAGGCTCACCCAATTGAGAAATAAGTCCTCTCTCTCTCCAAGACAAACCCAAAGACTGATTTCCCCTTTTATGATTCTAATGGATCTGACTGCTTCTCTGGTGTTAAAATCCACTTGTATACAGTGAATAAGGATAGGGCCAGGAAAGAGATTGAAGGGTTCCCTAAGGGAGCAAAGTATCAATGTCTGATGTGCCATCTTAAAGCCAAGGCCAATTGGAATCTCCTCTGTACCTAGAGATTTTCTGTGCTATTTTAATACGAGGCTAATCCACAAAAGGAATAAGGTATCTCTAGATATCAGGTGAAGCTGGTGAAGAATCAGGAACCAGGAACGATTATGTCTATCTCAGGGAAAAACCCCTGAGAGGAAACTCTCAGTTCAAATCAGTGCCTTCACAGGGCTCATCCTTCTTCAAGTGACAGGAAAGATATCTGGACTCTAGATCTCAGGTTCGACAGGGAAATGCTTGGCAGGAGTGGGGTTCACTTCCAAAGCTCCAGGGAGGGTCCCTGAGTTGCCTCCCTCCTCAGAGTTCAAGAGCAACTCCCCAGAGTTGCCAGTTGAACCTCCAAGATCCAGCCCTCCCACAAGATTCTAAGAATCTAAGCAAGTTCTCTCCTGTCAATCACTGCTCCACTACATCCCATGGCATGTCCTTGCAAACACATTTCGTTTACCAAAATACCTTCTCTCTCAGGTGTGCAACCAATTCAGGAACACATAAACCACATTCCAGGCTCTATGTGTACAAAGACAACAACAAAACAATCCTTCTAATCCTTCTTATGAAGCTTAAATTCTATGGAGTAAGCAACATAGATGTGTGTGTGTGTGTGTGTGTGTGTATGTGTATCCAGAACCTAAACAAAATGTTCACACGAACATGAAATTATGTATTATACGATAACATATGACTTATATTGTCTGCCTTCTTGGGGATGGAGGAGGAAGAGAGAAAGAATATGGACTGCAAAATAGCAAAAAATGAATATTGAAAAATTGTATTATCATTTAATGTAAAAGAAGAATAATTATTATTTAAAAATAAATAAAATCAACAGTGAATACAAAAATCTATTCAAAATAAATATGAAGTAAATTTTGAGTTGGAAGGACAAGATAAACTAGGGAAATATGGAAAGGTTTTTGTAACCTACACCAATCCTATGAGCTAGCTACTTAAGTGTGGAGGACTAACCATAGGAATTTGCTTCCTGAATCTGGTCTATATAAGCCTTTTTGTCCTCCTTTACTAAAAGAGGGAAACTGAGTCTCTGGGAAGCTGTGCATAGCCTTGGAGTTACTAAAGTTAGAAACACAAGTTCTATGACTCCACATACAGCACTATTTCAACCTCATCAAATTATAGATGTCTTTGTCTGAGTTCCTCTGTACAGAATTAAAAAATCATTTGGCAGTAATCAACAATGATAATTGCCACAATGATTTGGGCACACACAGGGGCTGTGGAACAAATTATTTCCACTGACTAAGTGCCTACTGCTGTTTATCAAGTTTCCAAGAAACATGCACTAATTCATTTCATTTACATAAATCCCCCTGCAGTACCTTCTTTATCATGCTCTTACATAATGAATCGGTTCTCTAACACTTTCCAACTCTTTCTGTTAGCATACTTATTTCACACTTAGGTTTCCCTCATTCCTTTATTAATTTCATTTCCCCCCTTTCAGGTACAGCTTTTTTTTTTTTATCAACTTATCACAAGAACTGTGTGTGTTGGAATCAATCAAAATGGGAAAATTTAATTTCCTTTGCTGTGAATGAAGTCCACCCCTTATCACCCATTGCGTAATGCTGCTGCTTTCATTATGAGGAGCTAAATCAAAAGCAGCCACTTTGGGCCCCCTGCAGATGTCTAGCTGTGGCATCAGAGAAATTTCTGAGAAATTACTTCATACATTACACACACACACACACACACACACACACACACACACACACACACACCATCCCTAAAATCTTCACTGTTGAATATATGTATACATATATATATACATATATATATATTTTAATGACCATCTCCATTCTAACTTTCCTTAATGTCAGCTTTTGTGCTGTTATGCAAAATTTATCATGGAATTTATTTATTTCCCCATATTAAATTGTAGAAACTAAATAATATCCTTTATTTTCTTCATGAGAACATAAATATATCACCTTATTGGGAACAATAGGACTATTTATTTGGACCACAATCCTTTATGCCTACCCCTCATTTTCTAGATTAGAAAGCTAAAACCCATGTCTAAAATGACTTTCTCAGGATCACATCATTACTAAGTGGCCAAACTTGACTTTAAAACAAGACTGCCTAGCATTGGTTCCAGTTTCCATTCATAAAAAAAAATAAGACTTTCTTTCCAATGAGAAGAAATATCAGTGGTTAGCCTTAACTTTACATGATAGCTTTTAAAATTTAGATATACAGATACACACATAGATAGATAAATAGATAGATGGATGGATAGATAGATAGATAGATAGATAGATAGATAGATAGATAGATAGATAGATAGATAGATAGATGATGGGTGGATGGATAGATAATCTTTTGCTTTATAGATGAAGGAGAATAATGATTGAGAGAGAATCTAGAGGAGGACAAATATTGTGGTAAAGGGACTTGGGTTGAACAATCAATCAATAAAATTATATATTAAGAACTTTTTATGTGCCAGAAACCCTGCATGTCTTAAAAGAATAAATCCAAGGAACAAGTCATGTTTCTTCTGGAGATAAGACTTAGAGAAGATTTACTCATTGTGTTCAAGTATACAAAGACTGTCATGTAGAAGAGGAGTATTTTTTTATGTTTAAGCTCAAAGAACAAAAATAGGAGTAAGGTGAAAATTGCTAAAAGATAAGAAAATAATGAGTTCCAAAGAAAGGTAAGATATTTAACTAAGTGGAGTTATTCTGAATTCATTTTAGGAGGAAAATGGAAAGAGTACAGGAAGTAGAAGAAAAAAAGAATAGATCTGCAAAGGGTTTTATGATAAACTGTTTTCAGCATCAGGAATAGTAGAGCCATGACACTCAAATCCTAACATCTTAGTCCTAGATGTGGAAATGAAAGATAGAAACATCTCTAAAGGGAATAAAGATTGAAAACTTAGCAAGATTGAACTACTTTCATATAGAGGGGATCTATGTGGATGGAAACATAATGGCAGGTACTTGAGATGTCGAAAAGACTAAGAAGCCATATAGTCCAGCAAATCTCCAAATCCATATTTATTATGTATTAATCATGTGTGTATAATACCATGTGAATTATTGGGGATACAAAGAAGACAAAAATTCCTCTGCTCTCAGGGATTTCATAGCCTTGCAAATGACTAAGTATGAGCAAGATATATACAGGGTGCATTAGATATAATCGCAGAGGTAAGTCACTCAGGCTAAGGAGAACTGGGGGAAAAAAAGAAAAGCAAAAAAAAAAAAGAACAACTCTTGTAGAATGTGTGACTTCATTTAAAACTTGAAAAAAAGCCAAAGGATCTAGGAAGAGGAGATGAGGATGGGAAGAGCTTCAGGCTTGGGAGACATCAGTAAACATGCTTGAATTCTGAAAAGGATTTTCTTGTGTGAATAACAGTTAGAACAGTGTTAGTGCATGACAGAGTACAGGTAAGCATTCAAAAGTATAAGAAAGCAAATATACAAGAAGACTGGAAAAGTAAGAAAGAATGACATTATGAAGGCACTAAAAAAAGACAAATGGAAGATTTAATATTTAATCCTGTCAGCCTGTACTTTAAGGATGATTTATTTGAGGACTGAATGGAATAAGGACTAGAGTAGGGAGAAATTTGAAAACAGATAAAGCAAATAGTCTACAACATAGACCAGCCATGAAGTGATGAGTACCTGCATTACAGTTGTGGCAATGTTGGGAAAAAAGGGGGCATAAGTACTAAAAGATTATCTGATAGAATCCCATGAAATGATGTTCATTGAGTTTGATTAAATAATAAAATCAGCTTTACTAATGCTTTTAGTTGCCATTTCTTGGAGAACTTATAAGCCACCATTTCATGTAGCTGCAACTTTCATTTATCTTGTTTTCTAAATCTATCATAAGAGTGTCAATATCAATAAGATTCATTTTTTCACTAACACCCCTACTTAATGGTCATTGGGCATGTATCTCTCATTATAAGAACAACAGTAAGTCTGTGCTTATTGAAGATTTAAAAATTATGCCTTTGATCATTAGTGCCCACCTTCATCTTTCCAATCACTGCCATTGTCAAAACTGAAACAGAAAGGAACTTTAACTTTTTATTTTAAGGATTTCTAAGACCAAAGACTTCACCATCAAGTGTACAATCTGCTTTGACAAATGTGTAACTAAGCTAATTTTCAGAAAGCAGACAATATATTTCTGGGTCTTGGTTAAGGTCTTTTCAACATGGTGATACCGGAATGAGATTATGCTCCATACAAAGGTAGCTCTTATGAAAAGAGTGCCATTTCCATGGAAGGATGAGGCAGTGAAAGAGGATTCTGTGAAAAAAAATTAAATGTATTGATATAACTATAATTTATAAGGGAAGTGGAAGGAGAACAAAGGAGACATTAAGATACTCATAAATATTTACAGATGGAGAGAATGCAATTCAATATAACATAATTTTTTAAGTGTTTACTAAACAAAGAAGTACTTTAATAAATGGAAATCAAGGAAGACTCAAAAAATAGTGGTGGTACCTGACTGAATTGAGTCTTAAAAGAAGATAATAAATCAGATGGGTTGATGAGGGCGTGTACTCCAGGCATGGAAGATTGCTTGTGTAACTGCAGAAATTAAGGATGAGTTATTAGAAAAACTGAATAATTTATTTTTGCTCCAGTTTGGAGTACATAAAGAGGAGTAATATAAAATATAGTGAAAAAGTCAGTCAAGTCAGATTGTCAAAGTATTTAAATGCCAACAAGGTAAAGAGTTGGCATAATATATTGAAGTTATAGGGAACCACTGACATGTTTAAAAATAGTTTTAGAATCTTAATTTTTAGAAAAAAATGAGACTTGTTAACAGAGAAGATATTGATTGAAATTTACTTGGGCAAAATGACTTAAATTCATTAAAAACAATGGTATACTCTCTCACTTTTCCCTCATTTATCATGCATTTCAATTTATAGTTTAGATTTTTCTTCTAATCTTTTTAGTAAGAAAGCTAGTCTTCTTGGTAGACAAAAGATAATAAAAATAATAGTTTGTAGATATAGATTTGGAAGACTAGTCCAACACCATTACACTTAAGGAGGAAGTTGAATTCTAAAGAGGATGAGAGATTTCTCCAAGTTCCCACAGATAGAAACTGGCAGAGCCAGGATTTCAACACTGATATAGATTTGAGAAATTCAGTTTTCTTTCTATATTACCATGCTAAATAGTTCTAAGATTTTCTTATAACATTTGTTATCATAACCAGAGTACAAAGCAGCTTGTTTAGTAAATAGAACAATGTCTGATATTTAAAATGGTTGAGGTCTTAAACTGTAGTGAGTTAAAATGGTGGAAGATATAAATTGTGATAGATATAAGAGAGGGTGAGTAAATTTGACCGCAGAAATATGTTTCACTACAGTGTCTTGGATTTTAAATCAAATATAAGGTGGTCGCCAGGGAAATATTCCCAATTATTCAAATACCCAAGTCAATTGGGTTTTATAGAGATTTTAATTAACAATACAATGAGTAATCAAAGAAAGAGAGAGAGAGTAAGAAAGGAATAAGTATGAAGGGCCTCAAGCCAATATGGCCTAGACCTGAGTCTTAAGAGAGAAATCAGTCAGTTTTTTTTAATACTCACCACAAGGTCTGACTAAACAAGGATTCTAGTAACACCAGGCCAGCTCCATCTCAGCTGACTTCACCAGAGAGCCTTCCAGCCAGATACTGTTCCAAAGGGCCTCTCTTCAGAGCCTCCAGAGGGACAGAGTCCCCTTAGAGGAGCTCCAGCGAGACCTCCTTAGAGATTGTCCTCCAAAAGCTTCCCTTCTCCAGAGCCTCTCTCAAGAGATTCTTCCCAAGCGATCCTCATCAGAGATCCTCCAAAAAGGATATATTCAAGAGATTCTGCTTTTTCTTATATAGGGGTTTTTCTCCCATGTCACCTCCCCTAAGTACCTACATCTACCAATCACTGTAGACGCTTTCCAAAGGACTGCCCATCTGAATTCCTGCTAAGTCGACAAATCTTCTTAATAAGTCTGAACCAGTGAAAACACAGCTGAGTCAACTAATCTCATTAAGACAAAACTTGCCCAACCCTTTTAGGTACCTACCATCTCATTGTATCAATTCTAAAAACAGGCCTGGCTCAAAGAACTCCTTGCCCCACCATAAGCATGGATCCAAGTATTTTCTTTGTTTAGCAAGGAGTTTTCTGCCCTAAAGAAGTCTTAAGTACGGGTGGAATAGAGGTCCTCCCATTTCTGATCCTGGCGAGTTCTCACATCAAAATGGGGAATGTTTCTCAGTAGGGAATTTGTTCCAATTAAGAATTCCCTGATGGGAAAATTTTTAACATTCACAAGTCTGAGAGATTTCAAGATTTACAAATGAAATGGAGTCAAGTAGACATAAAGTGAAATCCTGACTGAGAATTACTAGATTATAGACCTATAAACATCATTTAACCTCTTTGTGTCTCAATTTCTTCATCTGTAAAAAAGGATTTGGAATTCAAGGTCTCTAAAATCTCTTTCAGCTCTACATCAACCATCCAATGTCCTCTTACCCTTATTATTGAAGTTCTTTTTGTTGTTAGCAGTAGACTTTTAAAGCATTCACTTTTGGAGATGCTTTGACTCTTGTCATTGATTTTAGAAGACAATTATCATACTTTTGAAATTATTCTAACCTGCTTTTCCATATTTTATACACGTGTAGGACTCTCCTCTAGTCTATCTTCCCAAACCACAATTTCTAAGTTTGCTGATTGTTTCCCCAATGCATTGAATACTCCTTAGTTCAAAATGTACTTTGTGGGTGCAAACTCTATTTCATGAAGCCCCAATAGTGTACTTCTCTTTTATAGCTAGTAGTCAACTATTATTTCAAAGTAAAGACATTTATTACAATAGTTTATTGATGGTACCCTATCACTACTTGAAAAAGAGTATGTGATTGTATTGTAATGAGTTCCTACCCTGGGGGAGGCATGGGGAATATATGATTATTTGTGTGGATAATCAGCATGTAGCTTAATGTAGTAACTGGAGCAGATGCTCTGCCCAAGAGGAAACTTCACCTTGATTGGACCAGTTGTCTTTGAAAACAATCTCACTGTGCAACTAAAGTTATATGAAAAAGTGATTTCACTTTTTCTTAGGTTTATGAGTAGCTACAAAACATTCAATTCTATAAATCTGAGCTATATACTTTCACAAATACAGATGACATTCTTGGGAAGAGGGGATATGGATTTAGAGTATACAGCCAGAAATTTGTCATGTGCATAGGGAAAAATTCAAGGCCCAGATTTCCTCACTCTTGTTGAATTGTGGTACTGGTCCCTTAGGGACACAGTATTTCTGTGAGATATATAATTCAGCTAGACTCCCTGCCATGGGCTATCCTTCTACCTTTCTCTTTCCTTCTTCCTAATGCTTTCCTCTCACTCTTTTCATCTCTCCTTTTTTCCCTCTCTTCCCTCTCTCCCTCTTTCTATCTCTCCCCTCAAAGAAACCATGGATGATGGTAGTTGATAGAAAAAAAACACTCCCTCTCTTTCACTCCCAAACCCTCACCAGAGGCATAACATCTGTTATACTCCACAACTGTTTCCCTGAGTTTGGCTGTTGACTATCTCTCAGGGCTGATGAACTACTTTTCAAAATCAGGAACATGACCATATCTTTTCCAGCCTAAAAATTTTTCTTCTGCATTCATCAGGAAGAATGCCTTCATACTTTATAAGCAGGTAACAGAGTACAGACATTTAATTTTTTCCAGATTATGTCAGTAAATTTTTTAATAATAATTTTTGACATTTTGTGATCAATATTCATTCTCTTCCTCAAACCCCTCAGACAACAGGTGATATGATATAGGTTATATGTATCTTTTTAAAAAATATATTTCCATGTTCATCATAATGTAAGACACATATCTCTTACACTAAGGAAAAAAATGGAGGAAATAAAATGAAGAATGTTATGCTATAATCTGCATTCAGATTTCATCATTAGATTTTTCTTCTTTAGGACTGGATATAGGACTTCCTTGGAGTTGCCCTGGATCCTTGCATTTCTAATAATAGTTGTCATTCACAATTGATCATTATACTTTATTGTTGCTACTATGTACAATACTTTACTGGTTCTGATTACTTCACCTTGAACCATTTCACATAAACTTTTATATGTTTGGTGTGTGTGTTCATGTATTTTGTCATTTCTTATGGCACAAGTTTTCTATTACAGTCATATACATAACTTGTTCAGCCATTCATCAATTATTAGTCATGCCTTAATCTGCTAGTTCTTTGCCACAAAAAAAGAACTATTATACATATTTTGGTACAAATACAAGTCCTTTTCACCTTTGATCTCTTTGAGAACAGACCTAGTGGTAGTATTGCTTGGTCAAAGGGTATGCACAGTTTTATGGATCTTTGGTCATCAAGAATGCACAGCTCTATCAATGGTTTATCAGTGATCCAATTTTTCACATCCCCTCCAACAGTCTTGTTCTATGAAATAATTTTGGGGGAGTTTGGCACCAAATAAGTAATTTAATTTAGGCAAAATTGCCATTTTAATATTAGTTCAGAATATCTATAAGCAATTAATATATTTCCTATTATTTACATCTGATTTTATTTGTGTGCAAAACTGTTTTGTAGTTGTGATTTGGGTTCATCTTCAAAGGTATTTTATATTACCCACAATTAGTTTAAATGAAACTTCTTTTTTTCTGTTTCTCATTTTTAGGCCTCATGTAGTATGGAGAAATGTTGACTTCTGTGGGTTTATTTCATATTCTGCAACTTTGCTAAAGTTGTTTTGATTAGTTTTTTTGGTTGATTTTTTAGGATTCTCTAAGTATATTCTTGTATAATTTCCAACGAGTTATAGCTTTATTTTCCCATTCTCCATTCAAATTCCTTCAATTTCATCTTCTCTTTTTACTTTAGCTAGCATTCTTACTACAATACTGAACAGTATTAGTGATAATGGGCATCCTTGCTTCATCTCTGATATTATTATGAAGGCTCCTAGTTCATCTCCATTGCAGATATTTGATTATGGTTTTAGAGAGATGCTATTTATCATTTTAATAAATATTCCATTTATTCCAATGTTCCCCAGTATTTTTTAATAGCAATTGGCTTCAAATTTTATCAAAATATTATTTGAGTCGATTGAGCTAATCATATGGTCTATGTTTGTTTTGCTATTGATATGGTCAATTATGCTGATGGTTTTCTCAATGCCCAATAATTCCTGAATTACTGGTATGAAGTCTCCCTGATCATAGGTTATCATCCTTCTGATACACTGCTCTAATCTCCTTGATAGTGTTTTAGTCATAATTTTCACATAAATATTTATAAGGGAGATTGGCCTATTCTTTTCTTTTTCCTTTTTTTCCCCCTCTTCTTAGTTTAGGTACCAGTACCACATTTATTTCATGAAAGAAATTTGGTAGAATCACTTCCTTAACTATTTTTCCAATTAGCTTATGGAATATTGGAATTGATTGGTTTTTTTTTTTTATGTTTGGTAGAATTCACTTGTGAATCCATTTGGTTTTCTTCTTTCTTTTTTGATCAAATTGACCAGTTTTATCATTTTATTGTATTTTTAATAAAATGAGTTACTTGTTTATTTATTAGATCACTTACCTTCTTACTTTAGACTATTTTTGGTTTTAATACATTAACACCTCATCTTTGTTATCTGTCTTCCTCCTTCTATGCATTTATTGATTAGATTTAGTGGGAGGGGCACTGATTGATCAATAACCATTTGCTGCCTTCTTTTGTCCAACACTACACTTTTATTTATCAGTTTGGGGTTCATCATTGAGTTTGTTTTCTGGTCACATATTATGTATTTTATATTCTTTTTATAGAAATAAATTAAGGAATAGGAGCCTCTTGAAAGAGACAAAATGACTGCTTTGAATTGTCTATTATTCTTACATAGAAAAATATTCTGACCATGCTCATATATAGTCCTGAAGGGGAAAGAGTCTAGTAGTTCACTTTCCAAGGCTGTTCACATTTTTCTCTTGGGTGTTTTAAATTCTTTTTATCATTTGGATGGGAGGTGGGAAAGCAACATAAATGTCAGCTCAGGACAAGGTCAATGAAAGAGACACAGAAAGATTGAAACACAGCAAAACATCCATATATGGTCATTGAATAGGAAACAGAGATAAATAGAAACAAAGCACATTGGAGAAATGAAAAGCTAAGGCAAAAGTAGGGGTAAGGTACTGAATGGGAATGTTGTCCAGAGAGGCTCTAAGTCCTCTAAACTTGAGCAGTGGGATTTGTTCTAAACCTCAGTTAGTGCTGCAATGTGATATTGTCTCCAAAGACAAGCAGTCCAGTCAAGGTGAGGTTCCCTTACAGGCAGAGCATCTGCTCAAACCAGTTCATTCAGGCACATGCTGCTCACCCAGACTTATAATCTTATATTCTAAGCACTTTACCTGGGAAGAAGCTCAACAAAACTCATTACCACAGTTCTTTTCAAATGCTCAAAAGAAATATTGTCTTTTGTTTCACTCTGAGGAAAAAGTGGACCTTCTCCTTTCCAAGGTCCTTCCCTCCTCTTGTGTTCCTCTCTTTCATCCATTGTATATCCATCTCTTCCAGAAACTGGCCTCCAATATTATTCTCTATATTCTCTTCAATCTCTTTCTATCCACTGGCTCCTTCACTGAAGCTTACAAAAATGCATAAATATAAATATAAAAATGCAAATAACACCCACTTCACTATGTGCTTCCTTCAAACTCGTGTCCCAATATATTCTCTCTTCTCTTTTATAGGCAGACTCCTCAAGAGAATTGTGTATCCTACACATTTAAATTTTCCCAGCTTCTAATTACTTCTCAGTCCCTTCAAGTCTAGCTTTTCTGAAATCACTATCTTTAAGGTTGCTGGTTATCCCTGATACTACTAACTGCAGAGTTTTAGTTTTTTTCCCCAATCTCAATGCTCATCTTGACCTATTTGTCTAATGTCTCCTCTTGTCTGTTTATTACAGTTGCCTTTGCTAGATCACCAATATTATTCCATGGACTAACTGTGTGTTCTTCTAAGTTCTCTTCTGGACTCCTTTTCTCTATATACAATTTAGTGATGTAATTTTCTCTCACGGTTTCAATTATTATCTCTGTACAATTGACTTCTGAATCTATATAACTAGCCCTAATTTCTCTTCTGCATTACAGTCATATGTTACTCAATGTCTGATGGATGCTGCTTTCATCTGCTATCCAAAATAGGACTTAAATTTCCCCCTGAAATCTTCCCTCCTTCCAACCACCCCATTTCTTTATCTTTTCATGACATCATTTTTACATTCACCCAAGTTTGCAACTTTGAAATCTTTATTTCCCCTAATAGTTTTCCTAGCCTGCTAAATGAAGATGCCCCAAGAAAATCTCCGAGTCATTATAGCAGAGTAAGACAAAGAGTAAGACCCCCAAATCCCTTTCCATCACTAGAGAGTTTCAATATTAACTAGCTACTAATTTTCCATGAGTCTTTCCTCACCACACAAACCCAAATCTCTACCACTCCCTAGGTCCAAGTTCTTCACTGACTTACTCCAAAGTCTGGTCCTGCTTAGCCTAGAGAAACAATCTCTAAAAATTCACCTAGATTCTCTGTTCTGGGGTGCCCAATTCTATCTAGAGCTCCAGTGGACCTGATATTTTCCCACTACTCTCCTTGATTATCCTTCATATTATAGTTTTGTCCCCTTAATAAATCTGTTTTGCTTTACTTTCTTATTGAGTGCTCTGTGTTTCCTATTGCTGAAATCCTGGTAATTCTGGGCTTCTCTAAATCTGTACTGAGAAAAAGTCAAATTTGACTTTTCCCCCCCAAAGCTACATATCCAATCTCTTGCTAAATTCACATTGATCTTACCTAGAGTTCTGATCCTGGAGTCAAGAAGACATCTTCCTGAATTCCAATCTTGCTTCAGATTACCACCTGAGCAAATCACTTAATTTTGTTTGCTTCAATTTCCTCATCTGTAAAAAAGCTGGAGAAGGAAAAGGTTAACCACTCCAGAACCTTTGCCAAGAAAACCCCAAATGGGATAACAGAATTGGGCACAACTAAACAGCAACATCAATAATGACATATAATATTTGCATTTACTTGCAAGGGAATATATTGAATTTTGCAAATAAAATGTAACCACCTTAAGATCAGGGATTATTTATTTTTTGTCTTTGTATCTCAGCATGTAGCCTGTGCCTGCCACATAGTAGGGATTTACTGAACTTCTGGTGAACTGAACTACTGACAGTATATCCTGTACAGAGTATACACAGTGCAGAGAATGCAATTTTGCTCCCTAGAAGCATGCTGCCCTACTGTTGGGCAAGTCCATTAAGGCTTAAAGTGAATTAGTTATCAGAATCACATCTCCTCTCCCCCTCCTTTTCCACCCCCACTTTCTTTTCAACGACACATACTTCTTGCAGCTGTGCTAAGGTGATGGCCCTGTGAGTACGCCAAATAGGTATTTTTTGATCTGCATTTTTTTCAAAAATTATCCATTTAAACTATACCTTCACAGTCAATCTAAACCTTCTCCTGTTTCAAAACAAAAAAAACAAACAAACAAAAAAGAGTTACACAATGGAGAATGTGAGAGAGTGGTTTATTTTTAGGGAATCCATAAGATAATGTAAACAAAAGATTCTGCATACCTTGAAGCATTCTTTAAAGGAATATAACAATTTGTAGAAGTAGCAATGGAAACTGTATTTCTGGATGGCACTCCCTGGGTTTGGGGATGAAGCCATTAAAAGAAAAATGCTGTTCTCCATGCCAGTCCATTTTCATCTGAAATGGTATGGTCTTGCTCAGCAGTCAGTCACTAAGTGCTCCATGTAAAAAATGAGAGAGGGAAAAAGAATTAAGATCTTTCTATTTTTTTCTTCCTATTCAGAGATTTAAAAGGACATAATCAACATAATAAGTTACATTCCAATTACTTAATATTATTCCCTTGGAGTCCTCTAAAGGTTTCTCTCTTGAGAACCTGTCCTCAACAAGTCTTTTCGGCATCTCACAGAGCTAATGAGACCTATTCTGAAATCAGGATTTAGACTTATTTGTATTAGCAATAACCTTTGTAGGGTCGCATACAAGTATTATGCTCTGGGGAGTGCTGAAGACTGATTATCACCCCACCCCCAGCATTTGATAGTGACTGAATTCCTCAAATTTAAGGTCAGATTTTGAGTTAAAACATTGTGTTCCCTAAAATTCTAGGAATTTGCATGTTTTCTGCTTGTTATTTATTCATTCTCTTTTTCTTTTACTTATTTATCATTTATTTTTTCTCATTATTTATAGCATACGATAATGTATCATAATATTATTATACATATTTTAAATATGTAGTGAATGACAACAAATATGTATACAAGAGAAATGAATTCTCACATTAATTATATCCAAAAATCTTTATCTCATTCTTCCTTTCCCCCCACTTCTCCTCCCTCCACCAGAAGGCAGGTAATATGACATAGGTTGTACATATAATACACATTTCCTTGTCTATCATGTTATGAAATGTCACATATTGCTTACACTAGAAAAACATTCACGGAAGAAATACAGTGAAGAATGGTATGTTTCAATCTGCATTTAAACTCCATCAAGTCCTTCTGTGGTGGTGAATAGCCTTTTTCATCAGAAGTCCCTTGGAATTGTCCTAAATCTTTGCTTTGCTGATAATTGTCATTTATAGTTGATTATGATACTTGATTTTTGTTACTAGATGTAATATATATTCATCTACTATATGGTCATATATTACATAAATATTTATAAATGGTGCTTCCAAAGTATTACTACAGTTTTAAGGCACACTTTTTTTTTTAATCAAATTTTAGGTTTCATAAGGCTGATTTAATCATATGTTATTCTATTTACTATGAAGGGTAGCTAGGTGGCACAGTAAATAGAGTACCAGGTAAAGAGTCAAGAAGATTCATTTTCCAGAGTTCAAATCTTGCTTCAGACACTTACTAGTTGTGTGACCTTGGGCAAGTCACTTGACATGTTTGCTTTAGTTTTCTCATCTGTAAAATGTGCTAGAGAAGGAAATGGAAAACTACTTCAGTATCTTTGGCTAGAAAATGGTAAATGGGTTCAATGAGAGTCTGACATGACTGATTAAACAACTTATATGTCTATTAGTTCAAATGTAACTCCTACTTTTTGGATAAAGCTATAGAAGGTATTCTAGAATTTTCTGACTTAAACTATTTTCCTTCTCGATTTAAATGAAGATTACTCATTCATTCATTCATAAAAATTTTATTAATCACCTACCTATATTTTCAGGGAGAGGCAGTATTTTTTTTTTCAGAGCCAGTCTCAGAGAATGGATTTAAATCTTATTAATTCATATCCCACCTTTGAGAAATACTGGCTGTCGAATGCTAGACTAGACACATTTTTTTCTATCCTCAAAGTAATTTTTTGCAAAGAGTGTTCTAGTCTCCATTGGTGACAAATCAGTGACATCACAGTCTCAATAAAAATGAAGGAAAATCCAAACAAAAATCAAAACAACAACAACAACAACAAAACTTCCAGGCATTATGTTAGGGATACAAAGACAAAACCAAAAATTGTCTTTGCCATCAATGACCTTACATTGTATTGGAGAAATTTATATTCACGACTCTCCATTTTCTGGAAAAGACCTTTTATTTTAATGGCTGAATAGACTGTTTCCAAGCATATTTTAAAGGTTCTTATTTTAAAAAATGCTTTGAAAAGAGCCTATTCAGCCATTACAATAGAAAATCTTTCTGGAAAATGGTTAATTTACTTCATTTCATTTTATTTCAGTTAATACTACAATGTTAAGTTCTGTCATATCCCACACTGGCCATAGTATTCATATTGAAAAGTCACTAACATCTAACCCTGGAATCATGAAAGTGATTGTTGAAATTTATATACAAAAGAAAAAAAAAGAATATCATTTCATTTTAGCAATATCAAGGTAGAACATACTTCTGTTAAAATACTTGCTGGATTTCTTTTTCTTCTTTTTTCTAGACATCACAGGAAATTGGTGCACTTGAGCAAAAAAAATAGTAAAATATTCACATATTACCATATTACAAGTTTTATAAGGCTAGTTCCAGCCTATTTTTAATCTTTCCTTTTTCTTTATTTTATGAGTATCAATCCCTTGTTCCTCTAAGAGCATAGAGAGTATTTAAGCCAGTCACTTATGATTATGAAGTGCTAAGTACCCTGACCCTAGAGATACAGGGAAGGGGAAAGGGAGAAGGCCTTGGTCTCCTAAAGCTCAAACTTTTTTGGGAGAATATTTAATAAATGTTTCATATTTACTTAGTAGGGCTACCATTAAAACTGCTAAAAATAGAAATATATATATAAGTATATATATATATATATATATTTAGAATCACAATAATCATGGAGGTGGTCTTGTCTAACTCCCTCATTTTACTCTGAGGTCCAATGAGATTGTTACCTATCCAAAACTGTGAAGATAAGAATGTTTATTTTTTTTTTATTTGAACACAGACTGTCTAGCTCCAAATTCTCATCTTTTTTCTTTTTTTTTTTCACAGAATATAATGTCTTTAGTAGTAGTAGTTTTATTTGGAGTCTTTCACTGTATATATATATATATATATATATATATATATATATGATTTTACTTATGTCCCTTAATATTATATATATATATATATATATATAATGTATATATTTTAAAATCTTTTATACGAACTCCAAATTTCAGTAATCCTATTTCCTCTACAGCTGCATATATTTACTTATCTATGTATGTAATACCACCCCTCCCCGTTAGAACATAATTTTCTCAAGGGCCTAAAATATTTCATGGTTTTATGTGTGTTTGTTTGAATAGTCACAGTTTCAAATCTTAACTCTGCCATTTTCCTTCATGGTTCATAGACTTGCCAATGATGTAGATTCATGAAAAACTGCTCCATTTGGCCCTCAGGCAAGTTAGGTTAAATTCTCCAGGAGGGGGCTGAGGATACCCTTCCCTTACTGATTGGTTGACATTTGTCAGGGATTGGGCTCACTGCCCTAGTCCATAACATCCAGCCCAAGGATTAGCCTGTACTTTTACCTGAGCATACCCATTCACTACATATCAAGGCAGGCACTCACATTCTTGCCCTGTAAGATCAAGTCGGGGATAAAGGCCACATGCCATTTAGACTTGAGTTGATCTGTGCTTCCCAATTCTCAGTTGTTCACTTCATTCTTCTAAAATAAACTTCTACAGAAGAATTTCCTTCATGGTTAGCACAGTGCCAGTCCCCTAGCAAGAAGAAAGGAAAAAAGAAAGGAAGGGGACTTCCGGGTAATCATGGCTGCAATCTAGACGCGGCACGCTTCCTTTCCCCAGCACCGAACGAAATAGACTACATCAAAGGAGCATAAAATCACCTTTGGAGGAACAGAAGGACTCCCCAGTACCCCACAGAGGCAAAGGTACGTGGGGCTTGAACATTTCCACACTAAAACAAGAAGGAAAAGCTTGCACAGAAAAGTGAACTGAGCCGCCCTTCCCCCACCCCACCTCCCCCACTAAACCAGAGTGAGCTACCTGAGCGCTCACCGGGACAGCGAGTGAGTGGGGAGCGTCTCTGTCTGGGGGGGCACTCCAGGGTCCTTGGGATCTGGGGACTGCCAGGAAAAAACGTCTCAGGGTGCTTTCACTGGAGAAGCCAGCGGACTTCGGGCGGGCTGCGCTGAACAAGGCGCACGGATTATCTGGGCGGAGCTGAATACCTGGGCTCGGAGGCTGGGAAGAACTAGTCTGAAGCAACCTAAATTCACAGAAAAACCACTCTTATAACCCAGACCCCAGACCAAAAAGGAAAGGGAAATAAAACCACCAAAGGGATGGCTCACATGGCCCAAAATCAAGCCTCCAGGAAGAAAGGGAAAAAAGTGACTATTGAAAACTTTTATGGTGGAAGTACCCAAGGGAAAGAGGAGAATGAAGAGGAAATCCAAAAAAATTCAGAACACGCCTCCCAAAATGGAAACTATCAACAAGCTCTGGAAGATCTCAAACTGGAACTTATCCAAAAGATGGAAACCTTCTGGAAAGAAAAATGGGAGAAAGAGATCAGCTGTCTGACAGATAAGACTGCTCAATTGGAAAAAGAACTCGAAGCATCCAATAGAAGGGCAGACAAGGCTGAAAAGCAAATCCAGTCCCTAATGACCAGAATTAAGGACCTCGAAGAAAGTGAGATGATAAAACAGCAAGAATCAATAAAGCAAACCCAAATAATTAATGAATTGGAAGAAAACAGAAAATATCTCACTGAGAAGGTCACGGACCTGGAGAACAGAGGAAGACGAGAAAATCTCCGTATCATCGGTCTCCCAGAAAAACCAGAGGTAAACAACAAATTGGATTTTATTCTAGAGGAGATTATAAAAGAAAATTGCCCCCACGTTCTGGAGCAAGGGGGCAAAATAGAAATAGAAAGGATTCATAGAACACCTTCTATACTAAATCCCCAAAAGACAACGCCTAGGAATGTAATTGCCAAATTCAAGAGCTTCCAAGTAAAGGAAAAAATCCTACAAGAAGCCAAGAAGAAGAGCTTCAGATATAAGGGGGCTCCCATAAGGATCACACACGACTTAGCGGCTAATACACTAAGAGACCGCAAAGCATGGAACACGATATTTAGAAAGGCAAGAGAGCTGGGTCTCCAACCAAGAATCAACTACCCAGCAAAACTGACTATATACTTCCAGGGGAAAGTATGGGCATTCAACAAAATAGAAGATTTCCAAGCATTTGCTAAGAAAAGACCAGAGCTCTGTGGAAAGTTCGATATCCAAGCACAGAAAGCAAGAGAAACATGAAAAGGTAAATATGAAAGAAAGGGAAAAGGAGATAAATCTTATCTTTCTCTTTAAGTCAAACTCCCTTCTATAAGGACTACATTTACATCTAATTATATATATTAATATGTGGGGAAAATGTTTTGTGGAACTCTTATAAATTGTATCATCATAAGAGTAGTTAGAAGAAACATGCATAGGGAAAGATTGGGGAATTAAGAAGATTTGGGGAAAGTTGGGGCAAAAAAAGGAAAAGGGAGGGGGGAACCGTGATAATACTAAGATTAACTTCAAGAAATAGGGGGGGAATCAATAGAATAAACTTTCCCATATAAAGATACACATGGGAAGGGGAGGGGAAGAACTCTCATATGAGAAGGAGAGGAAGAGAGCGTGAAGTGGAATTACTTAAACCTTACTCTCAGTGAAATCAAATCTGAGAGGGAAGAACATCTAGATCCAGTGGGATCCTGAATTCTATCTTATCCATTAGGGCAAGAAAGAAAGGAAAATTAAGGAGGGGGAGGGGGGAGGGAGTACAAAAAGGGAGGGAAGGAGAGGGGGGAGGGGAAGGGAGCATAAAAAGGGAGGGGCTAGAAAGGGAAGCATCTCAAGGGAGGGGACTAGGGGGACTGACCTAAAGTAAATCACTGGTTCAAAAGGAGAAAGCTAAAGAAGAAAGGTCAGAACTAGGGGAAGACATCAAAATGCCAGCGAATCCACAAATAACAATCATAACTTTGAACGTGAATGGGATGAACTCACCCATAAAACGCAGACAAATAGCAGATTGGATTAGAACACAAAACCCTACCATATGTTGTCTTCAAGAAACACATATGAGACGGGTTGACACTCACAAGGTTAGAATTAAAGGTTGGAGTAAGACCTTTTGGGCCTCAACCGATAGAAAGAAGGCAGGAGTTGCAATTATGATATCTGACAAAGCCAAAGTACAAATAGACCTGATCAAAAGGGATAGGGAAGGTAAATATATTCTGCTAAAAGGAAGTATAGACAACGAGGAAATATCACTAATCAACATGTATGCACCAAATGGTATAGCATCCAAATTTTTAATAGAGAAACTAGGAGAATTGAAGGAGGAATTAGACAGTAAAACCATATTAGTGGGAGACTTGAACCAACCACTATCAAATTTAGATAAATCAAATCAAAAAATAAATAAGAATGAGGTAAAAGAGGTGAATGAAATCTTAGAAAAATTAGAATTAATAGACATATGGAGAAAAATAAATAGGGACAAAAAAGAATACACCTTCTTTTCAGCACCACATGGCACATTCACAAAAATAGATCATACACTAGGTCATAGAAACATGGCACTTAAATGCAGAAAAGCAGAAATATTAACTGCAGCCTTTTCAGATCACAAGGCAATTAAAATATTGATCGGCAAGGGTACATGGAGACCCAAATCAAAAATTAATTGGAAATTAAATAACATGATACTCCAAAATCGGATAGTTAGAGAAGAAATCATAGAAACAATTAACAATTTCGTTGAAGAAAATGACAACGGCGAAACATCCTTTCAAACCTTATGGGATGCAGCCAAGGCAGTACTTAGAGGAAAATTCATATCCCTGAGTGCATATATTAACAAATTAGGGAGGACAGAGGCCAAGGAATTGGAAATGCAAATCAAAAAACTTGAGAATGAACAAATTAAAAACCCCCAGAAGAAAACCATACTAGAGATCCTAAAAATTAAGGGAGAAATTAATAAAATAGAAAGTGACAGAACTATTGAGCTAATAAACAAGACTAGAAGCTGGTACTTTGAAAAAACAGACAAAATAGACAAAGTACTGGTTAATTTAATTAAAAAAAGGAAAGAAGAAAGGCAAATTAATAGCATCAAGGATGAAAAGGGGGATCTCACCTCAAATGAAGAGGAAATTAAGGCAATCATTAAAAACTACTTTGCCCAACTATATGGCAATAAATATACCAACCTAGGTGATATGGATGAATATTTACAAAAATATAAATTGCCTAGACTAACAGAAGAAGAAATAGTTTTCTTAAATAATCCCATATCAGAAATTGAAATCCATCAAGCCATCAAAGAACTGCCTAAGAAAAAATCCCCAGGGCCTGATGGATTCACCAGTGAATTCTATCAAACATTCAGAGAACAGTTAACCCCAATATTACACAAACTATTTGACATAATAAGCAAAGAGGGAGTCCTACCAAACTCCTTTTATGACACAAGCATGGTACTAATTCCAAAGCCAGGCAGGCCAAAAACAGAGAAAGAAAACTATAGGCCAATCTCCCTAATGAATATAGATGCAAAAATCTTAAATAGGATACTAGCAAAAAGACTCCAGCAAGTGATTAGAAGGGTCATCCACCATGATCAAGTAGGATTCATACCAGGGATGCAGGGCTGGTTCAACATTAGGAAAACTATCCACATAATTGACCACATCAACAAGCAAACCAACAAGAATCACATGATTATCTCAATAGATGCAGAAAAAGCCTTTGATAAAATACAACACCCATTCCTACTAAAAACACTAGAAAGCATAGGAATAGAAGGGTCATTCCTAAAAATAATAAACAGTATATATCTAAAACCATCAGCTAATATCATCTGCAATGGGGATAAACTAAACCCATTCCCATTAAGATCAGGAGTGAAACAAGGATGCCCATTATCACCTCTATTATTTGACATTGTATTAGAAACACTAGCAGTAGCAATTAGAGAAGAAAAAGAAATTGAAGGCATCAAAATAGGCAAGGAGGAGACCAAATTATCACTCTTTGCAGATGACATGATGGTCTACTTAAAGAATCCTAGAGACTCAACCAAAAAGCTAATTGAAATAATCAACAACTTTAGCAAAGTTGCAGGATACAAAATAAACCCACATAAGTCATCAGCATTTCTATATAATTCCAACACAGCTCAGCAGCAAGAACTAGAAAGAGAAATCCCATTCAAAATTACCCAAGACAAAATAAAATACTTAGGAATCTATCTCCCGAGACAAACACAGGATCTATATGAACACAACTACAAAACACTTTCCACACAACTAAAACTAGACTTGAACAATTGGAAGAACATTAACTGCTCATGGGTAGGACGAGCCAATATAATAAAAATGACCATCCTACCCAAACTCATCTATCTATTTAGTGCCATACCCATGGAACTTCCAAAAATTTTTTTTACTGATTTAGAAAAAAACATAACAAAGTTCATTTGGAAGAACAAAAGATCAAGGATATCCAGGGAAATAATGAAAAAAAACACAAAGGAAGGGGGTCTTGCAGTCCCAGATCTCAGACTATATTATAAAGCAGCGGTCATCAAAACAATTTGGTACTGGCTAATAGACAGAAAGGAGGATCAGTGGAATAGACTGGGGGCAAGCAACCTCAGCAAGACAGTATATGACAAACCCAAAGATCCCAGCTTTTGGGACAAAAATCCACTATTTCATAAAAACTGTTGGGAAAATTGGAGGACAGTGTGGGAAAGATTAGGCTTAGATCAACACCTCACACCCTACACCAAGATAAATTCAAAATGGATGAATGACTTGAACATAAAGAAGGAAACTATAAGAAAATTAGGCGAACACAGAATAGTATACATGTCAGACCTTTGGGAAGGGAAATACTTCAAAACCAAGCAAGAATTAGAAAGAGTTACAAAATGCAAAATAAATAATCTGGATTACATCAAATTAAAAAGTTTTTGTACAAACAAAACCAATGTAACCAAAATCAGAAGGGTAGCAACAAATTGGGAAACAATCTTCATAAAAACCTCTGACAAGGGTTTAATTACTAAAATTTATAAAGAACTAAATCAATTGTACAAAAAATCAAGCCATTCTCCAATTGACAAATGGGCAAGGGACATGAACAGGCAATTCTCAGCCAAAGAAATCAAAACTATTAATAAGCACATGAAAAAGTGCTCTACATCTCTTATAATCAGAGAGATGCAAATCAAAACAACTCTGAGGTATCATCTCACACCTAGCAGATTGGCTAACATGACAGCTATGCAAAGTAATGAATGCTGGAGGGGATGTGGCAAAGTGGGGACATTGATTCATTGCTGGTGGAGTTGTGAATTGATCCAACCATTCTGGAGGGCAATTTGGAACTATGTCCAAAGGGCGATAAAAGACTGTCTGCCCTTTGATCCAGCCATAGCACTGCTGGGCTTGTACCCCAAAGAGATAATGGACAAAAAGACTTGTACAAAAATATTCATAGCTGCGCTCTTTGTGGTGGCCAAAAATTGGAAAATGAGGGGATGCCCTTCAATTGGGGAATGGCTGAACAAATTGTGGTATATGTTGGTGATGGAATACTATTGTGCTAAAAGGAATAATAAAGTGGAGAAGTTCCATGGAGACTGGAACAACCTCCAGGAAGTAATGCAGAGCGAGAGGAGCAGAACCAGGAAAACACTGTACACAGAGACTGATACATTGTGGTACAATCGAAGGTGATGGACTTCTCCATTAGTATCAATGCAATCCCTGAACAATCTGCAGGGATCTAAAAAAAAAAATACTACCCACAAGCAGAGGATAAACTGTGGGAGTAAAAACACCGCTGAAAAGCAACTGCTTGACTACAGGGTTGGAGGAGATAAGACTGAGGAGAGACTCTAAATGAACACTATAATGCAAACTCCAACAACAGGGAAATGGGTTCGAGTCAAGAACACATGTGACAACCAGTGGAATCATGCGTCGGCTATGGGAGAGGGAAAGGCGGGGGGGGGGGGGGGGGAGGGGAGGAAAAGAAAACAATCTTTGTTTCCAGTGAATAATGTATGAAAACGACCAAATAAAATAATATTTAAAAAAAAAAAAAAGAAAAATAGTGCCTTAGAAAGACTGATCAAAACTTGGATCAATGCAGTAAATAATTGTGGCTTCAGAAGACTAATAAAGAAGCATGGTTCCTATTGCTTGACAGAGCTGTGATAGACTAAAGTTGCAGAAGGAGGCATCCATTTTCAGACACAATGTATTGATTTGTTTTACCTTATTGTATTTATTTGTTTAAAATGAAGTCTTTTGTTTTTAGGAAAAAATTATAGAATGGGGGGAGTTGGCAGATTTTGATAATGAAGTAAAAAGAGGGCAAATAATGTCAATGAAAGATTTTTTTAAAAGGAAGGAAAGGAATTTCAGAAGAGGACACTGTAAAGGACAGTTTTCTTACTAATGCATTAAATTTATTGTATACTTTCTAAACAAGCAAAGTACATATAATAGAAAATTTACCATTTAAAAAAAAAAAGGAAGGAAGGAAATAATAATTTATCAAATACCTAATGTATATGAGGTAATATAATATTTTCTCATTTTAACTCAACAACCCTGGAAGATAAGTGCTGTTATTATCCCCATTTTACAATTGAGCAGACTGAGATAGAGGCTAAATGACTTGGTCAAAGTCATACGGCTAGAAATTGTCCTAGAGCAGTGATGGTGAACCCTTTAGAAACAGAGTGTTCAGACTGCACCCTCCCACTTTATGTGAGCTTCCCCCTTACCCCAGAGAGGGTAGGGAAAAAGTGCTTCCACTGGGCTGCGGGGAAGAGAGGCGGGTAAAATGAAAATGTCCTTGAGCAAAGAGGAGAGACTCAAAGTCAAGAAAAACTTCCTAACCATTTTATTCCATCAAAGTACAATAATCTTCCTGGAGAGGAGATGAATTCTCTTTCCTTGGACAGTCACTGGCAGATATGTTTGAATAGGGATTGTTTTGTGCATCAGTTGGACTAAGTGGCCAATGGAATTCCTTCTAATTCTGAATCTGTGATTTTTTTTTTTACTTCAAAGAAGAACAGAATATATGTGGACCTCTCAGGGCCAAGAAAGATCTCCCTAACTCCATTTTCTTCCAGCTTTAGTCTATCTTATAAACCCTGTCCTTTGCCTATTCAAACATGTTCAATTGCTCCTAAGAATAAAGTCAAACATAACAATCGAATTCCAAACTTTTCCTAATTCCAAATACCTTCCCCAATGGATTGCATTACTTTCACTCAGAAACTTTCCACTCCACTTGAGTTTGAATTCTCTTGTCCTCTGATAGATTAAATTGTCCTGTCTCCTAATCTCTAACAAAGGCTTTGATGAGTGGTCATTTCCTTCATGTGAATCTCTCTCCCTTCACACAGATCACCACCTTATTTTGACTTAATAGATATTCTTCTGGAGTACTTTGGCTATGATATGCATAGAACTAGAAACTTGACAATTAGAATCGCTAACTTGAATTACTGTGATATTTAGATAACAGGATTATTAAATTCTGTAATTTTAGCTAGATGAGACCATAAAAGTTGTTTAGTCTAATCCCTCATTTTATAAATAAGTTAATTGAAGACTAGAGTTTAAGTCATTTCCCCAGGTTACACATGAGTCAGGATTCTCATGCAAGGTTGTCTGTTGATAGAAGCAGGATTACTTATTATTATTATTTTTAGCAATGAACAAGCATTAAGTACCTACTATGTGTCAGGCATTTAAGCATCAATATTTTAATGGTGCCAGGCAATAATCAATGTTAATAGCTTTTCCAGTTTTATAGGCCCTGGCAGATATTATCTTCTACTGCCATAGCTTTTGAGAACCCAGGCTTATTGATATACCCCATTGAGATATTAGAGAGAAATGATAATGAAATTCCTGCTAGTGTATTATCTCATTTAGGAAAAAAAATGAGCCTAAATGAATAAGAATGTGATCACAAAGAGGCAAATACATACAGAAAAGGTTGTCAAAGTGTTATAATTTTATTTATGAAACCTGAGGGCCATAGCATCCAGTGTGTAAGAACAATATGCTTGCTCAAACTGTTTATCAATGTTTATTTAGGAGTGCAAAGGAAGAACAAGGAAAATGAAATTCAGAGCAGAACAGTGGCAATATCAGCTGGCCCTTGGCTAATTTATCTTTGATGACAGATTCCATTTTCTGCCTTTGGCATGATTACACTGAAACACATTTGTCCACTGAGAGTGCATTTGTGTCTGTTGTGTGGCCTAACTCAGTGGTAGCATTTAATTTGTGCAGTGGTATTCACTTATCAGCCTCAATGATGGTACATGCTCAGAATCACTTAGCTTATTGAAATATTATTACAATAATCAGTCTTGAGAGGCAAAAGCAGCACCCATACTTAACTTAGTCTCAGATCACCACATTATCTGAAAAGCTTGGAATTTCTCTACTTCAAATCACAATCAGAGGGAGGATTCCTTTTTGGAAACAAATGTGAATTTTGAGGGATGAAAATATGTGATTACAAAGCACTTGGGGTCCATCAGTACAAAAATAATAAAATAATTCATGTCCTGAAGAAAGTGAAATCGGTGAACCAGTATTCATAAATAAGTAAATTAAAGAAATATTTTTAAAATACAGGCAATTCTGTAGGTGGAGGTACATTGAAAGAGGAGGAAGATAGATATTCTAAGAGTCAAAGGCAAGAAGAGAATTATGGGGGACAGCTTCTACAAAGGGATGGAGATGAAAGTTTCGAGAATTATAGAGTTGGATCAAGAAGAAACATTATATTCCATCTAAGCCAATATCCTTACTTTGGAGATGAGAAAACTGAAGGCCATGGAACTTAAGAGAATTGGCAAGGTCCCACAGAGAGCATAAATCAGAGATAAGATGGAATAACTGTGAACACAGTTAGTGTTGGAGCAGTACTACCTGATGGAGCAGAGTGCATGAAAAATGGCAAGATTGTGTGAACCTTAAAAATTCTCAGACCCTACTTCATAAGGTTAGGATTGTAAACCTTAAAAAATTCCCAGACCCTACTTCAGGTTGGGTTAAGACCATTCCCCACTTTAAACAATGAAGTAACTGAGATCAGGAATGTGAGAACTCTATTCCACCCCTACTTAAGCATGCCTTAGGGGAAGATAAAGTTGTAAACTCTTTGCTGAACAATGAAAAGTACTTAAACCCATACTTATAGTAAGACAAAAAGTTTTTAAGCTATGCCTATTTTAGGACAAAAGGGTGCTAATTACCTATAAAGGTCAGGCAACTTGTGAACTTACAAGGAGCAAAGAGGTAAGAACTTACTCAGAGATTCTAGTCTACTCAGATGTGAATTACTCAAAAGACTAGTCTACTCAGGTGTGAACTAAGAATGGTCTGTCCTTTGAAAAACGTCTACTGTGATTGGTAGATGGGAGAACTTAGGGGAGGAGACATAGGAGAAAATTCCCTTTAAATAGGAGCTCAGATTCATTCAGATTCAGGATTGAGCTGGTGGAGACAGCTGAGATAAAGCTGGCCTGGTGTCACTAGAATCCTTGCTTGGACAGATCTTGTGGTGAGTGATTAAGGACTGACTGATCTTTCTTTTAGGGCTTAGGCCTGGGTTGGCCAGGGTTGCCCTGGGCCGGCCTATCCTTTTCTCATTATTCCCCTTTTTTCTCAATCTCTCCTTTTCTTTAATTCCACATTTGTATTAATTAAAATCTCTATAAAACCAAGTTGACTTGGGTATATTTTAATAATTGGGAATATTTCCCTGGCAACCACCTTATATTTGATTTAAAACAAGACACTGTCTTGAAAACATATTTTCTGTGGTCACAATTTACTCATCCACTCTTATATCTACTACAATTTATATCTTCCACTATTTTAATCACTACAGTTTATGGCCCCAACTATTTTAATTATTACAATTGGGAAAGACTTTAATGCCAAACAAAAGAATTTGTATTTCATCCTAGAATCCCAGAGGCAATAGGAAACATTGGTGCTTTGGGAGCAAGAGAATGACATAGAACTGTATTAAAGAATAGATATGCATGCACACACATTTATACACAGTGTATATATATTGTGAAGATTGGATTTGGCTCTCCCCTGCTTGTAACAATGAAAGTACTTAGCTGTTCCCTGAGTGTGAAGATTTAAATTGTAACTCATGCCTATTTTTAGATTTTAATCCCCATAAGTGTAAACACCCTACTTAAAAGTTAAGTATGGAGACCTGCCTATTTTTAGATTCAATCACAAAAAGTTCAAATGGGGTACTTAAAAGTTAAGTATGATGATATTTAGATCTAAGCACCAAAAGTGCAAATATCCCACTTAATCATGAAATGAGAGGTCTGTTACCCACACATGTAATAGTGGGTAATGAATCAGAATCAACTAACTGCCTTCTGGGCACTCCTAGAGCAGAGCATCAGCTGTGATTGATAGATGTGGAATTAGAGGAAGTTACACAAGAGAAAATGCTTTTAAAAGAAAGAGTGCTACACCAAGTTTGGGTGATTCTTGGAGTGTAGTTCAACTTGGACTTCCCCTTCTGCTGGATGTCAATTCGTCATGCTTTTAAGTTGAGGCTGGTCAAGAGGGGCAGAAGAATCTTCTGACTGGACTGACACTGGTGAGCAAAAAGCTGACTCTTAACTGCTGGATTTTCTGAAGAGACTTCCCCAGGTCTTCAGCTTTGCTGAGGCTGGCTGAAACTAATTCTCCCTGTCCAGAGAGGCCAGGAGTAAATTACTTAGTGCTCAGGCTAGATATCTTACCTTATCCTCTCTCCAATTTCTTGCTTCACTCTTTCTACATTTTATAAATAAATTGTAAATAAAATCTATTTGGGATTAAATTCCTGGCAACCAAACTCTTAAATAATCAAGTCCAAACCTTTAAAATTTAACCCTTTTATCCCCTTACAATATGCACAGATATTAACACACCTATATATTATATAATATATGTGAGTTGGGATTAGGTACATCACATAATAAAATCTCATTTGACTCATTTCATTTTATTCAACTTGATCTTGAAGTTTCTATCTATGCATAATCTTTCAAAACACATCATTAATTATTTTATTCTTAACGATATATATATATATATAACATTTTCATAAACAAGAAGTAAACAGTTTGACTTTCTTGAATACTTTATAACTAGTCATTCATGTTTACTTTTTTTAATTGTATATTTTTCCAGATTACAAGTAAATGCAATCATTTTCTGACATTTGGCAATCCACATTCTCTCTTTCCATCCCATTCCACACATCCCTGAGATAGAGGTAATATTATATAGGCTATACATGTGTTATTCAATATATATTTCTATTTTCATCATTTTGTGAAAGAAAGCACATATTAATTATTGGAGAAAATTTCATGAAGAAAATAAAATGAAAACTGTATTTGCTTCAATCTGCATTCAGACTCCATCAGTTTCTTCTATGGTGAAATAAAGAAAGAAAGAAAGAAAGAAAGAAGGAAAGAAAGAAAGAAAGAAAGAAAGAAAGAAAGAAAGAAAGAAAGAAAGAAAGAAAGAAAGAAAGAAAGAAAGAAAGAAAGAAAGAAAGAAAGAAAGAAAGAAAGAAAGAAAGAAAGAAAGAAAGAAAGGAAGGAAGGAAGGAAGGAAGGAAGGAAGGAAGGAAGGAAGGAAGGAAGGAAGGAAGGAAGGAAGGAAGGAAGGAAGAAAGGAAGAAAGAAAGATATTATATTCCATTCCTTTCTTTGTTTTAATGTAGAAGTTTTTGAGTTATATGTTATCTTGATTGCTGCTTCACAGTATTTAAATTACCTTGTTCTACTTTTAGTTTTTTTTCCCCTTGATTTGGAAGTTAAGAATCAGCTCTAATATTCCTGTGAGAAATAAACATCACTAATGCATAAAAAGTATCTATCAACTTCATATTGACTTGTTTTTAAAATGTTATTTATTTTATATTTATTATTATATTTTGTTATATTATTATAATATTTATATTAGTATTCATTATTATATTGTACTTTTATTTATTTTGTTAAATGGTTCCCAATTATATTATAATCTGGTTTGTACTACATACTTGAGACGGTTTCAGGTTTAATCCTAGATCTAATCTAGATGATTTCTAACATCCTTTCTAAAATCCATGATTGATTTCATGAGAAGTAAAAGGTTCATTTCAATTATTATTTTTATTTTATAAATCAATAAAATAATAATTATTGGGATTTGTGTTCTCACCTATGTGTGTATTCCTTCCAACTATATGGGTTACAAAATTCCATGTTTTCTCATACTTCATGACCCATTGCTCCATAAGTCTTTTGTTTCATCAATTAATTTGTTAATTTATTCATTTACTCATTAATATGTCATTTATTTGTTTTGTTTGTTCACTTGTTTTTAGCAGCTTGTTCTCCATCTCATTCAGGTTGACAGTGTAGCATATGCTCATGGTTTTAGTCCCACTGTCAATGATCATAAAAGCTCTGGCACATTTTAATTTTCCATGAGGCAGATTTGCCTCTTTTTCTGTGACTTGTTGACCTTCCATTCCCAAAGAGTTTCCATATTGGTGCAGGACTTAATTCAGCACCCCATTAACTTTAGCCTATACTAGACCTCAGAACTTCTAAACTAAAATGATCTACAAGCTCTAGCCTCCCATTGTGGAAGGGGTTACAGCCATAGACCAGCATGCTTGGCTCATCCTTTAGTTCTTTTAATGCTGGAGGATATTATATTAAAACATATTTTAAATATAACTAAATATAATTTAATATCACTAAAGTTATATAAAACTGCCCATTTATCTATATGTTTCACTACATAACTATTTTCTCTTTATTACTAATCAAATATGTCCTTGATGATATGTTATTCCACTTTGGATACTCAGCTCCTTGAGAATAGGCTCTTTTTATTCCATAGTTTTTAGCACAGTGCCTAACACAATTTTTTTTGTTGTTTTATTCTGTTATTATAGCTCTCTCCAACAAGTGACTCATATCAGCTAATAAATCTAAGGACATATTTGAATTTAGGGCTTCCTGATTCCAGATTGGACACTGTTCATTCTAGTATCTAGGTGCCTAATCTGATTCATCATAAACACTTAATAAATGTTTATTGATTGGTTTTTGCTTGTCATTATTAAGAAATCTACTATGTATATTGAGATCATGGTCTCTTTTATTCCTCTTGGGTCAGAATATTCTAAGATTCCTAGTCCTATAATTTAAATAGGCAACTATTATTAAAGTTGAGTGTGTGTGTGCCAAAATGCCATGTCATTTCCCAAATGTCATCTAGACTGATCTCCAGATAGGAAATTGATAAGAGCTCCTAGCCAACTCTAGAAAAGTAACCTCTTTCTTTCTGGTTCCTTTCTACTCTCATGTCAAAAACAAAGAGTACTGACAAACACAAGACCAGGGTAGACCACAGGAGTTTATGAGGAGTCATATTAAATCTGATTATATATATATATATATATATATACACACACATTTATTTATTTAAGAGGATAAATTGAAGAAAAAGGTAAAGGAAAATGATTGATATCGACTAGGGTAGGGTAGGACAAGGTCTTCCTCATCATTCCTTAGTTGACTCGTTTCGTTCTGAGCTTCTCAACATAGGCCAGTCCCCATAATACATTACATAGTCCCACCTTATTCCAGGCTTGCCTATTACAATGGAGACCAACTCTCATTGTCTTACCAAAAGTAACTGTAGATGGGGAGGCACTAGCTCTGATGCCCTGAGACTACCAACACCTCTTCCTCTCTACTCATTCTCCACAGTCTCCAAATTTCAAGTCTGGGACCCTACTCACTACACTATGCTTCCTTCTAGTTTCAGCTTAATATTCTATGAAAAAGTGAAGAGGCCTATACCAATACAGTTAGGAAACCAGGAAGAGCCTCCTTACATTAAGTACGTAGGTAGTCTTTTGGAATTTCTTAATTATTTATTATGCAGAATTAGGGGAGAGGTTATGTAATGACAACTGGGGGATGAGGTAGGTAGTAGGCAGAGGAAAGACTGGTGGAAGTACCAATGTCTTTATTTGGTTTGTTCTAATACCATTTTACATATCTTAAGACCTGAAAAAGTTTTCTTGCACTGAAAGGACTTAAGAAACCATTCCACTGGGGGCTATGGAAGTTGTAATATTAAAACAACATCTAGTCCTTATATTATAAAATATTCAGGTTACTATGTCAGTCTTAAACAATATAAATATGAGCCTGCTCTTGGAAGGAGATATGGGTTGTTTCATCAAGGGAAAACTGGCTTTAAATTAGAGGGAAGAGGTGGAAGTAATGTTGAACAAGGTCAAAGTTTCCATTCCATTTATTTTAATTCAAAAACAATTCATTTCATGTCTATTGCATGCTAGGGTTGGGAAAAAGAAGTAATATTTAAATACTTTAGATAATGTGATACCTGACTTCATGGAGCTTATATCATAAAGATATAGATAAAGAAGGATAGTTACTAGTTTTAATGTGGTGGTGGTGATATAAACATAGCAATATATAAACTTATAAATGTATATATTATCATATTATATAATAGGTATAATATATTATATAACACAAAATATAATATATAACATAGTAATATTAATAGAGGGACAAAATGGCAAATAAATAGCATTCATTATATGGCACTTTAAGCTTTGCAAAGTGTCTTATGAATCTTATCTCATTGCATCCTCATGACAATCCTGGAAGATGGAGATTCTAACATCTACATTTTATGGAAGAAGAAACTGAGAGAGAGTTTAAATTAGTTGCCCAGAGTCACTCACATAGCTAGTAAGTAAGGCAGGATTCCAATTCAGAACTTTTGAATTTTAGGGTCAGCACATGAAACTCTGATTTACTTAACAGCCTCTAGTATGAAATATGCATATTTCATATATACAAATAACCACAGCCATGATTCTAAATGAAAAAAAAAAACAGAATTATAAGCAAAATGTGACCATGAAAATATGGGTTCAAGACTTTGAATTGCCAAAACTGTAAAGATAATTTTTAGTGTCTTGATTTAAATAAAAAATAAGTGGTCGCCATGGGAAAAATTCCCAAATATGAAATACCCAAGTCAGCTGGGTTTAATGGAGATTTTAATTAATATAAATGAAGTAATTAAGGAAAGGGAAAGAGATAGAGTAAGAGGAAATAGTAGGAAAAGGCTAGGGCCTTTCTCTTTAAGAGAGAAACTAAGTCATTCTTTAATACACTCACCACAAGATCTTTCCAAGCAAAACTCTAGTGTTCAAAGACCCAGAAGCCTCCTTTGACTCTTGACCTCCAATTCAGCTACCAAAGCTGACCTAAATCAAACTACCTTGAACTGGTTCAGACAGCTCCTTTTAAAGAGAATTTTCTCTTGTGTCACCTCCCCTAAATTTTTATATCTACCAATCACAGTAGTTGCTTTTCCTAGGACAGCCCATTCTTAGTTTTTAGTTCTTACCTTCTCTGGGTAGATTATATCTTCTGAGTACTTCTCACTTCTTTGCTAAGCTTGCCCCTTGTAAGTTGCTTGACCTTTTAGTGATTAGTTTGACCTTCATAGGTACTTAGCACCCTTTTGTATTAGATCTAAAAATAGACATAGCTTAAGGGCTTGGCCTCACTATAAGTATGGGTTGGGGACTTTTTCATTGTTCAGTAAGGAGTTTTACAACTTTATCTTCACCTAAAGTATGCCTAAGTATGGGTGGAGTAATGTTAAAATTCCCAATACATTCCTTATCAAGTACCTCCATTGTTTAAATGGGGAATAGCCTTAAGCAAATGTTCTAAGGTAGATTCTGAGCAGTTTTAAGATTCACAAAAGGGATAAAATTTCTATGGTCAGTGGGACAGAGAAAGCAAGGCAGCCACAGGTAAAACTTCAAATAAAAATATGAATTTGTCTCAGGCTCTGGAAGATCTCAAAAATGATTTCAAAAACCAATTAAGAGAGGCAGAGGAAAACTAAGGAAGAGAAATGAAAGCAATGAAAAATAGAATTGACCAAAAAGAAAGAGTTCAAAAATACAATGAAGAAAAGAGTTTCTTAAGAAATAGAACTGACTAAATAAAAAAAGCAGTTTAGGAGCCCATGGAAAAAATCACAACTTAAAAATTAGAATTGGGCAATTAAAAGATAATGCCTTCATGAGACATTAATAAATAATAAAACAAAATCAAAAGAATGAAAAATAGAAGAAAACATGAAATATTTCATTTAAAAACAACTTACCTGGAAAATAGATCTAGAAGAGACAATTTAAGTTATTGACCTATATAAAATCCATGACCAAGAAACAAACAAACAAAAAAGTTAGACATCACATTACAAGAAATTATTTTAAAAAATCATTGCTATTCTTGAGGAAGAAGGACTAATTGAAATTAGAGGAATCCAAAGGTCACCTCTACAAATAAACCCCCAAGTCACAACTCCCAGTAATATAGCTTAAATTCAAGACCTCCAAGGGCAACAAGAAAATACTGTAAGCAGGAATAAAGAAACAATTAAAATACCATAGAATGATAATCAATATTATACAGAACTTAACAGCTTCCATATTAAAGAATTAGAAGACTTGGAATATGATATTTCTGAAGGCAAAATAACTAAATTTACAACCAAACATCATGTACCCAGCAAAAGTGAATATATTCTTTCTGATAAAAAGTATGTTCACTTAATAAAATAGAAGATTTCTAAGCATCCCAGAAGAAAATAAAATACCTAAATAAAAGTATAATTTTCAAGTACAAGGTTCAAGAAAAGCATAAAAAGATAAATAAGAAAGAAAACTTAGGGAATTAAATAGGATCAAACTCTTAATATTCCTTTATGCAAAGATGATATTCATAACTTAATTTTTTTATCATTATTGGAACATTTAGAGGAATATACATTGACAGAGAGCATGAAGTAAACTTTTTAGGATGACATCATTTGTAAAAAAAAATGTGTGTGAAAGAGGAAAGACTCTGAGCGAACACTCTGATGCAAATACTAACAACATGGCAATGGGTTCAAGTCAAGAACACATATGATTCCAGTGGAATCACGCGTCGGCCACGGGGGGTGGGAGGGAGGAAAAGAAAATGATCTTTGTCTTTAATGAAAAATTCATGGAAATGATCAAATAAAATACTATAAAATTAAAAAAAAAAGAAAAAAAAAGAAAAAAAAGAAAAATGAAAAAAAAATGTGTGAAGGGAACCCCCTGGCATCTTACCTGTGTCCCTGGACTGCTAGCTTTACAATACATCAGTGTGCAACATGTGAGCATGTTCCAATATGACTGATAAGACAATGACCTAGTATAAGAATTTAAATTTAGGTTTTATGCTAAATATGATCATTTTAAAGTAATAATGTGGTCACTGATTTAAAAAAAAATTAACTCTTAAGTCGTTAGTCTGTTAGCTGCTCTTAATGATTTAGTTTAATAGAGATATAGTAAAAGAGAGAAATGTAGGAAGGAAGGAGAAAGTATTTCCTAGCTAGATATCCTATAATTTCTGTCCAAAGAAATCCAACTCACCACCAGAAAGGGTTCTCAAGTCCCAGTCCCATGTGGAGTAATGGCAGTCTCTTTAGATGGGAGTCCCAGTGTTATCTTCAGCAAGAGTTCCAACAACATAGCCTCCTCCAGGAAAGGAAGGCCTCTCTAGAACCATTTTCTACAGAAGCCAGGAAAGGAAGGCCAGCTACTCACCCAGAAAGCCAACACAAGATCCAGGAAAGAGTATCCCCATTCAGTCCAACTCACCAATGCAGAGTATCCAAAGATGAACTCCAAAGGTGAAAAAGTTCAAAGAAGTCCCTTGGACAGGAAGTTCAGGACTTTTTATAGTCCTTTCTCTACTATGTCACTTTCTGTCCCTTCCCTACTTTATAGGAACCAATAGCAGTATTTCAATTTGCCTAGCACTGCACAGGGGCAGGTCAGTGGCCTCTGGAGTTGTCACCAAATCTAGCAAGTGACTTGTGAACTCTCACTTAATTTTAAGTAGGGGTACTTTAAGTTCTTGTTTTGATTATCTAAAAATTGGCAAGGGGAGAGTTAATCCTATCTTCACACTAGGCACAGACCTGGAAAGGAAATCTTATGGATTCAGGGATAAAGGAGAAGGAGTAAAAGAGAGAGTTCCAGGAAGTTGCTCTAGCTCTCTGTCTCTGTCTCTGTCTCGGTCTCTGTCTCTGTCTCTGTCTCTGTCTCTATCTCTGTTTCTGTCTCTGTCTCTGTTTCTGTCTCTGTCTCTCTTTCTCTCTCTCTCTCTCTCTCTCTCTGTCTCTCTCTCTCTGTCTCTCTCTCTCTGTCTCTCTCTCTCTGTCTCTCTGTCTCTCTGTCTCTCTCTGTCTCTCTCTCTCTCTCTCTCTCTCTCTCTCTCTCTCTCTCTCTCTCTCTCTCTCTCTCTCTCTTTCTCTCTCTCTGCTCTCTATTCCCCTGGATGTGGCAGTGAAAGGATAGTGGCTGAGAAAGAGTCATGAGAAGAATACCCAAGTGGCTACTTTGAGAATAGGCTTCAATCTCTTTCTATCTATCTGTCTTCTGTTATTCAAGTAAATATTAATAAACTATGGAAATTAAGGACCAGAGTTTTAATTCAGTTTTAACAAAAACATATCAAGAGGGGAAAGGGAGGATTTCATTGAGACAAAAGGGAATGGACAGGAGAAATAGTATAAATCATCTCACCTAAAGAGTTCCAAAAAATTTTTAACAGTGGAGGAGAAGATGAGGGTAATGACAGGCAATGACTAAACCTTAATCTCATTGTAATTGGCTCAGAGAGAGAATAGCAAACCTCTTAATTTGGGTATAGAATCTTATCTTTCCATATAGAGAAGAATGAGAGGAGTAAAATAAGGTAATAGAAGAGAGGGGAATATATGGGGTATTGACCAAAACAAGACCCTTGTGACGAGAGACAGAGTGAAAAGAGAGATATTAAGGACAATAATATCAAGAGAAATAGAGTTAATAATCACAAATATGAATGCAAAAGGGATGAACTCACACATAAAGCAGAACAGATATCAGAGTGGACTAAAAATCAGAATCCTATGATATGTTGTTCACAAGAAACAAATTTGAGTCAGTTAGACACAGAGTAAAGGAAAGGGGCTGAACCAGAATTTAAAGTGCTTCATTCAAAGTTAAAAAAAGGCATAACAATCATTATCTTGCATAAAGATGAAGCAAAAATGGATCTAACTTAAGAGACAAGGAGGGATATGACATCTTGAAAAAAACTGCTATGGAAAATGAAATAATCTCCAATAGAAAACATATATGTAAAAATTGGCAAAGCCTCTAAATATTTAAAGGAAAAATTAAATGAGTTTCAAGAGGAAAAAGACAACAAAACTATAATAGTGGGGATCTCAACTTCCCCCTCTCTGATCTAAATAAATCAAACAAAATAACTAACAATAAAAAAGTTAGGGAATTGAATGAAATATTAGGAGAGTTAGAACTAAGATCTATGGAGACAACTGAGTGGGAAAAGAAAGGAATATATCTTCATTTCAGTAGTACATGGGACCTAAACAAAAATTCAACATGTATTAGGGCATTAAAAACTTCAAAACCAAATGCAGAAAAGCAGAAATAATAAATGTATCTGTTTATGATCATAATATAGTAAAAATTATAATCAACAAGAGTCTGGCAAATAAAAATTAATTAGAAATTAAATAATCTAATTCTAAAAATGGTTGGGCATAAGAAATTATAGAAAGAATCAATAATCTCATTAAGGATATGACAATGAAGGAACAACATATCAAAATTTATGGGATGCAGCCAAAACAGTACTTAGGGGAAATTTTATATCTCTAAAATGTTTTATCACTAAAATAGAGAAAATGTAGATGAAAATGGGCATACAACAAAAATATAGAAAAGGAACATATTAAAAATACCCAATTGAAGAGTAAATTGAAAATCCTAAAAATCAAAGGAGATAATAAAATTGAAAATAAGAGAACCATTCAATTAATAAATAAGACTTAAGAAATGGTTGTATGGGGGAAAACAAATAAAATTAAACATTGTTTAATTTGATTTTATAAAGGAAAGAAAAAATAAAAGTATCATTATCAAAAAATAAAAAGATTTAATTAAGCACCAATGAAGAGGAAAACAAAACAATTATTAGTAGTGGTTTTGCCCAATTATGCCAATAAATCTGGCAATCTATTTGAAATGGATGAATATTTACAAAGCATATAGATCTCCTAGATTAACAGAAGAGTAAACAGAATTATTAAATAATTCCATCTCAGAATAAAAAATTGAACAAGCATTAGTGAACTCCCTAAGAAAAAGTCCTCAACAACACATGGATTCACAAGTGAATTCACCATTAATCATGATACTTTATAAAGTTTTTAGGAAAATAGCCAAAGAAGGAATCCTGCCAAATTCTTCTTTATTGCACAAATATGGTGCTGATACCTAAACCAGGAAGAGAAAAAAAAAAACAGAGGAAGAAAATCATGGACCAATTTCATTAATGAATATAGATCTAAAAATTTTAAATAAAATTGTAGCAAGTAGGCTATAGCAATATATCACAAGGATCATTCACTATGATTAGATGGAATTTATACTAGGATTACAGGATTAGTTTAATATTAGGAAAAACATCAGCATATTTGACCATATCAATAACCAAACTAATGGAAATCACATGATTATCTCAATAGATACAGAAAAAGCCTTCAACAAAACACAATACATATTAGTATTAAAAAGCATGGGAATAAATGGGTCCTTCCTTAAAATGATAAATAGTATCTACCTAAAACCATAAGCTATTCTCATCTGCAATGGAATGAGTTAAAAGTCTTCCCAATAAAAATCAGAGATAAAGCAAGGATGTCCATTATCACCACTATTGTTTAATAATTGTACTAGAAATGCTACCTTTAACAATAAGAGGAGAAAAAGAAATTGAAGGAAGAGGGAAATGAGGAAACTAAATTATCACTTTTTGCAGGTGAAATGATAGTATACTTAGAGAACAACTAAAAAACCTAGATGAAATAACTAATAACTTTAGCAAGGTAGCAGGATGCAAAATAAACCCATATAAATCATCAGTATTTCTACATATTACCAAAAAAGTCCAAAAGCAAGTAATGGAAAGGGAAATGCCATTTAAAATAATACTAGATAATATAAAATAACTCATAATCTACTTGTCAAGACAATCCTAGGGATTGTTTGAACACACATACTAAAATTTTCACAGAAATAAAGATAGATCTAAACAATTGGAAAAAAATATTAATTGCTCTAATAAGTTTAGCTAATATGATGAAAAAGATAATTCTCCCTAAGTTAATTTACTTATTCAGTGCCATAAACTACCAAAAATTATTTAATTAACTAGAAAAAATAATAAAATGTATTTGAAAGAACCAACAATGTCAAAGGAATTGATGGGAATAAAGGTCTAGATGGTGGCCTAGCAGTACGAAATCACAAATTGTCCTCTAAGGCAGTAATCATCTATACTGTCTTACCTTGGCTAAGAAACAAAATAACAAATCAATAGAATAGATTAGCTACACAAATTACAGGGTTTTGTAAAAGACATTAGCAATATTTTATTTGAAAAACTCAAAGATCTACAGGTTCTGGGATAAGAACTCACAATAAAAAAAAAAACTGCTGGGAAAGCTGGAAAACTAGTTTTCCAGAAATGGCAGAAACTAGTTATAGACCAATATCTCAAACCCTTTACTAAGATGAAGTCAAAATGGTTATATGATTTAGATATAAAGGGTTTCATCATGAATAAATTTGGGGAAAATAGAATAATTTACCTGGCAGATCTATGGAAAAGGGGAAAAATTATATCCAAATGAGATAGAGAGCATTATAAGATATAAAATGAATACATTTGATTATATTAATTTAAAAGCTTTTACACAAATAGAACCAATTATTAAAATATAGAAAAGAAGAAAGAAATTTGCAAAAGGCAGTCTTGCTTTTACAATCCAGGTTGGCTCATGCATGGAACACAAGGACAATGTTCCAAGGAGTGTCAGGGATTTGTATAAAGAGGAGGAGAGTATTGGAGCGAACTCTCTTTGGTTCCTGTCTCTCAGGAACTGATTGAGATAACTTTCTATCAGGGAGTCTAACTGACTTTCTGTATTGGACCTTGCCTCTGAGGTTCCTCTCATCATCCATTTGGTCTACAAAGAAAGATTTATTCACAGGATTTCATCTGTTCCTGCCACCTGTTTTCCTGAGTTCTAGTTTCTTAATAATATCTGAGTTATTGAGAAGAAACCAAGCTGAGAAGATAATACCTGTCTGTTATCAGGGGAAATTGTAGCATTTTGACATCACCCTATCAAAGCAACTGTGACAAGGAAATCACTTTTAAAAGACTGATATATATTAATTTAAGGTCGCCAAGGAATTCAGCTATGTAATTCCTTAATGAAAACTCAAGTCAGCCGTCAACCTTTTATGGAGTTTTAATTACAAACAGGAGGAAGAAAGGAATTAGAGATAGAGAGATTAGAGGGAGAGAGAAAGGGGAGAGAAGGGAATAGGGCTTAAATACCCCTTCTGTTTAGGCTGGGCCAAAAGGCCCAAGCCCTTAGATAGCTGGAGCAATGAAAGGAGATCAGTCCCTATTACTCACGTGACCAAAAATGGAGAAACAGCCTCCGGGGCCCCCACCTTCAGCTTCCTTCAGCGCAAGCTTCTCAGAGCACACCGCAACCATTCTGACAAACTCCTCCAACACCTCAGTCTTCAGACCCCCCTATCCTTAAGGAAACCATCCAAGTTCCCTCCCCTCAGTCCTCACATCTACCAATCACCTGTCCATCAATTTCCCTGTGCCAATGGAGGTTCTAGCTTAACCCAGGACCGCCCAGAGGTCTCTGGCTTTGCACATGTCTGTTGAAGGTCATATTTTCAAATAATTAAATCTTTGATCCTTTGCTACAGCCCTTTCTAAATCCTGTTAACCTGAGTAGGGTAGAGATTGGAATAATTAAATTTTGATCTATGCTGCAGCCCTTACTCAATCCTGTTAGGACTGAGTAGGGTGGAGATTGATTCCAAGTATCTCCATTGTATCAATTCTAAAATCAATCATGACTCAAAGAAATTCCTGTTCTATGCTTAAGCATAGGTCAAAGTCCTTTCCATTGTTCAGCAAAAGGTTTCTGTCCTAAAGTAATCTTAAGAAGGGAGAAGAAGGAACCTCCCATGCCAATGGGGTTCACATTCCAATAGTCAAGACCCACTATCAATAGGAAATTTTTCAAGTATGAAATTTCCCAATGGTGAAATTTCCAACATTTATAAGTCTAAGAAATTTTGAGGTTTACACAACTTGAACTATATTTCTCTACCAATACTTTTTTGGAGAGGCCATAGTCAGGAAAAGCTAGACAGGGAAAATTGGGGGTTTACAGATAGAGAGAGCAGAGTTATAGATAGCTTTTAGACCAGAAGAAAAGACCCGGGAGAGTCTAGCAAATGACAAATGAGAAATGACTGACTCTCCTCTGGGCTGTCCTAAGCCAAGCTTGAGCCATCATTAGGACATGTTAGATGCAGGAAGTGATATAGAGAACTGCCTCTGGAGTTCTCGTCACTTCCTGTGGAGAGGGCTAGATGCAAGTTCGATCCTGGAACTCGAGCTTGGAGGAGCTCCCACAGACAGCTTCCCTCAATCTTTCATGTGAGTGAAAAGGACTGACTCCCCTTTCCCTTGGCTCTCCAAGGCCTTGAACTCCTTCCTGACTCAGCCAGAGCCAGAGCAGTTTGAATTGAGTATCTCTCTCTCTCTCTCTCTCTTTCTCTCTCTCTCTCTCTCTCTCTCTCTCTCTCTCTCTCTCTCTCTCTCTCTCTCTCTCTCTCTCTCTCTTTCTCTCTCTCTCTCTTTATTAATTTCTTCCTCCTATTGTAATTAAATCACCATAAAATTCCATCCTGATTTGAGTGTTTCATTTTAGGATTTTAGAAATTAAAATCCTTGGCAATCAGGAATTATTACATTCAGTCTCAGCACTAAATTTAACCTTTACAACAGGAATATATAAATTGTTTAATGTAATATTTATATAATTAAAATATAAATTATATAACAATAAAATATAGTCATATATTCCCAGAATTTCCCCACATGCACACATAATATACATGTGCATAAACATATACATACACCTCAAGCTAAGAACATATGTAGTGTACAAACCTCCTATAAGCAGATAGTACACAATATTGTGGAAGGAAAGGTAATTTTTAAAAGTGAGGAAAACCAAAGAAACCCAAGGATTAGTAATCCATAATTGCCATAGACAAGTGGAAATGGCCAATATCTCTTTGAATTCCCAGCTTTGCTGGCAGAAGCCACCCCTGAAATTTTGGTTTGTCCTTCTGTAGCCACATAAGCAGGAGTCAAAGTATGTGACATGTGACATTTCACTCTATACTTCCCCTCCTCTTTTCTCCTTTCCATTACTAATAACTGCAGCATCATTAATATGACCTCATTTTCTCCGATTTTCCAACCAGTTTTGATGCGAGTGGGAGTTTCAGTGGAGTGAAGAGATGGGACAGAGGCTGCTCATCTTTCAGCATCTTTTCCCTATAATACAAGGTTAGAAGAATCTCTACTTCTGTGTCCTTATCAATATCTCTACATTCTCCCTTAATTTATCTTTACACATTCTATCTTACCTTATCTGACCTTTATCACCTTATCTCACCTTTTATTTCTCTTTATTGGTCAGGTGGAGCCTCTACATTACATTCTTCAAATCATGTTTTTAAAGACATTAAATAAAATATATATGCATACAGGAGAAACTGATTCTATCAAAGTATAGTTGTTAAGATGTATTTTTTAAAATTACTGATTAAGAATCCCTGTTTATGTTCTTTTCCTACTTTCCTATATTCTGTTATAATTCCATGTCATTATTGTACTAATATTACTAGATTATAGTATGCTATGTTTTATTGTACTTTACCAGACTGTGCTGCATCATGCCATGCCTTTCCAAAGTACATTATTACTGTCATTGCTATCCTATTATATTAGATGCCTTGCCTTCCTATCCCATACTTCACTGTACTTGTACTATCTCATGCTATGCTATGCCATGAAAGTAGGAGAGAAGAGAGAGAGGAGGAAAAGCGAAGGAGGCAAGACCTATATCTTTCTTTCTTTCTTTCTTTCTTTCTTTCTTTCTTTCTTTCTTTCTTTCTTTCTTTCTTTCTTTCTTTCTTTCTTTCTTTCTTTCTTTCTTTCTTTCTTTCTTTCTTTCTTTCTTTCTTTCTTTCTTTCTTTCTTTCTTTCTTTCTTTCTTTCTTTCTTTCTTTCTTTCTTTCTTTCTTTCTTTCTTTCTTCTCCTATTATCACTATAAAAAGCTTCCTCTCTTCCCCCTATTCTTTTTTCTCACCAAGTTGAGAGCCTCATCTATCACCATATATAGTTTCTTAGGGATAACATGTTTAGTTTTCATTTATTCAAATAGAGGGAAGAGGCAAAAACTCCATCTCTAGAATCATGCTTTCAAATTATATTTCACTTTTTGAAATGTGATCTCTCCATTGTAGCAGATCAAAAATCTATCTCTGCCTTTGTGAAATATGACAGTTTCCTCCATTTTCCTGTTTTCTTACAGAGGTCTACAATCTTACAAAAGCCATTCTCTGGGTTGTTTTATTTGTGACAGATGTCAGTGCAGCTGATATCACATTGTCCATCTTATATCTTGCCCACTTCCAATGACCAGTCACACTGCCTTTTCTGACCACATATTGACCTTTTATGCCACTACTGATTTTTCATAATGGCAATATTCTTTTTTTAATTTATTTATTTAATTGATTAATTTAGAATATTTTTTCATGGTTACATGATTTGCTTTCTTTCCCTCTCTTCCTCCCTCCCCCCACCCATAAGCATCAAGCAATCCCACTGAGTTTTATAGGCATCATTGATCAAGACCCATTTCCATATTACTAATACTTGCAATAGAGTGATCATTTAGAGTCTACATCCCCAATCATATCCTCATTGAACCATGTGATCAAGGAAATGTTTTTCTTCTGTGTTTCTACTCCCACAGTTCTTTCTTTGGATGTGGATAGCATTCTTTCTCATAAGTCCCTCTAGATTGTCCTGGATCATTGCATTGCTACTAGTAGAGAAGTTCATTACATTCGATTGTACCACAGTGTATCAGCCTCTGTGTACAATGTTTTCC
This sequence comes from Monodelphis domestica, assembly GCF_027887165.1. Lineage (NCBI taxonomy): Eukaryota > Metazoa > Chordata > Mammalia > Didelphimorphia > Didelphidae > Monodelphis > Monodelphis domestica. Next base: position 57,062,484 of record NC_077231.1, on the reverse strand, counting down.
TGGTTCTGTTCCTCTCGCTCTGCATCAATTCCTGGAGGTTGTTCCAGTCCCCATGGAATTCCTCGACTTTATTTTTCCTTTGAGCCCAATAGTATTCCATCACCAACAGATACCACAATTTGTTCAGCCATTTCCCAGTTGAAGGGCATTCCCTCATTTTCCAATTTTTGGCCACCACAAAGAGCACAGCTATGAATATTCTTGTACATGTCTTTTTTCTTATTATCTTTTTGGCGTACAAACCCAGTAGTGCTATGACTGAATCAAAGGGCAGACAGTCTTTTAAAGCCCTTTGTGCATAATTCCAAATTGAATGGAAATATTCTTTACCCCACTTGTGGTCCATTAAGTATTTCCTTTTTGCTCTTTGAGTCAGCTACATTTTGACTCTTTGGAGACAATGGTTTTCTAAGTTTCAACCATATAATACTTTCACCTAGAGAATATTCAGGGTTTCAAAGTTGTGCTACATATTCATGTTTGTGTCCCCATATTTAGTTCAAATATATTTTATGTGTTTTACATTGATTAAGCACTGATTATATTCAAGGGTCTCATTTTACAATTTACAATCTTGCTATAAAATTTTGAAAGGCTTGTCCTGATGCCAAAAAATGCCTATTGTGATTTTGCTATCCTATGACTGACCAATTTAAGATCTTATTGAAGTGAGAGGGCAGATGGTACTATCATTAATTAGACAATATAGAATAGAGATTCCTTCAGTTCAGACTTGTGACTCATGCCTTAAAGAGAAGCTTCCAGAAGCAGATCCCAAAATTCAGCCACGATTGTAGTGAAAACACCTCTAGACTCACAGAGTGGGGAATCAATTTGACCTTAACAAATATAAAACAACAACAACAACAAAACATTTAATTAGAGAATTGCTAGAAAATCAAAGTATACAAACATCAATATTTCAAAGACAGCAAGTGAATTTGGAGAAATGTCCTAATCTTAAACAAACAAAAATCAATGCAATCTTTCATCCAGCTACTAAATAAAAATAAACTTTAATTAAAAGTCTTATAATTTGATGAAATAGAATTTTTATAAGCCAATTGGACATTCATCATGGTCATTAGATAATTATTGGTTCTGTGTAAGTACATAATCATTATAACTGAGTATTAATCCTCAAATTTTAGAAGCCTTGACCTGAAGGTTTAGAGATAAGTGCTGTCACCAAAATTTCCCCCTAAATATCTCTGGAACTCAGTTTAATGTGAAGAAATCAGATCAGATAAATTCCATTAAACTTTTTTTATAAATTGTAAAATTTATCCATTTTATTGATATTTCTTGTTTTTACTTTATCTAAGTTTCCTTCTCTATGTCTATCTTTTCCAATCCTGATGCAACCCCTCTCAACAAGGACCATGTTTTAAGATCAAGATAGTCACTGTGTGGAAGGATCTCATAGGGTTGTTGTGAGGATCAAATGCTATGTTAGCCAAAGCGCTTTGAAAACCTCAAAATACCATTTGAATGCTAACTTTTATTACTAGCAAAGGTCACAGGATGAGTCACTTTCTTACTCTTTTATACCTAAATTTTGATACATTATTGCAAATACATAAAAAAATTATTCTTTCTTCTGGTTGAAATTAATCAGTCTCCAATATCAGAGAGATCCTCTAATATGATCTACACCTCCTCCTGTTTCCACATGATTTTATTCTTGGCTTTGTCTCTATAGTTTGAAAAAATTCGGTTACAAGTAGATTGGAAATGATGAGTATTTTGGTGACATTTATCAAAAATATAAGCTTTTATGTATCAAATTTATGTCCATTAGCACATTTCCTGGCACATAGTAGCCATCTCATATATGTTTATTAACTGTTCCAAGTGACTGAGGACAACTCTTCAGAATATGATATTTGGGCTCTGATACAGTTTATTGGTTGAGTCTCCAAGAATGTTGAGGTCTGTATTTTTTAATATTGCAAGACAATTGACTCAATGTCCCCTTGAGGATGATTATAACTATCCCTCCATTTAATGGCACATTGATGGGATTAGGGATCTTTTTTCCAGGATTATTAGTTCATTCTGGTGTTCCCTCCTTCTTTTATCTGCTAATGATTAATTGTGTGCCTGTATGAATGCAAGAAGGAACCTTCTCTGTAACTCTAGGAGTTGCCCAAAACACTGGGAATATACGCCACTTGTTTAGGATCATAAAACAAGTATGGATCAGAATTCAGACTTGAACTCTCATCTTCCAGGTTATAGCATCAGATCTCCATCTACTAAAGCACCTTCCTCCCTAAAGCTGAGAGGATGAAGGAAAAGTCTATCCTCTTAAAATAAAAATCCAGTCTGTTCAGATTTATGTTCTAAACTAAGGCTTTTGATGTACATTAAATCTCCCGGTTTTATGTTATGGAATGTGAAGTCTAATGGTCCCCTCTGTACTAATATACCTATTGCATGTAATTATTTGTTCCTGTCTTGTAGTTCCTTTATACATTCAGAAAGTTTCATATCTCCCTCAAGCATAGATACATAAGAGGCTAGGAAATTCTTTGCCTGCAACCTGGTTCGCAATAAAACAAAGATAATCTAGGTATCAGAGAGAATTTGATGATTAGGAAATTCCTGAAAAAGCAAGTCATATATACTCTCTCATGGTTAATAACAAGCAATTAGTGGTCATGATTTAAGGGACACCACCAAATTCACAGGCATTCTTTCTGGTTCTGCCAAATCCTATACTTCATTGTGTCAAGACCTTTCAATTCCACCAATTATATGTTCATCATATTAAAAATCATCCATTATATAATTCAAAGTATCCATAAGATGGCTAAGCAATTATTAGTTATATAATCTGATACATAATATTTTAATTCAATATACATTTAAAAATACTGAACTAAAACATTCTCTTTGAAGGTTTGCAAGATTCCATGGGAGTTGGGCTAGGGAAGGTGAGGTAGAAATAATTTTGGTTCATAAGTAAAGGGAACTTAGAATTTTAGATCCATAAGGAACTTCCTGTCCACCCAGGACTCCCTTCATTTTTTGTTGAAGTGAGAAGTCCTGAGCTCAAATCCCCATTCAACTATTTACTGGCTAAAGGACTTGAATAAGTCACTTTTCTTTGGGCTTCAGTTAACTCATCTATAAAATGAGTCATTGGGGTAGATAATTTTTTAATTTCCTTCCAAATTTAAATTTCTCATGTAATACAATTATGAACACCTCAACCTTTCCCTCCATAACACACTTAAGAGTGAGTTAACAAGCATTTATTAAACTCTATACATGGCAGGATCTGTGCTAATATCTGAAGATATGAATGGAATTTCCCTTATGTGTTAATGGAAATTAATAATACTGAATATCATTAATATTCATATTAACATGAATAAATATTCATTAACAATGTTAAAGTAATAATAACTTATACTTACAATAGTAACTTGTCTTCAAGGTTATTATTTATCTCATTTGACCCTCAAGAACCCAGAGAATTAAGTACAATTTTTATCCCCATTTTATATAAGAATAAATTGACGGTAATAGTTTCAAAGACTTACCACTGTTATTGTCTCTTACCTACTCAGTTATATCCAATGGCTCCTAATTGCATCCAGGGATCTATTACATAATCTATTTAGTGTTCAAAGCTCTTTATAAAATGGCTCCTTTTTCTTTCTCTAGTCTTCTTAAATCTTGCTCCACATCAGGAACTCTTAAACAAGTGACACTGTCCTACTCAGTGTTTCACAAATAACATTCCATCTCTTGGCTTCCAGCATTTTATTTGGCTGACCCCATGCCAGGAATGCTCTCCCTCCATTTCTCTGTTAGCTTCCTTAGTTTCCTTTAACTGTCAACTAAAATCACATCTTTTATACGAAGTCTCTTAATTGTTAATTCTATTCCCTTCCCACTTAAAAAAAAAAATCATTTCCTATGTATCCTGTATACAACCTCTTTTCAGTTTTCTCTTGATTGTTGCTTCCTGAGCTTCTTGAGGGCAGGAATTGTCTTTTACCTCTTTTTGTACCCTCAATATTTAGCATAATGCCTTACAGTACACCCTTAATAAATGTTTATCCATTAACTGATTGTTCAGGATCATATTGTAAGTGTCTGAGGCAAGAATTGGACTGGTCTTCTTGACTCTAAAGCCAATAATAGATGCTCTATGCCACTTTGGGGAAAATATAGACAATTTAAAAATAACATCAAATTGTTACAGAAATTGTTGTCTCCTTGGATATAGGAAAACAAAATTAATAGATTTGTGGTGCTATTCTTGTACAGTGGAAGAATGACATGTTTTCTGTTTGAAAGTGGGAGTTTTTTAATGCTTTAGTAAGGGAAGATAAGAATGACTGCCATTGTAGCATAAAATACTAAAAATGTGTAAATTTAAAATTGATAAAAAAAAGAGGGAAAATTTGACTCAAAAATGTCAAACACGTTTTTCATCAGCTCCAAAGGTCACTGGTTTGGATTGATTCCATTCAGGCCACTAGGATAGAAAAATCCTGATAATCAGAGGCTTTCCAACTAAATCTGAGGAAATTTCAATCTCTATTCTAACTTAATGAAAAAAAATTACTTTAATGCTCAATTTCTTATGGCTCTTTCCTACTTACCTCTACCCCTTCACCTTAATCAAAGATTATGATCAAATCTTAAAATCCCAGCAAAAGGAAAACATGTGTATTAAACATTTGCATAACTAAAGTATTAGACAAAATATGCAATTGGGAATATTTGATTCACATCAAAGAGGTTTTGTTTTTTTCATTTAGACTATTTTATGAATACTATTTCTTTCTGGAGTTAACATAAAAAAATAGCTCAAATTCTGACCTCTAAACTGTAAGTTGTGGGTTTAAGTCCCAACTTGACACATCTTGGCTCTTATTTTGGTCATAATATTTCTCCTCAATGCTCAAAGCAGCTCTCTACAATTGTGAATTGAAAAGGATATGTCAATTAGCTTTGGTAGAGGGATTTTCATCACTCAGGTCTACCCTATATCAGTGAAATCATAGATGCTATTTCTATCTCTATTTCTTAAGAACTCATGTAGACTATAGGATAGGGTAATATATGTGAGTAACTAAAAAGAATAGAAATTGGCATTTTTGTTAGCACACTTTATTGACTTTTATAAAATTCAATTTTCTCCAAGTAGCCTATTTTTAAAAAAAATTTTTCTTTGTTTTACTTTCTAAATAAAATCAAATGATGGTTTAAAATATTCAAAGTGCTCATGACTTTTTTTATTCAAATTCATTCCTTTAAAACATCACATTTTTTTACTTTATTTTTGTTAGAAATCAATTCTATGGATGTGAATATTTAATGGAATAAAACAAACCTTTAAGGTTCTGTTTTTTTTTTTTTTACATCTAAATCTAACCTTAGTTGAGTTGGTGAAAACAAACAGGCAGTATTGATTCCATCTGGTTCTATAACTGGTAAGAATTAAATAATAATGTAATACCCAGTGAGATCAGATTCTTTGGGTTTGACACTGAATTTCTCACTTGGGTCAACTTCTCTAGGCAAGTCCTTATGCAAGGAGCAAAACAAATAAATCACATCTTCCAAAAACCTTTGCTTTAAAGTCAAGTGTCACAGATTTAGAAATTGCAATGCATGAGTACAAACATTATTTAGAACTATGTAAAGGTACTTGAATTTAATACAGAGTTGAAATTAATAAATTGAGTCTTAAATAATAATTATAAAATTATGAGAACAGAAAAATATCTGATGAATATTCTTGAGGGAAAATGACAGACTATGTCAGAGGCTGATAACTCTGGATCCATCTAAGATAAAGATCTGAATGCTCTTGTCAGAGGTCGAAATCTCATGGTCTGTCTGAGAATGGGTCCAAATTCCCTCCTGTTCACCTGCTTTGTTCTTAACATATCAATATATGTCTTTGCTGGCAAGACATGTTGTAGCTGACTGTTCCATGAACCTGGATGGTGCTTGGAATCATCGTCTTACTCCAATTCCTGGAACCATTATCCGATCTCAGGTGCCATATCTGCAATTGTGGTTGTACTTTCCCAAGGACTTTTCTCAGAGGATTACTTTCACTTTCTGTGATCTGTACCTTTAAAATATGTAACCAGCTTGCAATAAACTTTTACTCATTCTGCCCTCAGCAGGTGAGAACCTTCTGACCCCACTCTGTTATCTTTTGATTCTTATCTTCTCCCCTCACCCTTACCTACCAGGGAGGCCCTTCAACCTTTGTGTTCCTCTAATTATTTTCTGTCACCCTTACCTAGGGAAGTCTGGCCCCAGTCCTGCCTCCCAGAGAGGCTTTTACAAGACTACATAAATATTATAGCAAAATTAGATTTTCTTTTTCCTTTCTACTCTAGGGAAGCTACATTATGAACATCAGTTCACACACACACACACACACACACACACACACACACACACACACACTTTCTTTCCCTACTCCGGCTCCTCAGCTAGGTGCTCTGCCTTCTCCCACTTCCCCTCCCCAAAATAAATGGAAATGGAAGCAGAAGAGAATGTTGCCAAAGTTGTAGGTTGATTTCCAGACCTTTCCCTGGTGGGCTTCTGATAAATGATAATTTTAGAAAAAAAATATGCTATCTATGATGGGAACCTACTGTATTTGATATATGGTCACTAAATTGCTCCTAACCTAAATTGCTCTGACTGTAGCTTTCAATTCAATTGCTTGGCTAGTGCTTCAGAAAAATATTCTGCTCAGTACAGATCTGATAGGAAGGCAAATCAGCTGATAGGATAAAACAAATTCTAAACATCTGAAGAATGCTTCTTTGGTTCCTCTTAAGATAGATACAACCCTTTACTTGAATAATTCTAATAAATCTAAGGCAAAATAAATAATTCTGATTTAGGTTAGTAAAAGAAAGAATTATTCATTTAAAAGATCTTTTTTTAGTAACTATTTTGATATACTTGCTTTGCTCCTTGATCCTGTATGTTTATTTTGGGCATTTAAAGCCATTTTTTGGGAAGGAAAAATTATCTTCCTTCCCCTGACCTATCCCAAGTTCCTTCTAAAATCTCACTCTTTGTAACCTGTATCTTTATCAATCTATACCTTCTCTCTGTGATTATCTTCAGTTCGGGCTGTATATATCTTGTTTGTTTATAGTTGTTGCATGCCGTCTTTACCACTAGACTATGAGCTCCTTGAGGGGAAGAACTCCTTTTGTTTCTTTGCATCCCCAGTGTTTAGTACTGTAATAAATGAAAGTAAAATTATTAAATGTAATATTAATTACAAATTTTGGGGTTGCCATTTATAAAATTAACTCTCAAGTCAGGAGTCTTTTAGTTGCTCTTAACAGTTAAGTTTTTAATAAAAGTGGATATATAGAGGAAAAAGGGAAATGTAGGAAAGGGACAGAAAATTTTACCTAACTAAATACCTAACCTGAATCAGGAAGCCCACCAAAGTCTTCAAAAAACCCTCAAGCTCACAGCAGGCTCCTTCTCAAGATTATCTTCTACTGCTGTGTCGAGAGAGAGAGAGAGAGAGAGAGAGAGAGAGAGAGAGAGAGAGAGAGAGAGAGAGAGAGAGAGAGAGAGAGAGAGAGAGAGAGAGAGAGAGAGAGAGAGAGAGAGAGCTCCTCTTACACACCCCCACCTTTTTACTTCTGTCCCCCTTCATCAGGCAATGTATGCACATAAAATGGGATGCAGGGTAGGACAAACTTAGGGAGTGGTTTCTGTCTACACAGTACAATACCTGGCACATATTGAAATGCTAAAAATGCTTTTCTACTGATTCACTGCTGCCTCTTGGAATCTTTCATTTTCTCCAAGTCTTGACTCAAATCTCAACTTTTAGAGTTAACTTTTTCTCAGTCTCTTCTAGCTGTTAATACCTTTTTTTCCTCCTGCTGGCACATATCAAAATGCTAAGAATGCTTTTCTACTGATTTACTGATTAGACTGAAAGGTGAAATCAGCGCCTTTTTTTTTATATATAAAGTGTTAAGGACCCCAGATTTACAGCCTTCATTAACTACTCTTTCTCACCTGCCTGGTTTTCATGCCTCACTTGGTGAATTCATTAGTTCTGATAGCTTTAATCATCATCTCTATGATGATTGCTCTTAGTCCTAATCTCTCTCACAAGTTCTAATTCAATCTTACTATATGTGTTGTACATTCCCATCTAGATTTCATTTAGAAATCTCAAACTCACCATGTTGAAAAAATTCACTCTGTTCCCCTTTTTTCCCCTCAAAAGCAAACACATAAAAACCCTTCACCTCTTCTAAACTTCCCCATTTAAGTCAAGCACAGCCATCTTTTCAGTTACTTATTTTCAACTTTTCACTCTCATTTTACATGTCCAATTTGATACATAATCATTTTTTCCTCCTCTATCAACACCTCTCACATACAACCCCATTTTCTCCACACAGCTGGCCATCACTACTCTTAAGGCCTTCATAACTTCCCATTGGAGTATTAATATATCGTCCTAATTGTTCTCCTTTTCTTGAGTGCGTCTCCATTACAATCCAACTTCTACACGGCCACTAAAGTGATTTTTTGTTTATGCATATGTGTGACTTATTCTCCTCCTCAATAAATTCTAGTGGTTTTCTGTGACTTAACAGGATTATTCGTAAACTCCTATGTTTATCATTTACACCTCTTCAGAACATGGTCCCATCCTACCTTTCCAATATTAAACCATATGCCCTACCAATCCAATTCTTCTACAACTCAGCCAGATTTTATTATTTGCACACTCCAAACTCTATGCCTGTGCATTGGCTTTACCCCCATGCCCAAATGTGTTCTTACATCACTGCTGCCTCTTGGAATCTTTCATTTTCTCCAAGTCTTGACTCAAATCTCACCTTTTAGAGTTAACTTTTTCTCAGTCTCCTCTAGCTGCTAATACCTTTTTCCCCTCCTCAACCCTCTGTTTTGAATATGTTCTCAATTAGTGTGAACAATGAATCTCTAAGAAGTGGTCATGTTAGTTGTCCTTCCCTTTTTATTTCATTTCTAATGTCACATATTCTAGGGAAATACTAATGTATCATCTTATGATTGTATAGATTCCTAGTCTACCTTTTAAAATGACTTCTTTTAAAAATAGCTGTTAAATCTCCTATGCAAGAGATCAATTTTTTAAATTAAGTCATTTCAAAGTCAGACACATAAATCAATTTTATTGTGTTATCAAATCATTTTGGTAACAAACATTAAAAGAAAAAAATTAAAGATATATCTACATCCAGAAATATATTTCTCTGGCAAATCACTATTTTTCAAAGAATATTTTAATGAATTAGTAGTAGGTCTAATATTTAAATGTATGGATGTTTAAATATATACACACCTCTTTATATTAGAGTTTATATAGAATATGTGTACATATATTTCTTGGTGTTTGTGGTAGGAGTTGTACCTATTTTGTGTAAGCTGAGCTGGTTTCTTTTATGGGTGCACAAATGTCATCTCAGCATCATTGTGGGTTTGGCTTCCTTGGAGACTGAGGCATGAAAGATTCATCCTATGGATAATGGTTCTTGCTGACTTCATTGTTGTGGTGAATGTGGTGAATGAGGACGTGGAGTGGAGAAACTGTTTTATCTAAATTATTAGTAAAGTCATTCTACTGCAAGGTCTTTTTTTATTAGGTCTGGTTCAAATTCATAGCATATTCACAATTTAGTCCCATTTTAAATCTGGACACTTCATTAATAATGTACATGCTTCTTTAATGACTGCATTTATTCTATGTTTCTCATTATATAGACACCAGACTTTGTTTTCAATAAATAATTCCACTTTAATGGCAAAGTAATAATTTAGACAGATACAGTGTGCACATTTGCCAGAAGGAAAAGGAAAAAAAAAATATATATGCAAGCTGGTTTACAAGCTAGAGAAACAATAAACCAATAGAAAATACATCATCCAGTTAGTCCGATGCCACCAAATACTTATTATCAGGGCTTTACAAAGACTACAAAACTTTTCAGATGATTTATTTCACTGTTTCTGTCTATTTACATGATATGTTACATCAAAAATGTACAAAATATAAAATGTATACAGACAAATGTTTCACAAACAAATTTCATTTGTAAACTAGGTGGACTCACTGAGATGTATTGCAGGAGGTTCTGTCTATGTTGTTCATGGTTCATTTGGGTTCCTCAGAAATGGCAGGGAAAGATTTTCTGATTTTCTGTTTCACTCATGTCTCCTACAAGGGCAATTAGTCACTTAGCCAGCTCTACATGCCAATGTTACACTACAGAACCAATCTACCTTCGGGGCCCCCAAATCAAGTCTTGGAAATTCGACAAGCACGGACTCACTCCATTGTGATTTCTATTGGGACAAGAGCACCACAAAGGGACCGAGAGCCTTAGTTAACACGCTGAGAACTGCAGAGATGCCGTTGTCTTGTGCTCTAGAGCAGCTGACCTCTGGGTGGTCACAGAGTAGCACCAATTGTACATCCTGAAGGTAACACTGTTTTTGAGTGGGACAGTCTACGTCTACATCGTTAGCCAAGCCCTTGGATTGTGTTTGAAACCAGTCATTTCTTATGGCCAGAACGTTCACTCATGAATCCGATCAAGTTTTTCATGCAATCTGTTTGTAGCCTGCCATGCCAGATGCACTCTTACAACCGTTAAAATTTCTGAAAACGTATTGGCTTCCTATACGGATTGGAAACATGCTCACTCCAGCACTGATAACTCCTGCATAGTCATACCAACTGTAAATATAGGACAAACACACCAGATAAGAACAGCTTTGAGGGTCTGCATTCTGTATTTGTTTGCAACATACAGGAAATCTCAGCAAGTGAAACATCTCAACACCAACAGGATAAAATACAATTTGTGTGAGTGTGTGTTTGTTGGATTTGTGCAAGGCCTTTTCTATTTACAATACCCACCCAGTAGACTGTGCAAAAGTAACCCTCCTTTACAATATAAACTCTCCCTCTTCCACAGTGGATGTCACTGCTTCCATGTGATTTAATGCTGCTTTTTCTCCTGTACAACAATAGCAATCAAAACACCATGTGTCAAATTAGAAGGAAAAAAAAGGGTGGGAAGGAAGAGGAAAAAAAAAAGAAGGGAGGGGGGAAGTCAAAGGATTGTGCTCATGCTGCATGAAATGCTTCCAGCTCTGCTGGAGAGGAATTTCAAAAATTAAGCCTTCTATAAAGCTCCGTCCCATGGAACTGGATGGATCTTTGCTACCTCCCTCAGCTTGTAAATGATGGTCAAAGTGGGTTGTTTAGGCATTCCTTGACTATGTCCAAGGATAGACGAATCAATCTTTTCACAGGATAAAAATATTGACCTTTCTCCTATCCATTTCTTTTAAAAAGCATGATGTACAGATATGAGGCTGCTGTGTGAACCAATGTGTCTTGTTGGTAAAATGAAAAGACAGTGTGAGTTACCAATGGTTTAGGAGTTAAACCAACTCTAAAACTGTTGTAGAAATTGGGTTTAAGGCAGTGAGACAGCACCATAGGAAATATTCCTTCATCCACTGAAAAGACTCAAGCAAATGAAGCCCTAACTGAGCCTTTTGTCAGTGTTCCCTAATAACTGGTAGAAAACTCTTGTTGGGGTTGGGGAGTGGGCAGGTGGTTAAAAAAGTCCACTGTGATAAAAACAACTTTATAAAAACGGTGACTTGCACACTAAAAAGTTGGTGGAGTACATCACTGTGGAAATGGCAGTTAGGAATTAACTTGGCACTTATCCAACATATCACAGTAGTGTTTCCTGGTGGTTGCACAATGCCTTTTGTGCTTATTGAGTACAGAGCCTCTGTCATCCATTTTGGAATGGGCAGTAGCACAACACAAACACTACTGGAGTCATGTGACCAGTGCCATGTGGCACAACGGAGGTAAGGATAGAATTGGATCTGGAAAACATGGGCCCTGCATGATGGATGCAGCACCTCAGAGTCAAAAACAAAATAAAATAAAACAAAACATCCTCCTCCCAATAGGAAAGGGGCCAAGAAGGAAGTGGAAAACAAAATAAAACAAAGGGGGAAAAAAGGCTTTTTACTGTAAACTTTTAAAGAGAAAAATAATATTCCAGTTTGGCTAACCCATGTGCAATCTGCTTGGTGGCCCTTCACATTGGGCCTGTTCCAGTTAAGTCATGGAGCCTCACTTGTATGGCTCCATCGAGACAGAAATGCCTTGAAAGAAAAACAAATTCAAGCTTTCCATTTCAACTGAGCATCGTAACTTTTCTGACTGAAATATGCTGCCTCTTTCTTAGCATACAGCTCTTGGTCAGGGACCTTCGACCGGCTACTCAAACACTGGCAGTGGCTGAGTGGAAATAGATTTTGTTTTCTAAGCTTAATCCTATATCTAGCTAACTTTGTACCCTTTAGAGAGTTGATTCAAGAGAGGAATCTAAAATGTCGTCATGGTGGCTGGTGCTATCGCTGTCACAGCTTTGTGTGCTGGAGTAATTGGCTGCTTCTTGGAGCTTCATTAGCATATTCATCTGAAAAAGAAGAAAAGTCACATTTAGCTAGCTGGCTCCACTAAAAGGAAATCTATATTGTATTTTATATTATTAGATAAAAAGTATTGTCGACGAGCTTGAATATTATTTATTCAAATAAAGACATATAAGTAAGTATAGATGAATAGAAAGTTAGGGCCCTTCGTTGCCATTCGGCATGTTCTCATACAGTCCAAGTGAAAGGGGAAGACAGTTTTAGAACATCTCTTTGCCCCTGGTTTCCCTGCTGTTTCTCTCAACTATGACTTTGAAAAACTGAGGAACCATAAGGACATAATAGGGCTGCAGGATAACTCTTTTATTCAATGTTGTGAATGTCTGCTCTTCCAGCAGGGAGACTGGAAAGGAAACTGTATCACAGCTGGACATCTGGGCCCACGGTTGGCGAGGATGCCAAGCATCCAAGCTTTTTGGCTGAAGGAAGCAGAAACCATTGAATGGCAGCAGAAAGTCGTGAGTGTTCATCCACACGTACGCGCTCACACACACACAAACACACAAGCCCTCGAGAGAAGGAGGGGGGAGAGTGGAAGGAAGCCAGCTGCTCCATACAAACACACCATCTGCTGATCAGGAGCTGACCTCAGGATGAGGTGACTGCATCAAGTCGACAGTAAGCACGAGAAACGGCAAGAGGAAGACGGAAGATGCTCAGGGTATTTTGTTCGTATTGTTGACTCTGTGGCTCAATCAGGATTGATATGTCAGTGAAAACAAAAACCACTTTCTGGAACAACATCAGCTGCTTTGAGTTTTCCAGCATTCAATACCCTTATGGGCTGGGGAAATGTTTGTTCCAGTCCAAGAGAAGCCCATAGAAACCTTCATGGGGAAAGTGGCTCGAATCCTTTATGCACTAAAAAATGCAACTACATGGCTTAGATTTTAAGTAGATCTATAAGTTACCTGTTGACAGGAGGACTGTAAAATATTGCTTAAAAGTTGATTGAATCCCAAAAATTTGTGTATAGACTCTTTATGCTTTGTATATAAACTCTCCAGGGTAAAATGAATGGAAATGGCAAAACCTGGCCCTCTAGTGACTCAAGCACTGGCAGCTGCTGAAAGAAAGTGCATTTTGTCTTTTGGCTAAGCAAAATCCTATATCTACCTAACTTTATATCCTCTGGAGAGCTGATTCAAGAGACACATCTGAAATGTCATCAGGTGCTCTCATTGTCACAGTTTTGTGCACTGGAGTAATTGGCTGCTTTTTGGAGCTTCCTTAAAAAGCAGGGGGTTAAAGGGTTGCAAGCAAGCCTGGAGGAGGTGCTAACAAAGAGATGACAGAACTCTGACACACAAAAAGAAGAGGAGAGGACCAGAGATTTAAAGTCCTAAACACAGAGATCTCTTGAAGAATGGAGTTGATTTCCTATGCTGGGTAGAGTATGACAGTCATTGGAATTAGGATTTTGTGGAGTGAAAATCTTTGTATTAGTCTCACTCTATTTTTAAGAACACTATCCCTATAGAGGTTAAATTTGGATCATTGGTTTAATTGGATACAGCTTCGCTCTCCCTTTACCCTTCCCCCTCCCAGTCTTTCACATAGACCTTTAAGAGGTGCTCTTTTGCATGGGTGGAGGGTATTGTGTTGGTTTACTATAGATGGGAGAATTCAGTTGTGTCTTTGGTCATTGCCTTTGGGTCTCTGACTTTGGAGCAATGTCCCCATCCATTGCATGATAGCAATGAAGCCACTGTCTGTCTTCATCTTATACTGGCCTCTCTGATGATGTGAGCAATTGTATCTTGCTATATTAACACTCCCCAAAATTCCCACTCTAAAGGGATCAAGTTTAAAAGTCTGTCTGCTTCTATGGACTCCAAGTTGAGATCAGAAAGCAGTTGGCCTTGAATGGAAGAACAAAGGTTTAAGAAACTTGTATTTGAACTCAATTCAAAAAGGGAAAAAAAAAAGCAGCACATGTGAAACCAGGATGAATCAAAGAGCCACAGAGAAAATGGATTCCAAAAGAAGTTATCAGTTCACAATTAGAATGCCACCAACCACTATTACAAGTATTTATTAAGCACATACAGCGTACAGAGAACTTTCCGAGGTCCTGGCCTATATAAGAAGTGTAAGTAAGATCCAGTCCCTGATCTCACAGTCCTATTTGAATATCATATGAACTTTGGCAGCATGCTATGTCACAGTATCATAGATTTATAGCTAGAAAGATTCACAAAGTCCATTTAGTTCAACTCCTTCAGGAAACTAAGATCCATGGAAATTAAATGAGTTGTCCAAGGTTCACACAAGTAATTAGACTCTGATGTAAGATGTGAACCTAAGTCTCTTTACTCTGGAACCAGTATGGATCCAGAAACTGCAAAGAGGAAAATATCCAACATAAGAGAAGCACATATTTTGGCTAAAGGAAAAGAACCAGTTTAGAAACTCTTCATTCAAGTCTTGATTCTTTTATGTACTGGCTATACAATCTTGGAGAAGTCACTTGACCTATCAGTGTTCTAGCCCTTTCTACATTTGAGTCAATTGGGCTACCATTTCAACTGGTGTCATGTTCAATGTCAGTGCTTATAAACCAACTGAGTAAGAGATCATTCATGATGGACTGGATTGTTTTCACCTGGACATGAGGTTGTAACTTAGTTGGAGAAAATGTATACTTTCAAAACTAAGATAATGTTTTAAATGTCAAAAGTAAAAATAACAACTAAAAAAAATCCTTAGTTTTGTTCCCAGTGAAAATAGCTTTATAAACCTTTTATTACTTCCTTTTCTCTGATTGAGGGGGAAATAGAGTCTCACAAAATATTTACTTCATTATATGTTTTGTCAATCCATTAAGCACTTCATTTTCAAAATACAGTAAGCTGATGAATATCTTAGTGCATCATACCTAATAATTTTGTTTATACCTATTTATAGAAAGTAATTTGATCAAAAATAATAATAAATGCTTTGTTCCCAGTAATAAGACACACTTAAAATGTACTAGGAAATAATCATTTGGACTTTTATGGGTTTCCATTCAAAAGACTTTGAAGTACTCTACAGATAATGAAACCAATTAAACCATATACTATGGAAGGAGACAAGGAAAAGAAAGAATTGATTTGCTTTCACTTCTGTGTCAATCTTACTCTTTCAAATAGCAGACTATATTGGCCTCCTCAATTCCGTCTCGCAGTCAAATTTAGGAACAACATCTGCTATTTCTGAAAGTATTTAATTAACTTCCACATTTCTGAAGTCTTCCTTCAAAAATATATAATTTGGTTTTCTATGAATTAATGATGGAATTGATTTAATTTGTAGTTTTGCTTTAATATGCTCACTAATAATTTATTTTTTTACTCTTCATAATAAAAACCATGATCTCTGAACATATCTTTATGCTAGAAATAGATAATTAAAAAGATCAAATAGTAAAAGGACTTTGGGATTTAAAATCAGCAGAAGAGTTCAAATCCAAATTTTCCCAATGGGTACACAAATTAGAAATCCCCCTTATTTAAATCTCTTTCCCTTTCTGGGCCTCTCTTTTCTCAGCTGTAAAAAGTTATATTGTCTCTAAGATCCCCTATATATACACACAACTATAACCATGAGACTTCTTACTATTGTTAAGATGAAATGACAAGAATGAAATATTCACTTCTCACCAAAGGATCTCCCTCTGTCTCCGTCTGTGGAATGTGCTTGGAGGTTGTCCCTTCCTTTGCAGATGTACAACCTTCATAACCAACATCTTCTGGTCTTAACTGAAGTAAGGCTGGGCTTTCTTGTTGCAGTGAGGCAGAGCTCCATGGGTATGTGTCAAGTACCCATTTGGAGGGATCTTCCCATGGTGCTCGCTTACCATACATCTAGAAGATGATAAGGTATAGAAGGCAATAAAATAAATTAAAATTTAAAAAAATACAACATTCAAATCAATATGTATTTATTAATTACTATGTGCAAGGCACAGCACCAGAGCTAAGAAGGCAATCATGAATCAGTAACTTCCCTCAATAAGCATGCTTTCCACAGTTTTTTGATGTATATTTTTCAATCTTAGATTTTCATTTTATTGGACAAGCAGGTACATGGAGTGGTGGATTGAGTGTCTGGCCTAGATCCAGTAAGACTCAAGTTCAAATATGACCTCACATACTTACTTGCTGTGTGACTTTAGGCAAATCACTTAACCCTGTTTGCCTCAGGTTACTTGTCTATAAAAAGAGTTGGAAAAGAAAATGGCAAACCACTTTAGTATCTTTGCCAAGAATACCTCAAATGGGGTCATGAAGAGTTGGACAGGACTGAAAAATAACTGAAGAACAAAATTTAAAAAAATTTACAGAACCAAGACCATTCAAAGAAATAATATTAGACCAAAAGACCTTTAAAATACAATGTGTTGAGAGATGTTCATTCCAGACAATTTGGTTTATTTGTAAGGAAAACCTGTCCATTAATTCAATTTATACTTCATAAAATTAAAACTGACAAGAAGATGAAAGCTTCAGTTATCTAGAGCTAAGTGGGTTGTGTGATAAGCTAAGCAGGATTCTCGAAATTTCTCCAGGTATATGGTATAATCTAAAATGAATATTCAATAGAAATAGTGGCAAAGTAGAGAATAATATAGTGTGGATATTTTGTTGTTCCTCCATTATTAAAATTTTATTTTTATTTTAAAAAATTTTCCCATGGTTACATGATCCTTCTCTCATACCTCCCCCCAAGAGTTGGCAAGTAATTTCACTGGCTTGTACATATATTATCACTCAAATCCTATTTCCATATTTTTCATTTTTATAGTAGAGTGATCTTTAAAACCAAAGTCACAAGTTATATACCCATATAAACAAGTGAAAAATCATATGTTTTCTTCTGGATTTCTACTTTCACAGTTTTTTCTCTTGATGTAGATAGTGTTCTTTTCCATAAGTCCCTCAGTGTTGTTCTGGATTCCTCCTTCATTTTTGAAGAGGATCAATAGCATCATGGGGTGATATCTTGAATCGTATGTGAATTGGACTTAAAGGAGGCAGAGTTGCACAAAGGCATTAGCCTCACTCTCTCTTCCAGTCATTGAAGTTCAGTGACAAGATAAAAGGCAGGACAACTGCCAATCATCAGGGAGAAAGTGGACAACTATGCCATTTTTGATAGCTGACTGAGCTCTAAATACTATAAATATGTGTACCTTGATGGAAACTGAGAAAGTTGAAGAGAGATAAGCTGAGGGAGCTGCTAAGTGGCTCAGTAAATTGAGAGCCAAGGCTATAGAAGAGAGATCCTGGATTCAAATATGGTCTCACTCTTCTTCCTTAGAAAAAAGCTGAGCATTGATTTTAAGACAGAATGTAAAGATTTAAAAAGAACTCTGCGAATCAAGTGGAGAGTGCTATGGATATAAAAATGTGGTAGTATAGAGACCAGTTGGACAAATGGAGAAAATAGATATTACCAATTACAAAACTGACCTATATATAGATATAGGATATAGAAGTGATGCTAAGATGTTAACTAGTTGAACATCTGGAAGGGTCTCCAAATAGTTTTCTTTCATTACTCTCTATGCCCAATAAATACTTTGTTTCCCCATATTTATAATCTCATTTATAATCACAAAATTCTAAACCATAAAACCAATCTTTAAAAGTCTCACATATATGCTATATTATGAAATAGATCAAGTAAAAACAGGAAAATATAAAGGGTAAGAGAGACACATAGGGAAAAGCTTAGGATTGAATTAGAAAATCACATGAATGGAAAACAAAGACAGTGTACCACATCATTCAGAAAAAAATGAGGAATAAAATCTAAATTAATAATTCAGTAGTAATGGAAAAGGATAAGAAATATCTTATTAGAGATTCACTCAGGAGAACCAGACGGTTCACTTATCTTTGTTAATCAATATGATCCCCATTTATTTATTGGGTAAGGAAACACAGTAAATAAGATAAAAGAATTAATTCCTTTTCTAAGGGAATTACTGAGTTGTGACATACCTGAAGACCTTCTCTCACTGCCTCTAGAAGATATGGTATTAGGGAATAATTCCAGAGATCAGTAAACCACACCCTGGCTCCCTCTACATCCATGGGACAAGAGAGGAAAAGACGAGGACCTGTGACAAAACAAAAATACAGTTTAGTTCTTATGATTTATTTATTTATTTTTTAAACCCTTACCTTCCGTCTCAGAGTCAATACTGTGTATTGGCTCCAAGGCAGAAGAATGGTAAGGGCTAGGCAATGGGGGTCAAGTGACTTGCCCAGGGTCACACAGCTGGGAAGTGTCTGAGGCCAGATTTGAACCTAGGACCTCCAGTCTCTAGGCCTGGTTCTCAATCCACTGAGCTACCCAGCTGCTCCCTAGTTCTTATGATTTCTAAGATATATAATTAGAATATTCTTTTTAAAAATTCTCTAAGTCCTATTTTCTGTAATTTAACAAATTTCTGATTTGAGTGAAATTACACTATAGAAAAACTTGATTAAAGCATTTATAGAAAAGTATTATAATGAACTTAATTTAATTTCTTCCTCAAGTTCACTCATTCCTCATCTAAATCCTACAATAGGCTCTTTACTCTGTGATTACCTCAGTGTTTTCAAACAATGCACTGAAATGGACTTTTCACAATGAACATTTGAAATATATAATTGTCCATGAAATATTAACCACAAATTCAATTTAGACTAAAAAAAGTTTTTCTGATATACAATTTTCCCCATAAAAGCTTCTTTTTAAAAATATAGACATATTTGTTTATAGATTGTGCCCCTATATGATTCATTTAACATTATTAAGCCTAGTTTCTTTATTAAGTGGAGATAGTTCTTTCATCAATAATAATAAGACCTATCTTGAAGTCATGCCTCTGATACACAATATCTAGGTAACCTTGAGCAAATCACTGAACTTCTTTCAGCATCTATTTTACCCTCCACCTCAATGGTCTCTTTTAAGGATCAAATTAGATTATGAATGTGAATATATATGCATGTAATATATAACATATATGCACATATTATATATTGGCTATTCTATTTCTTTTTTTTAAATAAATATCTGTATGCATACTTTTCTTCCATTAGATTTTGAGCTCCTTAAGAACAAGGACTATCTTTTCTCTCTCTCTCCCCATCTTCTCTGCCTTCTCTGTTTCTGTCACTTCCTCTCCAAATTTCTAATGGTTAGCAGAATGCCTGGCACAGAATAAGTGCTTAATGTTCATTGATTGGCTAGATATGCAAACATTGAAGTACTATATAAATCTCAGTTAATAATAATAACTTCTATGTTCTCAGACACCTCTTTACATTTTTTAAGTTGCAGAAGAGTTGTAAGTCTTCATGGGTGGAAATAGCATCAATATTTAGAGTTTCTTGAACTAATCAATTCACTTGTCTACACCTAAAATGTAACAAAACCCAACAAAATTGCTAACCTTTCTAAAAGAGCTGTGAAGAAAGCCACTTTAAAAATGATGAAGTGCTCCCTAAATATATTAGTAATAATAACAGTAGTACTATCTAATAATATCAGGTGTCTGACATTTGGATATTTGAGACATTAAACTTACTTTTAAAAAATCTTATGGGAGCATTGGTAAATTTATATTTTCATGAACATCATCAAAGCCAGAATTTTTGTACAAAATGCTCCCTTATCACTGTTGTAGCTGAAAAGAGAGTGAGATTTCAGGAAAAATGTCAACTAGACTGTTTGGAATCTTCTACCATGATGAGTTTGGCTCAGTCTCTTGTTTATCCAATCTGCCCATCTTTACCAAGTACATTGAGTTCCTTGAGAAAGGCATATGCAGCTTTGGCACTCACCAATGGTCACATCGGAAGAACTGTGTGTTTCTAAAAAGCTATTCAGATGATGCCATGTTTTAGGAATCCAGTCTATAATTTTGATGAGGTCACTGTTGCGCATATTTCTCTCTATTTCAGTCTCGATCAATTTCCTTCGCAGATATCTGCCCAGAAAGCCTTTTACAGGTTCTGTGTGGTTAGCACAGAGTACCCACCTGCACAAAGGAATGCTTCACCTCAGAAATTATTGTATAAACTAATATTTACTAAAAAAAAACTCCCATTTCCCCCCTTCAAATGCAAAGTGCTGATTTCCCTGCTCAAGATAATATTAAAAATATCAGAAATTCAGCTAGCTGATCAGAGTTTGGTTTTCTGAGCTCAGAAAAAGTTTATATTCTTCAGAGGTGAGTACAGGATGCATGCCACCTCACCACTGAGAACACTTCTGCATGAAAAATCAATTCAATTAGAAATTAGAGCTGGAACTTATATTCTTCAAGGGTAAAGTGAAAGCACTATATTTTAGACTTCAGAATCAATAACAAGGGAGGATTTATAAGAAAACAAAAACTGCCACAAAAAAGGAGAAGAGTTGTACATAATGTCTGCTTGAAGAAACATATTTAGAAGAAGTGAGAATTACTTGGACAGCACAGTTCACCACTAGAAGGTCTGACCAAACAGAAAGGGTGGAAAGGTCAAAGACAAAAAAATTTTTTTTACCTGAAATTGTGATGCAATTCTAGATTTGGTGATGATGAAACTCCCTGATTCATTGTTCCAATTATATAGGGACTAAAAGTGGAAAAAGGAAAGGAAAGAAAAACATGAGTTTGATGGGAATGATATAAAAAGATGAACTAAACATTTTTCCTTGATCATTCTTTTAAAACATGTCAAGTTCCAAAGTTGCAAGTAGCACTAGCTTAGCAATCAGGAGACATAGATCCTGTGTGATATCTTGGATAAGTCATATAATTTTTTAGACTTGAATTTCCTTATCTTTGGACTTCAGCATTGGGTGAAATAATTCAGCCTGACCATCTGTATAACCTGTTAACTAAGAATATAAAATACAATAAAAGTCTTATTTAAAAATGAAAAAAAAAAAACACATTTTAGCACTCTGGCTATACAAAAAAGGGCTGTGGGAAAAAAAAAAAAGAAATAGGTAGTGGGCCAGATTTGTCCCAGGAGCCATGCATAGATTGTCATCCCCTGGACTAGATAATTTCTAAGAATCTTGTCATTTTAAAATATTATGACTTTAATGAACAATTTTTTCCACTAGCAATTTTTGT
The DNA here is from genome assembly GCF_027887165.1 of Monodelphis domestica. Lineage (NCBI taxonomy): Eukaryota > Metazoa > Chordata > Mammalia > Didelphimorphia > Didelphidae > Monodelphis > Monodelphis domestica. Next base: position 57,040,814 of record NC_077231.1, on the reverse strand, counting down.
TTGTTCTTCCCCCATAATCCCCATTAGAAAGTACTAAAATAAAGTTTGGAGAATATTCCCTGCTCAGTCTTCATTTCATCTTGCCCTATCTAGAATAGTTTAATTTCTGAAAAGTGGCAATTCTGTTGGGCAATGCATCAAATGACATTATCAAAGGATGTTCCCATTGCTTTTATTTCAAACAGGCATGCCACAATGAACCTTAAGTGGTTTTCATAAGCTTTGATTTTTCTCTCATTTTAGTTTCATACTCAATCATTCTGTCTGGTTTAGGTGGGTTGATCCATTCAGATGCATTTTTCTTTTTCCTCTGTGGTCAGACTGACCTGTATCATTGTAACATCTAGTATAGACCTCTTCATTATTACTTTCAGATCATTCCTCTGGTACTGCCAAATGACTGCTGCAACTAACATTAAGAAATCTCAGATATGAAAAACCCCACAAAATGCCATGTATCTGATTAAGAATTCCCTCCAAGACATGACCAATAAATGGTGACCTGGCTTTCTCTTGAAGACCTCCAAAGAGTAGAAACCTATTAATTCTTTAGGCAATCCTTTCCTCTACTGGCTAGCCTAATTATTAGTGAATTACTTTTAATTTGCCTCTATCTTTTAGTTATTATTCCTATTTCTGCCTAGGGGCCAAATAGAATGAAACTAACTCCTCTTCAAATGACAGAAGACTACATTCACTTTTCCCACCTTAAGTGGTCTTTTATTCAGGGTAAACATAACCACTCAAGTTATAAACTGGAGAGAAGATTCCAACATAATTGCTAGATGGAGTCTCTTCATTTAGGAGATCTTTTACATGGATGAAATAATAGCATTATATTTAGTCCTAAATAGAACTGAATTGAATTTTTCAATAAATATTCAGAATGCATGAACTCAACCATTTGATTGCCTTCCTTTGGATTTCTTCTAATTATCAATATTCATCCTAAAATATATTACACAGAACTGATGTGTTAGATATATTGTGACCAGGGCAGAGAACATCAAGACTGTCACATCTTTAGTCCTAGACATTATGGTTCTCATTTTTTTTTAAATTATATTTTATTTGATCATTTCCAAGCATTATTCATTAAAGACATAGATCATTTTCTTTTCCTCCCTCCCACCCCCCCCACCCCCCATAGCCGACACGTAAATCCACTGGGCATTACATGTTTTCTTGATTTGAACCCATTGCTATGTTGATAATATTTGCATTAGAGTGTTCATTTAGAGTCTCTCCTCTGTCATGTCTCCTCAACCGCTGTATTCAGGCAGTTGCTTTTCCTCGGTGTTTCCACTCCCATAGTTTATCCTCTGCTGATGAATAGTGTTTTTTTCTCCTAGATCCCTATAAATTGTTCAGGGACATTACACTGCCACTAATGGAGAAGTCCATTACATTCGATTGTACCACAGTGTATTAGTCTCTGTGTACAATGTTCTCCTGGTTCTACTCCTCTCTCTCTGCATCACTTCCTGGAGGTTGTTCCAGTCTCCATAGAATTCCTCCACTTTATTATTCCTTTTAGCACAATAGTATTCCATCACCAACATATACCACAATTTGTTCAGCCATTCCCCAATTGATGGGCATCCCCTCATTTTCCAGTTTTTGGCCACCACAAAGAGCGCAGCTATGAATATTTTTGTACAAGTCTTTTTGTCCATTATCTCTTTGGGGTACAGACCCAGCAGTGCTATGGCTGGATCAAAGGGTAGATCAAAGGATCTTTTGTCGCCCTTTGGGCATAGTTCCAAATTGCCCTCCAGAATGGTTGGATCAGTTCACAAAGCCACCAGCAATGTATTAATGTCCCTACTTTGCCACATTCCCTCCAGCATTCATTACTTTCCTTTGCTGTTATGTTAGCCAATCTGCTAGGTGTGAGGTGATACCTCAGAGTTGTTTTGATTTGCATCTCTCTGATTATAAGAGATTTAGAACACTTCTTCATGTGCTTATTAATAGTTTTGATTTCTTTATCTGATAACTGCCTATCCATGTCCCTTGCCCATTTATCAATTGGAGAATGGCTTGATTTTTTGTACAATTGATTTAGTTCTTTATAAATATGAGTAATTAAACCTTTGTCGGAGGTTTCTATGAAGATTTTTTCCCAATTTGTTGTTCCCCGACATTATGGTTCTCTTAATGCAGCCTAACATTAAAATAAAGTAACTCTCTGGAATCAAGTTGGGCAATAGAAAGCATTCATTTATGTATTCTGAAGTCATAATGTAATGTTACTATTGTTTTATGAAACTAATGATACCATGAGATCAAAAGGTTATGAACCACATGGTCTATGGTCCAAACTTTGAATCCCTCTTTATCCTACTGTGTCATAAAAAAAAAAATCACATACCATTTGTTATACTTGCAGTTGAGGAAACCATTGAAGATGTCACTTAAGGAGCCAATATGATGGAGATTATCAAGAATAATTACCACAGGTAGGTCTGCACCATTATTATCAGCACTGCATTGTTCAGCCAGGTTGGCTAGGTACTGTTGCAATTCCTTTGAAAAAAAATCAAATATAATAATTGAAAAAAACAAGAATGCACATGTAGTTATACCAATGACATGTTCCCTGGGAACAACCCCTTTTTGAATGAATAGAGGGAACTGCAGAAATTGATATGAAGAAGAGGAGGGGGTAAAAAATGAATGGGAGAAACAGAGAATAGGAAAATGTCACTAGTGTGTATTTTCAGCATTCTACATGAGTGGCAGCTACAAAAGTGGGAGTGAAAAGCATATTTCTGTCACTTCTCCCTAAAAGGAAAAGCTAAAAAGGATCTTGGATCTATGCCTTTGTGATACAACATGCATAATGAGTATTGTTATTGGAATATACTATCTAAGTAGAAACAGATAGTATTGAAATTTTTTATAAACAAGTGTTTTGGTTAATATTCTTTAAAAACAGTGATTCCAAAATGCTATTCCCCAAGTGAGTTCTCAAGTTATTCTTGTAAGAGTTTTCACTCAAAGTAATTTCACATATAGGATGCATATAAAACTTTAGCCCTTGAAACAGGGATAACAATGTGTTAAGTATCTTTCCCTTCACTTTCCCTCTGTTTTATTAAAGTAGGGTTCAATGGAAATTCTGCAACTTTGAAGAGAAAGCAAAATGCTTAAAAGATGAGGACATTTACAATTAGAATTTCTCATCACTTAGGATGGTTGATATTTTGTAAAGGTATGATCCCTGAATAGCTTATACTCTAAATATGATAAACACTTTTGCTGATTGACTGCTCTCACAGAAGTGTAGACCAGGGAACTTAATTAGGTTACTGATAGTCACCCTAATCAGTAAAGGCATTTACATATAATTTTCATATTTACAATGATATTTTTAATTTGCAAATTATGCTTAAGATGGGGGGAGATGGGAGTACTTTGATCCTAATTTTCTTTTTTTTTAATTATTTTAAATTTTTTCATGATTCCAAGAGTTATGTGTTCACCTTCTCCTCATACCTCCCCAATCCAGGAGTTGACAGTCAATTACATTGGGATATATATATACATATATATATATATATATAATTCAAACCTACTTAAATAGTATTTATCTTTGTAAAAGAGTAATCCTTTAAAACCAAAACCCCAAATCACATATTCATATGAACAAGTGATAATTCACATGTTTTCTTCTGGATTTCTACTCCCACAGTTCTTTCCCTTGATGTGGATAGCATAAGTCCCACAGAATTGTCCTAGACTATGATCCTAATTTTCAGCAGCCAAGTGTACATATCGCCTCTCTACCAAGGAAAAGTCAGTGAATAAACTAGCAGTAACTAGAACATTCATTTTATAAGCAATGCTTGTAGGGAATTTGAGGTTTTTTAATTCAGATTTTAAGATAGCTAATAATCTAACCAATGGAATTTATGCTATGTTGAACCAATAGCATATTAATGGTTTTAAAAGAAAGATTATTATTCCAAACTCTAAATTAGAAAGGTTTTGGTTAACACACACACAAATGTACACACAGAACTTCCTCACTGTGTCTTACATATCTCACATATCTATGAAAATGAGGTCATAAATTAGAAAGCTTAATTTGATTTAAAAGTGAAAATGAAGCTTATACTTTAAACCAAAATGATAAATAGGTGAACAACTTCCAGTCCTTGTTGGGAGATATTTGAATATTGACATGCTAAAGAACTTGACTCTTGAACATTGGAAGGGGTAGTATTGCTGATCAAAGCAAAAAAAAAAAAAGAATGGAAGAAAATAGATGTAGACTTCATTTGGTAGGTCAAAACAATCTGGCCAGCCACATATTTTGAGTAGTAGACCTGGATTTAGGAAGATTTGGGTTCTTATTCTATTTCTGATCCTTGACTGTGTAACTTTGGGGAGGTCACTTAAATCTCTTCTATCTCAAGCAACTTTAGTTACGACTTAGCACCACAGCCTTTATTGATGGCTACTTAAGATGAGGTTTCCCAATCAAGAGTTTTCCAAGATGAAGATCCCATAGTTATTTTGTGCATATATAGCAGAACTATAGCTATCAATTCCTATTAATTAGTTTATTTTTAACATTAAGGAAAACTGAGTCATCCATTTAAAAATCCAAACTATTAACTTCTCCTTTCCACATTCTCATTTTCCAGGTGGCTCTAGTTTAGCATTTGTTCCTCCATGAATACAACAATTTCTTCTTAGCCTACTATATCAAATAACAGAAATTCTACTTTTTATATGCATTCTTTCAATCAAAATATTTCAGCTGGTGGCTTGATGGTAGGCTTAAAGGGAAGAAAGATGGAATGTGAAATCCAGAGGCACTAAAGGCTTAAAAGGATTTTTTTCTCCTTTTCATTTTATTTCCTTTTTGTTTGAATCTTTTTGAGTAAGTGAAATGCTTTTTAGCTTTGTCTCCTGTGTGTTATCTACAGCATACCAAAAAACATACCAGGAATTAAACAGAATATGTGGGTTTTCTGAGAGCAGAGAATTGTATTTCATAAATCACTTTGGATTAGTGATTCCCCTACATTTCACACCTATCCTTAGCAAAAAAACAATTCCCAGGAATAAAGATTGGTCCTTTCACCAGTTGGGATTTGCCCATGTTGGCAATGAAGCTCACACATATCATATGGCTATGTTATGAAGAGAAAGCAACAAATTCTGGCAAGCTCTATTTTCAGGTCTTCTTTTGTATTGGTCTTTCAACCAGCTTAACACTGGTTTCTCCATATTATATAGCTTTGTAGTGTCTAATTCACTACTATATAAACATTGAATTATTTTCCATCTTGAGGTGATAGAAACATCTTTAGTCAAGTAGCAGCATAGATCTTTCTCCAGTGAAGATAGAGAAAATGGAATCTTTGGAAATATTGTATTGAAAAAATATGTTAATGTGAAAGAAGGAAAATAATATTTGGGTGATTATAACTATGGGAATCCTTGATGAGTGAATTTTTTTAAGTTAATAGGGGAAAAGACTATTTTCTTAGGGAATTTAACTTTAGCAATTGCATTTCAATCTGTAAACCTCTCTATCAGTCTTCAATATAACTCAGTTTTTTTTTCCTTAAAATTAACTTTCATTTCAAGAGTGTCATGAGAAAAATCTTAGAAGAAACTTAATTTTATACAATTTCAAATATTAGAACTGGAAGGGATAATGGAAATTATCATATCTAATACATTGAATAACTGAAAAAAACCCTGAGCTTTAGGGAGATCCAGAGACCTGCCCAAGGTCACACAAGTAGCTAAAAAGAATATAATTTGAAGGGATTGTGCATTTATAGAGTGCCTGATATGTCAGACACTATGTTATACAATTTTTACAGTATTATCTCACTTAATCTTTACAATAACCCTGGGACAAAACTGTGATGTTCTCCCCTTTTTACAATTGAAGAAACAGAGACAAATAGAGATGAATGCCTTGGCCAGTGTCACACATTCATTAAGTATCTAAGACTAGATTTGTACTTGGATCTTTCTGACTCTAGGTCCTGTTCTCTATCAATGAGAAACACTTCTCTTTAATCAAAAAGCACATAATCTGGTCAGTACTATCACTAATCTATTCTAGTCTGTCAAGTCTAAAACAATATATTTTTTCCTCCTCTCAAAGAGAAAATAAATAGTTAAAAATGTTTAGCATCAGTGCTAGGTCAAAACTGAAGAAAGTATAAAACATAGTCATAGTAAACATAGTCTTTTCTACTTCTGAAGAAGGAAGGAAGGAAGGAAGGAAGGAAGGAAGGAAGGAAGGAAGGAAGGAAGGAAGGAAGGAAGGAAGGAAGGAAGGAAGGAAGGAAGGAAGGAAGGAAGGAAGGAAAAAAAGAAAGAAGGAACGAAGGAAAGAAGAAAGGAAGGAAGGAAGGAAGAAAGGAAGGAAGTGAGGATGGGAGGGATGGGGGAAAGATTGGAAGAAGGGAGGGAAGAGTCAATAGATGCTTTTATTTGAAGATATGTAGATTAGGAAGAGGTAAAGGACTTATAGGGGGAATTAAACAAATATAGAAAAGTAATAAGAAATAGCCAAAATTCAGCATAGAATATGGAGTCAAATATCCTGGCTTTATATATTTGTCAATAAAACTGCAGCTGATTCCACCAAAGTTAGAATACTGCCAACTGTGAAGAAAATACGTAAAATCTGTGCGACAGATGTGTTTAGCTGTGAGAGACCCCAATGTTCTTTGTACATTGCTAAATGAAAATTGGCAAGTGATCTTTCCATCTGAATTGTTAAAGTGCAATATTACAAAGACCAATAACAGAGTTCAAATGCATTTCTTCTAAGGACTCACTTTGTAGTTTCTTCTGAAGTTTCTAATCATCATTCTCTTTGATGAATACTTAGGAGTCTACTCTGGCCAAAGATACGTACTGTCAGACATATTCTTTGGGAAAATTATTTTCCCCTCACACCTCCTCCCACCTCTCAAAAAAAGAGATTTGAATTGACAAGTCAGTGAGCTAAGGAATTATGTATAGATTTTTAGATAATCTCTTCCAGATTAATTAGTCTTTCTAATTCTAATTCTAGTTCTAATACTTAAAGGGATCCGATGAAATTCACATTCACTCCCTGAGACCAGGGGAAAATAATTCAGAAATTGGGATGAGTTTATATAGTCTAGTTCCTTTAATATACTAACCTACCAATGTGCTAACACCTATCAACAAATATGGTCAATGGTTGACCTAAATGACTTCATTTAGGCTGACATAAAATTGAATTTACTTAATATATTTTCTTCTTAGGATGTTTTGCATCAAACCAAATACAGAGAACGGAAACAAGTCTGATTTGACATATTCTATTTCTAGCCTGTTTCTCCTAAATCCATTTGACATGGGTAGTATTGAAATCCTTTCACATAATGGTGCTGGAGGATTTGGTTCTAGTTTCCCTCCCCTACCCCCCACCAAGAAAAAAATCAATGGCCTTAAGGATTTGAAGAAATGGAATGAATTTTAGACATTCTCCTGGGTTGCCAGTAGAACTGTGGATGCCCAGGTATCAGTCAAGATTTCCTAGGGCTAATTTTAGTGAAAGTACATCTCTAAGGAACCCTTAGGCTAGGTTGGTATAGAATTTAATTCAAGAAATCCAAGTGAACATGAGCCAGTTTTGGACATTGATTGAGTCAAATACTACTATTCAAGGCTTAGCTGACTGTCGGTATCCATCTCTGTTGTGTTTATATATGTACATTAAATTCTAAAAGTTTAATTTCACTAATAATGAAAATATTTTATTTATATTTATCTAATAATTTCTTATTTTTCTTCATTAGAATTGTAGTTTAGTATGTCCCCTATGCATACAAACATATGCATAAATTTATTATTTAATATGTTTATTATTAATGCATTTGCATACACACATTTATTATTTAAGAATTCAGAGATCAGTATTGTAGAAGGAAATACCAAAGTTGAACTTTGCTTAGGATCGTCTATCGAAGTCTGGAAAAATGTTTCTGAATAACTCCATAATATGTGTCCCAATATTATAGTCATAAAATCTTTAGTCATGATCCAGAGCATTTAAGGAAGGATGAATTTTTATGTAAGAGATTAAAATATTTTGACTTTCTAGTCACTTACCTTACTTGATTTGTGGTCCACATTAAACACAGCAATAGCATCTTCAGTTTTTTTCCTGCCAGATTTGGTTATTATATATTCAGCAAGTTTGTTAGCTAAATATGTCTTTCCAGTGCCACTTGGTCCTGATAGGATAATTCTGTGATGCTCCATCAGCAAGTTAAAGTACCTTTGGGTAATTGGTTTTGGGATTAATGTATCAAAAACAAAGCTATCCAAACTGTTTTCTTCTACCCCTGAAGGAAGAAACAAAAGAAAATAGAATGTTTCATTCTTTTATGGTTCAGTATAAACTCAAGGTCAATACAAGATTTCTACCATATTAACACTTTGCCAATGGCAAGAATGAGATTTCTAATAGCCATTGAAAAATACTTGATATTTTTGCCACGGAAATATTCCTTGTCATTTTCAGGCAATGACCATAAGGCATGGGGAACAAACAAATGAAAAAAAAAAGCAGCAATATCTACTTATATACTTAACAGTAGATTCCTTTCAAAACCCACTTTGCTCTTCTTTCAATGCTCCCTCTGTGACTCTAATTTTACAATCAATCAAATTCTAGATCTTACAAGGTTGTATATAAATAAATAACTTCCATCATTCTTATTGCTTCCTAGCCAACAAAATTTAGGACCAAAAATGATTTCAGAGATGCCCTAGTCAAACCCCATTATCTTACTGATGAGGAAAATAAGGATCAAGAGATATTATTGGAGGAGCTTAAGATCATGCAGTTATTCAAAAGCAGAGCTAGAATTGGAAAAGGTATACTCTGGCTCTGAATCCACTATTCTTCCCAAGGGCAATATTGTCTTTTCTGTCTTATCTCAATTTCTTCTTGTCCTTTCCTCAAATCCAAGTACCCATCCAACTTTCCTAAGAATGAGATGTTTCAACCCAATTTTTGTTATTGCCGTTCAGTTGTTTCAGTCTTTTCTGGGTTATCTTCACAAAGATAACCCCAAATGGGGTCATGAAAAGTTAGAAAGAGTTTTTCAACTCATTCTACAGATAAGAAAACTAAAGCAAAAAAAAAAAGGTTTAAGTGATTTTTCCAGAGTAACACAACTACTATGTGTCAGAGGCCAGATTTGAAATCAGAAGATGAGTCTTCCTGACTCCAAGCCCATTCTATACACTGTACCTGCTCGCTGCTGTTTCTACCCATTGAATATTTGGGAAACTCAAACAGTGGATCTGCTCTGACCTAAAGAATATTATGATTGATTCTTTAGTAATCAATGGGTTCAGTAATAGTTTCATCTATATATTAAAATTATTGTTATTTTTTACTTTTTCTCCTTTATTATATTTAAGGATATGTCTAATTAATAAGTAATAAATATCTCTTAATTATAATATTCTCTAAAGTGTTTAGGAAGCATATTGTACTTTGATAAACACACTATTTACACTTAACCAGTCAGTGAGATGACACAGTGTTACAGAATACTGAGCCTGGAGTCAGAGAGGCATGAGTTCAAATTCAACTTCAAACAATAAATAGCTGTGTGCAGCTTGGTATCCTTTTCTGAAGAAATAAGGATAATATAGTGCCTACCCTCCCAGGGTGATTGCTTCTGAAGGAATGTATAAATATTTATAAAATACACAATGTTTAATAGTTTCTAGCACATAGTAGGTGCTTTATAAATATGTCATGATTATTACACTGATCAAAGATCCTGACATTTCGTTCTTAATTGCTACCATAAGGTACTTCATTGCACATTATAAATTTAAAAATGAAAAACGTGCAGGTCCTGTTGTCTATGAAAAAAAAAGGGTTATGATAGAAGGTACACAAAGCTTTAGAAACCAAAATAAATTGCAGATACTAGAGGAATAAAAAGAACAATTTTAAAATTTGGATTGTAATCTATGTATTCTTCTGTTTTCTCATCTGTAAGAGGAATTTAAACAATGGCCTTTGAGACCTATTCCAGCAATATGATCCAATAACCCAGTTTCTTTAAATTCCAGTTCTTTAATTGAACATTTGAGGAATCTAATCATTTCACTTTCAGCTTCATCTATCTATCCCTAATAACTTTCTTGTGATGGGATTTTAATATGTTTAAATGTTAAAAAAATTATTATGACTAATAGTTTTTAAAGGGTTTTAGAAGTAATGTAAAAATGAAGGTGAATTAGGGTAATATTGGCCATTTTTGGTACAAACACAATTGTCTCTCCTTTTTTTTTCTTTTACCTTTAAGGTTCACAGTGATGATGTTATTATCGCCAACAAGATATCCACAAGGCAGCAATTCAGGCACTTCTAGACTATGGGATCTAATTAAATCCCCTATACAGTAGCTAGCGACACAGTCAGAGCTCAAACCAAGACTAGTGGATGTATCAATTCGGAACACATACTCCTAAAAATGGCACACACAAAAACACAATCAAAACAGGGGTTTAGTTCATGTAAGATGAAAAATAGAACACAAGGTGGTCTGGAACAATCATTCAAGAATTGGAAGAACAGGTGACATGAGAGTAATTAAAGTCAAATAGCACAAGCCAAAAGAGGTCTTTATAAATAGTTTAAACTGGGGAGAAAAGAAGTAAATCAGCTCAGCTTAGAATAGTAAAGGGGAAGAGATTCTTAAAATGGGTACAGATTTTCAAACCAGTACTTTGCTATTGTACAGATCCTACCTTGAAGAGACGTCTAATTACACCATCTAAAACATCCCACTTGGTTTTTCCACTGACACCAATGGATCCTATTAAGTATGCCTGAGGCTTCTGTTCCTAAAAAATAAATAAATTAACCATGATCAAATTCAGCTGCTAATCCTGTTTGATTCCTGTGTTGTTCCTTTTTAAACCAGATGTATATTAATTAAGCAGCAATTATTATTATTATCTTTTTTATTATTTAAATTTTGTTTTCCTTACTAATTGGAAATGTAGTGGTTTCACAGTGGCTTCATCCCAATATGAATAGGCATGGAAGAGGGTTGGGTTTTTTGCTTGTTTGTTTGCTTGACAAAACCTTTACCTTAACTGGTAGATAATTTGGGTTCAGTGACTTGCTAGGTCACACAGCTAGGAAGTGCCCACGGCCATATGTGAACCCAGGATATCCTGTCTCAAGGCAAGGCTTTCTATCCACTGAGTCACCTAGCTGCCCCAATGCATAGAAGTTTTAACTTGCTCCATTTTTCCAGGCTAGACAAGTTTACCCCTCTTTTGAAAGTCTAGTGGCTCCTTGCTTTTGAAAGCCCACCATACTAGTGATGGACAGCACAGAAAACCAATCACTCATCTATGCTGCAGCTCAGAACTCCCATACTCAAGGAATCCATCAGCCTCCTGAGAGACAGGGAGTACAATCATGTGTCACCATCCAGTGAGATTACAGAACATTAAGACTTACATACATAGTCATGTATGTTCTCTTATAAGTGTCATTCTCATGGTACAAATGGAAAGGGGATTGTTTTAAGAGATTAGAAGAAAGACAAAGTTGTTTTGTAGTGGTGTTATGAACTATTAAAAGGAAAACAAAGAAAATGTGGGTATAGGTCTTCTTCAGAAACATCTTCTGAAATTATATTTAAAAGCAATTTCTGAAAAAAATCATATAAATCTACACACATTTCTCAAGTGCCTACTATATTCCAGGCATTATATCTGAGGCTGAGGATATAAAAACAAAAGCAATAACAGTCCTTGTCCTCAAGGAGAAATTTATTTATATGAACCAAAAAACAAAATAAACTATCCAAGGTCCCTAAAATTACAATACAAATATGTATGTCTTCATTTATTTATTTTGTAAATTAAGATATACACATATATGGTACTTTTATATACATTAAAATAATTCTAACATGGAAAATTCAGAATATAGGAAAATTTTGCCTCATAACTGAATAGTGTTGGTCATGCCATGGACAAGTGTTTTATTCTACTTTTAATTCACAAAAGAAAAAAACATAGAAGGACCAAGATTTCAACCATTTGATGATTGTCATTTCAAGAAGAGATTAGACTTATTTGCTTTCATTGATCATAAAAGTTATAATGAATAAAAGTTGCAGAAAAGGAGATATCAAATGGCTACTAAAAATAGCTAGAAATGGCAATATCCAAAAAAAGATTTGAAATGGTGATGAAAAAAAACACTTATTTTTATAATTAGATCTCTCCACAAATGGATTGGGTGGCCTCAGAAAGAACCCAATTTGCTCCCACCAAAGTTCTTTAAGGGTAGGTTGGATGTCCAGCTTAAGACAATGTTATAGAGGGATTTTTTTCTTTCTTTTTACATGATAGATTACTAGTACCTTCTCACTTGTCGATATTGGAATTTTGCCATCTGATTACTGAACACACCTCTCAGATGCCAGTAGGAATTCTTACTAAAAGAACAGGGAAAGCTCTTATTTTTCCATGGCTTTGGGAGGAAATTCATTAATTTAAACTTTTAGGGTCATGCCTTTTTAAGTTCTCTTGAAGTGGCTTTCTTTTAAAACTATTGATCCTTATAAAACACTCTATAAACAACCCATTTTTTTAAACCAGAAGATGGTTTCAGCCCCATAGAGGGTATTATAGACTTTTGTGTAAATACTCAATTAGTAAAAGTCATCATGCTTTTACAGCTCATGCAGTAAGTTTATGGTCTTAGAATCTTTGGAGCATTTAGTCTGGCTATAAATTTAGATGTGCCATGTTGCTTCTAAAAGTTAAAATTTTCAATTACTTTAAAGCAACTTTAAAGTACTAATTATTTTTGAAGTTAAAAAGCATAAAACTCTTCAGATTATTGCTGATTTAGGGTGCTTAATTAGCATTACCCTAAATGCCCCTGTTAAAAGGATTTACCAATGATTATTTTAGAGTTGTTTAAAGGGAATTTAAGAGAGGAGGATCAGAATTTAGATATTCAAGAGTTCATAGAAAGGAATGGTAGGAACTGGAAAGGGTCATTGATTTAAATTTGGAGGAGCCAAGTTCATATCCTACCTCTGCTACTTACTATATATTTGGATAAATAAAAAGGGAAAAATTCCTTTATTTCTTTGTTCCTTATCTATAAAATGAAGCAGCTCAAAATGGATGTTTTATTTTTCCAGCTCTAAATCTGTATCTCTATGCTGCCATTGCCCAAGATTCTACAAAAGATATTGACCTCAGATCATGGGAGACTATCATGAACAAAATCTGTTGGGAGCAGGGAGCAGGTGTGCAACAAGAATATGCAACAAGAATAATATAGCAGTGTATATATATATATATATATGTGTGTGTGTGTGTGTGTGTGTGTGTGTGTGTGTGTGTGTGTGTGTGAAACTGGGGTGCACACCAATTAGGGAATGGATGAACAAATTGTGGGATAAGAATGGTTATCACTGTTGATGGTGTCAAGTATAGTGGAAAGCTATTGTACTATAAGGAAGGATGAAAAGTTCAGAAGAACCTAGGAAGACTTGGATAAATTGATGCATTGTGAAGTGAGCAGAGCCAGAAGAATAATTTAGGTTATAGCAACATTGGGAAAGGGAACAATTTTGAAAAACTTTTGATTTCTAATCATATTATTCACAACCATGATTCCAGAGAGGCTTGATGAAAAATTACAATTCACTTCCTCATAAAAAAGTGATGGACTCAATATATGAGACCTGACCAATGTAAGAATTTATCGCCTTTGATTATACTTATTTGTTAAGAGGGTTTTGTATTATTAGTGTTTTTTTCCCAACAGGGTTGTATTTATAGGAGGTAGTGTTTATAGGGCAAATAAAAGTTTGTTAATTAAAAAAATAATTAAATTACATATATAGTGGAAAGCAGCTAAGGCAGATAGATTTTAGAAACTGAAGTTAGAATAAAAGTCATTAAAAAGCTAAAAATGGCATAAGGCTAGATTGAGCTTCAAGCTGACATAAACACAACAAAAAAAAGGGCTATTTAATCTATATTGAGGATGAGGTAAGGAACCAGGAAAATATGGGAACACTGCTTGTGTTAATGTTCTCATAGAGATGCCAGCGAGAAAGAAGAAAGAATTCAACTTCTTTGTTGCCTTTGCATTTTTCCATCAAGAATGACATTCATATTGGGACAAAGCAACCAAAAAAATGTTTATAAATGACAGAAATCAAAGAAACAAAAGCACTCATTACAGGAACATCTTGTAACCTCTCAAACATTATCCATCACAAATGTTCTGTGTTTGCTGAAATAATACAACTTAATTTGAGAAACATTTGCTAAATTATATCCATGTGAAAGGTAAAAAGATTGTTATTTTTAAAGATCTTACAATGTAACAAAGGAGATAAGATATTTACTAAAAGTAGAATATAAAAGAAAAAGTTATGAATGTATAGGGTAGATATGACAATGTTATGTGAGAAATTGAGTAGACCACTTTTTACTTGGAGAAGGGTAAGGGGAGAGTTACAAATTCATGAAAAAATGTTCAGAGAAGTTTAATTTGTGGGAGGACACCAAAAAATGGGACTTTCAGCATGGGTTTAGCAGCTACTATTTGCCAAGTCACTTAAATAGTTATTATTCTATAGAGGAAAACATTTATTTATAAAGGTATGAAATAAATAAATATACATATATACATATACAAATACATACACACAATACACACACACACACACACACATATCCAACAACTTATAGGGAAGGGGACTTCCTCTTCTGGGAGTCAAGATGGTTTAGTCAAGAATGCTCCAAGCTTGTCAAACCCACCTCCATACAGCCATTAAAAAAGGTCACAAAATGAGTCCTAAAGCAGCAGAATCAAGAGAAGACAGAGTGAAACAGTGGCCTAGATCAGTGCAGAATCCAGGGACAGCAAGAAGGGCCCATATCACTGGGGTAGAAAGTGAGAATCAGTCCAGCATGCTGGGGTGGAACTCAGGCAGGATTCTATTGCATGGGCCAAGGAAGGAAGGACCTGCCATGGCAGCAGGCAGAACACAATGCTATCCAGCATAAGTGGCCACTGAACAGAAAAGCTGATGGTCTCCCAGCAGATGGCCAGCCAAGCTGCCCCATGCAAAGGGCTCACTCTGTGACCCAACAGACAACCAAGCCAATCCTAGCATCAAGCATGGGACAGCTTCTATCCCAGAATCAGAGTTGAGCTTCAATGCATAGGCAAGGACATGAAAAAAAATCCCCACCACAATGAGCAAAAGTGGAAATATCTAAAGGAAAGAAGTATGAGATCATCCTGGAAAAGTAAGTTGACATCTGAATGTGGCAGACTTTGAATATCAAAAACAAGAGTTCACACTTTTTTTGTAGGGCAATGGAGAACCATAAGAAGTTGGAGTAGAGGAAATATGGTCAGGAGGTGAATCAATGTATTACCAAGATGCTTATGTGGTGCTGTGAAGGATACACCCTAAAATGGACAGACTACTAGAAGGCCAGTTAGGATCATAAATCATGATCATGGCGGAAAAACACAAAAGAAGATAAGGATCTGAAATAGTTCTTTTTGAAAAAATAATTTGTGCAAGTAATTATTGTACTGCTATTAGCCTCATTCCACAAAAAGTTAATAAAGGACAAGAAACAAGCAAAAATAATCCCAATTTTTCACATGGGGAAAGAAAGTAGATTTTTTCAAATTATACATGGGGGGCAAACTTCAAATTCTAACAAAATTCTAGAATATCTTATTAAAAGGAAGATTCATGCATACTTGGGAAGGGAAGAAGTCACTCCAGGCTAAACTCATCTCTTCTCTGACAGGTACATAGTCAGAATCCTGTAGACATAATCAATATCCATCTGGAGGGATGGTCTTTAGTATAGTGCTAACGGCTCTTACATGCATTTGTTTTTCAGTGACTTGGACAAAAAAATAGTAAGGCTGCCTGTCTCGTTTGTGGATAATATGAGGACAAGATAATATGTTGGCTAACAAAATTGATACCAAAAAGATGTAGATAATGGAACACAATGGTTCTAAGTTAACAAAATAGAATGACATAATGATAAATATAAAACTCTGCACTTGATTTTTTAAAATAAAAATCAACCATATTAGAAAAAAATCTAAAAGGTAGATTCCACTTCTAGTTTTCATATGTCTGAGTAGGCATTTCCTTACAAGTGTGCTAACTGATATCTGATATCATTGATAGAAAAAGAAAGCCAGGATAATGAAGGTTATATGTGGCACACGGTGCTGGACCAATCACAGCTGACTGGACATAGTAGAACACATTTTACTCTGACTCTAACACTTTGATGCCATTGGTCTTCTTTGAAAGTGAAGGGTGAATGAAAACAACTGAGGTACCACCTCACAGTGATCAAATTGGCCAATATGACAGTAAAGGAAAATAATAAATATTGGAGGGGATGTGGCAAAATTGGGACACTAATGCATTGCTTGGTTGAATTATTTTGGAGGGCAATTTGGAATTATGCCTAAAGGGCTTTAAAAGAATGCTTGTCGTTTGATCTAGTAATACCACTATTAGGTCTGTATCTCAAAGAGATAGAAAAAATGGAAAAGGACATTTATATATTTAAATGTTGTGTTTAAATATTTATCTTTGCTTATAAATATTTATAGTTGCTTTTCTTTTCGGTATCAAAGAATTGGAAACTAAAAGAATGTCTCTCAGTTGGAGAATGACTGCACAAATTATGGTATATGATGGTGATGTGCTATAAGGAATGATGAACAGAATGCTTGCAGAAAGAGCTGGAAAGACCTATATGAACTGATACAGAGTGAAATAAGCAGAATCAGGGAAACATTATACATAATAGCAGCAATATTGTGAAATGATCAACTGTCATAGACTTTGCTACTAACAGCAATGCAATGATCCAGAACAATTCTGAAGGACTTATGAAAATACACTATCCACTTCCAGAGGAAAAAAACTGTTGGAGTAGGAATGCAGATGAAAGTATATGGTTTATCATTTGTTTATTTATTATTATAAATTTTGGGGTTTTGATTTTTATAAAATTATTCACTTACAAAAATGAATAATATGGAAATATGATTTGTGTGATAACACATGTATAAGTCAGATTGAATTGCTTACCTGCTCCAGGAGGGGGGAGGGAAAAAGAAAGGGAGGCAATTTGGATCATATAACTTTGGAAAACTTATGTGGAAATTTGTTATTAAAATTTAGAAATGTAATTTAATTTAAAAAGTGAATGAATAACAATCCTATTTCTAATACCATAGCCAATTCTAGGGATAATATTTAGGGAGGGCATATATAATATGGAGGATAGGCAAAGGTGATGACCAACATGGTGATAGTATATGAAATAATACCATACAAGGATCTAGAGAAAGGAACACTAATGGGATCATAGCAGCTGCCATAAAACTGTCTACCTTTCTGAAGTGATTTGTATGGATGAGAATTAAATGTGTTTTGCTGTACCCCACAAAAAATGAGGATCTATAAGTGGGTATAATACTAAGCAGATTTTAGCATAGTATCAAATGCTCATTGTTTGCTGAGCCATAGCAAAACAAAAAAAAATTCTCCAAAGTCTTATAAATCTAGTCATTGAGGCCTCTAATTTGGAAATTATTATTTTTCATATTAAATTATTTCAGAACAGATGCTTACTTATTCCTTTTTTTTTTTAGTATTCAGTATAGTGCTCAGAATCCACATTTTCTTTTTATTTAGTAGATCACTATCATCCATTAAAACAATTCTTCACTTTGTGAAGATTAAATTTTCTACTGGTGAAACCTGAAATAAATCTTGACAACATGCTGAATAAGAAATGGCTCTCAATTCAGTACAGGAGTATGAAGCCAAAGGATTAGGGCTTAGATGAAAAAGTATTTTACAAAGAATATGGGAGTTCCATTTGGACAAAAAAATGATCTTTTTTGTTTTGTAGTTTGTAATCACCCTACATGACTGTAGGAATAAAGCAAAGAAAAGGCTTTCACTGGAATGTTACCACTAGAAATTTGAAGAGAGAAAATATTCATGGATCCAGGGATCTTTCTAGGCCCATAGTAACACAGAAGATAGCATAAGTGGAATACCTTTGATCGACCATAGCCCTTGCTAATAGATACTATAATTTTCACGCTGCGACCATCTTTATGGAGAGTTCCATCGGTAGCATCATCCAGCAAAATATCTACAAAAAAAAAAGACACCAACAAAGTCAGCATGGCAACAAGAATGAAACCAGTTGTTTTCATTGGTAGTCAATTTCTTCCCATTTCTTTCACTAGGAGTGAACCAATACTACAAAGTTCAAATAATTTTATTTGAACTATCTTTTACATTCTAGTCTACTTTGAACTGAGAAACCAAAGTATTTTCTTTCTTTCTTTTTTAATCAGTGACTAGATTTAAAAGAACTTGCTCTTTCCTTCAAGCTAGAAAATATTAAGATTCGATTTTATTATGTACTTGTCTGTTTGGAGGAACCAATCCCCTTTCCGGCCAGAGCAGACATTATGAGCAAAACTACATCTCGGTAAAACCAGTCACTATGAAAACTAGGACATTTAGAACAGCAGCCTGCTTTTCCTATCCAGTCTAAAACATCCACGCTCAAGTTCTCATGTAATCTATGGACTTGAAAGACACGGTGATAGACTGTCAATGCAAATTATTTTCAAATGTTTGGGCACACTTCCAGCTGTATTACTGCTTAGACTCTAATTATTAGGTACTGTTATTAAAATACAACCACTGTTTTCTTTTCTTCTACAGCAGTCTATTGATATGAATTCCTTTACTTTATGATTACCATTCTGCAACCACAATACTGTTCACCTTATTTGGCTAAGAAGGGAAGAGGAGGATTTCTCTCTTGACTCCTTGTTTTAAGGATTGGAGTAAGATGAAATCTAACTTTAATGGTATTAAGTTTTTAACAATGATCAAATTTCCTTTTTTTGGGGGGGGGGGAGAAGGGTTTGGAAGCAGATCAGACCTGTTATTTCATTACTATAGGGAGTTTGCAATGAGGGGAACTCTTCTTATCAGTTCAATTGGTTCCTATTTTGTAAGTTAATCAGTCAATGAGCAATTATAAAGCACCTTCTGTTTGTCAGATATCTTGTTAGTTACTAAGGAAACAAAGATAAAAATGAAATCTCCACTGTCCTCAAAGAGCTCACATTCTATCAGAGGATATGATATAGATGTAAAATATATAAAATAAATTTTGTTATTTGACTAGATGACTGAGAAGTTAAACAACTTCCATAGATTCACATAGTCAGTATATTTAAGAGGCAGTTTATGAACTAAAATTTGGCTCACTCTAAAGTTGTCTCCCTATCTATTGACCTATATCTATCTTTCCATTTTTTCCAATTATTTTCAGTATAATTAAAATTGTGCAGATAGGTACTATTTTTGCGGTAGTTGTTTGTTTCTTTGCTTTGTTTTGTCTTTCTATCCCTAATGCCCTACAGTCATCGAAGAAACCCTTGGATTGCTTGATTTGAAATGGGTTATGCTTAATACATTTATTTTAGGATTAAGTGAATATTCCAAAATCATTCTTCCACTCACAATAAACTCAATATAGAACCAAACAGTAGGGAGTTACCCATGTCCTGATGATAAAAAGAGAGTGAGCTGCTTCACTGTAAAAATAGAGAGTAACAGCAGAATATAAGTACTGATTTTAAAAGCATAGACCCATAACAATGAAACGAATGAAAGACACCAGATGACAACCATATAATTTCTTTTATCATTTCAGCTGTTCAGAAAGAAAGGCTTAGAGAAAGTAGGTAAAAAATACTTTAAAAACTAAACTTATACGACAAAAAAAAAAACAGGCTAAGAAATGTCATGTCTAAAGGATATGACTCCTTGGCTTGGCATTTCAATGGCCAAAAAGCCTCCCACCCACCTGTTATTAAACCATCACTTTCTCTCACTTCCAATACATTCTGTGCAACTAAATTAAGCAACATTAATTATATTTTTTCTCCCCAGAAATAGGCAGTGACTTTCTGTCAACTGTCATACCTATAATATTTAGGGAAATCTATTAGATCTACTAATTAGATTATCTAAAATTCAATATATTGTTCACATCCTTAGCTGTTATATTTATCAGTTTTGCTGACAAAAGAATTATTAACTTTTCTTTGAGGATATAATTTCCCTCTAGATGAAACATTATCCTTCTTCTTCCTCTGTCACACTTTACTCATTTTTAAATACTCTGCTTAATGAACATGATTAGACTGGTACAATGAAAAAACTTGGTTTCTAAAGTCAATCAGATCTGAGTTCAAATCCAAACTCATGTATTTACTATCTATATAGTTTAGTGCAAGTCCTTTAATCTATGCCTCACTTTCCTTACTTATAAAATGAAGATAATATATAATAACAGTGCCTAGCTCCTAGGGTTATCCTCATTAAATAAAATAATAATTGTAAAACATCTCACATAGTGCCTGGAACATAGAATTTTAGTCATATCAGACTCTTTGTGACTCCATGGATCATAGCACACCAATGCTGTTCAGAGTATTTTTCTCGGCAAAGATCCAGAAGAGGTTTGCCATTTTTTTCCCATTGGATTAAGGCAAACAGAGATTAAATGCCTTGCCTGTGATAACTCAGATTGTCCTGACTCCAGGTCCATTGCTCTATCCTCTAGCTGTCTAGTGAAATAGAAATTGTTAATCTGTGTTTGACTACTTCTTATTGAAATAGAAAAAGGTGATCTGTGTGACACTATTTCTTGTTGCAATGACTGGATGCTCTGGCTTGTGACTAGAGAGAGCTGCTACTGATATGGGGAGACACCTGATGGTACTTAGTTATAATGGAAGTAGAGATACTAGAGAGATAGAGAGATAGGGAGCCACAGGGGATACTGCTACAGGGGAATGCTCTGGGGTTTGTCTACTTATCCCTACTGATGGCTGATGGATCAGTTTATTTCCTAACCTCCTCCTCCCTTAACCCCTCCCTTAACCACCCACTTCTGGAAGCCTTTTGGTTTCCTCTCTCCCCCCTGAGTAGACTATAAAATACTCTAGTTTTCTTTCTCAGGTAAGGGGTTTATTGTGATAACAGGATGGGAAACTGAGGTAAGAGGGATGAGGGTTTCCCTAAACCACAAGGAGAATTTAGGAGGATTACGGTAATAATCAGTCTTGTCACAAATTGTGACAGAGAAACAGAGAGATGGATGGAGGACAACTGTTTAAAATCTTTCTTTTTCACAAAGTCATCAAGGTCTTTCAGCTTAATTCTAGAACACCCCCCCACACACACACACACCAAGGGTCCTTCAGCCTGGGACAGAACTAACAAATTAGTTCAGGGCTTCTTCTCCCTCAGTCAGCCAACAAGAAAAGTCTCTCCTTTAGCCTGGCTATCCTCCAACTCTTGGTCAGTCAAATATCAGAGAGAGAGAGAGAGCAGAGGTTTCTCCCTTGGTCAGACAGCCCCAAAACCAAACCAGCCTCACAAAGGTCCTCAGTCAGCCTCAACTGCCAACTCCTGGGAACATTCCATTTGGAATCTTCTTTTTTTTTTTTTTAAACCCTTACCTTCTGTCTTGGAGTCAATATTCTGTATTGGCTCCAATGCAGTAGAGTGGTAAGGGCTAGGTAATGGGGATTAAGTGACTTGCCCAGGGTCACACAGCTGGGCAGTGTCTGAGGCCAGATTTGGAACCTTCTTCTTGATTGACAGCCTGGTCCCCAGCCTTGGTTCTTGCATCTTGGCTTGTCCTGCAAAACCTCTCTCTCTTCAAGTCTCTACCACACTAGACAAATAGTAAAGGCTACATAATTGCTAGAAATTATTATCTTTCCTTATTTGATTTTCCATTTCCAGTATGGTTTCATGGCATGAATATTATTTCTTAAGTATGAAGACCTGGCTTCAAATTTGTTAATGGTGTAACTCAACAAAAATCACTTTGAATCTTTGGGCATTGGACTAGATAGCCTTCAGTGTCCTGTTCCCTTCACGAGCTATGATCACCTCATCCTTATTGCTTGTAGCCTATTGCTATATTGCTTATAGCTCTATGCACCTGAATGATTCTTCCATTATTAAGCTATTTGATTAAAAGGGCCTTGAAGGCAAGGATGGCTATTCCTCCTTAATTTTTTTTTATCTTCTCACTGTGTACAACGGATGCTAAATTAATATTTCTAGCTGATGGGAGCAATCAATGTCAGAGAGTCTAGCCATCACCTGATTGAAGCTGATGACTGATTACAGAAACAACTCAGGGAGAAAAACATCAGGTGTGTCACACGGGGTATGACTGAATAAGATGCCAACACTGTTTTCTGGTCCAAGTCTATTCTCTTTACTTTCATATTTCATAGCCTAGAAATTTCTCAAACTACTTCTTTTTCATCTACTTTTCTCTATTCATTAACTCATTAGAGGCAGAGAGTGATTTAAGGGATAAGGAGAATGATCTGGATTCAGGAAGATCTGAGTTCAAATACAGCCTCTGACATTTAATAGCCAGATATAATAATAGTATCTACCTTCTAGAGTGGTTGTGAGCATTCAATGAGAGAATGTACATAAAACAGCACAGTATCTGGCATATAGTTGGCTATTTATAGAAATGCACATTATCATCATTAATTATAAACTTTTGTGTTGGTTCATGTGTTTTAGTATCTTTGAATTTTTTAATATTAAAAAGCTAACCTTGAAAACTGAAGTCATGATACTAAAAGTAGGATCCAGATGACTTTGTTTTACACTGATATTTTGGTGCCTTTATACTAAGCTTATATGGTGAAGCTCATTACATATATCAAGTACTGATGGCCACAGAGGTGAAAAAAATACTCATACTGAGTCAAAGTACACATGTGGAAGATCATCTGTGTTTGGGATTATTCAGGGAAACTGACAATGTTATTACTTCAGTGAATGTTGGAATGTTAACATTCTAAAGAGAGTCTTCTCACTCATTTTGTTAGTGTTGCGAGGGATCCTTGAACAATCACTTCTTTTCTTCCTTACCCAGTTGCTACTCTTCTATCTTATCCTTCTGAACTCTTGGTCTTCAGCATTAATTCTATCCTCTCTTTAGTTCCTGGAGCCAGGGAGATGTTTCTTGGCTTTGCTTTGTTACCATCTCTCTGCTAATGATTCTTAAATCTACAAATCTAGCCCTAGTATCTGACCTGAGCTTCCATTCCACATTACCTACTGGACATTTCAAATTGCATATACCATAGGCAACTCAAGGTCACCATGTCCAATAGAGTATGCATTATCTTTCATCCCTATCACCTCTTCTGAACTTGGCTATTACAAAGTGGAATACCAGCATTCTTCCAGCAAACTTGACTTGCCTGCCTGTCGTCCTCAGCTCTTTACTCTCATTACCACTATATATCCACTCAGTTGACAAATTTTATTATTTCTACACCTACCACATCTATCATATACTTCCCTTTCTCCACTCACACAAGTCATCATCCTAGTCTAAGACCTCTTCATGCCTCACCTGAATTTTTACAATAGATCTCTAATTAATCTTTCAGCCTCAAGTTTCTCACCACCCCAATCCACATTCCAAGAATATGTTAGTGATTTTTCTAAACTATAGCCATAACCACATCACCTTTTTATGCAGTATTCTCCAGTGAATTTCTGTTATCCCATGATCAAATATTAACTCTTTGTTTGGTCATTAAAACCCTTCATAAACAAAGCCTTTCGTACTTCTCCAGTCTTCTTAAGAATTACCTCCTCTCGATGTTCATTATGGCAAAGCCATACTGGATATGCTTTGTACACACATTTCATTTCTTATTTCTATACTAATTCATAGGTTGTCCTCCATGTCCGATATTTTGTCCCTCATCAATTTTTACTCTTAGAATCCCTGTCTTTCTTCAAGATTGAGTACAAATGAATTTTTCTGCACGATGCCTTTCCTTATTACCTATTGCTGCTAGAGCCTTCCTAGCTAAAGTTTCTTTTCTTCTATTCTTTATGTATTTTGCATGTACTTATTTATATAATGAATGTGCTGATAAATATTGATGCTGAAATATGTCTTGAGATTTGTGGAACAAAAATAACAATGCCAATAAAAGAGAGGACACCAAAACAACTTATTTGCAAAGGTGAGAAAACGAAATCACTTAAGAGAGAGCTAAATATTGACCTTTCAATTGCTAAATGATGAAAATGACCTGTAATGGACTCACTTTTAACTGTTAAGATGCAAAACCAAGCAAATTCCTTTATTCCTTTTTTCTTCTAATAGTTACTATATCTTCTACCCTGACCACCATATTTGTCAGTAAGAAAAGTAAACATAAAGAAAACTACTTTGATTCAACACTACTTGAATTATTTTATCTATTCTGGCCTCCAGAAGAGGATAGATTGTTCTAGACTTGTCCTTTCTTCTTGTATGCTTGTACATTCCACTTAAAAAATATATATATTTAATCTTAATTATCCATTTATTATCATTTAATAATATTATCAATTATTATTTTCCTTAAATTAGATATTTCATTAATTGGTAAGAGATACAATATAATGAAAAAAAAGCCCTAGTTTCAGAGTCAGAGGATCTGAGTTCAAATCTTAACCCTGCCTTTTACTTCTTATGCTATCTGACACAATTATTATATTATGATTTTTATTTTATTATTTAATTATTCTCCCTTACCTTCAATCTCTTCATCCATACAAGATTTTGATGACTTGACCACCATGGTCCCTGAACTCTGTCTAATATCTCATGACTTAATATTGTAAGATTAAAATTAATATCCAATAACTCCAAGTATTATATTTTATAAGATTTATGAATAATCAATTGAAGTAGAAAAAAATAAAAGAATAAAACTTAAGTAGGTGAAATACAATTCTCCTGCCTGGTACTCACCCAACCTCTACAAACCATGATCAGGGGAAAAAAGAGCATGAGGGCAGAGCTACACAAAATTTCTATCTTTTCTAAATTAGTGCCTAATGTGAGAAGGAACTTGGGAAGCTGGAATTTAGAGACCTGGGGAGCAAAAATCTAATGACACAATATTCCATGTACTCTCCATATGTCCTTTGTTTAGATTTTCAGTTTTTTACCCCATTTCTCCCTTCTTCATGGTTTTTACACTTTTTTTTTTTACCAATTACAATACTAAAAATTTTTCTGTGCTGTATATTTCTTTTCTATTAGAATGGTTTCTTAGATTCAAGGCAAAGGGAGGTATTTTACATAAGATTTGACATCACAATTGCTCCTTCGTTAGTGAATCAAATGTACTAATTTAGGACAAAATGTTGAAAGGCAGCTAAATGGAAGAATGCAGTACGAAAAATGTCAACACATACAAGGACGAGCCAATTTTGGATTTCCAGAGGCCCAGGCGATGCGCACCAGTTTGGGAAAAACTAAAGCAGTAATCATCATCATTGCCCTATAATATTTCATAATGCTTCAGCTTGGATTTTTTTCATCCGATTTAAAGAAAAAGGGGGATGTTTTGAGATTCTAGAGTAGAATTTTACACTTCAACATTTGTAAGAAGTTTCCAAGCGTCACCTGGTGGCCATGCCTTGTAATTACGAAGGGTGTTCCTAAAGCTGGGCTGTAATGACAACCGAATGGAGGGATCCTATATTCCCACTGAATACTGCACTGAAAAATCAAAGATATTTCATCACACCATTTCACTTGAAATTAAATACCATCTTATTTTTGGCCTCAGAATTAGTATCTACATAAAAGAAGAGGTTCTGATGCTAAATGACCTCATTGAGAGAAGATCATTCAGTCAATAATTTATTAGAAGTATGCTATATGTCATGATTAGTGTAATCACTGAGAATACAAAGAAGAAAACTGTGATTGGCTTTGAAGTCAAGGTGATTACATTCTAATAAAGCAGAGAATTCTGTATCATTGACAGATAACAATATTGATGTATAATATATAGGTATATATAAATATAGATATAAATAATAGCTACAAGTATATGATATATAGATATATCTTGATATGTATTTTTAATATTTAGTGTATGTATCTAACTATGTATAAATATATATTATATAAACACATATAACATACAATTGCAACACAATGTAATCAGCTTATTTTTGTTTATGAATCATAAAATCTGAAGATTCTGAATTAGATAGACCATAAAATAATTTGAGTTTCTATTCTGAGAAGATTATCAAAGAGATCATGTGTGGGTGGTCATAGAGATAAATATCAAGTGATGAAATAGAAGTAATATTGGTCTATAGTTGGAGGTTAGTAGAATAAACTATTTAAAATACTTTCCCAGTCTCTCTGTGATGGAAAGGGTGACTTCAGAGACAGGAAACCTTGTGTCCAAAGCCTACTTCTGCCATTGGTTGACTGTGCAACTGAGGAGATAATTTTAAGGTTGTGACTTAAAATCTAAATTAATTGGTCACCAGCAGAAAAATGCCAAATAAAATACCCAATTCAGTCTGGAAATTTATGGTAATTTTAATTAATATAGAGGGAAGGATTTTAAGGAGAAAGAGGGAAGAGGGTATAGGATTTCTCCTGCCTGACCTGTGCCAGGGGGAAGTTCAAGATCTCCGCTGCTAGGTCTCTGAAGGAGATTAGAGGCTTCTAAGAGGATAAAATTTGGAGAGTAAAGGAGGGAAAACTCAGACAGAAACTCACCACCATGCTGAAAGGCCCAGCATGCTGCCATTAGCCACCTCTCCACTACCAAAAGGTCCCGGAGAGAGGAAGTGAAGTGAAACACATAGACCTTTTACTCTTGTGTCCCTTCCTCTCAATTTTCAAGTATACCAATCACATCAGAGGCTTTTCTCCAGGACTGCCCATTCTTTAGTTCTCATCTTCTTTGATTAGATTATATATCTTTTGAGTTACTTAACACTTCTTTGTTAAGTTCACCTTTTGTTAGTTACTTAACCTTTTTGTGATTAATTTACCCTTTAAAGTTACTTAACACCTTTTTGTATTAAGATCTTAAAATGGATTTAGCTTAAAGTTCTAGCTTTACTATAAAGTAAGAACCAAGTACCTTTACTGTTCAATCAGGAGATTACAATTTCATCTTTACCATAAAGTAAGATCTAAGTAAGGTGGAGTAATCTAAATTTCATACAACTTGAACAAGTTACATACCTTCAATTTTTCTAGGAAATTCTCTAAAAGTATTTTTTTAAACCCGTCCCTTTTGTCTTAGTCTCAGTTCTAAGACAGACTAGCAGCAAGGGCAAGGCAGGCAATCAGAACCAAGTGACTTACACAGGGTCACAGAGCTAGGTAAATTTTGAGGCCAGATTTAAATCCAGGTCCTCCCAATTTCAAGCCTGGCTGTTCCTCTAAAACCATTTGGAACTGAGTTTGTATTAGAATTGTCTTTATTTTTCTTATGCCCTGTACTTTGTAATACATACCAGCAAAATCTGAGGTATAAGCCAAGAATAGCCAAATAAAAAAAATCTCATGATAGATTTAAAGCCAGATAAAAACTTTGAGATGCATTTGTCTACCCCCTCTATTTACAGTTAAGACACCTGTGACCGACACATATTTGCCAAGATAATAATTGGTGGTGCCAATATTTTCCCCAGATTCCCTGATCCCAAATCTCTACCACCTCACTATGTGGATAACATTCAGGAAACATTTTGCAAGATTAAAAAAATGTCAGCATGTTCTGGACATTATGGGCTCCCCTCAGTGAAATACCAGGCAGGTGGAGACAGCCAAACAGACACAGACAATCACCTGAGGTAATAGAATCAGTGATGTTCAAGTTGTTCAATGAAAGCCCCAAAGACTGGCGAGAAGATGTGGAGGAGGTGCTGCTGGACGACTCAGAGGAAGGGCGAGCAGGCTTTGCTGTATTCCCTGTCTCTGCCTTCAAACGATCATTTTCTGCCTTCAAGATTTCAATCTCATTCTATTGCAAAGATGGGATGGAGATGGGGAAATCACCAAAAAGAAACAAAATGTTACTGAAATAGAGAAAAGAGTGATTTCCTTTCCATTTCTAAGCATAGAGGTCCCTGCCTCACAGTTTGTAAATAACACAGGATATGAATAAATATGGGTCCTAAACATAAAATTTCCTTCCTTTGTACAGAGAGAAAAAAAAAAATAGGATCAAAAATCAAAAGAATCACATTCTATCTCTCGCTGCTAAACACGAAGTATTTTTCAATTCTTCTATAGATATAGGCCTGCTATGGTTTTTCCTCTTACATGCTCAATTTTCTCAGTTGGATGTCTATTTAAGAATAATTAAGATAAATGGCTACTATAATATTCCTTAGGCTAGTCAAAGACATGTAAAAAGAAAACTTCAAAACAATGCCCTTCTCAGCATTTTGAATACATGATTTCACTAAGAAGTTCTGAAATGAAACCTCAGCAATATCATACAGAAATAAGATAGTATACTTGTAAATTTAAAATGCATAATGACATCTAAAAAGAGCTTTTTTGATGCAAACCTTGGACACAAGCTCACAAAACAGTCAACAAAATCATCTGATGACTACATTCTGGGGGAGATGATTTTGTACAACTGGGAGGATCCTCCATGGTGCTGAGTGATGAGTTTACAAGTTTAAGACAAACATTTCAACCAAGGACAACATGATTCTTTCTGAATTTAAACTTTCTTCTCTTTATTAAGTTCAGAGAAATTCAAAGGTTACTTCTGCAGATGGTTATTGTCATTGTCTATTATTTATACTTCTGCAGTATAGCAACTGTCTTTCTACAATAAGAAACAATGTTGGAAGATATTCTTTAAAAAAATTTTTCTTTCTTTCTTTCTTTCTTTTTTTTTTTGTATGCAGCTAGGTGGCTCAGTGGTTGAGAGCTAGGCTCAGAGATGGAAGGTCCTGGGTACAAATCTTGCCTAAGAAACTTTCTAGCTGTGTGACCCAGGGCAAGTCACTTAATCCCCATTTCCTAACCCTTACTGTTCTTATGCCCTGGAACCAATTCAGGGCATTGATTCTAAGTTACAAGGTGAAGGTTTTTTGTTTTTAAGGTTCTTTATCATTTAAACAAAATTAGTATGTAAAATGACTCAAAAGCTATATTTCAAAAGAACATAAAGAAACAAATGACAGGAAGAAAAAATTGTGCCTCAATATTACCAAATAATACATTTTTCTCTAAAGATATAGGACCAAATTTGAATTCAATCTCTAAAAGAAATTAATTCAATTGTCTCAGTTAAATGAATAGCTCAGAGCTTTTGGTCTGACATGACTACTCCATTCCTGTTCTTATCCCTGGAATTACTCAAATTCTATTTTGGGGATGTTTGGGGTAAAAAAATGAGACAGGATGGCAGAATGCAGAGAACATTTTTACATATTTAACAGTTCAGTATATTCATTTCCACAGAGTGTGAAAGTTGCCTTAAGTAATTTAAATAAATATAGAGGATAAGATTACCAACCTCTTCAGTATTGTATTTGCTTTGTTCCTCTACTGCATAAAAGCACTAACCTGCATTCGATTCATGGCTTCCCGAATCTGGTCAAGATGGTGGGCAGAACTGAGAGCTTCAAGACGGATATCTGTTAATTTTAGCTCCTTCTCTCTGAGCTCGCTCTTTAGCTGCAGAATAATCTCAGCTTCTGCTTCTGTGCATTCACATATCCTAAAGAAGAAAGAACAAAAAGGTAAGTAGGGGAAAAGGAAGAAGATTAAGGAAAAGAAATGTTCCCTCCTATAAGCTTATTTCCAGTGTTATCCAATGATGACATCATGTGTTTGCTGATATGTAAATGAGAGAGACAGTGACAGAGACAAAGAGAGATAAAGAGAAAAAAAGTGAGACTTGCATGGAAGCCATGTTAAATGTTTATAAAGAAAGAAAATATTTCCAAATGAAAATATTGGCCAACTTTTTAGCTAGCCATTTTTATACAAAGTTAAAAATATCCATGAATGACTAAGTATGAACTGATCCCACTACATAATCAACCTATAATTGCTCTGATACTGATGTTATAGGCTCACAGCTGATATCTCATTCTGCCTCTCTATCTTGTACTTGTACTTTTGCACCCAAAAGTAAGATTACATTTATTTCTATTGAATTCCATCTTATAAGATTCATCTGAATGGATGAAGTCATTATTCTCTGAGAATATTATATATTTTTGAGATCATTCATTGTATTAGCTACCCAACTTTTTGTAATCTTCAGATAATCTTCAAATATGATGAGCATGCCATTATTATCCTTGTCTGAATCATTGTCAAAAGTGTTTAACAGTACAGGACCAGGCAAATATCACAGGAACGCTCAACTGGAAATCTCTTGCCATATTGACATTGAGGTATTTAAAAAAAAATCTCTGAATCTGATCAGTTCTGAATTGCACTGAATATATTATTGTCCAATTTAGAGGCATCAGACCTGTAGCCTACAATTACCCTGGCGAGTGGTTCATTGCATCTGCAGGGATATGTTTCTATTTGATTTTAATCAGATTCTTCCAACTTATATCTTCTGATCTTTTCCACAAAAATAGTTGGAGGTAGTTTGTGAACATTTTTGCTAAAAATATAGGTAGACTGCATGTACAATATTTCTCTTATCTCTTAGCTTAGTAAAATTGTTAAACAAAAAGAAATTATATAATGCTCACAATGATCTGTTCTTTATAAATGTTATTTCTCATTCTAGATGTTCACCAACGATCTTGATAAAGATTGGTTTTAGAATTTCCCTTGGAATCCAAGTCAAGCTTGCTGGCCTAGAGTTTATAGACTCTTTTCTCTTCCCTGTTTTGACTTTTAGGACAACATTTTTTCTGCATTTTGTGGCACCCTTCCTATTTCTCTTGATCTTTCAGATATTCCTGAGAGAAGCTCAGAAATCAGATCTGTTGATTCTTCTGATTCCCCAAGAGTATATATAGTTTAATCAGACTAGAAGACTTTAAGTTCATTAAGATCAGCTAGCTAGTTTACTTAGCTTTAGTATAAAATTCCTGTTAGTGAACTGTCATACCATTTCCATTTTCAAAGATCATTCTCATTCTCTGATGTCATATAGCACTCTATCCACCCCAAGTAGATATCCTACACCTGCTTTGATCATCCCTTTTCTCTAAATATAGCAATATAGTTTAATGTTGTTGTTGTTCGTAAGCTCCCTAACCATGAGCAGTTCATTCTGAGCTTTACTATTTCTGACATCATTTTTGAATTATATTCATTTATTTACTTCTCTTCCCTTTCATCTTCTGTACATTTATTTTTAAAATCTAGGTAGGCTGGTAAGTTCTCTTTGCTCATATCTTCAAATAAATCCTATTTTCCCACTTATTTGAATTGTTTGCTTTTGTGTTCTCAGAATTTCATTATTCAACCTCTCCCATTCTTTCTAGGCTAATTATTTCTGAAGTACTTTAGTCTATGAGATTCTACCTATTTTTTCTTTACTTTTAAAAATCTACCTTCCCCAAATCTAGGAAGCATATCAAATTATGCCCAGATTTCCTCTTTTTTTCTATCAGGGGAGTGATATCTTCCCCCCACCCAACTTCCTCATTGTTTCCATTCCAGAAATCAGTCCATTTGCATTAGTGAGAATCACATTCAAAAGCTGAAATTTCCATTGTTTTTTACTCTATCCTTTGAACAATTAAATCATCATTAAAGCTATTTAAAAGGTTATTAGGTATTTTGCTTTTGTAAAAGAGAGCTCTCCAGCAATTATCTGAACCACTGAGTCTTTCTACCTACTCTTACATATTGCCCCTGTGACAAACTGGTGGTTATTTCAAATACTCCCATCCTTTCATCTTTCTATCCGAGTGGTGTGTAGTATCCACCAATTAGAAAGGAAAAAAAAAAAGACTCCATAGATCCTCACCAAATTCTCTATACCATGCCTTCCTCTCTGGTTCCTGGATTTCCTCACAAGAGTAGACTTCCTTAAAACCCAATGTTTTAATCCACTACCCTCCACATCCTGTTACCCATCTAGATCAGTGAATTAGTTATGTTTCATCTTTCAAGTGATAGTTTTACTTAAAAGGTTAAAATTGCTTCTTTATTTCAGGATCTTTGGTTTCTCTTAATTGTTATCTAAATTTAGGGCATTTATACATAGACATTTGAGGCTAGAAATTTTACTACTGACTCCTTTCCTATAGTTTTATTTCTTGTGTACTTCTGGTTAACTGAACTGGTGGTTATTTCTTTAGCTAGTTTATGGTTTCTAACTTGGGAGATGCATGTAGGTAATCCTTTCTTTCATTATCTTTTTAATTTTAAATCCCTTCTTTTTCATTTAAAACCTTTTTGACTTAAAGGATCTATGATCCTATAAGCCTGTGATATAGTTAAGAGAAAGGATGAGAGCAAGCAGGGTGTTAAGGCAAGAAATCAGAGATTATTTATATGTACTGAGTGGTCAGCAGCATCAAAAAGAGTAGAGAGGTTAGACTTGAGCATTTTAAGGAGCAACATGCTTTGGCTTCCTAGTTAGATAATAAGAGAAGGATGCTAAAAGGGCCAAACTCACACATACCAACACACCCAGGAAATTCAGCTTTGCATCCTCTCTCCCCACAGTACCAACCAGCTGTCTTGACAAATTTTTATTTTTGGTTACAGAGTGCAAGAGACTGTGACTACATCAGGACACATTCATTACCACTACTAGGAAAGTAAATGAAAACACTAAATCCTATAGCTCTTCCTGTCCATATCACTTGCCCTGGCACTTAATCACATACTGTCTTATATATTTTGTGGGTATATCTTTTTCTCCCTAGTGATACTGTAAACTCATTCTACATTGGCACTGCATCTTATGCATCTTTATTTTTTTAAATGTCTTTATAGCATCAAGCTCAGTCTTGAGCACACAGCAGTCACTCTGTTGATGCTTGTTGTGAAAATGATTGACTACTGATCATTTTTGTCACCTATCAAGAAGAAAGAATGTATTCTTCTCATTTCATTACTGACAACTTACCATTGCATTTTTTCTTTTGGGTCTTAGTGTCAGGAGGTTTAATGAATATCAAATCATTGCAAATTCTTTTTCCTACTAAATTAGACTTTTAAAAGAAAAAGGGATGGTCTAAGCCCATGACTCTCAGTGTACAAATGTCCTCAAGAGTTTGAAGTGACTAATGTCAACTTGTGACTGGAAACAATGTCCTCCTACACAAGAGACAAGTGCTCATACAACCTTTGCCTAAAAAGACCTAAAGAAATAATGGATGAATGATAACAATTTAGTGATTTCTTTAGAGTGGGTCTTACTCCCTTCTACTCAAAAAGTGATTCTTTTATAACTTAATAGAGAATAGACTTGGGTATATCCAAGTCCAGTAATACAGTACACTTTGATATTTAGTACACAATGGGCAAATTTCTGGCGATGAAACTTCAAACCTTTGATAGTCTATTCCTTATATGAGAACTATCCATCACCAGGCTCATTCCTTCCCATCTTTGGAGGGCTTAGAAGAGTTTTTCCTCCATTGACAATGCTTTCCATATCTGTGGGTAATATCAACACTTTGAAAATAAATCAGATAGTACTTGGAGAAAGATGACAATCCAGTCAAAGTATTTAATCTAAATTGACACATCTGAAAAAAAAAAAACAACTAAACAACTACTGTGTGCTTAATGTGCTAAATATTATGAAACAAAGAATGAACAATGTCCACTCTAGCATATGTGGGCAGCTAGATGATGCAGTGGATAGAGTCCTGGACCTAGAGCCAGAAAGATCTGCGTCTGACCCTAGATGCTTATTAGCTATGTGGCCTTGGGTGAGTCACTTAACCCTATTGGCCTCACTTTCTTCATCTGTAAAAAACACTGGAGAAAAAATGGCAAACTACCCTAATATCTGTGCCAAGATAATCCCAAAGGGTTCTAAATAATTGGATATGACTGAAACTACTGAATAACCATAACAAATTTGGAGAAGAGATGAGCTTAGTGGAGAAGCAATCACTGTTTTAAATGCTTGTAAAAATGTCATATGGATGGAGAATTTGATTTGTTTTGCTTTGGCCTCTGAGACCAGAATTTGAACTAATGAATGTCAATTACAGGAAGTTCAATTTTCACTCAATAGCAGAAAAATGTTCAGTCAGTGAGAGCTGAAAAATGGAATGAATTGCCTTGGGAAGGTAGTGAATTTCCAAACATTGAAAATCTTTAAGTGGAGTCTATATGGTCATTTGTCAGAAATGTTGAAGAGAGGATTCATTTTCCAGGTAGATAATTAAGCCAGTTCAATCAATAAGCAGTTAATAATAGCCATTATGCTAGGCAGTGGAACTAAAACGATAAAAATGAAGCTAACCATGCTCTCAAGAAATGCATATTCTATTGGGGAAAACACTGGATTTTTATTATTTGTTTCTTGGGCGTTTCTTCCAAATCTAAGCCTTTACAATTTTATTTTTCACATTTTACAGATAAGAAACCAGAGGCTCAGAGACTTTGCCATAGATATAGTTGTTGTTATTGCAAAAGACCTTTATCTAGCAAGTAATGGAGCTAGGATTCAAATCCAGGTCTTCTGACATGATGATTAGTATAATTTCCACTAGAGTGATTTACTTCCCTAAACTATAATAAAAGATTGAGAATATTTTCATGGCTGAAATACATGCAGATGATTCCTAGGAAGAGGAAAATAGAACATTTTCCAGGCTTGCATTTGGCTATGTACAGAGTGTCATGCACCACACGCCTTTTACCGGGATCTGTGCTTGTAGATCACATGGCCATTTTGTCGTTTCTTTGGTGCCCACACAAGAGATGACCTGCATCCACGCACAATTAGACAGACAGAGACAAATGCAAATAGAAAGAAGCAAAGATAATGGTTTAGAGAGAAAAAATGGAGAAGGATGCTGGGAAACAGTCAATTTCCATCATATGAAGGGATGTTGTCACATATAAGAAGTGGATGTGAAAACGGAAACATGTCCTAAAAGGGTTGTGTTACATCTGCAAAACTAAGATTGGCTTATATTTTAAAAAATGCTCCCATATTTAAAATGTGGAATTAAAAAATGAATAGAAAAGGGCTCAGTCTGAGGTCCGGTACCTCATTTTGCTGATTGTTTTTTGTTTTCAATCAGCAGCCCGTCTAGAACGTGACTTACGCAGAAGCTGATTGTGAAGGCTTCATGGATACTGACCCACAGTCACCAGCGCTATGGGGCAGCTTCGGTGATGATGGAAGGGATGAATCAGTCAGTTCTTCAATGTCAGAATGTGAGGAAGGAGGCTTGGTGGACTTTTTCTTCCCAAAGGCTTGTTTGAATGAGCTCCTCAGCTGAAAGAAAGAGAGAAATTAGTCTTCTCCTTTTCTGTTTAATGAGAAAGCTTTTTTTGGTTTGTTTGTTTGTTTGTTTGTTTGTTTTGAGAAGTTAGTTTGCAGATGCCATCCTAGCCACTGCCTGGGGTCAGTATTTAGAAGCAGAGAATTAACATATGCAACACAGTATCTCTAATAACATGATACTGTGTTTTGCCTTTTTAAAAATATTAATCCAGCATAGCGCAGACATTGAGGAATTTCAGACAAGGGCAGAATCAGCAGCATGGCTGTCAGAACACTCATTTAAAACCAAGAACCTTTGACCAATGCCCATGCCCATGTTTTTTCTCTTCAAGACACTTGGTTTTAAATAGTCACCTCCTTGCTACAATAACATCAGCCATTGCTGATATTGTTAACTTAAAGGGAAAAAAACAAAATCAAATTCACCTTGCTCTCTATTAAATGCCATTTTCTATTCAAATTTTAAATTCCCAGACTATTCAAAAAGAGAATTGATGTCCCCTACGGCTTTATTCAGAAGTGGCTGCATTACATCTCTTTATAGTCTGAGATTAAAATGAAAAGACACAAAGAAAAGACATACAAGATAATCTTTAAAAAAAAAAAAGGTATAAAAGCCTACTGCCAAAATGAATAGCAATCATGCCAAGATAGGGGGTTTTTATAGATGCATGCCAAATTGTCCACGGTTTATATTCACCTCACTTCCTCTAGAGTTCACCTTGCAGAAACATGAAAGAGTGTGGAATTACAAATCAAGGGAATGAAGGCTGATCAGTATTTAAAAATATTACCTGCATAAACATTTTTTTAAAACAAAAAAGATATGTCTTTCATTATTTAATTGAAAACACTCCAATAAGATCCTGTGACATGTATGTGTTTGGTTTCATCAAGGGAGCTTCAGTTATATAACCACTCTGTTCACTAGTGGTTAGTGTCTTTTTTAAGAGAGCCCCTCAGTTTGGTGTTGCTAAGTATTATGCACTGGAACCATTCTTGCTAAGTAGAATTACATTAAATGTATTTCTCCCCATCCCCCAGGTAGCCATGTCCTTTTCTTTCATGTTGTTTTTTTCTTCCTTCCTTTCAAAGCAAAATGGCGTGCCCCCATCACTTGTACCTGGTGAATATGGTCAGACTAGCTGAACATTAGAACATTAATGTGAATGGCTCGCCTTTGCATGGGATGGGAGAAAGTTGGTCATTCTGTACTTTAGAATATCCCTACCTCACCCCATAGAATGTAACTCTTTAAGGGCAGGCATCGCTTCTTTTTTTTTCCTTTCCCTCTCTCTTCTTCTTCTTCTTATAAACACTTACTATACAGTCCCTGCACAGAGTAAACCCTTATGCTTATTGATTGGTGATTGTTTGCTGTAGTTGATGAGGCCCTATTTCATGTTAGCCAGACTATGCAAGACATGGCCATTTAATTAGAAGCAAGTTTGACTCTCTGGCTACAGTTGAGCTCCTGCATATCATCAAATTCTCCCAATGTAAGAAGCATGGCCCATTATTCAATTTATGGTTCAATGAGGCAGAACGATCACAAGAACTTACCCAGTTCTTCTTTTTCTTTTTCTTAGAGTCAGCATCATTACCACTGCCAATGCTGGAATGGCTTGTAGCACTGTTGATACTGGACACACTTTCTGAGGAATGCTGCCTTCTAATACGTAGATCTGGGAGAAAGATGAGAAAGACAAGAGAAGAGAAAAGTAGGGAGGAGGGAAAGAATAAAAATATGGACACACAGAGAGTAGGGGAGAAAGGGAAAATTTAGGGGGGAAAGGATTAGAGAAAGGAAAGAAGGAAAGAGATGAAGGTATGTACAGAAAGGGAAAGAGGAAGGAAAAGGAAGAAAGAAGAGAAAGAGAGAGATTGATGAATATTTACTATCTTTTAGCCAATAAAAATAAAAGTTGTTTTTCTTTTTGTGTAAAAGCTGATCTTGCTTTGTACATTTTTATTTCAGTGCAATTGATTTTACTAATTTTTTCTTTTCTTTTATGATTTTACTAATTTTTTTCCTAATCAATTATAGAGAATAGAGACTGTGTGTTTGTGTATGTGTGTGTATATAAAGATCTAGTGCTTATATGCATATATATATTTAAAAAGATCTAGTGATTATATGCGTATGTACCTACCAAAACAGGTTATACCACATTTTCTATAACTTTAGAAATTCAAAGAGTTAAAGAGATCTCTCAAAGAGTTAAGTGACTAGCCCAGGGTCACATTTACCAGTATATAACAGAGATGAAAAGTGAATATAGTTCCAAGCCCAACTCTCTACCTACTATATGATATGGTTTCTCAATTAATTCTAGGGATATGTACTGTATTTGTGGTCCTGTCACTATCATGTAGTCCCAGATGAGGACATCCCCTCCACCAGAGCCAGCCAGCATTTTCTCTGCAATGTTGCCTAGCCAGTATGAAGAGGTTATGCAATCTCCCTAGCATCAGGCAGGGACTTTGTGTCAGAGGCAGGGCTTAACTCACCTTCATGGCTTTCTAGCTCACTCTCTAGATACTAACTACAGTATTGCCATTCATTCAATTATAATACCATTTGATTTGAGAATCTAAATGATTCAAATGTCCAAATACAAGGCAAAAGCAAAAACAGACAGCACCCTTTACCACTCTGCATTAGGAATATAATAAATTAATATTATTTGTGGAAAAGTATTGATTAAATTATCTCCAAAAAGCAACTCTTTGGGGGCCCATTCATCTTCCATCTAATAAACTATAACTCTACCAATATAGATGAATAGCTGCTCTATATTCTTGGGTCTGGATCAATGATTTGTTCAGGGTATAGAATTCCCAATATATGATGTTGTTGTTGTTTTAACCTTACCTTCTGCCTTGATGGATTCCAAGGCAGAAGAGCAATAAGGACTAGGCAATTGAGGTTAAGCAACTTGTCTATGCCACACAGCTAGGAAGTATCTGATGCCAGATTTGAACCCAGGAAGTCCTTTTTCTAGGCCTGACCCTTTACCCACTGAGCCACCTAGCTGACCCCAATAATTACTTTATGTCTTAGGTGGTTACTTGGGATGCTGCGAGGTTGGGATTTTCCTAAAGTTGCATAGACAATATTTGATAAAGGCAGGGTTTGAAACCAGGAATTAATATGAGATTAACTCTCCATCCACTGTGCCATACTGCGATCAAAGAATACCTGGATAAATAACAGAGCCAATGTTCATTATTTGGCTTGCAGGGGATAATTAGGTTCTCTCAATGAAACAGGTTCATACACTATCCTGTTTATCATTAAGGAAAACTGACCAAGAATTTATAGGCTGAAAATAACTTTGCTACATTCAGGGGAGACTCAGATAACCTTAATGCAGTCATCCCTGCCCTCAGCAAGTTTATACTTAAACCTGGATTTGGTATGGGAAAAAAGGCTAATGGTGGAGTGAGATAACTGCAAAGTCAAGGTTTCGGAAAAATACCATGAGGAAATCTAGAAGAAAAAGAGATACTATCTACTAAGGGGCAGGAGAGAAGTGTCACTTCTGCCTTCCTAGAGGAATTAAAACCTGAGTGGGGACTTAGGGAAAAAAAAAATAAATGAATCCAGGGTAGGATGACATGTCAAGGCTTCAACTCTCTCTTCTCCTATCAAATTATAAAAACTTCACATTTCATGAAAATCAAATGTCACTTGGAATTGTATACTCTGTGAACTATGAATTATATTTAAATCTGGCCCCATTCTTACTAGCTTGTCTTAGAGAGAGTAATAAAAATTTGTGTGGGGTAGTATTTTATTCAGTGACGAAACAATTGAGTATTAAATTGAAACAGATTACATTCGCAATGTACAATGACACCTTCAAATGTAGTCAAATAATTTAGTGTTATAATTTTTCTATCATGTTAGGTACCTGATAAGACAGAGCTTGTTATTTAGAATGAAAGAAATAATCCAACAGAGTTGTAGATTAATGAAACAATATATGTGGGGGCTTTTAAGCAACAATATTAGGAACCCAGATCCTAGTAGTATTTTTTCCTTTAGTAATCTAATCTACCAATGTATTGTGTGGGGGAACAGTCATAGAGGGATGCTCCATTATGTTCTTTTAGATAGCATCATCACAGTTACTCATATGAGGGAAAGGTGTCAAGGTATAAAGCACTTTTAGTACCTCATCTCATTTGATCCTCATAGCTTAGAAATGAGCTAAAAGTAAGTGAATATCCATTTGAAGCCCTCCCTTTTATGGATAATGAAATTGAAATCCAGAGAACCAAATGGCAAATCCAGTGTTATGGAGTTTGCAAGGAATAGAATCCAAATTTGAACCAAAAGCTTTTCACTCCAAATCTAGTGCTCCTTTCAACAAAATTGACAAAATTACATAAAATAGTCAGCATTTTTTCTATTTTTACTTAACCCATGAAACAATGGGGTCTTAGTTCTTAGTAGTACTTAATCATGCTATTATATTATCTGTACCTATGAACTCATTCATGAATGGAAATCCCAGGAAAGGAGTGCCATCAATCAGTGCATATCAGTAATGGCTCTGTGAGTTTTATATAATCTCAGAAATTAAATTACAAGCTCAAGGTCACAGAGCCAGAAGGTGTCAGAGGTCTGACTTGAACTAATTTCTTTCTGTATCTAAGGCCAGACCTCTATCCACTTTGCTACCATGAATCACAACCATCATCATCATCATCATCATCATCATCATCATCAGTATTCTCAACATCTTTATATTCAGTATTTTGATTATAATTATTTCTTATTCTTATCTTCTATTCAATGGAGGTCAGCTAGAATTAGTATTGGAACAAATTGCTTGATGGTTGATGTTAATAGGGGTAGTCAGTCATCAAGCATTTATTAAGGACTTACTATGATATAATATTCCATAACAGATTTGTGTTTTGGGAGAAAATACAGGAAACTTTCAGATAAAGAAACTACTTCAATCAATTGACTTCAGTATTTATGCTGGAACTTATTGCTCCAAAGAGTTATCTAGAGTATTAAGGAATAGTAATATTATTTTTATTTATTTTATTTTTTGTTTATTAATGATATAACAGGTCCCCCTGAAAAGATGTTCCATAGACTCAATAAAGTGAAAACCATCATCTGTAAGGCCCATGTTAGGCATGCATCTGGCACCTAATCTTTGACATTTAAAATGGAAAGATCCATATTCTGCAAGTCAAACATGGTCACTTGAAGCCAATTTCAATATAAATTTATGAGGCTGTGTCTACATGAACTCTGAAATAAAATGTTGAAAGGCAAACAATTCACTCAATCTGTGTAGTTGTTGATCAGCACAACAGGCATTTAAAATCAGTATGACATGAATATTATATTATTTCTTAAGTGGTCTGTTAATCCTTACAATCCTAAGACATGACTGAAATACCTGGAAAAATAAAATGTGACACTGAATGGAGAGTGGTCTAAATCCTTCTTATCCTTTGGTTACTAGAAATGAGTTAATTTTTTTTCCTTCTCATTCTAGACATCATTCCTACCTTTCCCTGCATTTAAGTTTATATTTTTCAGGTCTTTTTGATATATTAAACTACCTACCTGTTGCCCAAGAATAAAGAAATCCTTCACTACATTTTATTTCAATGACATATTAGAGAGAGGAATTGTGTTACTAAATCCTTTCTGGACCCATTTAAAGCATCAAGATTTAAAACACAAGCTGATTTATTATAACTCCAAAAAAGTGTTTATGACAGCAATTTATCAGACAGCATATTAAATAAAAAACACACCTCATTAAATATGACAGATATCAATACAATAGGAATAGTTTATTTTATACTTTAAAGTTAAATCTTACTTTGTAAAGGAAATACATCCTAGACAGGCTAAATTTAAAGAGAAATATGTTTAACTGAATACTATGTTGAGTACAACAGTTGAATCTGTATTTGATGAAAAATATAAAGCAAATTATTTAATGGGAAAAATGTCTGCATTTTCATCTAAAGTGTGCTCTTACTCCATAATAGGCTAGTCTAAAGAGTATTATGTCTTTAAAAAATCAGTAAATATTCAGTCTAAGGGGAAGAAATATCATCCTCACCTATAAATAGACATTTTCCATTTTATGTATATGAAAATCCTGGCTGATGTTGAAAATCAGTGGGGTGAAGATAAAAACATGAACTTATAAACTAATTATAACAATGATTCTTTGCAAGTAATAAGACACATATCAGTAAAATCTGTCAAAATAATCACAAATGCCACCTTTTTAAAATAAGGAGCTCATTTGGCTGAATCATAATTATATATCCCCTCCCTCCCCCCAAAACCCTGAATGTCATAGCACAAAACTGGATTTTCATTGAACAACAGCTAAAATGAATATCTCATTATACAAAATTCAGGAATAGTGTTTGTAGTGAACATACCTTTTGGGGGATTATCAGGGCCATTAAGTGCTCCCTGAATGGCAGCCTGTGCAGCAGAATTCTGAGCTTTCAACATTTCTATGGTTTCCCTCAGTTCAATAAGTTCAGACTCCTATGGACCAAAGACAGAGAATCATAAATGTTTAGACATTAAGTGAGATTCTGTAAGGATTGTTAATCACCTACTATGCACCAGGTATTCTTTTAAGTGCTTTCAAGATATGAAGACAAAATTTAAAGTAGTATGTGCTCTTAAGGGGCTTACATGTGTGTATACATGTGTATATGTATAGAAACATGTACATATAGATATATTTATAAAGTTATATCAAATGAATTTATTTTTTTATTAATCTCTAAGAATATAGTAATGTACTTTATAGATCTTATTTGATATAAATACCCAGTAATTCAAAAGTAAAGTAATATAGGGACACTTCATTAATTTGTTTTCTAGATGAAGGAAACAAGATGGAAATATTAAGGATTTTATATAATTTGGTGTGTTAGGGAATTTTCATTAATGACCAATTCAATCTGGCACTTGATATATCTAAAATGGCGAAACAACCTTGGGGATGTTTTTGGTCTATTTTATTTATTTTTTATTTTTACTAGCTATAGTCCATTCACTATGCAAAGAAGATAAATAGGCATTAATTATACCAGTTTCCAATCAGAGCAACTAACCTACTAGTCAAGAATACATCAAACAGAGTGAGTATATCTGTTTCTTCTAAATATAAGTAAATCACTAAATAAAATGAAGTATTCTTGAAATAATATAAGAAACATTGAAAACCTGTAACACATCTGCACAAATAACATTATTACAAGCATGAATATGGTGATACATTCCAACTGGGAGACTGTATATGTCTGAATTTTTATTAAATTAGTTATTTCAGAGGTAGTGAGTCTTCATTAAGACCTTAGAACATCTTATTAGAACACAAGAAAATAAGGAAAATTCTACTATTGCAACTAGTTGTCATGGGGGTTCTGAGACCCCATGTGGGAGGACATAACCTTTCTCACTGATGTCATCTTTAAAAGGCAGGTTGATCTTAAAATTTTTTTTTAATTTGGAATATTTTTCCATGATTACATGATTCATGACTCCCTGACCCCCTGCTCTGGGAAGGAATTCCCAGTCCTGAAGCTGACATTCAGTTCCACTGGATTATATGTGTATCATTGTTCAAACCC
The DNA here is from genome assembly GCF_027887165.1 of Monodelphis domestica. Lineage (NCBI taxonomy): Eukaryota > Metazoa > Chordata > Mammalia > Didelphimorphia > Didelphidae > Monodelphis > Monodelphis domestica. The sequence goes on along the minus strand of NC_077231.1, from coordinate 56,997,706 downwards.
TATTTCCATGTTATTCATATTTGCAGTAGAGTGATCTTTTAGCATCAAAATCCTAATCATTTTCCCATCAAATTACATGATTGATCATGTTTTTCTTCTGTGTTTCTGTAACGTAGTTTATTAAGACTCAGAATTTCAGCAGACAATGAAACTTAAATTTGGACTATATACCTGGACTACCATCTTTGCCTGAATTTTATATTTGTTCATTTCTGATGTAAAAAGAAGAGGATGATAACCGTTGGGAGATATTCATTGAAATATGAAAACCTGGAGCTTCTCTTTATAAGTTAGTGGTTCAGAAGCTGGAGGAAATCTTACTGATAAATGAATGACTGACACCTTGATTTTTAGGTTTGAAATGTCCAAAATAATCATTCTTCAATAGCTAAAAGGTTTAAAAAATGTAAACAGGAAATTCTCAAAAGAAAAAAAAAACAAAACTCTCAATAATTATTTTAAAATCTTTTATATCAGAAATAATTGTGGGGAAAGGGCAAATTTGAAATGAAAAAGAAGGAAATGACAAATGTCAGAAGAATTATGGGAAAAGAGGGTCATTAGGTTGGTGGCAATGTAAATTAGTTCAGCCATTCTGGAAAGCACTTTGGGGATATGCCCAGAAAGTTACCAAACTGTGCATAACCTTCAACCCAGAAGTGTCATTACTAAACCTTTTATTCAAAGACATCAAAGAAAAAGGAAAAGGAACTACATGTTCAAAGATAATTTTAATAGCTCTTTTAATGATAGCCCAAGCTGGAATATGAAAGGCCTTTCTAGTAGAGAATAGATAAAAAAATATTATATATGAATAGAACTATTGAGCTGTAATAAATGCTAGAAACAGAATTTCAAAGGAAACTGGAAGTATTTTATGAATCGATAGAGGAAAGGGGGCAGAACTAGTATAACAATTTATATAATAATATTATAGAGAAAAACAACTTGGAAAAACTTTAAAATTCATCGGTGCAATGATTAACCTCGAGTTGAAAAGAATGAAGAAAAGACATACCATTCCCCTCCTTACAGAGAGGTGATAAGCTTAAAAAGCAAACAGAAGCAAACATTTTTTGGATATGGTTAGTAGGGGAATTTGATTTGCTGGTCTATATGGTTATTAAAGGATATTACTTTTTAATTTACTTACTGGGGATATACTAATAAGAGGGACAAATGAATGTAGTAAATATTCTCCTTGAAGAATTTTTAAAAACTGAATCCATTCACATCCATAAATCCATTTGGTTTTATTTATCAATTAATCAATCAATAAATATACTTTGAGAGTCAATGGCATGCTAAGCAGTTGGAAATTTCTAATAGCTAATTGGTAATATAGGACTGGAATTTAGGAGAAGGTTCAGGGCAGGTTAAATATGACTAGAAGTAATAGAAATATTTATGATAATTAAATACATAAGAGTTAATGAGGTCATAAATTGTGTAGAGATCATAAAGGCGAGGACAGAGGTTTTAAGAATATCTCTTATTTGGAGTATTTATATAGATTATAATAAAGGAAAGGAATAAAAGAAGATGCAGGCAGTAGGAAGAGACCCAAGAGGTTGTTAAAACTTGTAACACACACACACACACACACACACACACACCAGTTTTAAAAAAATACCAGCCTCCCCAAATGTGTGGTAAAAGAAAGTGATTTGAATTATGACAGAAAGAACAGTCCGACAAGCAGGAAAAAAAGCAAGAAAGAACAATGTTACATAAACTTTAAAAAGCAAACAAATAGACTTGGGGGAAAGTATAAAAGAAAAATGTGTACAATTTATGAATAAACTTTTCATTAAAAATATTTCCAGGGCTTAAAATGTTAATTATGAAAGTAAACAAAGAGATTCTAAACACTACATAAACAGCACACAGGAATGCAGATTAAATTTTAATTAAAATGTGGCTTATCTTCTTGAGTTATAAAATTAATGCTTCATACTTTATATAATGAAGATTAGAAGTACTAAAGACATTTAGATTCAGAAGTAAAGGGGGAGAGGAGTAGGTCTCTGTTAAATCTCTAAAAATAAGCTTGTTGGGAGCTGGTTTGATTTAGTATTGTAATCTTAGCATTTTCTAAATGGGAGAACAACTATTGAATTAAATTAATCTCTGGAAAGATCAATGATCACATGATAGAGATAAGCAACTCTCTTCATTTTGGGGTTTGAGAAGTTGGGGATAGTCCTATGATTTTATTTTCTGAGGGAACCATTAGTGAGAAAAGCCCCTTTGCCAATGCATATTAGAAACTGATTTCCAATTTAGTCTTAGAGGGTTTTCTGGAGGACTGAGTGGTTTAGTGACTTGGCAAGGTCAAGTAGCAGAGTCAGAACTGTAATCTAAGACTAGTATATCTTTGGGCTTCTCCCATTGCTACATTAGAAAGATTTGCTTAGTAGGGGGGAAATGTCATGGATTTCTGACATTCCAGTCCTGAATTCCTCAATTAATCATGAGGAAAGTGTATTTACAAGGCTACAAATTATTAGAACTCCTATTGTATTAGCTGTTTCTAGAATACTTCAGAAGATCAAGCAATCAATAACAATAAGAGACAACTAAGTTAGATGATATTACAGTAGGCTTTAGGGATACAAAGACAATAATGAAACAATTTGTTTCTTTAAGAAACATTCATTCTTTCATGGAAGACAACAAGTACATCTAAGTAGACATACAATACTTCAAAAATGTAAATTGACTTGGTGGTTAATGTTACTATAGTGCAACTCCATGAATTCAGAATAGCTTTGTGTAAGTAGATTTCAAGTGAACTTGAAATAAAGAAATAAAGGAAACATTATATATAGCAACAACAATATTGCTTGATAAATGACTTCTACATGTACACCTAGAGAAAAAAACTTCTAAGTAGAAATATTAGATATAGGTCGACATCCATCTATCTGTGCATCTATGCATCCATCTATCCATCCAGCTATCTATTCATCTATCTATCTATCTATCTATCTATCTATCTATCTATCTATCTATCTATTCATCTATCTATCTTTTCTGTCTATTTTTCTAGATAGATATAGTTGAATGATGCCTTCTCTAATGGGGGAAGAGAAGGGAGAGAGGAAGTTCACTGATTATTTTAATGTAACAAAGAAATTTTTTAAAGGAGCTAGGAATCAAGTTAGATGGCTCAGTCGATAAAGCTCTGGGTATGGAGTCAGGAAGACCTGAATTCAAATCCTGCCTTAGAAAATTACTAACTCTGTAAACTTGGGAAATTCTTTTAACCTCTCTTTGTCCTGAAGGCAGCTAGGTGGTTTGGTGGATAGAATGCTGGGCTTGGAGTCAGGAAGACAACATTACTTATATGACTACCTGTGTGATCCTGGGCAAGTCATTTAACCTCTTTTCCCCATAATCCACTGAAAAAGGAAGTGGCAAACCACTCCAATCTTTGCCAAGAAAACCCCATAAAAAGTCACAGAGTGTTAGACTTGGCAGAACAAGTGAACAAGGAATATTTATTAGGGACCTAATATGTGTCACCCATTTTGCTAAGTATACAATATATCTTATCGATATAGTTAATCCTCCTAATGGTATTATATGTATGTTTGCCAGTGTCCTGTAATATACTCTATAGGAGATCCTATACAACACATGGTTCTTTTAACATTTCATGTGTTCACTATATTTTAGCAAATAGTAATTCATAATTCATATTATCTCAATGTTTCAGAGGTAAGTAGCAGCAGGTAGACAATTGCTTGTCTTTGCAATTCTCTCACTTCCTTTCAAATGATGACTTGTTCCTTAAGTTGGGCATATACTTGTTCAAGTCATTTTTAAAGTAGCTGAAAGGTTTGGTGGAAAGAGTAATAGCTCCAAAGTCAGGAAGACCTAGGTTCAAATTTTACCTCAGATATGTCCTAGCAATGTGACCCCAGAGAAATCATTCAACCTTTGTCATCCTCAGTTTTCTCAACCATAAAAATGGGAATGATAATATAGCATTTATTTCACAAAGTTGTTGTGAGAATAATAAATTCCAGTGGTTGCTGGGTTTATGCCCCAAAGGGATAATAAGTAAAAAGACTTGTACAAGAATATTCATAGCTGCACTCTGTGGTGGCAAAAAATTGGAAAATGAGGGGATGCCCTTCCATCAGGGAACGGCTGAACAAATTATGGTATCTGATGGTGATGGAATACTATTGTGCCCAGAGGAATAATGACCTGCAGGAATTCCATGTGAACTGGAATGACCTCCAGGAATTGATGCAGAGTGAAAGGAGCAGAACCTGGAGAACATTGTACACAGAGACTGATACACTGTGGCACAATCTAATATAATGGACTTCTCTACTAGCAGCAATGCAATAATTCAAGAGAATTCTGAGGCACTTACGAGAAAGAATTCTATCCACAACCAGAGAAAGATCTGTGGGAGTAGGAACATAGAAGAATAACAACTGCTTGATTACATGGGTTGAGGGGATATGTCTGGGTATATAGAATATAAATGATCAACCTAGTGCAAATATCAATAATGTGGAAATAGGTCTTGATTAATGACATGTGGAATTGCTCATGGCTAAGGAAGGGGGATCGGAGGATGGGAGGGAAAGAACATGAATCAAGTAACCATGGAAAAATACTTTAAATTAATTAAGTAAAAATTTTCAAATCACAAAAAAATATTTAATTAAAATTAAATAAATTCCAATGTTTTCCCTAACACCTCTAGTAGCAAATACAAATCCCCTTTTTGGAATTCAAAGCCCCTCACTATTTAGCTCCCCCTTCCCAACACATATACTTTTCTAGGAGTTTTATGCCTATGCCAAATACTCTTTTATCCAATGACACAAATCTTCATGTGTTCTACCAAGAAATCATCAACTCTTGGGTTTGAGCATTTTCCCTGGCTGTCCTCCATGTCTGCATTGTTTTCCTATTACATCTCTATATACTGCCTTCCTTGGCTTCCTTTAAATCACAATTAAAATCTCATCTTCCACAGGAAGTTTTTCTCAATCTCTCTTAATTCCAGTTTCTTCCCCCCTCTTAAATTTTTATAATTTATTCTTTATATAGCTTGTTTGTATGTATGTGTTTGTTGTTATCTTCCCTAATAGATGACTGTGAGCTCCCTGAGGGCAGGGACTGTCTTTTGATGCTTGTTGTATAATTAGCACAATGAGTGACACATACTAGGTCCCTAATAAATTTGATTGAGTGATTGAAAATCAAATGAAATAATATTTGTAAAGTACTTAGCACCATTCCTAGACCATAGCAGGCACTTAATAAATAATTATTTCATGCTTTCTCAATAGTTATTGGCCAGAAGCTACCAGTACATTGGCTTAACTTCTTCTGGAGCTCTCTGGAATCAAAGGACCTAAGTTAAAAGGCTGACTCTGATACTGTATGACCTCAGGCAAGTCACTTAAACTCTTAAAACCAAAATTTTCTCATCTAAAAAGGGGGTCATGTTTAATGCCCTATGAAGTCTCTTGCAATTGTAAAAGGTACATATATATTATAATACTCAAATGATTCTATGATCCTCTTCAAAAGAACTGGTCTTAAAAGTCCATAAATTCTTCAGAAGAATTATCTTTTTGACAAGAAATACACATGGATATGGTCAGCATCTATGATATGTATTAATTTAGGGACATAGGACAAAGCAAAAATTTGAGTGGTCTCAAAATTCGTAAAGCTTGCAATCAAGTACCATCTTTGACATGTGTCAGCTGTATGACCCTGGGAAAGTCACTAACTTCTCAGTGCTCTGGGTTTTTAAAGAAATGAAACAAAATGGTGATAGTGATTTGATACCCACATAACTAATGGTTGCTAAGGTTCTTTATTTGGTTTTGTTTTCTTATTGCTACATTGGGGAAAAGAGGAAGCTCAAAAAAAGGGGTAGGATTGTTTTCCTAATGCATCAGATGATAAATGGCACCAGAGAGAAGTCAGGCAAGAATGATCAGTTTCTGTATTGTTTGCCTTCTCTATCACAGGAAAATGATCTTTGACTAAGAAGAACAGAACAGAATACATATACCTAATAGCTAACAGCTAAGATAAGTAAGGAGGGAGAAAGAAAACACTTAGCTGTCCTAGATAAATTTAAATTGCTTGGTCGAGATATAACTATATTTTTGAGACCTGAAAAGGCTGATGGATGGAACTGTTTAGCTACTTTTGGTGATAGAACTAGGTCTGAATACAATGAAGCCCATAACTAATGTGAAAAATGCAAATGATGATGAATCTCATGAAAGATAAAGGGCAACTAGAGTGGCCCTGCAGGAATTAAGAAGGCACAAATTGTCTGTATTTTCAAAAAAAGGGGAGGGAGAATAGCCAATAAAATCGATAAGCCAGGAAACCTGACTATAATTCTAAGCAGAATTCTGGGATTTGAGACTTAAAGAGAGGCAGGATAGTACCTGTAGCAATGAACAGAAGACCAGCTACAAAATCTAAGAAAGGAAGACTCAAGTCCCACCTCTGGCACATAGTTGTTATTGAGTTATTTCAATCAAGTCTGATTCTTCATGACCTCATTTGGGATTTTCTTGGCAGAGATACTCAAGTGGTTTGTCATTTTGTCTTCCATCTCATTTTATAGAAGAAAAACTGAGGCAAAAGGGTTAATTGACTTACCCAAGGTCAAACAACTTGTGAGTGTCTAAGGTGGGAACTGAACTCGGGGTCTTCCTCACTAGATCTAGCACTGTATCAACTATACCACCTAGCACTCCCCTGACACAAAGTGGCAACCACTTATCATGTCCAGACAACTCAATGCTCCCAGAAACTCTCTAATGCAATAACTTTCATAGTTTCCTCACATAGAATTCCCAGTACTACTAAAATTGTAAGTCAGGGCCAAATAGAGAAACAAATAAGAAAATCAATAAACAAATACTGAAGAGATGTTAAGTGGACATTTTATAAAGGAAGTATTGATCATAAAGAATTAGCATGGTTTCATCAATAACACATCATGCCAGATTAACCTTTCCTATTTGAAAGGATTACTAAATTGATACATCAGGTTAATGCTATAGATGTAGCCTATCTAGATTTTAGCAAAACAAAACATTTCTGAGAGCATCTCATTCTCTTCTTATAAGAAGGAGGGAGAAATGCCTGTCAGGCAATAGTATAATTAGGCAGCTTCAAAAATGGTTGAATGATCAGATTCAAAGGGTAGTCATAAATGCTTTTCTGTCAGCTTGGAACGAGGTAAACAATGAATGCTCAAGGGATCTGGTCTTGGCTCTCTGATGCTTAACATCTATGTCTATGGCTACAATAAAGGTAGAAATGGGTTCTGTATAAAACTGGCCAATAATGCAGTGTTGGGAGGGAGGGCAAGCACACTGGATTACAATAATAATCCAAACAAAATTTTAACTCATTGAAGATAAAATTAAATTTAATAAGCTGTAATTTAATAGTGAAGATGTAAAGCATTATCTGCCTTAAAAAATGGACACAATAAGAACAGCATGGAATGACAGGATTTAGCAGTAGTTTGCCTAAAGATTATATATATATATATATATATATATACACACATAAATTTGTTATATTTTTGATATATATAACAAATTTTATTTATATACTTACTTATACATTTTCCATATAAAATATACACATATATGTGCATATATATATATATACATATATATATGTATTTGGATTTTAGAGAACAGCTCTCTCAATATGAGTTGAGTATTATATGGAAACCAAAAAAGCTAATATAACTTTGGGCTACATTAAGTGGTACATAGTCTTTTTTTTTTTTCTAAATCCTTGCCTTCTGTCTTGGAATCAATACTGCATATTGATTCCAAGGCAGAAGAGTGTTAAGGGCTAGGAAATGGGGGTTAAGTGAGTTGCCCAGGGTAACCTAGACCTAGTCTGAGGTCAAATTTGAAACCAGGACTTCCTGTCTCTGGGTCTAGATCTCAATCCACTGAGCCACCTATCTGCCACCAGTGTTACATAGACTTAAGGAATAAAGACACTATTCTGGTCATACTACATCTGGAATATCTGTTCAGTTCTGGGCTCTAGAATTTAGATAGGGTAGGTAGTGTTAGGCTTTTGAATTAAGGTTCTTAACTTAGGATTCCTCTCAGATGGGTGAATGAACCTGGATGGAGTTAACTTTTCTTGATTTTTCCTAACCCTTTCTTTCCTCTGAAATTGATATAACTTTTATTTAAGGCATTTATAAACATGTTTCTCAGAAGAGGTCCACAGGATTTGCCAGTGTCGGACTATTGATAAATCCATCTCTCTCTCTCTCTCTCTCTCTCTCTCTCTCTCTCTCTCTCACTCTTTTTTTCTCTCTCTCTTTCTCAAAATACAATGAATTGTGAGTTGCCTTGAGACGTAATTGGTTCTGGCTCATTGGGGCTCTTTAAGCAAAAGATTGATAGTTGCTTTTGGAGCATGATATAGTGGTTATTCTTTTTCCTGATATATCTTTAAAAAGCTACAACCCTCAAATTTCTAACTTGGCAATTCTGTGAATAACCATTCAGCCTATAAGAAATTAAAGCTGGGAAAGCAAAACAAAGAACACTATTTCCTTCATGTCTGCCTTTAATCACTGTTTACAATGGGTCTGGCTTTTGGGGGAAAATAATTTCATATTTTCTGAGACTTTGGATCCTTTTCTTATCTAGTCACCTAGCAAAAGATTTTTGGGAGAGGAAATTGTGAACCAGCCACAGTTAACAGTTAATAGAAGATCATTTTTTTTACCTACTCAGTTCATATAATAATAATAAAAAGAATTTAATCTAATCCTGATTCAAGTTCCTTACAAGACCAGCCTAGCATATCTAAACATATTTAAAAAATTAAAATGATACTGATCCATCAAGTATCTGAAACAATGTGATGTTCTTCTGACCTTGGTTTTTCTAGTATCCATTGGCTAATAGTAGGCCTGAATTTTAAGATTAGTATTTTGCCAAAACTACATTGGGAAATCAAAATTGAAATACTAGCTTCTGTATGGGTCATTTTTCTGCATGAAGGCAGCTGCCTGAATGAAGCAATTCACCTTAGTCAGACTGGATTATTTATCAGAAGAATCATAATGGTAAATGATAGCCATTCAGATAGAGTTAGAGCAATTTTCTTATACCTCTAACCAAGGTGCCAACTTTATTTGTTATATTTCATACTTATCTCCATCTTGGTGATTAATATTCTATACCAGGTTGAAAACGGCCATTTTTTACTAGGATTTATTCTGAAAATCAAAATTGCTATGTGGTCACAAATATTACTGGAAAGGACAGGTTATGGAAATGAGAAAATCATGGAGCAAATATGTCTCCATGGAGGTATATTGGATATGGACTAGACTTGGGACCAGAGGAATCTAAACTTGAATCTCACTTCCAGCATTTACTTGCTATGTAATCAAGGGGAATTCACCCCTTCTGGGCTTTCCCCTTAAGTCTAATGTGTATAATAATACTTGAGTTACTCTCTCAAAGAATTTGAGAAAATAACTTTGTAAATTTAAGAAACATTTTATAGTGAATATGTTATGAGTGAATTATGAAAGAGTTTTAATGAACGAATTCCATGGGAGAGACTATCCCCATCTGGGAGTTTCCTTTGTCCATTAAATCTGAGGTCAGCCTATATCCAATCCCTGATTCCAAATTTTATCTCTTGAGAATCACTGACTTTTTAAAAACACCTGCCCTTTATGCACTAATATATAATGGCCAAGATTAAATCAGTCTTGACTTCCCTCTCTCTTCTTGAGCAATCACAGAAATATCCATCATATAATATCAGATATAGAAGGGAAAAAATCAATTAATTCAGCTCAGAGTTAATGAGAATATTCCTAAAAATATATCTGAGATGAAGTATTACCTCTTTCTGAATATATCTAGTAGTGAGGATTTCACTACTTTCTGAGGAAATTCATTCCACATTCAGATACCTCTGTTGGGAGATTTCATTCCTTCCTTCTTTCTCTCCTTCCTTCCCTTCTTTCCCTCCTTCCTTCCCTTCTTACCCTCCTCCCTTCTTTCTCTCTTTCTTTCTTTCTTTCTCTCTCTCTCTCTTTCTTTCTTTCTTTCTTTCTTTCTCTCTTTCTCTCTTTCTTTCTTTCTTTCTTTCTTTCTTTCTTTCTTTCTTTCTTTCTTTCTTTCTTTCTTTCTTTCTTTCTTTCTTTCTTTCTTTCTTTCTTTCTTTCTTTCTTTCTTTCTTCCTTTCTTCCTTTTCTCTTTCCTTCCCCTCTTTACCTCTCCTTCCCTCCTTCTTTCAATATTTCCCTTTCCTCTTTCCTTCCCTTCCTCCTTCCTTTCTTTCCTTCTTTCTTTCTTCCCCTCTTTCCTCCCCTCTCTCCTTCCTTCCTCTTTTATTCATCATATCTAAACCTACCCCCTTGTATCTTCCATATTAAGAAACCATTGTTTCTACTTCTATTGTGTAGCCAAGTAAAACAAATTTCATCCCCTTTTCACAGAGTAATCATTCAAATGTCCAAAGACAGTTTGTTCTTTATGCATTCTCCAGTCAAAATATTCTTACTCCTTTCAATCAGTCACTGTAGGGAAATATTCTTCGATTTTAGTGCCAAGCTGGAAACAACTGGTAACATTAAAACACAGTATCTGAGGTTACTAGTTACTGTGTTACTAGTTCAGCTAGTTACTGGGAAAAAAAGTGAAGAAAAGAAGGAAGGAAGGAAGGAAGGAAGGAAGGAAGGAAGGAAGGAAGGAAGGAAGGAAGGAAGGAAGGAAGGAAGGAAGGAAGGAAGGAAGGAAGGAAGGAAGGAAGGAAGAGAGAGAGAGAGAGAGAGAGAGAGAGAGAGAAAGAGGGAAAGAGAGGTATCTCTTGGTGAAGTAACACCTTCCAATGTTCCAATGAAGCTGTTTAACAACCACCCTGCCACTTACAGTCTCAGTCCCTGGGGGAGTGAAGACTATAGGGCTTGAACCTATGTACTTTTGACTTTGTGGCATGTTCTTTATGCTAACCCTTGATTGCCATTTTTGCCAAAAAGATTTATTAAGTTCAAATATAACTAAGTTCTCAAAAAATCAGGAAACTAATAGAACTTGATGGGAAACAAGAGGCCAGATTGTCTGGGACAATACCAGATGAAGATTTGTGGACAAGTAGGATAAAACCTCCTAATGGCATTGACTATATCTCATTTTTTAAAATTTGTACCATGAAAGCTTGGCATGGTACCTGGCACCTTGTAGTGCATTGTAGGCTTGTGGATAAATTTGCTGATCCTTTCCCAGAGGTACAAATCTCTGAAGACTAGTTTATTTTTAAAAATATATTTCCCTCATTTAAAAATAATAATTATAAGGTCTCTCAACTAGAATATTGTAATTCCAATAAAATTAAAATTTATGATGTTATTGAAACTAAAGGGAAAAAAGGTGTGATGAGAGGATCTCTTGACACAAGAATCTAGTTCAGAGTAGGAGAACAGATTATTGAGACCTAAATGATCCCATTTTATCTCACAGTTATGGTACTTTACGTATTGATACTATTAGCTTTCTCATTCTAATATCTTGCATATAGAAAGCATTTTTTTAGACATGATTAGTTCTATCTAGAAGGGGCTGGCCTTGGCACCAATAGGACCTACCTCTGACACATACTGGCTTTGTAATTTTAGGCAAATCACTTAAACTAACACGGACCAAGATGAGACTATAAGAATTTTAGTTGTCAACTAGTTGCCAATCTGCATTGATAAAGGGAGTTTCTTCAATATAAGTTCTCTACATATCTATCTTTCTTTCCTTTTCTTTCTTCTTTTTTTTTCATTCCATCTCTCTCCTGTTCTATTTCTCTTTTTTCCTGTATGTGTGTTCATGTGTGAGTGTGTGTAGTCAAAGATAGATAGATTAATAGACAAATGATAGCTAGAAAAGATCAACAGATAGACAGGAAGATTTGTATAGATATTATATGTATATATTATATACTAAATGCCATAAAAATATTTTATTTCATTAAGAAAATAGCTATGAAAAATGCAAGAATTTTTGAATAGCATAGCATGGCATAATGAATAGATTCCTGTCCTTAGAGTCACTTAGAATTGAGTTCAAATCCTGACACTGGCACAAACTGCCTGTGAGACCATAGCCATGTCTTTTAACTCCAGACAACTATCTGAAAATATAAGTAGCAGATGAGCTACTCATATGCATTGTTGGAAGTAATGTCCATAAGTGAAGTTCCCTTCAGTGATAAAATCACAAATCTGAAGGCTGCCTAGTTGTCTCTTTCTGCTACTTTCCTTATAATATAAACAAATAAACTTTTAATCAGCCTTGGAATCCATTGACAAGATTGTTTCTAATTATATGATTGCATTATAGAGCTCAGGATATTAATGCTTATTCAAAGCCTGCTTCATTATACTATCAGTAACATCAGAATGAGCAAAAGAAATGGAAATCCTTAAGATTATAAACAACATGGAATGACAAGTTGCTATCCATTGGGACCATTAGCCATCATCATGGAAAAGTACTCAATGCATATCCTCAAGTGATATAGAACATAGGAAGGCAAGCACTTTCCACAATGCTGATGATAAAATTTTATTATCTCTGGCTAGGAAATAACATGAATAACTGAATTTGTCAGAGAAGTATGGCCAGAGAGAACAACTCAGCAGAAACGGTAGTGATTTTAGAATGATTTTATTTGGGACACCTTGAGGATATTTCTCTGTGTCTCCCCAGTGCCTAGTTCGGAGGAGATACTTAATAAAGGCTGGCATTTTAATGGGCTATATTAAATAATCCCACTCAACAAGAAAGTAGATTTAACCATTTGTGCCTGATTTTGGTCATTCCCTTATCCCAGGAAATCGAATTTCAAACATGCACATTCTACAGGGCTCCTTCTGAAATTGGTGAGATTGGTCAGGTTGGACAAGTGGCAAAAAGCTGTCAGTTAGACTTCAGATTAAAAGCATCTCCATATTGCAAAACTTGGTTTTAACTTGGGTTTCAACCAAGTACTTGTGTGAATTTTGGAATTCCAGCAGCTAGAACACTTGGCAGGTAGGTGGTACAGTAGATAGAATGCCAGGCCTGGAGTTGGGAAAACATGAGTTCAAAACTGGATTCATATAATAGCTAAGTGATCTTGGGCAAGTCAAACTCTGTTTGCCTTAATTTCCTCATCTGTAAAATGGGGTTGATAATAATAGAATATATCTTTCACAATAATGGTGAAGATCAAATGAGATGATATTGCAGATGAGGAAAATGAGGCAGACAGAGGTTAAATTACTTAACCTGGGTTTCACAGCTATTCTGAGCCCCAATTTGAACTCAGGACTTTCTGATTCCAAGTCTAGCCTTCTATCCACTTCTTCACCTAGCTGGTAAAAACTACTAAAATAACATTCCTTACTCACTACCCTTTAACCCTTGTGTAATATCTTTAAGGTGTTCATTATTTTTAGGACATGTTGGATTCTTTTTAATCCCATTTAGGGTTTTCTTGGCAAAGCTACCAAAGTGGTTTTTGCCATTTTCTATCTCCATTAAATTTTACAGATAAGGAAAACTGAGGCCAATGGGATTAAGTGACTTGTTCAGGGTCACAAAACCAGAAAGTACTTGGGGTCAGATTTGAACTGTCTTCCTGACTCAAGTATTGACACTATACACTGTGACATCTAGCTATTCACTGTGACAACTAGCCATTCTTCCTATTATCTACTATGTTCAAGACCTTCTTTATTCAGAGGTCTGCCTGCCTCCTCAATGTCTTTATCTTTGCTCTTCCATATATCCCTACTCTGAATTCCTTGTCATTGCTTGTTAAATTTCTAGCCACCTGGAGATGGGAGGTTCTGGGTTCAAATAAAACCTCAGTTACTTCCTATCTTTGTGATCTTGGGCAAGTCATTTAGCCCCCCTTCCTTAGTTTTTTCCTTCTCTTGTGCCTTGGAATCAAAACATAACATTGATTCTTAGATAGAAGTTAAGGGTTTCAAAAGTGTTTTTCTACTCATTATTTAGCACACATTTCAATGCAAGATCCTTCTTGATGCTATTCTTTCAGTAATGATCTTTCTACCTTACACTTTACAAAGTACTTTAGTATTTCTGTACCTTTCCAATGTATTTACCATTTAATTTTTTATTATAGTTACCTATGTGAATATTTTGACAGCTAGGAGGTATAGTGAATGAAGAACCAGATCCAGAGTCAGGAAGACCTGAATTTTAATCCTATCTCAGACATTGACTAATTGTATGACCCTAGGTAAGTCATTTAACTCTATTTGATTCACTTTCCTCTTTTGTAAAAATAAACCAAAATAAACCAGAGAAGGAAATAGCAAACCACTCACTCCACTACCTTTGTCAAGAAAATATCAGTCAGAGGGCAGCTGGGTGGCTCAGTGGATTGAGAACCAGGCCTAGAGATGGGAGGTTCTAGGTTCAAATCTGACCTCAGACACTTCCCAGCTGTGTGACCCTGGGGAAGTCACTTGACCCCCTTGCCTAGCCCTTACCACTCTTCTGTCTTGGAGCCAATCCACAGTATTGACTCCGAGACGGAATGTAAGGGTTTAAAAAAAAAAGAAAGAAAGAAAACATCAGTCAAACACAACTAAACTGACTGAATAACAAAATGTTGGTACCTTAACCTAGGCTAGACTAAAAGTTAATTCAGAGAAAGTACAAAGTTGGATTTTTAGTTTAGCTTTTTAGTAGTTGTTTTTTCTTTATTAAACTTTCCCTCCAGAATAATGTTATCTCCTTCATGTTTCCTATGTTCCAGTCAAAGTGTTCCACTTGTTCTTGGAAAACTCTGCCTCCTCACCTTCATTGCCTGAAATCCCTGGCTCCCTCCTTCCAGGCTCAACTCTGATACTATCACCTATATGAGGTCCATTCTATTCATCCCGGTTGTTAGTGCTGTCCTCTTTATATCTGGTTTTATTCAGTCCTTTTCATTCTTTTCTAACTCTCTGAGATCCCATTTCAATTTTTCATGGCAAAGATGCTGTTGTTTTGCGTCCATGAGAGTAGAGATATTTTAATTTTATCCCTGTATCTCAAGTGCTTATCATAGTGCTTAGTATCTGCTTAATAAATGCTTGTCAAAATTTAATTGATTTCTGTTTAGGAAATGAGCCAATACTATTTTACTAGCTATCATTGCTAGAGAGGTAGTCAGTGGGCACAATGGATAGATAGAATGTTAGGACTGGAGTCAGGAAGACTCAAATTAAAAGTCTCACAGATTTGCTAATTTTATGAACTCTGGACAAGCCACTTCAATTCTTTTTGCCTCAGTTCTCTCAACTGCAAAATGGACATAATTAACAGATTTACATCCCAGGATTGTTTTAAGGATCAAATGAA
This sequence comes from Monodelphis domestica, assembly GCF_027887165.1. NCBI lineage: Eukaryota > Metazoa > Chordata > Mammalia > Didelphimorphia > Didelphidae > Monodelphis > Monodelphis domestica. The sequence goes on along the minus strand of NC_077231.1, from coordinate 56,982,284 downwards.
ATAATATATGTAGTAAGATGTTTAGCATAGTACCTGGCACCCAAAACATAGTAGTCATTTAATAAATGCTTTTATTTCTTTCCTTCCTATAAATGGGAACTTACTATGTTTTACTATTTTTTACGTCTTGTCTAGATATATTTTTTCAGTTATAAAATTCCTAAAAATCATAATTCCTCTCTGTTAACAGTATTTCTTTTCTTTAACATATAATAGTCTGAGGACAGTAGAGAAATTCTTTGAGAAAACTAAAAAAATTTCCCATCAATTCTTTCAGTATGGGTTAAATTGGAAGTCAATCTCTTTAATTAAAATCTATAAGTGAAAGATTTTTATCTTCCAACTTCTTTGTGACAGCACAAATGAGAAAATCTGGACTACTACCAGCCAGAGCTTTATGAAGCCCTACTGTCAAAGTCTGTAAAAGGAAGATACATTTTCTATTGTTTAAACACTCATCTGCCTGATACAATTTCTATGTCTTAGAATCAATTGCTATAAACATACCTTTTGTTCTGCTGTCATGGTTAAGCTTTGTAGTCGGCCAGTCATATTCCCTAAGCTCTTTTCAAAAGCTGCTACGAGATGGGCCTGTGAAAGAAATGGAAGAAATATTTTAAATGTTATCCAAGTCTTATGTGAATGGGTGAATGGAAGAATAACCTTCATTGGATAAATGCTTATTATCAGATATTATCTTTAGCTACACCACACTCATAATCTTTATGCTGGACTTTAAATATTTATTAAGTATCTAATACATTCCAGAAACTATGCTAAGCTTTAGAGATATAAAAGGAGGCAAAAGGTAGTTCTTGCCCTAAAGGAGCTTATAATCTATTAGTATTAGAAGGATCTGCATTCAATTAATGCAGAATCTTATTACAGATGTGCCCCTGGGCAATTCTCCTTACCTTTCTGTGCCTCAGGTTCCTCATCTGTAAAATGAGAGCTGTGTACTCAATACCCTCTAGATGTATGTTCTGAAGAGAAGTGCTATTTTAATCTTCTTTTGATGTAAGTTTTCTTTGACCATTTTCCAACTCTATGAGCTCATTCTTTCAGTCCCTGGACAGCTCCTTTGAATTCTAATACTAGTGGGAATAGAACCTTACAATTACTCACTCCTTCTGATTCCCCCATGACAGAAAGAGCTGACACTGAAATTTGCTGGACATAGTTCTAAGTGGCCAACTTTCCAGAAGCAAAGCTCTAAAGGAGATTGTTCAAATGGTCTAGGAGAACATGTCTCCCAGTTTTATGCTCCCCCAATGACCTTTGACAATACAGTTAACTTTTCTGCATTAACAATCATCTTCAAGTGTGAGACATCTGCTGTCAGACATAACATTAGCTTTCTTCTTTTTCTAGTTTCAAAGAATTGAGCCTACAAAATTTATCTTTGCTTTCAAAACCATTTTCAATAAAAGGGTTCAGTTCTTTTTTCCTCCTCTTCCAATTGAGGCAAGAAACAGCTATTCATGGGAAATCCCACTCATTCGGCAGCATTTTTTTAAACTTGTTTTTCTTTTTAGACTTGGCGATTTCATTTAAAACTTCAGAGAAGATACAATAAAAAAAACATTTCTTTTGTATTATGACCTTAAACACTAATACACCAAAAAAAAATTCAATTCATTGGAGGAAAAAATATATATGTACCTGTGATACTAAGTACTATGGATCCAGCTGTAGGCAAAGTGCTGGGCCTGAAGTCAGAAAAACTAATTTTCCTGAGTTTAAATCAGATCTTAGACAATTACTATCTGTGTGACTGTAGGCAAGACACTTTGCCCTTTTTGCCTCAGTTTTCTCAACTGTAAAATGAACTGGAGTAGATAATGGCAAACCACTCCAATATCTTTGCCAAGAAAACCTCAAATGCATTCACAAGAGTTGGACACAACTGAACAACATTTAATCAGGAAGAGTTGTTTCATTTTTTAAAGTATCTATTAAATATAATATTTTATCAAAGTTTTCTTGTTTATGAGTCAAGAAAGTTAAGAAGACCTGATAAAAACAACACACAAGTAAGAAGTATTTTGATAAAAGACATTATGCATACTTAGATATTAAACCACAACATAACTAAAAGTAAAGAATATTGAGAATGTTTTCATCCAAAGAGTTTATCTGGAATCTTTCCATCCTCCTGTATTTGGGAAGAAATAGAATTAAAAAATTATTCTATTTTTAAGTATCTGAAAAAAAAGAGATACCATGATCTGTAACATTAATATATTCTAATGATTAATACTCATTTTGGTTTATAGAAAATCTGGGGTTTCATATGCTAAGATATTCAATTTCTCAGGGCTCAGTTCGTCATCTATAAAATAAAAGACTAGAAAGGATGATATTTATGAGCCCCCTAATTATCAAATGTGAACCAATGAAGCTTTCCTAAGTATTACAACCAATATTTAAGGGATAGAAGCAGCCATCAGTCATTACTGGCTTAGCATTCTTTCTTTCATGGATTAGACTTTCATTCCCAGTGTTTTGTTTACTTCTAGTCTTTCAGTTTCTGACTCCTGACTTTCAGGAAAGAGGATGATGAGGGGTGGTAGTGGGGAAGAAGAGACATGGCTATAGAGAATGTTGTTCATCCAGGCTTCACTCAAACTCTATATTTATTCCTAAGTCATAGCTTAAACCAGACTGTTTTTAATTCCCTAGAAATAGGGAAGAAAAGACAGAATATCATATTCTGACAAAATACTTAGGAAAGTCCTTCCAGATAATTGATACAGTGATGAATCTGGGAAAGAAGTGCTTATTAACCTTTCACTACAATTTTATAATAATCAACAGCAGTGTCATCAGGGATGGTGATTTCTGTTATCAATACTATTCCACTTTTGTCAAATAATTGCACAACTAAGCAATTTTTGTTTATTATAAGATGAACTGAATTTCAATAGTGGACTAGTGGAGAAATTTCCAGTTTCTTATAAATATATATCCAGGGGAATATTTCTCTTTAAAAATTAAACTATTGCTTGTGGATTTACATGAAATTTTGTTTTGTTTGTTTCTTTTTTTTTTCAAGAGAGCTGTGTAAACAAGAGAGAAATGTTCAATAGGAATGGAAAAAAAGGGAGGGGGGTCATTGTTCAGTCTCTGATATACATTCACTATTCATCCAAAAAGGAAAGTGCACTGATAAATAATAAACAAAGCAGTAGGAATGTGAAATTAGGAATTTCTTCCTAAATTCTTTGCAAGAAAAGGAAATATAATAAATTCTTTAATAGTCAGAAGGCTTATAACTTTCAAATACTCACATAAAGACTCATAGATGGCTTAGTTCTTTCTCTAAAATAAATATTCCCACTTAATTCATTGTTCTGAACATACAGCTGAGTGACGAAAGTGGGTATTTACTAGGATACTATATAGTAATCATGTCTAGTTTAATAGAATTGAATCAGGAATTGGGATGAGGAGGGAAGTGGCCAAAATTGGTAAAAAAATTATAGCTTTGGGTAATTTTTGTCCTCTCTAATGCTTTACATATTTCTTAAATGATCACTGTCACCTTTGGTGTATACATTCATTGGGAGAAGAGATATAATTTTTGTATAATAAATAATTTGAGATCCCAAGTTCAAAACTTCCCTCAAATAAATATAGAAGAAACTAGGATTATAAGTCTGATCAAAATAAACACTCCTGAAAAAGATTTGGTATGCACATTCAGATGTCAAAGGAGGGCACTCTACAAAATAATCAATTCTTTTGTCATTTATAGGAATATAAAGAAGACTATTTGAAAGATTACATATTCATTAACTTTGCCAAAGGGGTAATATGAAATAGGGCATAGAATTTTGGGCTCAGAAGTCAAGGAGCCTTGGTTGCAAGATAAATCTGTAATATTCCCTGTTTGCCTTTTGGCAAGTAATTTAACATGAGACTCATTTGCCTGATTTATAAAATTAGAAAGATAACAAATGAATGACCTGTTTCCCATTATTGTCTAATGTATATAAACTATTTTTTCAAACTTTAAAGCACTGTATGAATTTTATGTATCATTTAAAATATTATTTCAATTAATTATTCTATTATCTTTGTACTCTCATGCCCAGAGGATTAGAGGAAACAATAAAATCAAATGCATTCTTCCATGTAAACATGTACCTTGGGCCAGAAAAAATTAATAAGGTTATTGCATAAAGAACATAAATACATTTTTATCCTATTACTTAAATCTTTTGAATACATCCAAGTCAAACTATTTCACAGCAAAATAAACCCTAAGATTTGTTAAATTTTCATAAAGGAAATTTCCAAGGGAAGCTGTTTATTGCTAAAAGGCTATATTCCAAAAATTTATCTTCTAAGACTCCTTGGAATTATAAGGATAAGTGAGTTCACTATCCAAATCAGACCATAAGCAAGCATTGTCCCTAAAGATTAGGAATTTGTGGGTTTTAAAGTTTAATTATAAAGCTGTCATTGCAATTGCGCACAAACTTGAATAAACTACTTCTTCTACTGCTGCCTATTTCATCAAAATAGCAAGAGGAAAACCATAAAAGCAATGATTATTGCTTTAGAGAAATGGGTTATTATAAAGATTAACCTATGGTAGTAGGGGGGTTATTGCGCTATTTTGGAAACTTCAGAGCAGTAAAGAAAATAATTTTTATGCTTTGAGTAAACCTGTGCACAGATTCTCATCAGCTTTGTTTGGCCTGAGGTTTTGGGGGTGGGACAGAGAGAGAAAGAGAGATAGACAGAGAGATAGAGAGACAGAGGTTCAGTTTTCTGATCAACTATACAACAAAATAACATTCCTTAAAGGAAGAAAGTTAAATGGGTCACTTCCATAGTCAAAACCCTTATGCTTTACCCTATGGATTCTCACATAAAGTTTAAAACCCTCCTGGTGTTCAAGATATGCCACAATGAACCTTTTTCAACCTCACAGAAAAACTTTTATCTTGAATTTAACTTTCCATCTCCGAAATCTATATATTAAAAGAAGGCACCACCCATTTCTGGAATGTGTTCCTTCTTCCTTTCCATCTTTTAGGAGCACTAATTTCTTTTCAAGCTACTACTATTATATACTATAAATGATATAGTATAAATGAAACTAAAAATGTTTTCAAAACTATTGGAGCCATTATTATTATTTTCTCCTCATTAGACTTATTAAATTTCCCATCTTCCCCAGCTCAATGATCTATATGCAGTAGGTATTTATATCCTTTTTTTGAATTTCAATGTTAATACACAAGGGTTAACCTTTGGACCCGAATGGTACATTTAAGAAATAGAACTTTTCCAGTCTAGTTGGGACCTAAAGGGGACTTTAGAGAAGATTTAGATCAGCCATCCATTCAATGTCAAAAGGAGTGGAAGCCGATATATAGGACATTTAAAAGAAAGTTGTGAAGGCAAAGCCAAGGGATAATTTTCATCTTTATAATAGTCTTGATGAAAATTAAAGACAAAGTAAACCAATGAGGTTAACAAAAAGCAATGCCATTTATAATACAGGAGAATATGTCCTGTTTAAAATTTTATAGATGTATGATAGCTATGTCACATTATGGATCTTCCTGAGTGTGAAGGAAAGGAAGAGTTATTCTAGCTTTGAGCCTGAATTTTCTTTGACCAATAGGAAGGTTTATAGCCAGTACTCAATTTTGTCCCAGTGATGATGAATCTCTGCTGCTTTTACTTAGATGGAATCTGTCAAAGTAATAGATGAAAAAATATTTTGTAAGCATTAAGGAGTGGGTGTTAATTAATATATATTTATTCTTAATTTCTGATTCCTGCACAATAGCCTGAAGAGATACTCAGAGATAATTTCTTGGGCTATGAACAAATAAAACAGATAACTCAGATAAGCTTGGCCTTTGTTTGTTCTTATATTTTGGAGTGACTTCCCAACTATATGAAAAATACCCACATTGGATATATAGAATTGGTCAATGGCTTCAAATTAAAAAATAATCATGGAATATATTCCATGATTACTTAGATTATTTGAATAATCTCTATTACAGTCATCCAAAGTTACACTTCCTTTTAAACTGACCTATATATGGGAAATAATTTGAATGTGACTTCGAGCCTGAATGGAGAAATTATGATTTCCCTTTGTCAGTGGCTAGTGGTGAGGAAGGGAAAACTGTCAGTTCATTTAACATGAAAAAGCATGTTAAATTTTCTAGTAAACAAAGAGCACACATTTTTCAAGTGAAATATCACTCCCAGGGCTAATTTAACTATATTAAAAATAATTTTAATCTGATGAAAGACAGAAAATGCATCCTTATTCCACATTAATTTAAGGTTTTTTAAAATGTTGATTTTAACCAGTAGCAACATTCAGAATTATCCAAGAGGCTAAGGAAGATCAAGATTCATAAAAGTCTGATTAGCCAATGCCCACTTACTGAATAAGCCAAAACATCATGATGGAAAGACATGGTGTAGGGAAGCTAAGTGGTTTGGTAGATTTATAACCAGGCTTGGAGATGGAAGGATCTGGGTTCAAATCTAGCCTCAGACATTTTCTAGCTGGATGACTCTAGGCAAGTCACTTGATCCCCATTGCCTAGCCTTTAACACTCTTCTATCTTGGAACAAATACACAGTATTGATTCCAAGATGGAAGGTAAAGGAAGGAAGAAAGGAAGGGAGCAAAGAAGCAAGGAAGCAAGGAAGGAAGGAAGCAAGAAAAGGAAGGAAAGAAGGAAGGAAGGAAGGAAAGAAGGGAGAAAGGAAGAAATCAAGAAAGTAAGGAAGCAAGGAAGGAAGGAAGCAAGGAAGGAAGGAATTTTGGAGTCTCAAGAGTCACTGACTCTCCTGTGGCCTTTCCTGTTTGTCCCCTGCTATTGTCTGGCTGTTTACTGAAAGGACATCAGTTTTAAAAGAGTTAAAAAACAGTATTAGTGAAGTTATTACATGTGCTTCCTAGAGGTTCCCTTGATTCGGTACAATTTCACAACCTTTTTATTTTTCCATCACTCAGAGGAGAGAGCAGAAAATCTGAACACATTCTACCAAATATTGACTAAACTATGTCAGGCAAGTAGAAAGTGATAGAAATATCTGCATGTCAAACTAAAAACTACCTTCCTAGAACTAAAATTTATATTTGTTTGCTTACTGAGAAATACTAACGAGAGAAAATGCTGAACTTCAAAAAATCATAAACAGAAACCTATTCTAGAGACAGTGTTTCCATCCATCATATTCAATCTCCCATCTTAGGGCCTTGGCACAGGCAATGGAATGCATCCCATCCTTCAATCTGGAATGTAACAAAAACCTTGCTAGGAAGGATAAGCCTGGTCTTTCTTGAAAAAATAAAACTGCTGGGGTATTGTGGCTTTTAACTTTTTCCCTCTCCATCCTTCCATCCCTATCTTCTCTATTTTCCTCTCCCAAAGGGGAAGAATTTAAATCCTAAACCTCAGAAATAAGAGAAAGGGAAGAAACCATGGCCAGAAGATCAGCAATGTTAAATGCAATGAGAGGTCAAGGAGGATAACAACTGAGAAGAGACCAACAGATTTGATTTGGAAATTAATAGGTCTTGCTGAATTCAGCAGAATTAAATTGTATATGTACTGTCTACACTAATAAAAAAGCCATAACACTTAGATGTTGAGAAGAAAAATAAATAGTTTTTTTTTAGCCAGACAGAAATGTGAAGATAGTTATGTGAAGAAAATGCCTTGGCTCATGTTGAGAGAGCATTACAAATAAATAAAAATAGAACTTTCCCCTCCTTATCCATTTAATGAGATCAATAGAGATCAGTTCAGAGGGAATGAAATGAAACATGAACTATGGATGAAAATTGGCCATGATCAGACTGTCTTCACCTTGAGTGGAAATAATCAAATGTTATGTAAAATCTGTGATGGGTTTTTTTCTGCTCCAAGAAATCCATCTTGGCATTAAGGATCTAAGACTGATTAGCTCCATTCCAGGATTGTTTATAGTTAACAATCAGCTTATGAATGATTCAAGTCCTGGAATACCTTGAAAGACTTTCTTCTCCCTCATAAGACTCATATCTTAACATAGAGCATGGTATCAAGTAGTGGATGGGAACTAGGAATCAGAAACAATGGTTAATATTCTCATTTCTATAAGCAGGTAGTTATAGAACTTTGGGTAGCCCATTTTATACCGTTCCCACCTTAATTTTCCATATTGCTAAAATGTGAGGGCTTGACTAAATTCCCTTTTACTCTAAAATTGGAGTCTTTTACCTTTCTGCCTCTCCCCAATCCTCTGCCTAATATTAAAACCTTTTATTTATATTTTTTGTTTCCTTATCTGTAAATGAAGGAGCTAGAAAAGTTCTCTCTAGCTCTAAATCTATGATCCTTTATTCATGGGCTGCATCTTCTTGTATCCTCCAGCTTCCTCCTAATTCATCCTTCTCACTAATTGTTCATCTGTCTCCCAACATAGCAGTGACCATACATGTCTCTTTCACGATTGAGTAACTAACACCTCAGAAAACCCTAATTGTCCCATACTTTAACTTTCCAATGTTTCTGTCGTGATAGTTTTCAATCCTGAATACCCCTACCACTCAATATTGTGTCATATATGAATCACTATCTCTTCTCATATATATGTGATACACACACACACACACACATACAAACACACATATATATAATATAGAAAGTTCTTTTATTTTAAACCCTGACCTTCAGTCTTGGAATAAATCCTGTGTACCACAGAAGAGTGGTATGGGCTAGGCAATGGAGATTTAGTGTCTTGCCCAGGGTGATATAGCCAGTGAAAGTTCTTTTTGTAAAGGAATAAATTTCACCTAATATAAGCTTAAGTTATATTAATAAAATGTTAACTGAATTGAATTGCATTTTTTATCTCTGCCCACAAAACCCTTGCCCCTCCTCCTTAATTTATCTAGTTCATTGAAAGAATTTTTCTATCTAATGTTCTAGTTGAGACCCTCATCTTTTCTTACCTAAACTATTAAAACTACTTCTTGCTTCATCTTCCTGTTTTCAGTTTATCCTGTCCCTAATCCACATCTTACAATCCAACCGCATAATCTTGCTAATGTAACAACGCTCAGTTCCATTCATTTTTGTGCCCATAAACTTGCAATATCTCCAATTACCTGGTCAAGGGAGTAAAAATTCAAGATCCTGGCATTTAAATTTCTTCCCATTTGCAGCCTATCTCTTATTTCTCTTCATAAATTCTATATTCCTGCTAAACTGAGCTACTCCCCAGTTCCTGGTTCTTGTCTCAACCTCCCCAGTTTCTGATTATGCCATTCCCTCCAGCCAAGAATGGGTACCTTCTTCCCCTGCCTAAATTGACTGACCTAACTTTCCTTATGGCCCAATTCATATAATATAAATATCTCCTGTATGATCCCTTCCTTGACCTCCACCAACGACATGACAATTATCCTATTCGAGTGAAACTGGACCTCTCCTTTGCATTTATTTCATTCTCCTCTATATCTTACTGTACTTATTTATATAGAGATCTTTTCCTCAGTTAAACTGCAAGATCCTTGAAAGAAGTATCTATCCTACAAAAGTAATTCCACAAATCAATCAACCAATCATTAATATTTCTTAATTTAATTTAGTAACCACAAACTAGGCATTTTGGTGATACCAAGAAAGGCAAAAACACTGGCCCTCTCTTCTAGGAATTTACATTAGAATGAAGATGACATGTAAACAAGTATGCCCAAGATATACTCTGAATGGCTAGAAGGTAGTCTAAGAGAAGAGCTTACATTAGCAGTTGTCTGAACAAATAAAGGCCTCCTATAGTATATGGGATTTGAGCCCAGTCTGCAAAACTAAGAGGCAGAAGTGAGTACAACAGAATACAAAGGGAGAAATAAAGACACATTCAAAGAACTGCAGGTCAGTTTATGACTGGAAGAGAATAAAGGTTTCCTCTATGAATTTTTGTCTCATGTAAGTAATATGTATCTTCTTTTAAACATGATGAACATGGAAATGTAATCTGGAAAAAATAAAATTTATATATTTTTTAAATATCCAAAAAACAGAGAAGGGAATGACATTCCACTCTAATATCTTCTCCAAGAAAACCCCAAATGTGGTTAGAGGGTATTGGACAGAATTTAAAACAATTAAACAAAGTGGACTGCAAAGATAAGAATGGGACATGAAAAGCTTTAAATAACAAACAATGGAGTTCATACTTGATTGCAGAGGTAATTGATGGCCACTGGAGATCATTGAATGGATCAGAAGGAAAATCTATGCTTTAGGGGAAAAAAAGGTAGAGAGGTATTTGAAGAAGGAGTCCAAGTAAACTATAGCAATAGCTCAAGATGAAAGAGAGGGGGGCCTGACTTACAGTTGTGTCTGAGTGGAGAGAAGGGGAAGATGTTGAGGTTAAAAAGTATAAGATTTGGCAATGAGAGGTATTGTTAGGGTAAATGAGAGTGAGGAGTTGAAAATGAATCCAAGGTTGTGAAACTGAGACACTAGTGGAATGGTGATGCCTTCAACAGTAAAAAATTATCTAATAATTAAATTCCCTAATCTAATAATTAAATGAACAAAAGTAATCTAATAATTAAAATATACTTTAATTTTAGAAGAGACAAAGATTTGGTGAGAAATAGAGGGACTCTTTCAGATATACTGTGTTTCAGACATCTATGGGACTTCTAGTTTGAGGTGTACAAAAATTTTGTTGTTCAGTTCTTTCAGTCTTGTCTGACTTTGTGATGCCAGTAGGGGTTTTCTTGGCAAAGATAGTGGAGTGGTTTGCCATTTCCTTCTCCAGATCATTTTATAGATGAGGAAACTGAAGCAAACTGGATTAAATGATTATTACATTATATAGCTAGTGTCTGAGGCCAGATTGAATTAGATATCCTTGATTCCAGGCTCAGCACTCTATCTACTATACCACCATGATGCTTGTGTCCAAAAGATAGTGATGATAAGCAAGAAGCCCTCAAGAGAAAGATTTAGGTTGGTTTTACAGATCTGGAAATCTTCTGCACTAAGACTCACAGAAGCCAGATGAGATCACCAAGTGAGATAATAAAAGTGATAAAAATAAAGATGGCCTTGGGCAGTGCATTGGGGAACTACCCAGGATTGGTGTTCATGATGAGAATGAAGAATCAAAAAATTGGGAATGAGAAGTCCTCTTTAGAGAGGAGAAAAACCAGAAGAGATGAGACAATAAGTTTAAAATACTGTAGAGAATTCAAGAAAGGCTGTAAACTCTAGTAGCTCCCTCTGTTACCTCTATGATCAATTCAAACTTCTCTGTTTAGCATGTAAGGCTATTTTCTTCCTAGAACCATCCAAGCTTTTTAGATTTATTACCTCTATCACACACACACACACACACACACACACACACACACACACACACACACACACACACACACACACACACACACACACACACACACACACACACACTGTTATTGTTGTTTTTCAGTTTTGACTTGTATCTCCAGTGCTCTTAGTGCAGTATTGTTTAATCATTTCAATTGTGTTCAACTCTTAGAGACTCATTTGCAGTTTTGTTGGAAAAGATATTGTAGTGGTTTGCCATTTCTCCATTTCATTTTTCACAGATGAAGAACTGAGGCAAACAAGGTCAAGTGACTTACCCTGGGTAACACAGCTAGTAATTATCTGAGGTCATATTTGAACTCAAATAGATAAGCCTTTCTGATTCCAAATCTGGTACTCTAGCCACTTGTCCATTAAATAAAACACTTGAAAATTAAGTAAGTAGCAAAGAATATCTTATACTCATACAAAGAGGCCCACATCACAGCACTGGAATTTCTAAACATTTATTTTATATAAAAAACCAAATATGACTTACATTTGCTGAAAGCTGAGATGTGAGGGTTGCAACCTTTTCTTGTGATGCAACCAGCTCCCTCCGTAGTTTATGAATTTGCTGAATTTGAGGAGAAAAAAATTGAATTGAATTTGCTTCATTAACATTCTCATGAGTGACATCATAAAACAGATATTAAATAGACAAATGATGAAAATAGATGGGGCATTTAATTTAACTTTTATTTTATTTTTTACTATATTCCAGGTGTAATACTAATGACACTAGCAATTAAAAAGGTCTTAAATATGGAAACACTGACAAATTTTTTCATCTCTAGTCAACCTTGTTACATCCAGAGAGGTTTGTTACCAACATACTGATTAGCAAATAATGAGTTTTTTTCAAGCACAATAAATAATAAATGTAGAAGGGTTCCACTCTGAAATATTAGTAAAGGAAAATGAATGAAACTATGTTTGTGTATAGTTAAATATCTACTTGATTATTATATTTTCATTAATTCATTTATTAAGGACAGGTGAATTCGTTTCACTCAGAAGAGATATACTCAGTTAAAGGACATTATTTAAATTAAGATTCTCCCTACAAAAATTCCAAATCTTAAGAGAAAGAAAAACCAAAATTCCATTTATGATATACCTGGAGTGGTGAATAAGATGGAAGAACATAACTATACGTGATTCACAGTTAAAGATAAAAGAATATTTTTCCTTTCCCCTTTACCTCCCTTCTCAAAAAAAGGTATTTTCCTTTCTTATTTTCTATCCTCTTCTATTTAATTTATAGTAACCAAACCACACTAGATAAAAGGTTTTTAGAACATTATTAGTCTCAAACTATTATAAAAATACACTGTGTTGGGTCCTACATTGGCAAAAATGTCTAGATTCTTGTGTGTGTATGTTCTGCTTTTAGAGCTCCCGTGATCTTTTTCTAACTGTTTCTATATATCCAAGTTTGACTTCTTTAAGGTCTGTAGAAAATCCTATAGTTCACATGTACCAAGTTTCTTCTCTAAGATGTGTACTTAGAAGGTACTAGGGACATATACATTGCCTAGTAGAGCATTTTCATTCAATTATACCTCAATGGGATTGGCAGTAGTGTTGGTATATGATACATCCATTCTTTAAGATGGGAAGAAAGTATTTTTTTCTTTTTTTAATTAAAAAAGATGAGCCATTAAACTAATTGCTACCCATTAACTTCTAATACCAATGCTTTCCCCCAAATTAACTGAGACATTAGCTTAAAAATATTATGGCTGATAAAGATAAGATTTTTACTAACTTGTTGTTACTTTCATTTCAAGGGTTAATTCATGTTGACTTCACAGTAAACATTATCAATATGAGGCATGGAATTTAAGTGATTAGTGGCAGTATTATTTGTTTCATGAAAATCTTAGGGCATTTAAGAATTCAACATGCCTTTTCCTTAAAGGATTTGGGCTTTTAAGGTTAAATTTTTTTCTAATCATATAAGGCTCTTTTCTCTCCTTCTTGCCCCCCCCCCACACCCCCAGCTGAATCTATGGCAAGTTGCTTTAGTCAAAAAGAATATTATTGACATGATTCTTTTAAATTCTCTTTTTCTCTTCCACATGAAGTTGGGAATTAAGGTCTAACATCAATTAACTTGGGAATTTGATCTATATCATTTTCAAATAAAGCATATTTAGGGATAATTTCTTATACTATAATTTCAGAAAAACAGTAATGTTCTATGTGAAGAGAGCTGTAGATCAAATAGAAAAATAGAAAACTCTCAGGATTTTTTTGTAAATGAAACTCAGATTATTACTATATAAAATGAGATACTTCCTGATAAGCAAATACAATTATAGTATTTTCATGTATTTTAAAGGGCTCTGCAGGAATATTCTTAGATCTCTAGATATAATGCCACCAAGTCATCTTAGATAAATGCCTAGTATATATTTAAAGCTATTTAGGTAAAAAAAATCATTTTTATGTGGGTGGTCTATTACAACAGAAAATTCTACTTCAATCTACAACATTTGGAATAGAATCCGTTTGATATGATCTAAAATGCATGCATCAAAAGTAATGCTATTCTAAAAATAAAAAAAAAATGTAATGACCCCATTATGTAGTGTAGATAGTAAAAAGGAGTTTGGAACTGCTGTGGAAGCAAAGAGATTAGATATTTCCTGATCTATTTCAAGCTTTTCACCCAGTTATAGGCTTTTAGTAGAAAAAGAAAAAGGTTTATCATGGAAAGTACTTTAAGCATTTGGACTTCATGGACATGCTTCAGTCTACCAACTTTAAACACAGAATTGCATGAACAACAATACCTATACTGAAGAAGGATAATTCAATAAGGTTTGCAGGGAAGGAATTTATCTGCATGAGTAGATACCAACTCATCTTTTCTTTTCTCCCCCCGCCCTCCTTTATGGTTGTGTTGGCTTGGCATAAACCATTCAGAAAATCATTTCTTCTCTTTGAATCCAGTCTGAGTAAAAGTTCCCCATGGCAAAGTCACATCTTACATAATTGCAAACACACACATTTCTCCAGGCACACATTTGACTTCAATACGATGGAGTACATGCTGATGCTTTTGTATAGCATTTACCCCACAAGTCTAATGGAATGGCCATCAGAATCTTAAGTGACTTTGACAATGACCAAATGGGTTTGGGTGAGGGGCTTCAAATCTTTCATTGTGCTGTAAAAATGTCGTGTCTGTGGGATTCCAAGGGTCTGGGAAATTAACATTGGGATAAGATGGAGATAAAGGAGACTACAGTCCAGAAATCTGGTTGGTGAAAGTGCCTGGAGCATTTCCCTTTCATCTGGAAGGGTCTTTTGGTGTGAACAATTCTGGTACCTGTCTACAGTATTTCAGAAAAATATTCAGGTAAACAGAAGAGTCCATAACTGTTCAGCCATTGTCTCATGGAGACCCCTAGTGGCAGAAATGTTCCATTATTCATAAATGGAACAGCATTCTTAACATGCAATAGAGAGCTAGAGCTAATGATAGACAGACAAAAGGATAGAGAGATAGAGAGGAAAGATGACAGAGGTGTAGAGATGATTGATAAAGACAGGCAGAAATAGAGATGATAAGAGGATCATGGTTATCATATAGATTTTACCTCGGAATGTGCTTTTTCTTCAGCCTGCAAAGGAGAGAGTATGACGTCAGAATCAGAGCAATTTAGCACACAGTAAAAATGAAATGCATTCTGGGCTTACATAAAGACAATTGCACATATGCACATTGGGCATGATGAATCAGCAGGAAATTTAAAAAAAGATGTTAAAAGTCATGAGTTTTAAGTTAAAATTGTCAAAATAAATTGGGTAGAAATGTAAGCAAATTGGCTGGATGTATAAGTTATAATAGAAGTCTGGACTTTGCGACAGGGAGACCCATGTTGGAATTTGGGTACTCCCACTTACCAAATGTGAAATTATAGAGGTCATTTCATATTGGGCTTTCATGTCCTCATCTGTAAAAAGAGGGGATTGGACTAGATCTCCAAATTTCCTTCTAGTGTTAAACTTATTACACTATAATATTTTAAGAATGCTTTTTTCTTTTTTTTCATGTTTATAGGTCAACAAGTAGTTTTAATGGTATCTACAAATGTGAAAACGTTCCTGGATTTAGAGGCATAGGATCTGGGTTCAACTTTGCCTCTGTTGTTATTGATTGTCCTTGAATGAGTCATTTTACTTCTCTTGGTTAGAGATCATTCTCTTTGCTAGTAAATAAGTCATTGGATTACATATTTTCTTTACAAATCTTTTCATGTCAAAATCAATGATTCTATGATATAGGACCATGTTAATGATATCATTCAAAATCAAGTTATTATTAGCAACTTAAAAATGGTTTCCTTTCTTTTAAGAATGGCAGCATAGGGACAGCAAGGTGGCCCAGTTGATAGAACACTAGTCCTAGAGTTGGGAGGACCTGGGTTCAAATCTGAACTCAGATATTTCCTAGCTATGTGACCCTGGGTAAGTCAACTCCAATTACAAAGCCTTGTTCTGTCTTAGAACTGATATGAAGACTGAAAGGGTTTTAAAGAAGAAGGGGTGGGGGTGGAGACTGGTGGCAAACTTATCAAAGCATCATTTAGAAGCAAAAAAAAATGGAGGTGGGGGAATCCCACTGTTTCAGGTTAGATTTTAAGGTCCATTCACAATGACTTATGGGAAATGTAACTCTATCAGATACAAAGATGCTTGTAAATTCCACTATGGAAAGCCAATTCCTTATCCTCTCATATTCATGACGTATCTTAAATGAAGCAGAAAAATAGTTGGAGGTAAAAACAACAACAACAAAAAACTTTGCTGACCTTGCTGATCACAACCACTTACATTTCTATTGTCTTTCTTATTAAGCCACAAGTCAGCAAAATGGGAGAGCTGAGTATGGAGGTGGTGACTAAACTTAGCTGATAAACATCTTTAGCTGAAGAGCTTATGGAAATAAGGACTGCTGGAGTAGCCTGCTGGGTGTTTTTGGCCTCAATTGTGGAAAACTCTTAGCACTGGTTTTCCTCTTCATGCTGGGTTGCAATAATGCTAGGAAATGAGTTATGGGAGCTATTACTTTTTGGAAGCTGCCTCAATCTATCAGAAGCAGGAAAGGGCATAATGCCACTGAATAAGGTAACTGTGTTCATTGTATTCAACCAGTTTCCTTTAAAACTGAAAAACAATCTTTTTGTTTTTAATTGCCCACCTATTCCTGATTAAATGATACAAAAGTATAAGTAAAAATAGACAAACAAACCCCCCCAAATCCTTTTTCCTTTCCCTTCAGGAATAAGGGTTTTAAAAAAAGTCAACAGGAAAAATGCTAAAGCCTGGATGCTTTATTTCAAGAGCAGTCATAAGATTTTTATTTCATTATGCCTATGGTTAAAACAATAGTATCCCTCCTTCACACCCACCCCAATGACATAATTTATTTTCTAAAGAGTGGAACAACAGGTTAAAAACTATTATAATTTTGCATATTGATCAAGCCAATGGTGATCAAAATTAGCAAAGGATTTTAAAACTAAATGGAGATGGTGTCACAGAGGGTAAAGAATTCAAATGTTGGCTCTGGTACTTAACTCCCTGTATCATCTTAGACAAATCACTCATAAATTTAAACCCAGAATGGTAATGCAGGACTTTCTAGTCCAAACCTCTGATTTTTTTCAATGAGAACACTAAGGACTAGAGAGTTTAAGGCCCAAGGTCAAATAAATAGGGGATGTAAGCGATCTCATCAGTTTCCTCATCTCTAAATGAGGAGGTTGGTGGAGATGCCATTAGAACCTTTGAGATTTCTAAATTCACAATCCTCTACCCTGGATTTTGATTTTAAATAGTCATGTAAAGGTCATATACAAACATGACTTTTAGATCTTCAATGCAATTAGCTCTTTAGCATGGAATTTTATATATTACTTTTTACTTTTTCATCCATCCAATTTATACTTTTAAACTGGTTAGTATGGAATGACAAACATTTTTATTGACTGACTCTAAAGAAATATGAGCACATTATACAGCCATAACACCTTAGGCACTACATAGGAGGTACTTTTCTTTGTTCCACTGAATTTTCCATTAACAACATAATTGAAAAAATTCTATTGAAATCAATTCTGCCCTAAAGGTTATTAAAAAATCACATAGCATATTCTCTGCTGTACATATTGGCTCTTGTTATTTGTTGATCAAAGAGCAATAACCTACCCTGTCAATTTCCAACCATTAACAAACCATTTAGGCATCAATCTCATTCAAAGCCTGCATCACCTCTTGCCTACAATATTGTAAGAACCTCCTAATAGGTATCCTTGAAACTGATCTTTTTCCTCTTTAATCTATCCATCCCAAGTTATAGAATTTTCTTTATAATTTATCACATCCTACCTTACATCTACCCAGTGGGTGTTGGGCTTTGAATCAGGAAATTGAGTTCAAATCTAGCCTTGTAGATTTAGTTGTTACTAAGGTTACTTAAGTGACCTAGGCAAATCATTTAATCTCTCTCAGCCTCAGTTTCTTATCTGTAAAATAGGGATGGTAATAGAACCTAATTCTTAGGGATTGTTGGTAGGATCAAATGAATAACCCAAGTAAAATGCTTTGTGAACCTTAAGTGCTATATGAATTATAGCTCTTATTGTATATAGATGTTAGCTATTATTATTATCAGCCTGATGATAATATATATATTATATATATAAAATATAGGTCTTACATTCTCTTCTAAATATAAAATTCTCTTCTAAAATAAAAATCCTTACTTTTTAGGATTATAATTCTTTCCAGTGATACTCTCCCATCCTCCACTCTCAGTCACTCCAGTGTCTGATTTTTGCCTAGGGGTTCCAAAAACCTAATTTGAATTAATCTGGATTAACATATCTATTACTATGCCTCAGATCTCATCATCAGCTAGATGTCTCTGTGGCACTGAAAGCCAAGAAGGCCTGAGTTCAGATCTATCCTTAGATATACTATCTGTGTGACCCTGGGCAAGTCACTTAACACTATTTGCTTCAGTTTCCTCATTTGTAGAATGAATTGGAGAAGGAAATGGCAAATTACTTCAGTATCTTTGCCAACAAAACCCTAGATGAATTAAGGAAGAGTTGGACAAGACTGAACCACTGAAAAATAATAATCTTGATTGATAATAGACTCCCTCAGCTTTTTCTCTCCTTTTATTGAAGGGTAGAGAGAGAATCAAACTCCTCTCAATGCTTTCCCTTATAGAGGGCATTAACTGGACTTCTTAATCCACTGCAATATGTATCTACTATCCTGTCTGATTTCAATTCCATTGAATAAAATATTCCTGCAACCAGCCCTTAGTCCTTAGAGTCCCTCACTACCATTTTCCTTTTTCCTTTAGTATTTTATCTCTCCACATTAGAATGCCAGCTCCTTGAGGGTGGACTTTCTTTTTTATTAATTACACCCCCAGGTCTTAACACAGTGCCTGGCATATAGAAGAAGCTTAATGTACCTTTATTAGACTACTAGATTCGGTTGGATTGACTTTTTCCACTGTTGCTTTTATTAGATATTTCTGAAATATTTAAGTTGAAGGTGTATATAAAAATATTTTTTGCATGACTTAAACAGAGAAAATTAGTAAATAAAAAAGGCAATCACTTAATATCTATTTTTTGCTTTTCTGAGGTAGGTGTGATATCTAGGAGGATATCAAGGTGAGAAAGCAAGAACTGAAGAAAGCCAGTTTTCTCACTAAAATAGTGTAAAATAACAGCTTTGCTTCTAGGATACCAATCTGACTCTGCTTAAACCTATAGAATGTACATATAGCTTATTTTAATGGTTGGCCCAAAGAATGAGAATCTAAATACAGTGAAGGCAAATAATAAAAAAATTCATTTAGAAATTCCTTGGATTTATATGTTGAATCTGAAATAATTTATTCACTTTTATACTGATTTTAGACTGATAATTAAATAGTTTAAATTTAAATCCATTTTTGAATTTAAAAGAGGGACAGATATGAAGGAAGAGTTCCCCTTGTGACACTGCCAGGACCTGTGATTTCACAGTGTACTGCTCTTTTTGACAAAAGGCTTTTAAATAGTTTCTTGCTAATTTATTCTTTGCTCTTTGTCATCAAAGTAGAAAATTCCACAAAATGCCTGTCCTTGCTTTCAGGATGAGATAAATACAGTACTATTTTAATAGTTGTTTTCATCTTTATTTTCTCATTGAGTTAAGAAAAAAAAGTAACTCAAATTCTATGATAGATTGGAGAGAGTAGGAAAATGAATCTATAAGTGACTTTTTCAAGGTTATCAACTAGATATTGAGTAAATCAATCCAAGGATCTTTAGCAGTTATTGTGAGAAAAAATAATGGCTCCTACTAGAATAAGTGCTTTTCCATTGTTAAAGACGTTTCATATATATTATTGGACTCTGTGTCATGTTGAATAGAAGGTTATTTATTTCTTTATGCTCAGCTAACTCTATCATCTTCAATTCCTGCCTTAGTCCATCCAGGAACTCCTTAACACATATGTCTTCATGATCTTAACCTCAATTCCATAGACCTGATCCATCAATAGATTTACAAGGATCTATGAGATTGGATGAGGGAAAAAAAGTATATTTTTATTTCAATGTAATTAATTTCCTTTGTGATCTTCTTTTCCTCCTCATTATTATTATTTTGCAACTAAAGACCAATATTTTAGACTAAACTACCAAAGAGGTCCATGACACAGATGTAGTTATGAACCCCTATATGGGAGAATTTTTAAAATCTTAGGAATTCCCAACACTTAATTTTAAATTCTACTTCTTTTGTCTTTTTTTCATTTGTGGTATAACAAATTTAATTGGCTTCCTTGTCTCATACCTTTAATAAAAATGCTTTTCTTTATTATTTTTATTGCTTAATATTTTCCATGTACTTAACAACTGATTTTGTCCCTCCTTTTAATCAGACTTCAGATTTTTAACCTTCAAAAAACTATACACATTTTCTTAATTTCTTTTCTCTGTTCTTATTTCCCCTTAAGTCCTTCATCCTGCAGCCTATCTGATGCTAAATATTATCACTTTTGTTCTCCCCACTTATATTTTCACATTTATTGCTGTTCCCCTTATCTATTTTAGTTCTTCCCACTTGTTTTCTTCCAAGTATCTACTCAAATGATCATGATAATATTTGTAAAGCCTGGAATATTTGTTATTGTTCAGGTGTTTTCAGTTGTGTCCAACTCTTCTGATCCCATTTGATGATCTTGACAAAGAAAATGGAATAGTTTGTCATTTCCTTCTCCAGTTCACTTTACAGATGAGGAAACTGAGGTCAACAGAGTAAAAGACTTGTACAGCAAATTTAAGTATCTGAAGCCAGATCTGATCTCAGGGAGATGAATATTCCTGACTTCACATTTGCCACTCCATCTACTATGTCACCCAGCTGCCCATATTTGGCAAATGGTAGACCCTTAAAAAACTGATTCCCTCCATCTTCCTTCTCCATTTTTTCAAGTTTTTGTAATCTCAATTCCATAAGTATTTATAAGTGATAAGCATCAGGCACTCTGCTAGGTCACAAGGATGTGATAAGAAAATGAAGACAGTATTTTGGGATAATGTTTCTATGCAAACTACCAATTGAGGGTTTTTTTTTCCCCCTGTATCTTATATGATTAAAATGGTGTCTTTTTTAAACCTCTACTAAGTTCTACTCAAATTCTTCATTGTGATGTGATGATGATTCTCAGTTCTTAACCACTATTGCACTGTAGTGCAAGACCTCTCAGGACTTACCAAATTGAAAGGAATTTCAGTATTGGTTCAACAATCTAATTACATATCTGTTGTCTGAAGATCAACTTAGCTAAATTAAAAAAAATTATCTGCAAGATTGTGAGCAAAAGGATGGATTTTCCAGTTAGAGCAACCCTCAAAGATTAAGTTTAAAAGGGGAGTTGCCTGGATTGGCAGTGGGAATACTAACAAAAATCCTTTATGTATAAAGAATCAAGGAATGAAGGAAATAGGCATGATAATAATGCCAAATATGGGGCAAGCACAGTGCCAGTTTTTTGCAAATATTTCATTTGAACCTCACAATACCACCATGAATTAATTGCTATTATTATCTCCATTTTAGAGTTGAAGAAAGTGAGGCAAATAAGATAAGTCATCTACCCAGGATCACACACCTAATAAGTGTCTGAAACTAGATTTTAACTCAGATTTCCCCTACTCCAGGCTCAGTACTCTAGCCATTTTATCATATGGTTAGCTGCCTTTGATTCTATAGGCTCACAGATATACAACTGGAAAAAAAAAAACAAACTCCATGTGGTCCAAAATAATTTTACCTGAGAAGGAACTGAGTCCAAAAGAGATGAAGTGACATTTCCATTGTCACAAGGTTGACATGATGGATCCAAGGTAGAAAAGATGGGTACTGAATTTGAACCCAAGTCTCCTGATTTTAAATTGAATGCTCTTTCCACTATATTAATTAAGAAAATGACTCAAAACTTGAATGACAGTTTTCAGTTCGGGAATATCTAGATCCATGGCATATATGTGTACCATGGACAAATTATGTAGCTGATAAGTACTGGAGATCATTCCCCATGAACATAAAGTACAGACCAGTGGCTGATCTGCATCAGTGGAAGCCATTTTCACACTTGGAATTCCCTATATAGTTGAAATTCTATGTCTGAGCCTAACCTTCCCATCACCAAAAAATACAAATAGAAAGTATTACCTCACTATTCTGCTATTGCTAAAAACCTGCAATGGTGGAAAACATTTATCTGCCAAAAAATTATGATTTCCTAATATATGAGAATAGCCATTTTCCTAAAATGCCTAAAAGAGAAAGTATAAGAAAGAAAAAAGTAATTTTGGCACTATGTTTTACCAGTGACTTTGTTGGGTTTGTTTTTGTTGTTGCTTTTGAGGCTTGGGCTTCTTATGTCAAGAAGTCAAAGTATAGCAGCTAGTCACCAATTCAATCCCAAAGCTCATCAGCCTGCAAGCTTTGACCTGTTCCATTGTTCCAAATTGGACCAATTGGCTTTCAGGCAATATTTCTCCTAAGGGCTCTTATTGGTCTGGACACCAGATCAGCTTTAGCCCTATTGCAGAGGAGAGGTGATGAATTCTTGTGCCTCAGGCTCTCCCCGGAGCAGAGATTAAAGGCATTAAAGGCACCATCCTCATCATCAATTACACACCTAGGTATCTGGCACACGTGAAGCACTATATAAATGTTTGCTATTGTTATTATTATCAAACAAATATTCAAAAATGTAAATGCTTATATTATTGCATATATTTATATATAGACAGACTTCTTCAGAATGTTTTCTAAGTCAATCAAATCAAATATAACATTACCAAAAAATCAATGATACTGAAAGTTGTGAACATGTATATAACTTTTTCATCTTTACATATTCAATGTCTTTCAAAATATTATATGACTTTCATTTATGAAGAATTTTATATCAAAAAGAACTATTTCACTTTTATATGGTAGATATTAAGTTTTTTCAACATAATGCAATCATTTCAGTAGCAGATAATTTGCACATAAAATTAATGAAATAATGAATATAATAAATATATAATAAATTTCAATATAATGTTTATATTTAGCACTTATATCAATATCAAGAGAGAACTTCTTGGAATGTTTTTAATCTGTCAAATAAAATATATTACATTACAAGAAAATCCATTATATTGAAAAAGCTACATATATGCAACTATATTTCAGTTATGGATAGTAATATGTAATCTATATCTATATTTCAGTTTTGTGTTATATTATTATAGTATACATATTATATGTTTACAGAGTTCAGTAAGTTATAGATATAACTATAACTCTATTTCAAAGTAATTGGTTTTCTTCATGATGTAAAAAAAGGTTAAGATCCCCTATACTGTTTCAGGATCTAATAACCCTTTATCAAAAGGGCAGATAAAACAAATCCCTTGGATGGAGAGGGAGAGAGGAATTAAATAAAATCTTGTACAATGGGGTTAGAAGGATTTCCTTTTAAATAAATACTTTTCTCTTAGATAATATTTTAAATCTATAACAATTTCAGAAGATCCAGGCTCAATAAATGAATTAATAGAGAAACAAAACTGTTGCCCTTCCAGGTCTCTGGCCTTTCTAAATGTTTTCCTCGAGAAAGAGAATTCAAGCATGAGGGAAAAATACTGGACCATCAATTTCTAGCTCTGCTCTTTAACAGCCACTGTACAGGAGCAAAATAAAAGTAACCAAAATTTGGAGAGGTAATGGAAGAATATTGTTCATTATCCTGGTGGCTCAGAAACTTCACTAGACCAGAAGCCGTTTGATGTATTTCCATTTTAAATGCACACATTGATTGAAATAAGTTCTTCCTGCCTAAATCAAAAGAACCATTTCAGAAGCTGTTACTAGAACCTGCTGGGGAAGATGAGGTATAACTAGATTTCATGCAGTTTATCATCAGTCTACTTTTAATTTTGCTGTGGGCAAAATCTTATGAAACTCATGCTATTTTGCCATCTCCCTTGTGACTTAGGAGAGCTAATGAATACTCACGGTAGAATAGAGAGAAGATGTGCTTGAAACCAGTGATAACGAAGACCCATGGACTAGGGAGAGAAGAAAAAGTAAGAGGGAAAAGATCAATTAGAAAAATATATCCTTGACTTAATGGTCAAACTCACCAAGGGAAAAGGAAGTAAGTTTGATCATCAATAAAAATTAAGAACAAGTAGTTTTAGAAAAATTTGACTTCCAATAAATCTGAGAAATATTTTGTCTGAATTTTCTTCCAACCAAAATACTTAAAGTCAACACAAAGATTCTGCATTAAAGTACAACCAAATCTAAAAAGAACAGAGTATTTTAGTCAAGAAATAACCCATTAATCACCTGCAGGTTATCACACATGGAAGGACCCTCTCAAAGAGTGAATTACAGGCTAATAGATACTCCACTGAAACTTCACTGATTAAATATTCACAAACTTGCATAAAATTGGATAAGCAAACAGTAGAAAGATTCATTCCCTTTATTTATCTCTCACATTATCCCCTTCATTCCACCCACTAAGGGCCAAAGGCACTAAATGACTTCTGATTAGATTTAAACATTAATGTTTTCTCCCTAAGATTTTCTTTTAATAGTTTCACTGAATTGAGCATTGGCAATTTATTCAGCTTGGGACTTTATCATTACATAGGAACAAGTGATCATCCTAATTCACATACATGAGCATTTCTTTGACTTCCATGTTTTAGTGCCATGAACAATAAATCTAGTAGTGGAGTCATTGTTTTTTGTTCTTTTTTAAAATCCCATATTTGTCCTTTTTGAATATCTCTTATTAATGGAAAAATTGGACCTCAAATAATTAACTAATTCATTTTATGTTTTAGAATGCATGATTATTCAACACAGTACTATAGTCTAGATAAAACTCGGATTAGTAATCATTACAGAAAAATTCTGCCTAGTTCCATTCACTTTGTAGTAATTAGTTCGTTTCACAAAGGATAGCGGTAACTTGATGAAGTAGGTCTTTTGATTTTACTTGGTTTTTACTTAATTTTACTTTACATATAATTTTCCATTTGATTTTGACAAGGACTTTTTGAGATAGGAATTGAGACATGTTGCATTATCTCCATGATACAGGCGGAGAAACCGAAGCTGTAACTTGTCCAAGGTCATGTAACAACTCATGAATTATATTCAGGATTAGAACCCCTCTGGGGCTTAGTTTTCCTAACTGTAAAATCAATGGGCGGTACTAGATGATTTCAAAGGTCCCTACTTTCCATAAAACGTTGATTCTAAGATAGTGCTCCACTTGTTGCATCAAAGGATGCTACTTCTCAAAATGTCTCATCCTTACTACCTCTAACAACAGTCAGGTAAGAATGATAGTTGTTGTACTGGAAAGAATCCAAGTTCAGGGGACCTGAGTTCTCTCCTCAGTCACAGAGTCTATTAGTTGTGGAACCCTGTGGAAGTTACTTAACCATTGGATTCCTCAATATCCATATTTGTTAAACAAGGTATCTGCACAGATGCAATTGAAGTTCCATTCAGTGTTAAAATTCTTTCATTCATGGTTAAAATGTAAGAACAGAACGTTGTATAATCCATTGCACATATAAACACCCAAGGGCTGTAATATATGGAAATAACATATTTAGTCCTTTCCTTAGTCCAGATTGTTTGGTCATTTTTCAGTTGTGTCCAATGCTTCTTGACTCCATATATGGTTTTCCTGGCAAAGATCCTGGAGTGATTTCTCATTTCCTTCTCTAGTGAATTGGGTCAAACAAATGTTAAGTGACTTGCCCAGGGTCACATAGGTAGTAAATGTCTGAGGGCTAATGTGAACTCATATTTTCCTGACTTCAAGCTAAGAGCCCTATCTACTGAGCCCCCATGCTGCTCCTAGATTCCAGATTGTTAAAATCCTCCAAGTTGTTGTTATTAATTAATTGGTTGTAAGTCACAAGAAATTAGAACAATTCATTTTGGAATACAGAGAGTAACCAGTGAATTAATTATGCTTTCAATGTCATAAAAGGGTAAGTCTGAAAACATAAATAGCAGATCATTCTGAAATTTGCCACTAGCTTGATTTTTGAATTAGGGTTTCCTCTCTCTCTGAAAGCAATGAAGACAAGAGGAGAGATATTGTTTACAGAGAGAGCACAGAATCAGATCACACATTAATTGATTAAAAGTAAAAAAGATAATTGCAATAGTTTCAGAGAGGTTCCTCTATGATAGAAGAAAATTGTTAATTTGGTTATATTATAGACTCTATATAGACCTGAAGTAAATAATGCAAATTCTAAATCTTTGATCTTAAAATCAGATAATACCTTAGATAATGGGGGAATAGGACTGATTTATGTTTATTTAAATTTAAATTTCACCTGTAATGGGTCCTTTTTCTCACCCTCTACTCTTTGAAGTTTAAGCAATTATTATCTGCCTGTTCTAAGCAACCAGATATATCCCTGGAAATAGACTCCATGGACCTCATTATATATTCCACTGGAGTCCTCTTCCAAGGCAGTGTTGAGATGACTCTGGGCTCTCATAAGTCAGAAGGTAATCAACTATCATAGGTACTTGCAATTTTTTTATATGGGTCATAAGATAAACAATAATAGGTTGAAGAGTCAGGTATATTTAAACTAAAAAAACTTTGTGGGGCATGATCAATATTTTCAATTATCTGAATGATTACAAAATGGGAAAATGGTTCAATTTTGCACTTTGCTCTAGATGCTCTAGAAGAGAGAACTGGGGACAATGAGTAGAAGGGGCTGAGAGAAATATTTGAGCTTGATATTAGGAGGAGTTGCCTAAGTATTACATTTTGCACAATGGTTTGGGGAGAGAGAGAGAGACAGACAGAGACAGAGAGAGACAGAGACAGAGACAGACAGAGACAGAGAGAGACAGAGAGAAAGACAGAGAGAGACAGAGAGAGAGAGACAGAGAGACACAGAGACACAGAGTGACACAGAGAGAGAGAATGTTTCCCTTAACTGGGTAATCAACTCGTGATCAATTTTCAGGAATGCAAAAAAATTTTTTTTAAAGCTTTCTTGCTTAGGAATGAATTGAATTAGATGGTCTCTGAGGTCCTTTCTATTGTGGAGATACTGTGAATACATATATTCATCATTAAGGAAAACCTTCATTAAATTTGACAATGTCTTCTTGGATAGTGTCAAAATGATACATTGTACAGAAATAGGAATTCTCAAAGACTATTGATGAAGTCATCAAGCCAAAAAGGGTTATTCTCTGTTAGGGGAGGGAATATTACAAATTAAGAAAACTGCAGGACCCTGCAGAACTTATTCAAGTTAATTTCTATTTCCACATTTTTTAATTTCATTTTTTTACCCTTACCCAACCTTTAAAAGGCTGATGGTATTTCTCTACTGGGCTTTAAATAACATAACAAAAATGTTCAGTGTTATCTATGAAGTATATCCCAAGTTATTATTAGCGAATTTAATATTCAGTATGATGAAATCAATGAAAATGTAGATTTAATCTTGATTCAAGATTTGATGGTTTCTTAAACTGGACCATTATAATTTACCTAGGATTTATAAATGTAAAGCCATTTGTGTTTACTCAGGTAGAGCCAAGTTTATTGTTTTTGTCCAAACAACGTTAGAGAACTTACCATGCAAAGAGAAAATGATCTTTGAAATAAATTTCAAAAGGTCAAAACAGAGTAAGTGGGTTTTTGAGTTTAAAAATGGATATGATTTGAATTTACTTTCTAATATTTTTTTAATCAGTTCTCAAAATGTCAGCATGTCATTTTAGCTATATACTATTTAACATCAACTTGCGTGGGTTTTTTGAGACTGAAAAAGGACCTTTCATTAAAAAAAAAATCTTTCATTAGACAGAGTTTTACACTGGTTGGTGAAGGAAAGGAAATAATTTACCATTTCTAATACCATTCACAAGTAAGCCTTAACTGAAATCCCTTTAAAAAAACTTAAGAAAATTCTGTTTCTTCTCTGCCTCCTATTTATGTTTCTCTCTTTTAATAAATATATCCATATGCACATATGTGTATACATATATGCATGTCTGTATGATGCTAGCATGCTACACTTGGAGTCAGAAAGACCTTAGTTCCATTCCTACTTCTAACTAAAACTTTGTGACCTTAGGCAAGTCACCTAGTCTCTCAGCCAGTTTCCTCATTTGTAAAGTGTGCACAGACTCTCCAAATAAATAGGTCACAATAAATGATGTACAAATTCCATTTGCTTCAGGGATCTATAATTGTCAATATTCATTTAAGTATTCAGCAGGCATGCATTGATTCAACATTTGCTCTGTGCCATGCCCATAGGTGTCTTTGGCATCCCCATGAGAGATATATTACCATTATTACCATTTTGGAAGAATGAAAATCTAGATCATCCCTCCCTCCCCTTTTTGCCACCCTTCTGGCTTACCTTCTTCCATGCTATCTCTGAAGGAGCCTGAATGACTAATGGCTCGTGGTCTTTCTTCTAAAGATGTGGCACTACCACACAGCTGGGAGTCATCATACAGATCAAAAGAAGAGTCTTGAGCAGGGATACTGTTTGAACGCATCATGCTGGGGCCAGGAAGATTAAACTGGGAGAGGTTGGTGGGACTCACTGCAAAACAAAGTAGACACTCAATTCCCTATTTCCTTATGAATTCAAAAGGAAAAGTTTTATTTAAAACTAGGGAATAGGCTTCAAGAAATTATAGAAACAAGGTTCCCTTAACAATGCAAGTAAATATTACTTATTTGGAAATATTTGATAGTAATTATGTAATATAGTGACATATAGGGATAGGGCTTTGGCATTGGATCTCACTGGGATAGGGAATTCCTGAGTGAGGGAAGCAATCTTTAGAAATGTACTTTTTCCCACAGCTAATAGTCTTACAAACATTCACAAAGCACTGTGAGTTTAAGTGACTAGCCCAGGTTTACATAGCCACTGTGGGTCATTGGTGGGATTTGAAGGAAGAGAGAATTCCTGACTTTGAAGCAGGTTTTCTATGTTCTTCCAAACTATATCACACAGCCTTTCAAGTCACATAGTTATTTTAAATTCTCAGTTTTCTTCCAAGCTACAAAAAAATCTTAGATTTATGGAAAGCAAACTAATAGTTTCTAAACTGCCATTAAACAAACAAAAACAAAATAAGAAGTATAGTCATCTCCAGTGGCCATAGTAAAAATGTAATTACACATTTGCATATGTAATATAAAAAATAAATAAAATGATACTTGCTTCCAATTCTTTACCAACTGGACTATGATAACACATTTATCTATAAGGCACTTGGAAACTGGAAGGAACCCTTACGATAACAATTCCAAAGCTGAACATTAAGTTTTAACATATGTAATAGGTTACCATTTCCAGTAAATTAATGATAAACTCATCATTACATTTAACACAGATGGTCTATAAAGGGAATTGAGTTAAATGAAATAGATTTGTAAGTGAGAATCAATTCAACGATATCTAGCTAGCTAAAATTAATTAACTCAGGTAAGTCCTAAATTCCTTTAATTTTTTTCCAGTTTTTCCTTTACTATATATGGTCCTATAATACCAAGAAAACCACCAGTTTACAAATTGTGGTAGAAAAGTGCATTTTTAAGTTAGTAATTTGGAACTAAGAGTGCATTTTCACAAAAAGCATAGTGGTATTTGGTGCCTTGGTGCCTAATTCAGGTCACAAATGCTTAGTCTCTCTAAAATGTACCTGAAATGCTATATAAATCATTTGAAAAACAGTTGAAAAATAATAAGGCTGACCATACAAACCGTTACACAGAAAGAAAAATCCAATAAACTTGGATGGGAAATAGTTCATTTGTTTCTATGTTTTATGGGTTTGTTTGTTGTTGTTTTTTGCCTTTAAACTTGAATGCTAGAACATGAGGAAAACTAGGCTTACATAGGGCAGATAAGGAGATAGATAGATAGATAGAAACTTGTGAAATTGATGAAGGGAATATCTGGTTACTTTTGTCTAATTTTGCTTTCAGGATTTAGTGCTTAGCACATAAGAAAAGCTTAGTAAATGTTTATCTCTTTATTTTATTCCTCTCCTCTCCTCTCCTCTCCTCTCCTCTCCTCTCCTCTCCTCTCCTCTCCTTTCCTCTCCTCTCCTCTTCTCTCCTCTCCTGTCCTTTCTTTCCCTTTCCTTCTTTCTTTCTGCCTTCCTTCTAACTCATGACTTTCTTTTTCCTTCAAATTAACAATTAACAGTACTTTTAGTTTTATTAGACATTATAGTACTTTTTTTTTGTTTGGGGTTCATAAATTAAAGGGAAAGCAAAAAGAAAAACATCTTAGTCTTATTGGAAAGTCCTTGTGACATAGTAGACAGAGGTTTAGCTTCAGTTTTAGGAAAGTCCAATTCCAATGTCTGACACATAATGGATTATGGATCCTGGACAAGACACCCCACCTCTCTCAGAGTCCCAAACAAACTTTATCAAGGTTTACCAACCTTTTGGGGGGACACAGGTTTTAAGAATCTCTTAGAATAATACTTTTAAATTAATAAAATGAAATATAGTGACCAAAACTGTAAATCAATTGTATCAAAAACAAATTATTTGGATATTAAAAAAATAATTGGCCCATATTTAGAACTCCTGTTAAAATTATAAATTGCAGATTGGCACTGACAGCATCATTAGATAAGGCTTTTGCACTAGGACTTCCATACTTCAATGAAACCATGTTTAGCTTGTGATTGGAAGAGAAAGGAGGACTAAAATGGATTCAAGATGTGCATAGACTGATGATAAAGGAGAAGAGGAAAAGTGGGGATGTACAACATTTGTAAGGTTCTATTAAAGATGAGTAAGTCAGACATTTCCTTGAACTAGCCAACAAGGGGAGCTGTTAGCCTAAAACAACTTGCTTAATGCCCAGAGGTGGTGATGGTGGGGAAGAGATATGGACTGCAGTTTCCTTTATTTGATTTTTTTTTTATTAACAGGGTTTTCACAAACTGTATAGTCATAATTCTGGGAAGTGAAAAGGGGACCCTGCATTTGAGCATGGAATTCTAGGTCTGAATTATAAGAAAAAAATTGATTTCCCAGTAAAAAGGCCTAAAGCAGTATATTTGCCAATAAATTAGCAAGTGGAGTTTGTTAGCAGATGGTCTTAATGCATAGGGTGGAATATCCCATTGACTATTTAGCTAGGTCAAATTCTTACTAATTCAATTCCAGGGGGACTGCAGGGGAAAGTACAGGCATGCATTTCATAAACAAAGCATTTTAAATTAGTACCAGTTGTACTTTCCATTTATTTGAAAGGCCTGTTACTAGAATGAATTGGATTTGGTAAACAAAGAGCAGGGTTCACACTGATCAACTTTTTTTATTAAAATAAAGGAAAAGTTCTCGTCATATTCTAGAACTATCAACTTCATGTAAAGTTTCTCAAATTTACACTGGTATAGAAAACTATTGTTCAGTCATGTAAAGACACAAGTGGTTTGCCATTTCCTTCTCCAGAACATTTTACATATGTGGAAACTGAGGCAAAGTTAAGTGACTTGCTCCAGGAAAACTGATTTTGATTCACATTATGATTATATAAACATGTTCCAGAAAATATTGACCATCTACCACATGCAAAGCACTTTGCAATATGTTATGTTATGTGCTTTAGATCTATAGGCACCTAGATGGTACAATGGATTGATGTTAGGGGCTACATTTAGGAAGATCTGAATTCAAATCCAGCTTCAGATAATTGTACTAGGTGCATGACTCTAGGTAAGTCACTTCACCCCATTTCCTTCATTTTCTTCATTTTTGAAATGAACTGGAAAAGGAAATAGCAAACCACTCCAACATCTTTGTCAGGAAAATCCTAAATGGGGTCACAAAGAGTTTTATGTGACCGAAACAACTTAACAACAGGTAGCTCATAGGATAGAATACTTAGGTTGGTGCACTCATTGTGGTGGCAAAACATTGGAAAATGAGGGGGTGTCCCTCGATTGGGGAATGGCTGAACAAATTGTGGTGTATGATTGTGAGGAATATTATCGTGCTGTAAGGAATGATGATCTGGAGGATTTCTATCTGAACTGGGAGAACCTCAATGAACTGATGCAAAGTGAAATGAGCAGAACCAGGAGAACACTGTACACAGAAAGTGAAACATTGTGGAACAATCCTTTGCTACTAAGTGACTTATGAGAAAGAACGCTATCCACATCAAGAGAAAGAACTATGGGAGTAGGAATGCAAAAGCAAAACATATATCACTTATCACATATATGGTGGTAGGTGATTTAGGGTTTAGGTTTTAAAAGATGGCTCTATAGCAAAAATGAATAATATGGAAATAGCTATCGACTGATAACATTTGTTCAACCCAGTGGAATTGCTTGTCGGCTCTGGGAGGGGAGAAAAGAGGGGAAGCAAAGAAAATGAATAATGTAAATGTGGAAAAATATTATTAATTAATTAATTAATTTTTTAAAAAGGAAGATCTGAGTTAAATTTTCTCAGAGGTTTACTAGCTATGTGACCCTGGGCAAGTCACTAAACTTTTGTCCATCCCAATTCCTTCACCTGTGAAATGGGCATAATAATAGCATCTACTTCCCAGAGTTATTATGATGCTCATATGAGTTAATATTCGTGAAGTGCTTTGCAAACATAAAAAAGACTATTGAAACACTAGTTATCATCATCACTATGCTAGAATTGTAACTGCAAATCAGTTAAGTCAGAGGCAGAGATTTTTCTCACTGAACCAAGACCCTAACTTTGAAATCTGAGAATCAGCCTTGGCTACTTTCTCTTCCTCAACTCCTTGAATACTATATTCTCCTTCCATAACATCTCTGATATCTCTACCCTCAACTTAAATTTGGGTACCACTTTCATTTAGATGTTCATCACATTTTTCTGGACTATTGATGTAGCCTCTGAATAGACCTTTCTGACTCATCTCTACTCTATCTAAGCTCAATGTAAACAGCTTCAAAATTGACTTTAAAAAAAATATCATCACCCTTCTGATGAATAGCTGTTGAGGCTCCCTATTTCCTGTGAAATAAAATTCAAACTCCTATTGTAGCCAAGTTAAAACTCCTCACAGCTTGGATTCAACTTTTCTTTCTGGACTGATTACATTCAAAGCCTCTCCTCTGTTCAACACTCTGGACAAAATAGCTTAGTTTTGTTCTTTCTTATACCTATCATTCCATCTACCATCACTACACCTTTGTTCAGTCTATACTCCATACCCTCCTTTTCATCTTTACCACTTGGGAATCTACAGATACCTTCCAAATATGTTTTAATTGTCACCTTTGAAAAAAAAAAGTCCAATTGTAAATTCTCTGTGCATCTTCATTTATTTTTCTTACATTTTGTATTTAGATAAGTACATTCAATTCCAGGAGAGTGCAATCACCTTAAGAGAAGGCATTGTTCTGGTATTGCTCTTCTATTCCTAATACCTAATATATTGGTAATTTGCTTGGGACAGCAACGTAGCTTTTTTCCCCATGGATAAATGGAATGCAAAGTTCCCCTCCTTCTCTCCCTCATTTTTTTTTAAACTGATGAAAGTCTAACCAGATGGATCTTGAAATGCTATAGGAAAGAAATTGCTAAGAGACTCCCAACAGTGCTGAATGTGTTGGGAATCACAGGTCACTGCAAAAGTACAATCTTTCAGAGAAAGTTCCATAAAGAAGTAGTAAAAGAAAAATTAAATTAAAAAAAATAATAAATTACAAGCAGCTTTATAATAGAGGCAACCAATTAAATAGCCTAATATTTATAAAGGAACAACTGGTAAGGCTTAGACTTTTGTTCTACCTCATGATTTCATAAAGAATCCTTCTTCCTAATTTTAAAATTCTTAAAGGTTTTTTGCTTTGTTTTTGTTTTTTGTAGTTTTGTATTTCACTTTAACAGTTCCTAAAGTTCTAATTGGTGATTTCTGTGTGTGTTTTGAAATGAATTTCTGTTATTTATAAAAAAAAAAAGAAGACATAGAAATGGCTTTTTTATCCAAAAATATTTTGAGAAAGAGTTTTTAAAATACATACTTTTCTGAAAAGTTGAAGAAATTATTTTTTCAGATGATTTCCAGGAAATCAATATTTTCTTTTTAAGATAAAGGTAACAAAAAGGGAATAAATATTTCAAGATTTTACCTAAGTTGGAAAAGTGGTATTTTCCTGTTGCTGAGGATGACATAGCAGAAGGGGAAACAAGGGGTGACTGGTTACCAGTATCCTGCAGGCCTCCAGTTGAGTGAGATCGTAGCCATTCTTTACCCTCCTCTTGACTGGTCTGCCGGGACGATGGGGTGTATCTGCAAAATAACACATCTGGGACACTTAAACACTCGCACAAGGACAAGGCAGTACCAAAGCTGGAAAACAAACAGGAGTACTTGGCTATTCAGACTGAACAAAATTCCTGAACAGATTGAATCTAATTTTAATTGCTCAGTTCTTACAGATGATTTCACACCATCTGTTGGAATCTCACAGGGAAAGGGGAGAATTCTTAAGAAGAAAATTATGCTTCTGTGAGAGATGGAGTCAAAAATCATAAGCAATGAAGAAGACAGCCAAGTTAATTGAGAAGGACACAAAAGCATGGGTGTGGGATAGAGAAAAGGATGAGCCT
This sequence comes from Monodelphis domestica, assembly GCF_027887165.1. Classification (NCBI taxonomy): domain Eukaryota; kingdom Metazoa; phylum Chordata; class Mammalia; order Didelphimorphia; family Didelphidae; genus Monodelphis; species Monodelphis domestica. The sequence continues at coordinate 56,947,634 of NC_077231.1, read as the reverse complement.
AGATGTGAAATGGTAGACAAATGATAGGCTAAAGGCCAAGAAAGGTGAGCGACTTCTTACAGAACAACACCCATGATGGGAGGGTTAGAGAAAAAGACAGATTGAGAGCTAATGGAAAAAAGGGTGCATGAGGAAGAGGAATTAATTTCATTAGGGAACAATAACTATTTTGATCAACACCAGCATTTGTCTTCCCAAAGGCAATTATGGCATCTTGTCTCAATCCAAATGGAGAGGAAATTCATTTACTTAATTGGAGCATAAATTTTCTGGAACAAAAGTTTTGAAAATTAAATTATTTGCCAATGGCTTTCTAATGATAACTAATAGAAGAGATCTAACTGGCAGAAAATGAATAACTGGGAAGATACAAAGCATGCTAGTCAAACTTCAAAGTTATTGTGGCGTAAGTGAACTCAGCATTTTTGAGAAGGAAAGTCATTATATTCCAGGACCCTCATCATTAGAATCTTTTAACCTAAATGTTCAGTACAACTGTACAACATATATCCCTTTCTTTTCCTCTAGTAGAAAATGGGGATATTGTGATATTTTGATGCACTAAGGGAATAACAATTTCAGTGTAATTCACTGGGAACATAATACCTTTCCACAATCCACAATCCCATAAATATCAGAAGAAAAACTTCTGAAGAAGTTAGGAGTGGAAGGTTAAATAAAAACTGTATCTTGACTAAATGACCTGATATTATTTCTAATACTATGAATAAAGTTTCCCTAGGTTCAAAGTTAGATTTCACACAAATAGCCTCATCTTTAGGCTATATGAGCCCTTGAGTTTCATGCATCTGACTCCAATATGGGGAAAAATGGAATATTTACATTTCCAACCTTGCTGTCTGCATTTTCTTAAACAGCAGAAATATTATCCTTAATATCTCTGTTGAAGACAAGTCCTTAGCAAACAACCTTTTCTTTCTGAACAGTATTCCTATTGGACTTGACTTGCTCTGGGTCCTGGTCACCACTTATTGAGGTCCTATGCACATATAATTTTTTATAGAAAATGTTCTCCCTTCCTTAGATTAAAAAAAGTTAAGAAAATCAAGAGGGTTAAGAGTCATCTTCATTTTAAATGCTAGGTGTTATGTTGTAAAGGAACAAGAGGAGAAATTGAGAAACAGCAAACAAAGTTGACACAAAGACAAAGAGGCAGCAGTTGTGCTAAGAGAAATATATACCTTAGTCCCTTTTTGGGCAGCGTATTTCTGTCAAGCTGCATGCTGTTAAAACAAAGAAACCCCCTAAGGACATACTATAAACAAAACTCTTCCAAATTACAAACTCTATAAAAATTGCTCTCTATGTGAACTCATGCAAAATAATTTACTATAACACAACTTAAATGCTTAACTCATTAAAGAAGATTAAGCCAAGGGTTACCAGATGTCCATTTCTGACACAGATGTGAGTTCCTTTTCATAATCAAGTCCATTCAAAAAATTATTTTTCCTGGCAATTCCTTTGTTTGCTTCTTCTTATAAACTCCTCCATTTCCTCTTAGAATCAGTACTAAGTATCAATCCCAAGGTAGAAGCATGGTAAGGGCTAGGAAATGGAAATTGAGTGACTTGCCCAGGGTCACATAGATAGGAAGCATTTGAGACTATATTTAAACTTAGAACCACCCATCTTCAGGACTGACTATCTACTGAGCCACCTAGCTCTCTGCTTGCTTATCAATTCTTAAACATGCCTGATGGATTTCATAATCATAGATTTAGAAATGGAAATGACATCAGAAGTTATCTAGTTCCTTTTTTTAAGCAAATGAGATATATAAAGTATAAAGTATTTATATATATATATATATAAAGTAAAGCAGTATAAAGAATAAGATTTGTTCAAGTAGAAGAAGAATTTAAATCTAGGTTCTCTGATTGCAAATTTAGTTCTCTTTATTACAGGCAGTTCAGATTCCCCTTATATATTATGACAGAATGAATCTGAACTTTTCAGGGTTTCTCTTGTTCCATTATTCACTTAATGTAAGAAATGTCTTCTCTGCCAATTTCCTACTAGTTTGCTACACTAAATTTACTTGTAAGAGCAGCCAGTGTGTAGAAAGAAAACATACTAGTCCTGTGTAGATTAAAGTGAGATGTTTTGATGAACAGAATAGATCATTGCAAATAAACACATTAGAAATATTCTTTCTGATACAGGCAAATATTATTCTAAAGGAAAAGAGTAAAATGCCATATTTATCCATGGTATGTTCAGGTAGATCCAAATTAAAATCCAGAATGAGGGAGAAAGTAATGGCTTTATACTTCTTCCCATTAGATATCATTGTCTGAAATTGAATATTTCTTCTAATACCCAAGTGGATGCTTTAATGAGTTAAACATTATAAACTTTCCTTTAGAGATTATAAAGTAAAATACTGGTGATTTATCAAAATATTAATTTCCTTAATCTTTACTTTTCAAGACCACTAAGGTACCACATCCTTTGCTATCTAGTGATTAATGACAAGTAGCTTTTCAATCCATGTAGAGTAGAAGAGTACCTTGCTTTTTCAAAATGAAGTGGGGAATCCTGTATATAATTATCAGAGTAACTGGAAAGAAATGTTGTATTAAACATGTAACATTTTATGTTTCTTCTAGAAGTATATTTGCTAGATGAATACTCATCAAAAATAAAAAAAATAGGATATGCATGATGAGAATGAGATAATAGGAATGTCAAATTAAATCACTTTACAAAGTAAATCACTTTATAGTTAATTAATTGCAATCTAAACTAAATATGTTTTTTTCTGAATGTAAATCATTAATTCAAGACTTCAAAATGGTGGAAATCTTTGTGTAACTAAGAATTACAAAATTCACGTGATATGAGCAGCTTAAGCACAAAATGGAATTTGAGCTATAATGGAATTTGAACATTATTTAGTCTTTGTTATACTTTGTAGATGAAGAAATTGAGACCCAGTAAGATTAATGCATGAGGTAAGTAGAAGAGGAAGGATTTGAACTCAAGATTTTTTATTTGAAATCAAGTATTCTTTCTATTCCGTACAACTGTATACTACAATTAAGGATAAAATTGATTGAATCAGCAATAATTAATATTTTTTTGTAAAATTAAATTGTGGATTTTATAGAAATTATAATGATATTGAATTCTTCTAAACCTGATCAAGAGCATCTCTTATTTTTAGAGATCACTTTAGAACTACTCTCAGCAATCTGTATAACCAGTCATCAAAGATCAATGACATGAAGAGTATTAGCAAGCAATGAATACTTTTGCCCTTGTTATTTGATGAATCTACAATGGACAGGAAAATTAATAGCAATAAAAATATAGTAAAACTGATTGAATGAATAAATCAATCAAATCAGTATTCCTTCCCAAACCAGCATGGTCACTAAATCAAAGATTCATTATAACTTAGAGTTATAATGAGGGATTTTCTCTTATTTTCTATGACAATTCCCAAATTTATAAGTTTGCAAAGAAATTGTTATAGATGCATCTTATTCTATTTTAAAAAGAAACAAAATACTTCTCGACACAGTCTTACAACAAAATAGTTTTACTAAAACTATTATATATATTTTATATATATATATATATGTATATATATATATATATAAAACACAAAACAAAACAAAAACAGATTAGGTTTTTACTACACACAAGTTCCTACAAAGAAATGGTCCCAGGCATTTGGGATACAAAGATGAAAAGCAAAGATAATTAGGGAAACCATACTGCTTACTTCTAGAGCTGTGGACTCAATGAACTACTCAAATAGGAAGCTCCACATATGGTCATTAGACAACTCCACATGTTCTGAATCTCACACTGTGAAGTCTATGAAGAATACTATCATTTTCAAGTCATCAAAGGATTCCTGACTTGAATCAAGTCTATATATTTTCCTCTTCCATTCTTGGATCATTTTGTCTCCTTAGCATTTCTACTACTGCTGACTAAGGGAAAGGCATTAGGGGGCAAATGGAGACCACTCTTCAAAGAAAGAGAATAAAGCACCATGATTCAATTACTATCAATGTGGGAATCACTCACTGGTTATGGCTAAAAAGATCATTATTTCTCAAATAAGTCTTCTCCTAGATACTACAATATTTGTAAAACAAGGGAAAATAATTCTATTTATTGAGAACAAATTTTATGAAGTGAATTCTATGAATATTTTATGGAAGATGGCATGGTAATAGAACTCCTGGATTTTCATACAAATCTTTTACTAAACTAAGTGAACTATTTCTTAAGAAATAGTAAGACATTTATAGCTCAGAATTTTTTCTAACATTTTTATTAAACTTATTACCCAGAATTTTGTTCAGAGTAAAATTAAACATGCCCTTCAGCATCCAAAGCATTTCAAAACTCTAATTGAGAGGTCCTTTAATTATCTGCATGAGAAAGCATGGATTAATCAATATTTATATTATATATTAATCAAATATTAAATATTAACTCTGCAGAGCTTAATACATTGGTCAGACTAACTTGTTAAAACCTGATAGAAAATCATGGGATCAATTAAATATAAGTTTATAGAAGTTTGCTTTAAAATATATTTATACATGCATATTTTAATATGAGAAAGTTCTTCAGTTCATGAAATCAATTTATTTCAGTCATTGAAAAATGGGACTTTTTTCCAAGAAAAAAGGAAATCTATGACTGTTGTGTTTTTATACCTGAACTTATATTAGCTATGATAATTTATAAATTATGGTCAAAACAAAATAATACCATAAAGCTTCAATGGCTCCCATTGGGGTTCATATATCCTTATTCAGTTTCATAATGGTAATACATAGATATATAATCAATCAGATTTAGTTATTTTTATTATAAAATGAAAACAAAAAACTTTGAGTATCTCTGGTAGGGAATGATTTTGGTCATTCATTTGAGATTTAAAGGTTTATTTATAATTTGCCATACTATGTGGCTATTGCCTGGCCAGTTGTTAATTTAATCTATCATAATTTATGAACTGTCTCTTGGTCATGCATATTTCTACTACAGAATGCTAACAAATGTATATTAGGGAAGAAACTATTTTCAAGGGTGCTAATGATTTACTACAAAAGGCAAAGAAAATGATGAAATCCTCCATTTGTTCTACAAGTAGTCATACAACAATTCAAAAAGCTACAGAAAAATCAAGCATGATTTCTTACATTAGACTCCACCAGAAACTTTCCAGCATTAACCCCCAAACTGAGGAAAATGGGAGACAAGCATTTGAAATCTAATTAATGGTTACTAAGTATTCATAAATGCTTCCATTTGTCCATTTTCTCTTTGTAGCAAAAACAAATCCCTTTATTTTGGCAATTATCTTATGATTTTAAGAATCAGCGATCATATCATGTCAATAATCAAAGTTTGCAAGAATCTGGAATGCTCCCAAAGGTCTTTTTTCATGCTAAGAGATAGTTTGTCTCCACTACCAAACAATTCCTTACAAAAGAGAGTAGAAAGTGAAAAAAGAATGAAGTTGAGTGGAAATATTTTTGAGGGGCAAATGATCACTTTTAAAGATATATTTTAGGGAGAAGATGGGTGGCTCAGTGAAATGAGAGCCAAATTTAGAGATGAGAGGTTCTAGGCTCAAGTATGACCTCCAACACCTTCTAAATGTGTCACCCTAGGCAAGTCACTTAACTTCCATTGCATAGCTCTTGCCACTCTTCTGGCTTGGAACCAATCAACAGTATTGAGTCTAAGATGGAAGGTAAGGATTTAAAAGAAGATGCATTTCTGAGAGTTGAGAAAAGATAAGAGAACAGGAAAAGTTCAGAGTAAAGGAGTAAACTGGAACTCTTCATGGTGCTTCTTAATAAAAGAGCAAGTTAATTGCTTTTCAGGATGTACAGATAGAGAGAAATCAAAAAGACAAAACAGTATTTCAAGAATAAGAGACTGTGGGGTAGAAAATGACTGCTTGGAGAAACTAGGAAGTTTGATGGCATAAAACAGGAATGATGGTCAACTAAAATATAGACAAGAGACACTTGAAAAAAAAATATATATTTTAAATAAGAAACAGTTGTTGCCTGCAAGTGGCAGGGGAAGCACTTCAGAATATGATGATATACTCCTTAGGCAAAACTAAGCAGCATCCAAATCTATGTATATTTATTATCTGAAATGGAGGGCTTATATCTCCATTTGTTTGGATTTTTTAAAATTTATTTTTTTTATTTTTTTATATCTCCAACTCTATTTACCTACATCTTCTAGTAAATCATTTAAAAATCAATAGGGAGTAACTTTTGGAGAAGACATGGACAAGTTACAAAGGACAGACAAGTCTAGATAAACCCATCATTGAAGGATGCATCCAAATTGATGAGATCAGAGATCATCTATCTGAGTAATCAAGTATTCCCAATGAATATTTTATAGGGCCTACCTAAAAATATTTTTTTCTCTTAACATTAAAGAAACTCCCAAACAATCTAAAACTTTCTAACAAACCCCTCAAAATCAAGATTTTTATTGGTTATGCTTTAGGAAAAATATCGCAATTTCCTCTCAGACTTTGTGAATAGTAATTTGTTTTGAAGCCACAACAATTTATTCAGATCCCCCAGTGATTCATTGGTTCCTTTCCCACATAGATGGAAAGAAAGCTACTGAAACATATTGCCAAAGGCTTCATATTAGACACTATTTAAATGGACCACTTAAGAAACTGAAGAAAGGAACAAATGGGACTCGTGCAGCTAGGGCTTTAGACCCAAACACTCAATTTGTGATGGCTCATTTCTTATTATATGCATCAATATATACATTCGTTTTTATTCAAGTTGCTTATGGTTATATTTGAGATATATCCATATATTGATATGCATACAATTCACAAATGGATGCATATGCATGTACATATTCTTATATACATAGACCTATACCTATAGCCATGGCCATATAAAAGCAACCAATGGCTTTTCCCATTCTTGTTTGTTTAATTAATCTATAAATTTGGGCAGAGAAGTTCTAATTCTATCTTTCCATGAAAGATCCGATCTTAAATGTTTCCACATGGCAAAATCCCTGTCAAATCACAGGAATTTCATCCATGGGAAAAGTACATGTGACAGACAGATCCATTTACTCTCTGTTGGAATTACACGAGTAAATGTTCCAATAGAGATTTGGTTCGAGCCTTTAGCCTCCTCACTGCTCCAGACACCAGTGTCCTCAGCAAAGCTCACCTTTCTGAAAGAGTAGATCTCACACTACCAGTCCTCATGAGCAGGCTCTGAACCTCTTGAGTGCCTGTAGTTAATCCAGACAGAGAGCCATGATGGCTGAGAGGGAGGTCAATAGACTCAGAGCTTGTATGGAGACTAGTCATTGACTGGTAGCTTGGCGTGTCCTTACTGCCAGCAGAAGAGCTGCTCAGATTGGCAGCCCACACAAGACCACCTGAGGTGAAAGAGTGAACCGATGCTGGGCTGGAAGCCAACGAGTGACTTAAGCTTATAACATCTGTCGTTAAGTCTGAGGGTTTATTGAAGAGAGGGCTGCTGCCTTCACTCTGCCCACCAGCGCTGCCCAGGCTGCCTGTACCCGACGATGGAGACTCCAGACTGCCTTGTCGCGCTAATGTGGTACTAGGACTGGGCATTACTGAGGAGGATTTCACAACCTCAGAATTAGGTGCAGAGGCAGATTTGCCACCTGCCTTGGCACCAAACAACCTAAAAGAAAAACAAATAACAACTTCAGTTGTTATTCAGAGAAACTAATATCCACATTCAGTATTCAGGGTACAATATCTTTTGAGCCCAAGCATATGTGTTTGTGGTAAGCGAGAGTTGAATGCAAACATCGTCTTTATCTTTGAGTGTGTGTATTTGTATTCCTGAGTTTGAGGACTAGACTCATACATGCGATGGAGCAGGGCAAAGCGAAGCCAAATAATAAGATACCTGGCTTTAATTTTTTAAAAATAATGAACATTAAACTTTCACCCAAAATTAATTTTTGACTGTTCTTGCTATTAAATTATCTATCACATCATATATTGAAATGGCTTCAGTTAGTTTAGCACAGAACACTCACAAAGGGGGGCTTTCTATAGTTCATTCAAAATGTAAACAGTTGCTTAGGACAATTTTTAGAGGTTATTCTGCACAGCTGGTGGCTTCATTGGCTGCCAAGTAGTAGCTATTTAGTCTCGCTATTGGGCACTGAATGAAGCAAGTCAAGTTCCTTGTCATTTCTCCTTGGATGAGCAAAAGGACAGCAAGTCAGCTGCCATGAGTTTTCTGAAATATATATATATATATGCATATACATATATATATATATACATGAAAGTATAATGATGATGTGAAACATACTTGATACCCTGCTCTAAAGCCATTGAGATGGAGGTGATAGAAGTTGGACAGTAAGTCAAAAAATATTTCCGTCTTATAGAAGCACTAAATAAAAAATATTTTGAGTGAAATTTCATTCATGTAAATGTGGAGGTTCTGTGAAATGTAGCAATGGTATAATGATTATAGTTTGAATTACAATAAAATGCATAATTCTCCATAGTAGAATATTTCATAGCTAATAAGCAAGAACTGTTTCATAGTTAATGGACCACAGGAGGGCACTACTGGCTTTTACTTAAACAATAGAGCAATTGGCTCTGCAGATCATGATTTATTTTTTCATAAAGAATCAACATTTCAAAATGAAATATCTGCATGAATTTACATTTCTGCTGAGAAAAAACAACAACAAAAAAGTCTCCAGTTCTTAAAAAAGCATCATGCATTAGAAGTTGTCTGAATCATAAAGGCAAACATTTCAATATATGACATTTCCAAAGTACAAAGAGTTTTTAAGTTATAGAAAGCAAATGGATGTAAACACAGAATTTAAAAAGTGGAGAGAATCTTGTACATCACCTAGTTTAACTCTTCTTTTGTAAATTAAAAAAAAATCCAGAAGGATATACCCATTTATCTAACTTCAGGGAGAAAAAGTTCTTCAATAACCTTTTATCATGCCAGGGAAATGGAGCAAAATTTTTAAAAATATTTCTATCTGCATAAATCACTTTCAATATTCTCTGTTACTCTGAAATTTTATCTTTGAAATGTTAAAGCAACAAGATGAAAAGTCAGAAAATATTGTCAATCTCTAAGAAATGCTGGAGTTCCCAAAGCATATCAGTCATTTGCTCAGAAACATCTCATTACTTTTGGTGCTATGTAGACAAATTTAATCTTATATGTTATTATTTAGGAACTTAAATTTTGGACAAGACAAGGAATCTCATCCATCTACATATGTAATTATCTGCTAGAAAAACATTTCTTATTATATTTTATTCAATATTAGTCTTTAAAATTGTGGACAATGAAGATGAAAAACTATCATTATCCAAAAGGGATTCCCAAGCCTTGAAATGTGGAAAGCATTAGTAGATATGTGAGGAATTCATATTAGAGATTAATTATTAGTATCCATTGCATGTTGTTGTCATTTATTTACATGATGACATCGTCATCACTCAAAAAATTGGTTCTATGATGAGTCCAACTAAATATGGTGAAATTGGTCCTAAAGACACTCCTCATACTCTTTTTGGTAATTTCGGGAGCATTTCTTAATAATTTATTGATATCAAAGATTTATAGCATTTGAAATATCTAAATGCAACTATCAAGCTATATATAAATTTCCTTTTTGTGGGACAAGAAGGTAGGTTAATAAAAAAAATTCTTCTTTTTAATCACATAAGACTCCTTACCTTCGAAATGTAGGTGAGGCGATATCAGGATACTTGGAACCTGGCTGCCTCAGTCCTTGTGTTCCACATGCATTGGCAGAAGTTGGGCTGGATTTGGGGGAACTTGACAAAGAAACACTTTCTGAATCTGACACTGCCACCTTCTCCTTCTCCTTGTCTGTCTGATTGATGGTGACAGGACTGGAACGCCCAGAACCAATCTTGGTTGGCTCTCTCAGTTTGGTAGCAGTGGCACCTCCAGATTTGCTACTCACATTTGAATCAATACTGCTGGTACTGGATCTGTGTCCACCCCGGCCAGGAATGCCACTTGTGCTAGATTTTGAAGGGCGGGGTAAGCTTCGATACTGAAGTGTTGTCTTTGAGCTCATGTGAAGCACACCATCATCCTGATTTTGTGAACCATCTAAACTGGTTTTTCTTCCAGCATTGGATTTTCCACCAATGGCTGCTGATTTGGGTATTTTACCCAGTGTTGCAGAACCACTGGTGATAGTTGCTCCACTTGTCGTGATAATAGTAGATGATGCAACACCTGGCTTCTTAAATCCAAATGACCCAGTTGCAGTTGACCTTCCAATGCCTGAGGGGGGCTTTTTCCCTTCATCTCCACTGCTTTTTCCTGCATCTGAAGGAGAGCGTTGTATAGATGTCCCTTTAAGGGATGCTTTCCCTTTCTCTGAAGCTTTAGCATCATCTGTTTTTCCTAATTATAAAGAAATACATAAGGATACACTTCTACATTTATGATCTTAATTATTATCATTGCATGAGGCATATGAAATAGATTTTTATAAATGCATTATTTAATAAATGATGTTTTAAAGAATTCAATTTCCCTCCAATATTAACTGCTTGCAACTTCATTAATAATGTTAGGTGTCAAATCAACTCTTCAAAGAATCATTAGCTTTGGCAGTATGGTCTTAGAGAGATGAGGGGAAAGGAAAGACTTAGGGAAACAAAGAAGAAAAGAAAATATATTAATGCCTGCAGCTCATGAACCTTTTTCTTCCTTCAAGGAACATATAACATTCTTAAAAGCAGTCTCCTTCTGGAATGCATAACAGAATCATGGATTTAGAGGTAGAAGGGACTTCTGAGATCATCCACTCCAACTCTCTCATTTTATAGATAAGAAAGCTAAGATTCAGAGAGGTTATGTCCATTTTCATCTAGCTGGAACAAGACAAAGTCAGGATCAGAACCCAGGCCCTCTGACCCTAAATTGAGGATTCTTTCTCTTGGCCCACATAATTCCTCCAAATGTACTGGTCAGAAAATGTTTGTTTATGCTATAATTGGAGCAGCTTTATTAATCCATATCTCAGATGATAGAGAGATGCAATTATTATAAGAGTAAAGCAAAAAAAAAAGATAAGACAATTCACTGCAGGGTCTCTCTCTTTCTTAACATAAATATCACTTATAAACACAGAAAAGCATCACATGTTCATGGTTTTCCACACTTCAGAGGCAGGAAACTATTTGCAGCCTATAGCATCTGTGGTGAAATTCAGTGATCCACATAACACAGAAACCTTGACAAGAAAGTATAAAGTTAATCCTAAATGGTTTCATCTGGAACAAGAAAAAACTATGGCACAGGAATGGACCAACCAGTTACTCTAGTATCTTACAGGTTGCTACCTGGATCCATATTTGTGAGAAAATATGGATGATTGTGTTGTCTGTGGTGTGGAGGTGGGGGAGAGAAAAAGATAGAGAAAGGGCAGGGGAAGAGGAGAGAGAAGAAGAAAGGAAGAAGAGAGATAAGAGAAGAAAAGAGGAGAGAGAGACAAAGAGACAGAGAGAGAAGAAAGGTGGAGAGGGAGAGGCATTTTTGCAAAGGTGTTGGGGACAATTCTTATGGATTATATCCCACCTCCTAACTTTTCACAGACTTTCCTTGGTATGGAATACATTTTTTCCTTGATTTTATCTCTTGGAAATCCTTGGCCCCTCTCCCTGATTCAACTTAAGGGTGATCATCTTCAAGAAGGCCTTCCTGATTCCTTAGTTGTTATTCCTTCCTTCTTGACCTAAAAAAATTACTTTATTTCCTTCATTGTAATTATATTTACCCAAATGACTAGGAATTTATTTTGTACATGAGTATCTATGAACATGATGTAGTCACCAAGCAGAGTGTAAGTCTCTTGAGGGCAGGGATTGGATCACTTTGCATTTTTATACCAAGTGCCTAACTTGGAATATAGCCTTTAATGTGTATGATGATGGGGTCATTGTGAGGAAACCGTTTTGCAAACCTTTCAGTGCTATACAAAAATGAATGATTATTATCATCACTATCACTCTAATTGTTGGTGATCTGCACCATAATCTATTTACTAAAATTTTTAAATAAAAAAAAAATGAATGTGAATGGTCCCCTTCACAGGCTTCACAATATAATCCTACCAGGAGTCTTGAGGCCACTTGCTCCAGCTTTGTGCCTGGATGGTGTCCCTCCTTGAGCAGACATGCCCCGTCGCCAAGACCCAGTCTGTGAAACTGAGAGAGCTGACTTCTGCCCTCCTTTCTCTGATTCTTCAGACAGCCCTGGGGGAAGAGCTTTCCACTTGTTGCTACCTTCTACAGGATCATCAAATTCATCCTCTGCTTTCTTCTGTTCCTCTGTGCTGTCCCAGGTGTCATCTGCTACAGGACGTTTCTCTGAATCTGTCTTCAGCTATAAGAAATGCATCCCAGAAAAAACTATAAAATGTGAGTTGATACAAATTCATATTTTGAAGAAGGAAAAAAATATTGCTAAGAAGAAATTAGTGATATTTTGAAGAATTCTAGAAACATTTTAAAAACTCGTGTCCTATAATGCTCCATTTGCTTTTTGATAATTTTTATAAAACTCCCTTTACTATTAAAATAGATTATGAATTATCTTAGTATTTGTATAAATAAATCTTTGCCCCAAATTTCTGATTAAAATCCTCTAGGGAAGAACTGATGTTCAAAGAGAAATATAGCAAAGTCTCCTATATAGCAAAATATAGCAAAGTTTCACTTTTTCAAGTGAAAGCAAGGAAAGATAAACACTAATTACAAAGTACTTATTTTTGCTAGACAGCTTAAAATCACTCAAGTATTCTGTTATATTCAAAATTAACATTCATGATCCAGAATAAGATGCATTTTTTTCTAACATCTTATTTAGATTTGCCAAGCAGTAAGAATCATAGTTTGAAAGGTTTTTGGTTTTTTTTTTTAGGCTATAACCAATAGAAAATTCATTTCCTCTAATGTCAATTCATTCATATACTCAACTGATTTCTCTATTCCTTCATGATTTTAAAGAATGGGGAATAGTAGGTCATCATAAGAAGGATATACAAATGTCCTTCTGTAACAGAAGTTCTTAGAAAGTATTAGAGTGAGCTTTGCAATGATCAATGACCTCACTAGACTAAGCTATGTAATTTAAGAGTTTGAGTTAAGAGTATTTTGATTTTTCCAGAGCAGAAATATGCAGAAATGTATGGGCCAATGTGCCAGCACATCACAGGGTGAATATGAGCACTAGGTAATAATCTTAATATTGCCCTAGCATATCCATGAGCACATTGGCAATGATCTCTGAACACTCATGGATATTACGTAGTTTTCCAATGGAAACTAAGAAGGAATGCTAGTAAAAGGAAGGAGACCATTTTTACCTGATTATTCTTCTTTGAAGGGGCTGTCATGTTGGAGTAAGAACTGACAGAGGATCCAGTATTTAGGTCATCTGTGCTGATATTATCAAGAGTATCACTGAGTCCACTACTTACTGAGCTGCTGTCATCCCAGCTAGAGGAAGAGAAATAAAGCAGGATTTACATAAGGTAGTTACAACTTAAACCTTGATACAAAAATCAACATAAAAGTCTGGATATATGGATGCATTTATGCACATTTGCATAACTGTATATGTGCTTAATGTTCAAGCCTGGACATTAGTCACAGAATTCTCCTCTCCCAATCTCTTCCTGACTTTACTCCTTAAGCAGCAGTAAAGAATCATTCTCTCCACTTTCTTTTTATAAAACCCTTCCCTTCCATCTTAGAAATCAAATTGGGTACTGGTTTCAAGACAGAAGAACAATAATGGCTAGACAATAGGGATTAAGTGATTTGTGTAGGATCAAACAGTTTAGAAATGAATGAGACTGGATTTGAACCCAGGACTACATGTCTCTCCACTTCCCATGAGGAAGATCATGGAAATGTTCAAGTTTCAATTCCAGATTAAAAACTTAAAAGTGAGTATGTCTGAGGTCATCCTTGCTAATAAATATTATCAATCAGTATTACAAGACTTTATAGAAGTGATTTATAAATGTCCTTGATGAGAAGAGTAAGTTTTTACAAATAATTTTTTTCTGCAGCAGACTATGTCTTTATATTATATTATATTATTATATATATTATATATTAATAATATATAATTTATATTTATATACACTGGGAAAAGTAAAGAATAAAAGATGTGTGAATGTTTTTTTTTTAATTTCAGAAATATACAATACCCAGGCACACATACATATATGATATAATTCAATGTATGTGTGTCAATACATTCACATATTCACAGATAAGTGTATTTCATTAAAATATTTTCAAATTTCAGTATATAAAAGATTGTGTATCCTTTCTCTACTGCCTAATAGGAAGAGATTCTTCTTTATGTTATAAAGCCATTGGTATAAATGCTAATATGGAATTACTATAGCTATGATGTCTTCCATATGAGTGTGCCTAAGGTCAACTTTGCTCATAAATATTATTATTTAGTATAACAGCATACAACAAAACACCATGAAATTACTTGAAACCTATGGGTGAGCATTTTCGTGGAGGAGTGAAGAAATATGAAATTTTATGGTCTGAGAAAAATGTCCTTGCCCAATAAAATAATATTTTTATGTCACTTATAAACATTAATGGAAGTATAGTAACATTTCCAAAAGACATCAGAAAATGAAGGCTCTGAAAGAGTCAGTGGCATTTCCATGATGAACAGAGCCAACAAATATCAGAGACAAGATGTGGACCATCATGATCTTATGACCTGAGCTCTAGTATATGAGTGTATGAGATGATGACATCAATAGTATTGTGGACAGAAGGGGAAAGAGGAAAATTGGTTTAAAAAATGGTTAGGAGAAAGAAAATTTCCTAAAATATTTCCCCCCACTTGGTTATAATAATCACTTTATTTCCCTCCCTCCCCTTCACCCACCCTTCCCTCAGTTGACGCACAATTTCATTGGGTATGACATGTGTCCTTGATCAGAACCTCTTTCCATGTTGTTTGCACTAGGATGTTCATTTAGAGTCTACATCCCCAAAACATACCCCTTCGACCCATGTATTCAAGAAGTTGTTTTTCTTTGGTGTTTTTACTCCCACAGTGTTTCCTCTGAATGTGGAAAGCAGTTTTTCTCATAGATTCCTCCAAGTTGTTCAGGATCACTGCATTGCCACTAATGGAGAAGGCCATTACATTCAATTGTCCACAGTGTATCAGTCTCTGTGTTCAATGTTTTCTTGGTTCTGCTCCTCTCGCTCTGTATCAATTCCTGGAGGTTGATTCAGTTCCCATGGAATTCCTCCCTTTATTATTCTTTGAACACAATAGTATTCCATCACCAACATATACCACAATTTGTTCAGCCATTCCCCAATTGAAGGGCATCCCCTCATTTTCTAATTTTTTGCCACCATAAAGAGAGGAGCTATGAATATTCTTGTTCATGTCATTTTCCTTATTATCTCTTTGGGGTACAAACCAGCAGTGCTATGGCTGGATCAAAGGGCAGACAGTCCTTTAGCACCCTTTGGGCGTAGTTCCAAATTGCCCTCCAGAATAGTTGAATCAATTCACAACTCCACCAGCAATGCATTGATGTCCCAACTTTGCCACATCCCCTCCAGCATTCATTACTTTCCTTTGCTGTCATGTTAACCAATCTGTTAAGTGTGAGGTGATACCTCAGAATTGTTTTGATTTGCATCTCTCTGATTATAAGAGATTTAGAACACTTTTTCTTGTGCTTATTAATAGTTTTGATTTCTTTAACTGAAAATTGCCTATTCATGTCCCTTGCCCATTTATCAATTGGAGAATGGCTTGATTTTTTGTACAATTGATTTAGCTCTTTATAAATTTGAGTAATTAGACCTTTGTCAGAGGTTTTTGTTATGAAGATTGTTTCCCAATTTGTTGCTTCCTTTCTAATTTTGGATGCATTAGTTTTGTTTGTACAAAACCTTTTTAATTTGATGTAATCAAAATTATTGATTTTACATTTTGTGATTTTTTTTTCTAGCTCTTGCTTGGTTTTAAAGTCTTTCCTTTCCCAAAGATCTGACAAGTATACTATTCTGTCTTTGCCTAATTTGCTTATAGTTTCCTTCTTTATATTCAGGTCATTCACCCATTCTGAGTTTATCTTGGTGTAGGGTGTGAGATGTTGATCCAAACCCAATCTCTTCCATACTGTCTTCCAATTTTCCCAGCAGTTTTTATCAAAAAGTGGCTTTTGGTCACCAAAACTGGGATCTTTGGGCTTATCATAGACTGTCTTGATGAGGTATTTACCCCTAGTCTATTCCACTGATCCTCCTTTTGGTCTCTTAGCCAGTACCAAATTGTTTTGATGACCACTGCTTCATAGTGTAGTTTGAGATCTGGTACTGCAAGGCCACCTTCCTTTCCATTTTTTTTTATCATGATTTCTCTGGATATCCTTGATCTTTTGTTCTTCCAAATGAAGTCATTTTTTTTTTCTAATTCAGTAGAAAAGTTTTTTGGTAGTTTGATGGGTATGGCACTAAATAAGTAAAGTAATTTGGGAAGGATTGTATTTTTATTATGTTAGTTTATCTTACCCATGAGCAATCAATGTTTTTACAATTGTTTAGATCTAGTTTTAATCGTGTGGAGAGTGTTTTGTAGTTGTGTTCATATAGTTCCTATGTGTGTCTCAGCAGATAGATTCCTAAGTATTTTATATTGTCTAGAAGGATTTTAAATGGAATTTCTCTTTCTAATTCTTGCTGCTGAACTGGGTTGGAGATATATAGAAATGCTGATGACTTATGTGAGTTTATTTTGTATCCTGCAACTTTGCTAAAGTTGTTGATTATTTCGACTAGCTTTTTGGTTGATTCTCTAGGATTCTTTAAGTAGACCATCATATCATCCACAAAGAGTGATAACTTTGTCTCCTCATTGCCAATTTTAATACCTTCAATTTCTTTCTCTTCTCTAATTGCTACTGCTAGTGTTTATAGCACAATGTTAAATAATAGAGGTGATAATGGGCATCCTTGTTTTACTCTTGATCTTATTGGGAAGGCTTCAAGTTTATCCCCATTGCAGATGATGTTTGCTGATGGTTTTAGATATATACTGCTTATTATTTTTAGTGTTTCTTTTAGCATGAACTTTTTAGCATTTATTTTAGCATTTCTTTGAGCATTAACCTCTTTTTTTAGCTCTAGTTGTGCGTGTGTATATATATATGATATATATAAATGTATATGTATTTATGCATACATATATCTATATACCTATTTATGTCTTGTTATTTCATCCTATACAGTTTGCTACTGTTCCCTCTAGGTGTAATTCTTCTAGCTGCCCAGGAGATAATAACAGTTTTTAAGAATTACCAATGACCTCTTTTCTCATAGTGATATATATCATTTTAACATGTTGAGTCTTTTTTAAAAAAAAGGGTTTTTTTCCTTTTTTCCCTCGTTTTTAATTACCTTTTGATGATTCTCTTGAGCTCTGCACTTGGACATCAAGTTTTCTGTTCAGTTCTGGTCTTTTCTTTACAAATTCTTGCAATTCTTCTATTTTGTTGAATGACCATACTTTCCCCTGTAAGAATATAGTCAGTTGTGCTGGGTAGTTGATTCTTGGTTTTAGACTTAGTTTCCTTGCTTTCTGGAATATCATATTCCATGCCTTTTGGTCTATCACTGTGGATGCAGCCAGATCCTGTGTTATCCTCACTGTGGTTCCATGGTATCTGAATGACTTCTTCTTGGCAGCTTGTAATATTTTTTCTTTGGTCTTATATTTCTTGAATTTGGCTATAACATTCCTGGGTGTTTCATTTGGGGATTAAGTATAGGAGGTGATCTGTGGATTCTTTTAATCTTCACTTTCCCCTCTGGTTCTAGGATATTGGGGCAGTTTTCTTGGATAATTTCCTGTAGCATGATGTCCAGGATTTTTCTTTAGTCATAGTCTTCTGGTAGACCTATGATTCTTAAATTGTCTCTCCTGGAAAAAAATTCTAAATTTTCTGTTTTGTGAATGAGATGCTCCATATTTTCCTCAATTTTTTCATTCTTTTGGTTTTGTTTTAAAGTGTCCTGCTGCCTTGTGAGGTCACTTAATTCTAGTTGTTATATTCTGGTTCTTAATGACTGGATTTCCTCCCTGGCTTTTTGGTCATACTTTTCCTTCTGGTCTGATTTTCTTTGGAGGTCACCTTTCATCCTCTTTACCTCATCTCTCATCTCTTTTGCCTCATCTTTCATCTTCTTTGCCTCATCTTTCATCTCTTTTGCCTCATTTTCAAGCTGGTTGATTTTGGCTTTCAAGACACTATTTTCTGTTTCCGGATGACTTATCTTAGTTTTTAAGTTCTTTTCCCAATTGTCTTCAGCCTCTTTTAATTTTGTTTTGAATTGCATTTTGAGTTCTTCCAAAGCCTGTATACAATTTGCTGGGATTTCTGATTTATTGTTTGATGATTTCTTCTCCTCCTCTGTTCCATTTGCTCTTTGTTCATTGCCTGTATAGAAGCTGTTTTTTTGCAATTTCTTTCTTCTTTTTCTGTTGTTTGCTCATATTTACCCCTATTTTATTCCCCATATTTGTTGGTGTTATTGCTCCTCTCATCTTTTTTTTTTTTTTGGTTTTGGAGTTTTGTGTCAGTCTTCCCTCTTGGAGCCTTGACAGGAGATCTCTCCATGTAGTCTGTGGGGGAGGGGTATTGGAGTTTGAGTTTCCCTGTCCTCTGGAGCCTTTTGATTGGATTAAAGTCCAGCAGTCTGTGGGGAAGGGGTGTTGGGGGTGTTGGAACTTGGGATTCCCTGACCTCTGAAGACTTTTCATGGGATTAAGTTCAGCTGGGTTGGGCTGGATGTGCTCTGAGGCCAAAACCTCCTGGAAGTCTGGAGCAATATGAAGGGTCTCCGCCACTGTGATCAGGTTGCCCACTCTGCGCTCCCTCTCCAGGTCCTTCCCCACTGCCTGTGTTCAATGCTCTGATCCTGGCACAGCCCTTCCCTCAAGGTACACCATCCAGACAAGCGCCTTTCCCTGGTCATAGGTTCCTGCTGCCACTGGAGGCTTAGTGCTCTAGGTGGGGGTGAGGGGTCCTGGGACCTTCCTTCTGCCTTCCCCTTAAACCTGAGAGTTCTAGAATTCTGGCGTTTGATGGGTGTACCTTTTGGATTGGGTCAGGCAGGAGGGTTCCTTGGCTCTGTCTTGTTGCTAGGCTTTATTTTCAGTCCACTAGGAGCATTTAGTTTGTAATTTGTAAGGAAGGGTATTCAGAGGTCTGAACTTTTGCTGCTTCTATGCTGCCATCTTGACCCCAAATTATTTTTCAATAACTCTATCATCAGTATCCCAGCCTTAAATGATATCTCCTTTTACACATTTCTCAGAGTACTTAATACTGCAATTTACTCATTATCCTCTGTATCATGTCACTTGAGTAATGTAGTCTCCTGAATGAATTAAGCACATGATATAATACAGTGCCAGCACAAAGTGGATGCTTAAAATTATTGATAGTAAAATAGCTGTTGAGTGGGTAAATGAATGAATAAAGGGAGAAATAAATCAAATCAAGCCTTGAAGATAATTTAGAGTATTAGTGGTATATCACAAATATTTTCTTCAAGGAGAAAGTTGGAAGCTGTATAAGATGATAAGCACTGAATAATATCATCCAAACAATGAAGTGACCATATGCTGACAGAAAATGACTAAAGATACAGCAGTCACTTCATAGGTAGAGATCTAGGTACAATTAGAACTTTTGCTGATTAGGAAAAAAGTCTACACAAATGTCAAATTTACCAAAAAAAAAAGTACAAAAGCCTAAAATTACTATGAGTCTACTAGTGATTTATTTAAATGATCCATTGTAAAAGAAAAATAGAGAAACTGACAATAATGAGGAATTTATGCTGCTCTTTCTAAGAGAGATTAAACAAAGGCAAAAAACAAAACAAAACCCAAAGGTGATGGTATTGAAGACAACATGAGAAGAGTAGAGGAAAGATTTTATGGATAATTTTTTCTGCAGCAAATTATATATTTATAGTCATAACACTAGGGAAAGTAAATAACAAAAGGTCTGAGTGCAAATATGTTCTAAAATTTAAAATATTTCATATAGTAGGAAAAAAAAATGTATCCTTAGAGAATATCCTCTAATAAGACACATCCTGTATAGAGAATTAGATAGATTATACATGTCTGTTTGGTAGATATGAGCAGGGAGATATTTTTTAATGAACCTCAAAAGTATTGACTTATCAAAAGATGACCCAACAGGAAGGCCTTTGTTCATCCTAGATATGGATCAGGACAATAGATATATCCTGTAAAACTTCTGAATTAGAAAAAAAAAGGAATTCCATCGATGACAGGTTTCTTCAAATGCTGCTTTTTGATGGCTTTATCTCATTGATTGAGCTACAGAATCTCCAAGAAAAATGCATATAATTCCAAAGAGACCTGCCTAACTATAAACAGTATAAACACAAAGTTAATGAAACACCTGGGTTGCCTGGACTAAGACATAGCTAGATGGAAAGTTCATTAAAATAGTATGTCACTAGGCATGCGCCCTGGACTGACCCTATAGGTAAAGCATAACATAGAGGCCAAAACTAAATACAAAATAAAAAGAAACTGCAGTTGGGGATTACGAGATAAAAGTTTTATTTTACAGGTGAAAAAAAGTGACATGATCACACAGCTATTAAGAGGTGAAGCCAGGATTTGTCCCTAAATGCATGAATATAAACTTGAAATTTTGTATAAAAATTTCAAATCTTTACCTCCAACTTGAATTGCTTGCATATTTCTAACCTTCATAATACTAATAGATCTTTTAATGTATTTGATTATGATGGAATGACTGTAACAAAAGAAATGATGAATGGGTTAAAACTGGAAAAAAAAAACTACATGAAGTTATGAAGAGTGAAACAAGCAGAACTAAGAGAAAAGAAATAGTTCCTAAAGAATCACACACACACACACACACACACACACACATAATTTTATATATACATATAACTTTTTGTCAGATGATGCTTCATCAGTGAGGGAAGAGAGAAAGGCAAGGTGTTACCTGGATATTTTAATGTGACAAATAAGCAATAATTACATAATTTTAAATTAAAAATAAGTTAGATTGTTGTTCAATTGTTTCAGTTGTGTCTGATTCTTCATGACCTCTTGTGAGTTTTTCCTGGCAAAGATACAGGAATGTTTTGTCATTTTCTTCTTCAGCTCTTTTTATGGATGATGAAACTGAGGCAAACAGGAGTAAGTGACTTGCTCAGGGTCACATAGCAAGGAAATGTCTGAAGCCAGATAAGAATTCAAGAATATGATTTTCCTGAATTCAGGCCTGCCACTCTTATCTACTACACCCTCAAACTATCCCATATGTAGTTTCTATTAAAATCTATAAAAAAAAATCCTAGCTCTGATTCCTAAAAAGTTACTCATAGCAGTAGCCAGCACTGGTATCATAGCAACCAGATATACCCTATTTTGGATCCATCTATAGTGAAGTTTAGATGAGCACAGGGCCTTCATGATTAAATTTCCAAGTCATGAAAATAGTTAGGCTGTTGAATATTTTGTTACAAAACACAAAGTCTAAAAATAATGTTATTAAAATTCCACTGCTGAGCAGCTGGAAAATACAATTATTTCCTGATAGATTCTAGAAATCACTGAAAAAATGAAGCTGATGACATGTTCTGAACCAGTAGTTTGTAACTATTTTTAGTATACATGCCTAAGAGTAAAACTATTTCAGCACTCCCTCATGTGTATATACTTACAAATTCTATGTGCACACATTAGCACTAGGAATTACATGCCTTATAATAACATAGAAAATTAAAGTGTTGTTGGAGGTCAGTCACGTCTAACTCTTAGTGATCCTGGGGAGCATAGCATGCCAGGTCCTACCATCCTCCACTATCTCTTGAAATTTACCCAGGTTCATGTTTGGGGTTTTCATGACACTATCTACCCATTTTGTCCTCTGCCATCCCCTTCTCTTTTGCCTTCAGTCTTTCCCAATATCACTGTCTTTTCCTCTGAATCCTACTTTCTCATTATTTGGCCCAAGTATATAAGCTTCAGCTTCAGTATTTGGTCTTCCAGTGAATTAAAAGGGATAAAGTAATAATATTTGATCTTATAGTCAATAGAGACTCAATGGAGCTCATTGAATAGGGAAATGACATGGTCAGATCTGTATTTAAGAACAATTATTTTGATGATTCTTTGGAGGATGAAACAGAAAGAGAAAGTAAAGATGGAAGACTGCTTAGGAACTTATTTCAATGGTCCAGGTGGAATGTCAAAAGGACCTAAACTATTTTGATTGCTATATGAGAAGGGAAATGGGTATAAATGTGAGAGATTATCTGGGGAAGAAGCAATAATAATTGGCTACTGTTAGAATATGTGGGAGTGAGAGAACCTGAGCAAGTGGGAGCATGATGATTTATTCAAAAGTAATAGGGAAATTTGGAAGAAGGGTGGGTTTAGTGAAAGATAATGAGAGCGGCAATGGAAGATCTTAATCCATCTTTCCCTACTTGACCATCCCATGTGAATCACTGTTTTAACAAAAACAAAAAGTTGAGAATGGGGAATTGAGGCTCTTACTCATCAGTCAATGCTCTGGTTTTCCCTCTGAGAACTATTAGATGAACTGGTGAGAAAAGAGGATAGTATTATTGGAGAGGGGGAATTTTCCCAGACACCTTTATAGTAGTAGCTATGCCTACTAAGTGAGTGGGTAAATGGTTAAATTATAACTATTATAAGGTCACAATATCTTCAGAGGTGGGAAGGGCTGGAAGATCACAGAGTTGCGTGAGGAGGCAAAATAGGGGAGTGTTGAGGGAGAAATAAATCTTTCAGAGATCATTTCCTTTAATGGTTATTGCTGGTAGGGTGGGATGTGATCCATCTCTTTGATCTTTTATTGACTTTTCATACATCCCAGATAGGTAGGTCCTCACTCCCATTTTAGATATCACTGTCCTAGAATTTTGCTAGAACTTCAGGAACTTTTATATACCCTAAACAGATCATTAAAAAGGAATGCAATCACTATCCTCAAAAAAAAAAAAAAGGAACAATTGCAAGGAATTCCCAAAATCTTAGTCTAAAACTTCACTAAAACTTTTGAAAGGACATCCAGGTGATACAATAGATAGAATTCTGGACCTGAAGGTGGGAAGACTAATCTTCCTCAATTCAAATTTGGCCTCAAACACTTATTAGTTGTGTGACCCTGGACAAATAATTTGATCCTGTTTGCCTCAGTTTCTTCACGTATAAAAAAAAAGTTAGAGAAGGGAATGGCAAACCACTCTAACATATTTACCAAAAAATCCCAAATGGAATCACAGCTAGTTAGACATGACTGAAATGACTGAATAACAAGACTATTGGAAGAACCTCTCACATTCACAGGCTTCTCTATAAAATTTCCTTTTAAATCAATTTGGTCTCTATATCATTTTGATGACAAGGAAATCAACTGACATTTATATCCCTACTTTAAGGTTTGAAAAAAAATGCTTTAATCATATGATTGCATTTGATTCTCATAAGATAAGTACTAGAGATGCAATCTCCATTTTTCATATGGAGGAGCTGAGAATCAGAAGAAAAATGATTCCTACAGCCACACAATGGCTATAAGTCAGACAGGTGTAACTATACATCTTGGCAGCTAAGAAGGGCAAACAGCATGCAATTTACTTTACAATTATCTGTTTTATTTTTAAACCTTTATCTTCTGTCTTAGAATCAATATTGTGTATTGGTTCCAAGGCAGAAAAACAGAAAGGCAATGGGGGTTAAGTGACTTGTCCAGGGTATACCACTAGGAAATGTCTGAGGTAAGATTTGAACCTAGGACCTTTTGTCTCTGAGCCTGACTCTGAAATCTGCCGAGCAACCTAGCTGCCCCCACATATATAACTCTTAAAGACAAATTCAATTAAGAAGAGTAAGAAATCTCTAGCCCAAGGACCTTGGCAAAGCATCCTTATGACAGTGTCTTGGTTCAGAGGACAGAGACATCAAGAGAGTTGTTGCAATTGCCTATTGTACTAACCCAGTATGAGGGCACAGATAAAGATGGCACTGAGGCAAAAGAACTCATCGAGGTTAAAATTGTACCAGCAGGTAAGTAGCTCAGTATATTGAATACTTCTAGTGAGGTGTTGAACTCGTTTGAAAGATTGGATCTCTAAATTTTGGCAGTTTGGTCAAAGATTGAATCATCCACTTTACTCTGGTATTTAAGAAAAATAAAGTCCACCTCCATCCTGGTTCTAAATCTAGAATTATTTACCGTACACCTTAATCTCTATTAATACATTGTATGCCATTGAGCAACCAGCAAAAATCATGGTAACACATCATAACTGAATCCCTGAACTCTGTTCTACTCAGCTTTGGTCTTTTAGAACAAGAATTCTTAATGTTTTTATTTTTCCTAATTCAAAGGTTAATTTTGCAGTCTGGTCAAACCTATGGACCTCTTCTCAGAAAGATATTGTTCTTTTAATGTAAAAAATAAAATACAAAAGATTATAAAGAAATCAATTATATTAAAATCACTTTTGAAATATGTTAAAAAAAACCAAGTTCAAGGCTTTATTCAAGGATTGAATTAAACTCCTATTCTAGATATAAGTAATAATGTTTACCCATAAGAGATGTTTTTGTGACCCTCTTCTTCCTTTTGCCACTTAGAATCCCTATCATCTTTCTAACCTTAGCTCAAACACCATTTCCTTTATGAGACTTTTCTTAATTTGCCTCCCTGTGCTATCCCTCATTCGTGTCTCTTAGAATTACATTGCATTTACTTTTCATATGCTTCTACGTTGTCTCCTATTGTAGTATTTGAACTGCTTGAAAGCAGGGACCATTTATATATATTCTGTTTTAGAAACAATACTAAGCATCCTTTCCAAAGCAAAAAAGTGTAAGGACTACACAATCAGACTTAAGTGACCTCCTCAAGATCACAGTTAGGAAGTGTTTGAAGCCAGATTTGAACCTAACTTTCCCCAATGCCAAACCTGGCTCTCCTTACTTTATATATATATATATATTTATATATAATATATATTTATATATTTACATATATAAATATATATTATATATAAATTAATATACTTAATAGCCAACACTACCAAAAACTAACTAAACAAATGCATAAAAAGATGATGTACAAGAACACATTGTTTACAATTTGTTTAAAACCATGAAAATTATAAATGCTAATATAAACAACCTCTGCTTTTGAGTTATCTTTGCATTTATATTACTTGGATATTTTTTCTCTTGATTTTGTGGCTATTTTTAAAAATGTGATCAGAGTATATATTCTTCTTACTCTTTTTTCTTGCCTCTTTGATTTTATCTTTGTATTTCCTCTACTAGTATGATGCATATCCAGCACATACTAACTACTTAACAAATATATGTTGATTGGTTGTGGAACCACTTAATGATGGTGAGTGGTTATGGCTATTATTAAGTAAATATAAGTAAATATCTAGATCACAGGAAGTCTTAATAAACCTTTGTTGACTGACTGAATTGCTAAATTTCTACATTACTGCCAATAAATCAACTAGTCCTTTTAGGATTCATTTGATAATTTTATTTTAAAGACTATAAGGAGACAATTAATTGATTTTCCATTATTTTCAACAATTTTCCCTTAAGCCCCAGAAATGTACTTTGGTTCCAGAACTGTTAAAATATAAATAAATGAATTATTCCTGATGTCAAGGAGCTTCCATTGTCATTCTCTGTTCATTGATGCTTCAAATATCTACAAGTGGCAAAATGACTTTCTGCTTTGGAATAATAGAGTCCTATCTTAGCATTTGAAATTCATTATGGAAACAATACCATGGCTTAACCAGTAAAATAATACCAACTTTATTCTGAGTTACCAAGCAAATTTAAACAGACTGCCTTCAAAATGTGTTTCTAGATTGGCTAAGCCAATGTCAGGAGTATAATACACAAACAAAACACGAAGCAATTTTCTCCCTGGTTCCTGGATCATACCCTTAAACTTTCAAGATAAAAAAAAATTATAACTAGGATAGTCACGTATGAATTATTGTGCTAGCATATGTCTACCTTATGCTGAAACAAACACTCAATAGTAAAAATAATATTGCAGTCCCTAGTAGTAAATATTCCTCCATTAAAAGCTTTCTGGACAACAATAGTGCTGGCTGATTATATCAACGGTGTCTCTTTAGCCTGCATCCCTTTTTCCTTCTGAGGTCTGAATTTGATGGCTCAATACTAACCATCTTTCTGTTGCCTGGAAGTACATATTTATAAAGTACTGTGAGTGGGATATATAAAGAATCGATATGGAGTTGTGTAAAAATATAGCATAGCTTCTTCATAATAAAGAACAGATGTCAGAATATTATACAATTATACTTTTCCTTGACTTTACTAAAGAAAGAAGATATTCAGCAACACAGGCTCTGAACTCTTAAATGTTAGAATTACCAGATATATATTAAAGATTGAAGATGAAGTTTTCAGACACATAAGAAAGTTATAAACACATTGAACCAAATGACGGAAGAGGAAAACAATATTATCAAGTTAAAGCAAGGTTTGGATGACTTTATGGATAATAAAAGGCAACTAGGAGAAGCAGGAGATAAAGCATGGGTCTTGGAGTGAGCACGTCCTCATTTTAAAATCTTGCCTCAGACATTTAATATTGGTGTAACCCTGACCTGAACAAGGCACTTAAAACCATTAGCTTTAATTTCCTCTTTTAAAAAATAAACTGGAGAAGGAAATTGCAAACCATTCCAGTATTTTCATTACCAAGAAAACCCCAAATGGGATCATGATGAGTCTGATAAGAGTGAAATGTCTTTAATTTTTTTTTAAATTGTTACAGAGAAGTAAAAAATATTTAAGGTCCTTCCCTAGCATCATAAACAAGCCAGAAGAGTCTGTCTCTGTCTTTTCTTCTAAGTTTTTTCTGAACTCATCTCCACTTGCCCATAAAATCTCACATACATGTCTCATTGGAATGTCAGAGTCATATTGTACCAAACTGAGCTCATTCTTTCCTCCAAATCTTCTTTCCCTGTCACCACTAGTTATTTTAGTAGTAGCAATATTTAGCCAATTTCCCATGTTTCAAACCTTAGTGCTATCTTTGACTCTCCCTCAGTTCTTATGCCAAATCAGGACAAATTTCATGAACTCTAATGTATCAGCATCCAAGTCTACCCACTCCATCCTATTTCTACCATAGTTAAGAACCTCATTACCAACTGTTTGGAGAACTATAATAACATGACTTCTCTTTCTTCATTCTCCTTTACTTCCAAGTCATTATTCACATAATTTTCATGCTAATATTCCTTATTTAAATACTTGTTTGGGTTATTTCTCCAAATGAAATCCTGCATTGATTCCCCATTCCAATATAAAGTTGCAGGTCATTAGTTTCACTTACAATGAATGCTTTTCCTAACAGAACTCATTCGCTGGATATTCTGTACTTCTTTGATACACAAATTTCCTTTTTTTCCCAAGACTAGATAACCGTTATTTTATGTTTAACCCACATAATTACTAGGTCCTCTCCTCTCTCTGTGCCATTTGACCTTATGTACACCATACTTCACACATATTCCATTCACATTTCTATCTTTCAAAATTCTTATCCTTCTTCAAAGATCGCTCCTTTTTGTAACCTTTCATGATCTCTCAAATGAAAATCATTCCTCCTTCCTCAAATAATCCTAGACTACTATTTGTCTTCTCTCCTACACTGTATTACATTTTAGGTTATCACACATTAAATAGAGGAGAATTTAAGCCCTTCAGTGACGAGGACTGTTAGGTAATGTTTTGTTAGCACCAAGCATGTCATTGTTTGAGAGATAGAACACTGAATCTGACAGTTGTATCAAAATTTTACAATATTTAACAAAAATGATGATGATGCTAGCTAGCATTTATATAGTGTTCAAAAGTTGGCAAAGTGCTTTATACATTAGAAAAACATTTAAGGAAGGTGCTATTATTATCCCCACTTTATAGATGAGGAAACTGAGACTCAGAAATGAAGAGACTTTCCCAAAATTCTACAGTTACTCCATGTCTGAAGCTACATTTAAGCTCATGTTGTCTTGTACTTTACTCACTGTGGCAACTAACTTCAATACTGTATGCGTTCCTGCACACACACATATGTGCTAAGCACATAAAACATGTACACCTTCACATGTGTGTATATACATGTGCATACATGCAAAAGGACAGATATAAAACAAAATAGATTTGTTCTCTCAATTATAATCCCCAATTAGTGTGTACTGCTTGTTCTCGCCAGGTTATCATCTCAAGTCTTTCTTACTGACCATTGAAACATACTTTGGTCCTAGTCATTATTTTTCATGTTAGTATATTTTACATAATAATGTATAATTCAATACAATCTCTATTGATTCCCTAGAAACATTTGAAGCCATGTTAGTTCTTTTTAGCATGAATTTCTCACCCTCAAATGCTGCTTCAGAGAAATTAACATACAGTCACTATTTTCTGGGATAGGAAAAAATTGGCTAATGGATTTCTATAATAATGTTCAGGGGGCAGCTGGGTGGCTCAGTAGATTGAGAGTCAGGCCTAGAGATGGGAGGTACTAGGTTCAAATCTGGCCTCAGGCTCTTCCTAGCTGAGTGACCCTGGACAAGTCACTTAACCCCCATTACCCAGCTATTACCACTCTTCTGCCTTGGAAACAATACACAGTATTGATTCCAAGATGGAAGGTAAAGGTTTAAAAAAAATGTTCAATGCTGATTTTATAAATGTTTATTCTATTCCTATCATTCTTGGTTGTGTACATTAATAATAATATCATTAACTTTTTTCAGACAGTACATTCAACAACTGGATGACACTTTAAAAGTTTACCTTTCTCCTTTATGGAGAAAAATCATATTTTGGAGAATATATCAAATTAATTCATGTATATACAAACATGAAATTTTATATATACATATGTGCATATTAATATATTAATATATAATAAATTATTAGGTTTATATAGGTATATACACTCAAGAGTTCATACTCTGGGGGTCTCCTTGATATTTATTTTAAAATATTTTGGTAACTATTAAAAATTTTTTTTATGTAATCCTATGTATTTTATCTTATACAATTAAAAACATATTCTGAGATGGTATCCAGACTGCCAAAGGTGCCCATGACATTGAAATAGTTAAGAAGCCCTGATTTAAATGGTGCAAATTCTACCTGCAAATAACTTTACCTAGGAGCCCAATGTACAAGATTCAATGCTTTATCTTGTAATGACTTGAAAAAATTATTTTTCAAAAGTATTCTGACAATAGTCTTTTTCAAAAGTATATTGTGAATGAAATGCCTAATGGAACTATTTGAGAGATTTCCATGTGTAAAATTGAGATTTGAACTCAGGACTACAATCCCCACAAGCCTTTGCTCCACTTCCCCAAAATGCTTTGTAATCTCACACAATTCTGAGGTGGGCTGAGATCGAGGAAGGATTTAAGCTGGTGGCAAAGGTTTTTGGCTCTCTTTCTTTTTAGACTTCCATTTTGGGGCAGACGTGGCTCTTTCCATAATGTAGGTGAGGTCTTGTCTAGGCCTCTGGCCTAGGCATGTTTTCTTTATCCTGTATTTTCTTTAATCCTTAATCCTTAATAGACCTCTAAAAAATATAATACTCCTTGCAGAGAGAAACTAATTTCTACCTGCCTCAGTCTCCCCTAAATTTTAATCTTTACACATGACAGCTACTTGCTAGAAATTTGCCATGGGGTGAGAATATTTTGGATTCTGAACACATGATTAGTGTCTAAATTATGGGCTATCTTACTGGACACTTTCCTTAAAGTAGATGAAATTGAAACTAATGGAGTCAGGCTTTAGAATGATCATCCATCTCTCACTACACTACACTATCAGGAAATTGCTCTGTTTTTGCTTTATTATTATTTTTTAGTGTCCATCTTCTTTAATTTTTTTTAATCACATCCTTGATGTTTTTCCCATACTGATTGTATAAAAATGGCATTAAAGAGCTTTGATACTTAAATTGAGAAAAAATGACTTACATTTGTCTTTTTTTCTTTGACTTTTGGGGATATGTAGCAAAATATTTTCTGATTTTTGTTCATATTTCCATGATTTTACTCTGATTTTTAAAATCTATATCATGAATACCTGGAACATTCCATATGCTAACTGTGAATATCCATATGAATATATTAAACTGTATTCCTATTCATTAAATTGCATCCAATTAATTAATTATTCAATCAATAGGCATCTTTTAAGCACCAGGCACTAGGAATACAAACAAAATGAATGAATCTCTATTTGCCTGGAACTTACACTCTTCTAGGGAAAACAATAAGTACACATATAAGTTTGTATCTATACATATATGTAGGTAATATATCCATATATAGTTAGAAGAAGGGATCATAAATAGCAGTTAGAAGAGAATCAGAAAAGAAATCATGTCAAAAGCTATATGTAAAACCCATGTTCTATATTCATTAACCCAGGAATTTTAAGAATGTTTTCACTGTAATGCCACAATCCTTGATAAACATTAGTCCCAAATACTTTGGTAAGGACAGTGAGATCCCCACCAAAATGGTAACAAAGTGGTCATTTTTTTTAACTTGGGCAACCCATCAAACATGTTGCACCCCTTTTAGGCTTACTTTCCCCAAATCCCACTTGTCTTGTAGGGCTGGATCCATAGAGTTCTAAGAATATTCAAGGAACTCTATTAAAAACACTTTCAAGCTCCCATCCAATGTATATGTGATTATCAAGTAGCCAGTTAGAGTTAATTAGCTTATAGAAAAATGTATATTTACTTAAATTGCATAATAATTTTGTGCAAAGGCAATTCTACCCAAATTTTGTGATATTCTATCACATGCTGAACTTGGATGAAATGAATATAAACATTTAGAATACATGAGGCAATAGGGTAAAACACAACTCTTCATTACTGTAAGATGCTTTTTTCTCTTTAAGGAGACATGAAATTCTCCTTAGGTTTAGCTCTTTGCTTGACTTCTAGGGTCAGTCATCTTTCTGTAAATCTTTTTGCGCTGTAAAGGCCATGTTCCCTGAAGCTGCTTCAGTGAGTCTAGTATGTCTTCTCTCAACTCTTACTTAGAAGCACTATTTTTTGCTAAGTCAGTGTTTCTGATGACAGATGAGAATGAGATGATTAAGGGAAGAAGAGAGGAGTGTGGCACTTAGTCTACCTGATCAACCTTCTTGCTGCCCTCTGGTATAGTCACCAAGGAAAGACCTTGTCAGG
The DNA here is from genome assembly GCF_027887165.1 of Monodelphis domestica. NCBI lineage: Eukaryota > Metazoa > Chordata > Mammalia > Didelphimorphia > Didelphidae > Monodelphis > Monodelphis domestica. The sequence goes on along the minus strand of NC_077231.1, from coordinate 56,916,128 downwards.
GTGTTCATGATATTTTATTGACCTGACTGCTCTGTTCCCTTCTATGAAATAGAATGGGTACAAAGATGCATCCTCCTCTGATTTCATCCTATGCCTAGAAATCCTACACTACTAGCTAGATTAAAAAAGAATGTTCCTGATTTCTCTTTTGATATGCTCATATATTGACTCAGTAAAGATATCAAGGACTTTTTCTTCTATAGTTCAATGATTCTGATTAATTTTGCAACTCAAAGAATTCTCACCTGAAAAATAAATTGAAGCACAGAATATCTTGTGAGCTATATTAACTGTGACTCTGGTATTTGGGGTAGTAATCATACAGGTAACAATAAAAAGCTGGGCTTGATCCCATGAAGTTCTCTCTCTCCTGTAATGATGATTTTCTTCTTTTATCCTCAATATTCAGCATACTGGCTAGTACATAATAAACACTTAAATGCTCATTGTATCCTTACCTACCTATCTCCTCATTGTTATCTAAACCAAGCCAGTGAGGATTCAAATCTGAGGAATACCCAGACTGTCCTATCTTAACAATAAACTGACTTCTTAGCCAAGACACTATGTACTACAAGCAAAGAAATAGTGTATCAACTGGCTAGGCAATATCCAGAAGAAAACTTGGTAGAGAAAATAGTTGGCAGTTGCCATTTACGATTTGAGTTGCCTCTTCTTTGGAACTGATAGGAGGGAAAAGAGTGGATTCCTAGTTTTAATACTTGGGTCCCTCTTTTACCTTCTCAATAAATATCTCTTTGTAAAATCAAATCAATAAAAATAGATAACTGATAATGGGGGAGATATCAACAGTTTGAATAATATTAAAGAAGTAATGTATTGTTATTGGGGACAACTGACCAGAGTAGAAATTCTTGAGTAGTAATAGTACAAAATGTTTTCAGTCAAACCCTTAGCATTCTGAGAGGAAGAGACAGTTGAGCTCTGGGAAACTAAACTTTGACTATAAGTAGATGGTGAGAGGGTGAATTCTTGGACTACATTTTCAGGAGTTATATATAAATCAAAGAATTCATAGCAGCAATAATGTAAGAGGAATAACTGTGAATGGATTAACTATTATCAGTAATGCAATGATCCAGGAAAATTCTAAGGGTCTAGGGACAAAAGAGAGAATGTTAGAGTGAGATAGTTCAATAGTTAGTTATCTGGCAATTATATTTGTGAAATGGGAGTGGGAAAAAGACAGGAGGAAATCTAGGTGGTGAAGAAGTGAACATATACGGCTACTGCTTCTCGTCATTGTATTATCAAAATGTCTAATGACCTTGACAGATGCATGAAAAGAAACAGATCCAATCCTTGGTAAAAGAGAATGGTTAGCTTGGGGACCTGACCAATATTATTGAATTCTCATATTTTTATTTTAGGCCATAAATAGTGATTCCCACTTGGTGATTCTCAATTATAGAGTACTAGAATTTCAAGATAGAAGAAAGTATCTTACAAGGAGCAGTGATGGTGAGCTTGGAGTCAGGAGGACCTGGATCCAAATTTGCAATTGTTATTAAGATAGAAAGTGAAGATTTACAATTTTTTAAAATTATGTTAGTGATTAACAACTAGTAAGTCACCAAGAATTTACTACTTGCCAGGTACGATGCTAAATGTTATGGTGACAATCTCCTGCAACCACTTCATTTTAGAAATAAGCAAACTGAGATTGAAAATGTTAAGTTACTCATGTGCTCGACTTGACATGAGAGGAGCAGATCCTGAGCAAAAGATCATTCTTACAGTACTCTCCAGTAGAATTTGTATATGTTTCATATGATACTATAGAAAATATTCTAAGCTCAAAGGTGACAGAGAACTTGAGTTTAAATCCCAGAAATAGCACAGTAAAGATGTGTGGACTTGGATAAGTCATGATGTTTGTGAGACTCCATTTCCTCATTTATAAAATGAAGAAACTGAATTAGATATTTCCAAAGATCTAGTTCACTTCTAAATCTATTATCTTCTTAGTATAAAATTAAGCATTTTTCCTTTTTTTAAATAAAAAAATAAACCTTGTGAATTGAATGGGAAACAATCATTTATCCTTGAAACTCTTCCAGAACAAAACTTTTGTCTGTTCTTCTGTATTTTTTAAATCAAATTGAGTTATCCTTTTGTTAAACAGAATCAAAGCTATCTGAACAACATTCAACTGTCACCATTATTTGTACCCTCATCTTTGATATATTTTTGTCAATACTCATCAGTTAAAGTCATTTATTGAATACATACTACACATTACCCATATGCATGGTACATTACCCTTTTTATAGATAATTACACAATCACATCTTGTGTTATTATATCAGTATTTTATTGGAAACTATAACAAGTGTGGGAAATGCTAGGTCTTAGATTTTGGTTAAAATTTCACAGAAACCATACCTTTGACTTAGTCTTATTGCCAAACTAAAAGAACACAAAACTAATGACACTGTATTTTTCTTTAGTCAGCAAGGGTAATTCATAATCTGTCAAATGCAAGTATAGGAGCCACTGAAGTGTAAATCCTACATTACTTCAGGGTCATTGATAGAAAGGCATGTCATGTGTATATCAAAATGGATTTATTCAGCATTTCCCAGAGAAATTTTTTTTCCTAAGCAAGGGGGAAAACATCTAAATGCTTGTATACTTGCTTTACTTCACAAGGTCTCTTATTTTCTGATACAAATTAGCAATTAACAATAATAATCAACTTAAAATTGATATTTCATTAAATAATTCTGGCCCAATTTATTACTTAGAAATTTTAATTCCCAATATCCTCTAATGCAGAAAAAGCACTCATTTTTTTTTAGCTTTAGAAATGTTTTTTTTTCTTGACATATCTTTCAAGACTAACCATTAGAAGTTGAAATATTTATTTAAAATCTTCCTACAAATGACTAGTGGTATAACTGATAGAGTTAAAGGAACTGGGAGTGTTCAGTGTGAAGAAGAGGAAAGCTTGATGGAGTGGATGGTAGGAAATAATCACTGTCTTCAAATACTTAAAGGACTGTTGTGTAGAAGGGTAAGACATTCTCCTGGATCCAAGAAAACACATTTAGGTCTACTGGAAAAAAAATTAGAGAGAAGAATTTTTCAATGGAATTCAATCAAGAATGGAATTCCTTAGAAGGCTGTTAGCTAAAGCATAATGAAAAAGCTCCCTTTTCCCAGTGGTGATTAACTGTTTATCTCACCTCTTTTACAGAATGACAAAGTAGACATTCATATTATAAATCAAGGTAGAAGAGGATAATAAAATGAAAGGATGAAGAGAACATTATCTATCCATCTCTGCTCTTGGAAAATCAACTTAAACACAGATCCAATTAAGAGTAGGTTACTGACATCAATGAATAAGTCAACAAGAATATATAAGACATCTATTCTATGCCAGACACCATATTGGAAACTGTAGAAACAAAGATAAAAAAATTAAACAGTTCCTATTCTCAGAGAGCTACATTATATCTGGGCAGAGGGGAGACATTATACATAGAAGTATATTCAGATAAAATATAGATAGATTGATATAGATATAGAGAGATGTCTTCATTCCTTACATAGAGATCGCTCTAGCTATAGGTATATGGATATGTTTTTCCATTTCTATTTCTTTTAATATATATAGATAGATACAGATAGATATAAATATACAGAGAAATGGATATATATAGATGTATTAGAGAGATAGAGATGTGTCTTTCTATCTATATCTCAAAAACATTCAGGACAATTAGGGAAGGAGGACACCAATAGTTGATAAATAAAGGCTTGGGGTAGCTTTTGTATAATAAACACAGGATGGGTGAAGATAAAGTAATGGCTTTCATTAACTTTGATCAAGAAGCATCAATCAAAATGTGGTCTTAAGGATTTAAATATATATTCTCTATTCACACTACAAATTTGTTTAGCAAAGAAAAATGACTACTTTAGACTTATAAAACATTAACAAATTTTAGGCATTGTCATTACATTCTTTTGTGCAAGCTGAATAGGTTATCAAATCTAAACGAGGACCTTTTCACTCCAATTTTATTCCCTTGAAAAACAAATAATGAAATATTAAAGTTATTCTACTGAGGTATTAGATAAGCCTAGTGAGATAAGCCAAACATGAAAAGGGCCTGATAAATAAAAGGATACTTCAGAAATAACTTCAGTTAAATGAGATAAGAAAAAATTACGTCAAGATACATGATTTGTTCATAAGTATTTTTATGGTTTACTTTTGTCTGAAGTAGATAAAGAGCATCTATTTTTAATTATGTTTCCACCAAACATGAATGCATGGTCTAATAAGACTTAACTAATAAAAAACCAATCATTTTATATGGAAATCTACTTGATTAAACATTGCTGGAATTAATAAAGCTTAAGTCAGGATAGAGACACCTTTTAGAGGAGTTCATTTTAATATGCTGCATATATATGCAGGATGGAGCCAAAGATCATTTAAAAGTCTCAGATTAAATTCCAAAAAGCTAATAAAATATTTCATTCAGTGAAAACGAAACACAAATTCAGAGGACAGGTTAAGGAGCATTTGGTTATTGTCAACTGCTATTTCTTTTAAGATAAGTTAATACCTTTTAGATAACATATAAGAAAGAATATAGAACTTTAAAAAACTTATATAGTATTCTAAAGCTTATAACTGTTCTAAAAGAAAATACTCAAAATGAATAGAGATGAAAATTGAAGAATTTAGGGCTAGAAATCCATTGTCATAGAAATCATATAGGTAACAGTAATATGCTTCATTCCACAGGTAAGGAAGCTAAACATAAGGAAGTGATTTATCCAAGGTCAAATAGGTCATCCTTATGCAGGAGAGTTTGAATCTATGTCCTCAGACTCAAAAGACAAAGTCCACTGTATTACATTGTCCCTAATAATCAAATGCATCGCCTACTTCATCAATTTTAGAGTTCCCACCAATGATCACGTCATAATTTATTCACTCCTACCCATACCCATCCTGTAAAACTTTAGTCCATATTTTCATCAAAAGAATCACTATAAGTGGTCAGCCCAATATGTTGAAGGCCTTCCTTGATAATTTTGATGAGGGATGGTGGGTCCTGAGGCCACAGGGAAGTCATTTGTATTGATCAGGGAGAATGCCAACAGACCAATTAGCCCTGCAGCTGTATAAATAATAAGCCTTCTCTGACCCAGTTAATAAAAGAGCACACACCTTCTCCCTAGGGCAGTGGAGTTCCAGCATGTGTTTTCCCCTAAACCCACAATGAAGTCCTAATTTACTTGATGGAGATAGTATGAGGTTGAGTTCTTTCTGGAACTACACTGATCAACACTGCTGGCATCAATTGAAACTATCCTAGTATAAGCAGGATGTTTTCTTACCAATCATCCTTTAAAGCCCATCTTTTCTATCTATCACATGATTTCTTCATGATATCTTAATCTCTTGTTGGTCTAGAGTTTTTTAATGGTTTTAATGTTGCAGACTGCTCACACCTATCATTCACCTTTCCATTGTGCTCTGTGTGATGTTTATTTCTAAAGATATAATCCATGTCCTGCTGCCATGGCAGCACTGGTGAAGGGTTAGTATTGAAAAGATGAGACATTTTTTTTCATAGGAAGGTAAATATCATTAAACAAGTTTTGCATATTCAAAAAAGAAATTTAGCTTGTTTTACTCATCATTCGATTCTTTAAAAATTATACACATTTTTTTTATTTTCTATATTATATGTAGATATAATTATGATAATCATTTTCTGACATTTTGCAATACATATATTCTTCCTCCCTCTCATCCATCATGGTAACGGCAGGTAATATGATAAAGGTTTTATGTGCTCTATCATGCAATAACAATATTTCCATGTTCATTATGTGAAAGTAGACACAATCCTCTTATTCAAAGGGGAAAAATCATTAAGGAAGTAGAAAATACTATACTTCAATCTGCATTCAGACATTATTAGTTCTATCTACTCATTAATTCTTCCTATGGGTTAAGCCCTGTGAGATTTAAAATGGTTGAGGTCTTAAACTGTAGTGAGTTAAAATGGTGGAAGATATAAATTGTGATAGATATAAGAGAGATTTACAGCCCACAGGCCATTCCAGACATGTATGATATTGAACAAACTTGATAGGGCATCCTTTCAAATGCACATGTGTAGATATACACAGATATACATTTGAAAGGATGTCCATAAGAGTATGCATACATACACATAGGATGCCAATAAGGCTTGTATCTGTAGATGTTTATTAATAAATGTGGGGATAGAAAGAAAGAAAGAGAGAGAGAGAGAGAGAGAGAGAGAGAGAGAAAGGAGGAAAGAAAGAAAGAAAGAAAGAAAGAGAGAGAGAAAGAGAGAAAGAAAGAAAGAAAGAAAGAAAGAAAGAAAGAAAGAAAGAAAGAAAGAGAGAAAGAGAGAAAGAGAGAAAGAAAGAAAGAAAGAAAGAAAGAAAGAAAGAAAGAAAGAAAGAAAGAAAGAAAGAAAGAAAGAAAGAAAGAAAGAAAGAAAGAAAGAAAGAAAGAAAGAAAGAAAGAAAGAAAGAAAGAAAGAAAGAAAGAAAGAAAGAAAAAGAAAGAAAGAAAGAAAGAAAGAAAGAAAGAAAGAAAGGAAGGAAGGAAGGAAGGAAGGAAGAAAGAAAGGAAGGAAGAAAAAAGAAGTAAAGAAAAAGAAAGGAAGAAGAAAGAAAGAAAGAATGAAAGAAAGATAGATAAATAGATAGATAGATAGATAGATTGATTGATAGGAATATGTATATACAAGTATGTTCAACTCAAATATCTTTTATTTCATTAAACAAATAATACCATTAAATAATGGAAAGAGTGCTATATTTGTAGTCAGAAGATCTAGATATAAATCCAAAATTTTAAACCTTAGAAAAGTCATGAACTCTTGAAGCCTCAGTCTTTTCTTCTTTAAAAGGAAGAAGATAAAATTGTTGTTCCCCACTTTCATCCCCCTAGAGTCTATGATTTTCTGGTTCTAACTCAAAATTGAAAGATTTAATAATGCATTTTTCCATATTCAACTAGTTACACACATTATCAGTTCTATTATCAGTCAAAATAGTATCAATATGAGCCACATCTTTTAGAATGATGGAAGTCCCAAATTATACTATTATTTCAAGGTTGAGTGAAAAGGGAAAATTGTGTGCAAGAAATAAAATAGTTTAAATGCAGCTTATACACCTAGCTACAGGATTTTAAAACTAATCTTCTCTATCTTGTCTTACTTTTACCATTCAAATGATGACATTGAGTATTTCAAATTAGGGTTTCAAATTGGGTTCAATTTTACATATCATCCTAACTACTTTTGTGATCTTAGCTAACTTTCTTTTCTTCTGTGTGTCTCCATTTCTTCATCTTTAAGATGAGGAATCTGTTTTTAAAGAACTTTGATGTAATAATCCATTCTAGCTTAAAAATCATATTCCTGTAACCTTTCTGGTCCTCAGTTTCTGTGGTCCTAGAATCCTTATCAATACGAGTCACTGCTAAAAACATCAGAAACATCAAAATGTGGACAAAGTTTCCATTGAAATGTTTTAAAATCAGAGGCAGCTGGGTGGCTCAGTGGATTGAGAGTCAGACCTAGAGATGGGAGGTCCTAGGTTCAAATCTGACCTCAGACACTTCCCAGCTGTGTGATCCTGGGTAAGTCACTTAACCCCCATTGCCTAGCCTTTACCACTCCTCTGCCTTGGAGCCAATACACAGTATTGACTCTAAGACGGAAGGTATGGGTTTAAAAAAGAAATGTTTTAAAACCATGTAAAAAAAGCATGTCATAGTCTTAGAAGAAAATGTTGAAGAAAATAATAATTGAGATTGCAAAGAAATATCACCAGTAGCCTTCTATAATTACATTTCAAACTGTTTCAGTTTAAGGTAGGTGGGGCCCTGGATTGATACATTTTTCATCAAATGAGCTACTGCTCTGTGTGAACACTTCTAGCAAGGGGGTGAAAGACAGTTCAGAGGCAGAGTGGCTTTGTGCCAAGAAATTTGCAACCCTCCACGGGAGAACAGATGGCACAAGTAACATTGAAAACTTGCAATGGCTCCATCTTGGCACTCTTCCAAGATGGCCACTTACCATTTTTCTAGCAAAAAAAATAACATAGTGCCTAATGCTGAGTGTTGGTATTTATAGACAGGGTTGTGGAATAACTAAGAAAAAGGAGAAAATATGGGAAACATGGCAGACATACTATCAGGGTGTGTACATTGGAGGTGCATTTTACATGGGTTTGGTTTCCAAAGTTGTCAAGTGAAGTAAAAATCATAAAACATTATATTTATTCCTTCTCTGCTGGATAAGTAACTTCTGGATAAAGGCTGGCTTTCATATTCTCAGGAAGCTGGGCTGAGTGGGGAAGGATGGATCTGAAGGGGAGGAGGAATGAGTGATATTTTCACTCTTCTCCTTCCCTTGTCTGACATTACCTCTCCTCCCTCCCCAGTGTTGAGAAATATGAGATAGATTCATGTTTCCTAGGAATGCTTTAATTGACTAGAAACTCCTAGAGAACAGGATTTCTTTCATTTCTTTCATTTGATGTGTTTGTATAACCTGGACCTGTGAGTAGTCTCAGAACATGATAGAACGTTCATCAGTGCCTGCTAATTAATATTGATTGATATCACTTTAGCCATTTGCTCACCGAATGCAATGGCGATTGGAATTGTCTCTGTTCTTTAAATTATCTCTCTTTTTCTGAGCACTCATGTACATATCTATCAACAAACACCAACTACTTATCAAGAATTGGAATAGGTGTTGAGATAAGACACAAATAAAGTAGTCCCTGCTTGCAAGGAAAGTGTCATCAATCATTGTAATGTCATCATCTCTATGGGAAAATAAAGAATAAATCTTTGGAGTAGGGCAAGATCATATTGACTGAATCTCCATATTCCAATTCTAATGGTTTTCTCCATGGGCTGGGATATTTTCTTTCCTACAACTAGTTTCCCTAGTTTCCTCTAAGACTTGATTTAAGTCCTTCTTTCTACAGTAGGCTTTTCCCAGTCTCTCTAGATCTGCTCCTGCTAATTCCTCCCCTTCTCTTTGATACTGCTATCTATTAATACTGCATATATCTTAAATGTACATATTTATTGAACAATGTCTGCCCTTAGATTGTTACTAATTGACATTTTCCATAATTCCTCCTATTCTTCATTATAGATTAGAGAAACCCTCATCCCATCATGTTTCCCAATAAACCTCTTAACTGAGAAAAGGAAAAGAAAGGAGTTTTTCCCTCATAAATCTTATAGTCCACTCAGGGGGGGGGAGGGAGGAAGTCAAAAGGCTTCAAGAAGAGGGTGGTTAAGGGAAGGGCCAAAAGGGAGGAGGAGGGTAGGAAAATATTGATCTATTAGCCATCAGTGATCAATAGACAGCTCCAGAGTAATCCCCTCTAGCAGCACCTATCTTTCTAGCAGCATCTCTCATCTATCTCCATTATAATAGGCAGCTCTCTAGTCACAAGCCAGAGTATGTAGTTGCCACAACAAGAAATAGTTCCACATAGATTATCTATTTTATTACAATTGTGAACTCGAGGGTAGGTATTATTTCTACCTTTCTTTGACTCTCCAACACTTAGCACTATGGCTGACACTTAGTAAAAAGCTTAAAAAATTGGGGGAGACCAATTGACTGCCTCCATAGAGTCTTTTTTTTTAATTTTTTTTATTTAATTTTTATTTTTATTTTAAACCCTTACCTTCCGTCTTGGAGTCAATACTGTGTATTGGCTCCAAGGCAGAAGAGTGGTAAGGGCTAGGCAATGGGGGTCAAGTGACTTGCCCAGGGTCACACAGCTAGGAAGTGGCTGAGGCCAGATTTGAACCTAGGACTGGCTCTTAATCCACTGAGCTACCCAGCTGCCCCCTCCTCCATACAGTCTTAAGAGAAATCAGTTTAGAAATATTACTATCAATACTGGAAATATTCCAGTAAAATGTAATCACCTTGAAAGCAAGAGCTATTTCAGTTTTACTTTTAAATCCCTAGTGATTAGGAAAGATTTTAGTATATACAGGGTATTTAATAAATTGTATAATAAATTAAATGGAAAAATACATAACTATAGACTATTAATATCACCTAAAGTATTATTAGGCAGAAACTTAATTCTGAAGTATTGATAGTTTGGAGGGCAAAGCATTATGAATTAATAAATTCAAACTTAAGAGTATCAAAGATTCACTGTCCCAAACTACCCATTTTATAGACTAGGAAATTGAGGCATATTAAGGTAAAATGTCTTGCCTGGGGGCCACATGTATTAAATGTTATTAGTAGAATTGGAACCAGGGTCATCTTGTCAAAAATCTAACATTCTTTCCATTGTAACATGCTTCTTCATTACTGTCTTTCAATTTATTTGAAATGATCAGTTCTAGGTAATCCCAAACAAATGGAATGACAGATTTTGTTAGCAAAGTCAAAGTATGTTACAGATTTTTAAAACTAATCAGCAACTTTCAAATTCCTTTATTGTTTTCAGAGTTGATTTTTCCCTATATGCTATTTTCAAAATAAGGTCAAAATTTTCTTCCACAAAAGGACTAATATAGAAAAATGTTTTACATTGTTGCTGTGAATTTTAGATTTACTCCACCCTGCTTAGTCTTTAGAAATTCTAGCAACCAAGAATGTATACAACCCTTCGTAAGGATTAAGTATTGAGGAGGATGGCCTATGACTGACATGTGCTAGCAAGTGACAAATAAGAAACAACTGACAGACCCCTGGGTTGTCCTAAGTCAAACTTAAGCTACCATTGGTACATGTGAGATACAGGAAGTGATGTAAAGAACTGTGTATATGATTTGTGTTACTTCCTCTCTCCAGTCTCTCATGCTCTCTCTCTCATGGAGACAGTAGGCTCTTGCAGTGTTGGGAGCTTGTGGTAGAGTTCTTACCATGCTTGGTGAGTGGTTTAGGCTGATTCCTCTTTCCTTTACCTCCTAAAGCACTATCCTCCTAGGAGGCTCCTCATCTCAGAGGAGGCCTCATGGATGGAAGCTGAGCTAGATTGAGAAGGCCCCTTGGCCAAGGCCTCTGAACTCCTATCTCGCTTGCCAGAGGAGTCCAATTTCCTTTCCTCTCTCTCTTCTTAATTTCTTCCTACTATTGTAATTAAACCATCATAAAAATCCCAAACTGACTTGAGTATTTTATTGGGATTGAATTTTAATCCCTGGTGACCATTAGTATAATATATTCAGTCAACACCCCTAATTTTTATCATTAACAGTACACATGTAAAATTTATATCAGATTGGTTACTATCTCCGTGAAGAGGGAGTGAAGGATGGAGAGAATTCAGGACTCAAAATTGAAAAAAAAAATCTTAAAAATTATTTTTACATGTTAATTAGAGAAAAATTAAATATATGCAGAAAACAAAGAGGACTAGAAAATGGAAAAATATTAAGAAAAAAGGTAGGTTACAGTTTATATTTTTTTCTCAAGTGTATGATTTTCTGCTGAGTGCTCTGATGCTTTTTCCTCTCTAGAGTCTCCATATTTTTCAGACTGATGAAGAAATTTTATTACCTCAATTCCCTGTAGTTTTTATTACTATACTGCTTGGTAAAACACCTAGCAGGATAATGCAGTTTGTATTTATAAAACCAAAATGGGCATTTATATTTGTCCCCATTATGCCTTCTTCTTCTGGGAATTCGTAAGGGAAAATGTGGATACCCATTGACCAAAGGATGAAATAGTAAATAGTAGGTACTTAATAAATGTGTAAATTAATATATACATAATTTTCCTACCTTATTTTTCTTGCTTTGTTTGGAAATATGGTGACTATGGAATATGTTTCGCATGATTTCATCTATTTAATTGATAACATATTCTTTGCCTTCTCAGTGTGTATGGGAAGGGATAGGAGGATGGAAAATTTGGAAATGAAAATTTAAAAAGAGAAAAAAAGGCAAGAAATACTAAACTAATTCTTTTAACTTATAAAAAAGATTCATCTGCATCACTGACATTTTCTTAAGCCTAGATAATCAATGAAGCAATAAATTGAGCCCTAATTTGTAAATTTATAAAATTGTAAATTTTAACAAAATTGCTGATTTTAGAAGTTCATGAGCTCACAGTTAAAAATTAACAATCCTCTTAGAACCTGGTTAGAATTGATTCCAGTACACAGCTGTGAGGTTACATGATCAGGTCTTGTGGTAATAGTGTGACATCCCATTTGATTCTTTTCATAGCTCTAACTATCTAGAGAAATGGCATCAGATGTTAGGTTTTATTACACATAAATAAAAGCAGCTGAAGAACAGATAAGAGAGACACAATACCTTAAAGTTCCCTCACTTTGTAGCAGGTTTCTAAGAATGAACTTTTCTGACTTTATATAAGCCTCAGAAAACAAAAAGAGACATTTACAGGGACATATTTTAATCCTTCCTCAATGATTCAAAGCTCTCCGATGTTGCACATTATTAAACAATATTCAGGAGTCCAAGTTCACCCTCAAACCATGATGAGACCCCAAAATAGGACTTATACCATCATTTTGGCATCAAAAATCCTTGAAACATATAATATATATATATATATATATATGTACATATATATATATATATCAGTCCCACCCTTTGTTTGATTGTTTTTTAATAATTAATGGGTTTTTAAAATTCAACCCACCTCTCTGCACCTACCCCATTGGAAAAAAGGGGGGAAAACTTGAATTAAATATTCTTCATCAAGCAAAACAAATTTCCACAGTGGCATCATCCAAATAATGTGCCTCATTTAGCATAGGGAATCCATTACCCCTCTATCATTGCCATTGATCAGAGTTCTTATATCTTTCAGAGTTTTACTGATGAAGAAAGTAAAATACATGGAGTTTAGAAAATTTGCCTGGAGTCAGTGAACATCTGATGCCTTCATCGCTTCTGGACTTCATTAATATACAGAATACTAATTAGTCTCCCTGTTTCAAATCTCTCCACATGCTGGGATATCCTATACACTGATGCCAGTGAAACTTTTCTTAAGCATACACAGTTCAGATCATGTGAATCTCCTCTACCAAGTCCAAAATTGTTTTGTTACTCGAGGATATAATATAAACCCCGATCTTTGGCTTGTAAAATCCTCAAATTCTTGAAAATTTTGATCCCGAACTATCTTTTCTGCCACTGGACATTGCTTTCACTCCCACAGTCTGCAAGGCAGCCAAACTGGCCTCAGCAATGACTACTCTCACACATGATACTCCATTTCTTAGACCCAATGCCTTACAATGGAAGTCATTCATAATGGAATGTTCTCTCTTTTTCTAAGATGTAGACAGGGCAATATCTTTGAGATGAACCCTTTCCTAATTGATCCAGTTGCTGGAGAGCCCATTCTCTCAGATTACCTTGTATTTAACTACTTTGAATAGATCTATATTTTTAACTTTATATTTATTCTGTATATATTTCATATATACTTCATGTCTTTTCCCATTAGAATATGTCTATTGCAAGTAGGGATTTTTTCATCCTTTGAACTTGTATTGACGGCACCTAGAAGAGTACCTGGAACACAGTAAGTACTTATTTAAAACTTGGTGATTTATTTAATTGAATCCACGTGTTCATAACTACAAATCCAGGGCCTTGTCTTTCTCCCCAGTCTTTTGGTTGACTACAAACATGTTTAATGACTGGAATCTTCAATGTGAAATCTCTGTCCAACTAGAATGAGTAGAGATGCTATTCATATTAACTGAACTACATCCAAATCACAAAACAAAGACTTTGCTGGTAAATGGAAGATTGATTCTCAGGTTCTCTTCTGGCATACCAATATGAAGCTGGTTTTAATATTTTTCCAGGGGCAATAAAATGTATCAGTGCATGGGGCACTTGGTCATATTATCTTGCAATAACACACTATGAGCAAGAGCAAATAGATCAACATTAATATAAGGACAGTTCATGTGCTAGCCTTAATTGAGAAGAATTTTTGTTATAGAGAATTCATGATGAACTTGATAAGCTCCTCAATCAATATAAATCATTGCAATATAGTGACTTCAGTGCAGTGATAGTCATGGCAAAGAAAGATTAAACTCATGTATAGCTAGGTGTAGTCAATAGAGACAAAAATGAAGAATCTAGAAGATCTGGGTTCAAATTCCTTCCCAGGTATGACCCTTGACAAATTTCTTTGAATTCTCTTTCTTTTTTTAATAAGAGGTCTGGATTTCATGACCTTGAAGGTCCCTTTCAAATCAAAAGCTAAAATTACATGGAAATATGATTCAGAATCTATAACAAAGGCTCCTGGAATTCTCAGAAGACTCATACTATCACCATGTCATGAATATATCTTTAAGAAAGAGGTTAAAAGGCTTGCAACTGAATAAACCTCAAAGAACATTTTTTTAAAATATATTCATTACAACAGACAGAAAACAAATGGTTACTTTATCATTTTAAATCTGCTGCCTCTGTGCACCAACTAGTTGTACACCAACAGGAGTCAAAATTAATAGCAAACTAAAAAGGACAAAGTTGTCAAGACAACACTATAGACAATGGCAACACCACTTGACCTTTTAAAACATACTGCTAACTCCAAGCATAATCAAATGCAACTGACACAAAGGGCAAAGAAAAATATGATCTGCATGATTAGGCTTGTGATCATTAATCATTTCTGCATATGTAGTTATCAAAAATAGGAAGAACATGTATGGCAAGAAAAAGAAATAGTTCAGTCATGTAAAAATATTCTTGACATTATCTTGAGCTCCTCATTTCCTTCCTTCAGATATTCCATCAGTTGCCAGATTTGCTCTTTCTGTTTGTACTTTCACATCATCTCCAATACCCTATCCCTTCTCTCTACTCATAGAGCTACTGCCTCAATTCAGTCCCTTATCACACTCACTTAAGTTATTTCAACAGTCTCTTTTAAATAATTTTTCATCCTGAATCTCAAATAGATTACCACCAGCTTTATTCCATTTTTCTCCCTGTCACACAATCAGCAATAAGGCCAAATCAGCCTTTCTGTTTCTCATGTTCTGTACTTATATATTCAGAAAAACAGGCCAATAACTGCAATATAGCTTGTGCTTAATACATACTTGTGGTTCAATTGATGGAAGAAGCATTATCAGACTGGATGACTTGTCCAGTCTTTAAGTAGAAAGTACAGTAATTGTGTAATTAATAAAACTGACAAGATATGCATAGATTGCATAGAAACGATCCTGGGAAGTACATTAAAAAACCCCTTTTTTCTCATATCAATCAACTTGTCCAAAGTTGGAGGGATAGTAAATGTAAAGTTAAATGTACAATTTGCAAAAATGAATTTGATTCCTTTTGCCTCCTACTACAAGGATATGAGGTCTTTGAAAATAGAGAGTGTCTTTGTCTATTTGTGTCCTCTGCAACATAACATATTTCTTGGCACTTAGTGTTAATAAGTAATTTTTCATTAGTTGATTCACAATGATGGTACTGACAATAACAAAGAAGGGGTCTGGGTTGCAATTCCATCTAGAAGGAACTCTTTCCACTAATAGATGTTGACAACTTATCTACACTGCTCTGAACTCTTAGTGAATAAATACTGATTATCATTAGTGAAGTAAGTTTCCTGACTAGAAGTTCCCTATAAAAATAAAATCATAGGTTCTGATTGTGTTTCAGGGAGGGGAAAGGAACGGAAATGGAAATTTACTCAACCTAATAGCTCATACATTAAGGATCATAATTCATTAATAAGAGAACTATGATTTTTGTTTTTGTCTTACTTTTTCAGTTTATTTTGTTTTTACCTTTGATGCATTATCAAGTATTTAGTTTCTAACTAGACAACATGAAGACAGTGGAGAACTGGGTCTTTTCTATTATTAAATTTTAAGTGACATTAAATAAATCACCAATTTCCCTATCATCATCTTAAGTGTATTTTTATTATTATCTTGAGAAATAAAATATGAGATGGAACATTTCACTTCCTATCTAGTTGTGTACAGTCCCATATAAATAAAGACTGACTAGTATAATTAAATCCATCATTTCTAACGAGGTTAAAAGAATTATAATGTCTCTATACAGGCAAGATTTTGGGGTTTTCATCACCCTCAATGCTTTGTGATAGCTTACATGCACTACAAATAAACAACATTGTATTTTCTTTTTCAGACTGCAAATCATTGTTAGAGAGATACAATTACATAATGGGTAGTGGCTAGAGTTGCTGGTCTTGGAGTCAGGAAGACCTTCAAATCTTAACTCTGAAACTTATTAGCTTCAGGATTCTCTAAAATTCAGTTTCCTCCTTTACAAAACAAAGATAATAATATGTAGCTAGTAATAGTAGATAATAATATATAGGATATCTTCCTTATAGGGTTCTTATAATGGTGAAATATGAAAGAAAGTTATGGATATTTAGTCTTATAAAAACTTTAAAGTATTATATAAATGCCAGATGATGTTTGCATTTGTATTAAAATTTCACTCCATGAAATACCTTATATCTGTGTATAAGCTAGAGAAGGAAAATCAAACATATTTCTCCCCCATCTCCATATAAATAGTTTCTGTGATTTCAATCTATTGTCACCTTAACATAATAGACAAATGCCATGATGTTGAAATCCCAAACCTCCTACTGTGACTGAGCTACAAGCGACCTAAAAAATTCTCTCTCTCTCTCTCTCTCTCTCTCTCTCTCTCTCTCTCTGACTCTCTCTCTCTTATATACACACGCACACTTGATACATGTGATATGTTGTTGCCTATAATTCTCTATGCTGAATTATTGAATACCATTATTGAATATCATTCTCTACTGTGGCTAAATATCTCTTCTTTTCTAAACCATTAAATAAACTACAAGTGTCTCATTTCACTCCAATATCAAACCTAAACTACAAGAGGATTTGTTTTAGTCAGGTACAGTTTAGAATGTCCCCCCTTTAGGCTTTTATTTTTCCCCTCATGATGATCCCTATTCAAAATATAATTTATTGGGATGAAAGTGGGGAATCAAATAGTATGATGGTGGCTTCCATAATAATAGGAAAGTTAGGCAGGGACAAAAAATAATGAATAATGTGTTCAGTTTTTAACAGTCTGAGTTTAAGGAGTCTATGTGGTATTTAGTTTGAGATGTCCAACAAGCATGTAAAATCTCAGGAGAGAGATTTCAGCTAGAGAAACAGAATTCAGAATCATAGACATAATTGAGTCAAAAGGAGCTGATATGAACATGAAGAGAAATAGGAAAGTGGGAAAAGAGGATGGGTTCAGGAGAGTGTGTGTGTGTGTTTGTGTAATGCCCACACTTAAAAAGTACAACCTGGATGAGCATTTGGTAAAGAAGACTTGTAGACATGGTGAGGTAGGTAGATGTAGCTCAGGAGAGAGTGATATGAAAACTTCAAGAGAAAAGAATAGGAAGGACGAAAGAATGTTTTCTAATGTGAAAGTTTACAAAGAAATTAAGAGGAATGAGGGTTGTGAAAAAGGACATTAGAGAGAGTAAACTTTTGAGAGAATGAAGTTTCTGTGGAATCATGAGGTCAAAAGCCAGAGAGTAACTTTGGAGAGAATGAAGTTTCTGTGGAATCATGAGGACAAAAGCCAGAGAGTAACTTTGGAGAGAATGAAGTTTCTGTGGAATCATGAGGACAAAAGCCAGAGAGTAACTTTGGAGAGAATGAAGTTTCTGTGGAATCATGAGGTCAAAAGCCAGAGAGTAACTTTGGAGAGAATGAAGTTTCTGTGGAATCATGAGGTCAAAAGCCAGAGAGACAAAAGTTAAGACCAGAGTGGCAGGAAATGAAGTGGAAACAAATTTTTAAGGTCTTTTCAAGGTATTTAGCCAGGGAAAGGAACAAATATATAGGATCTTAGCTAGAGGAGATAGACTAAAAGAGTGCTTGTGGAGGATTGGCGAGATAATGGCTTGTTTGTAGGCAATAAGGAGATAACCAAAATATAGGGAGATGCTGAACATTAGTGTGACTATATGAGACAGAAGGGGCATTCTAGGAGAGAAGATGTGATGGAATAGATAAAATGTCCATAGAGAGGACTCTCCTCTTTCAAAGAGAAGGACGCCTAGCTCATGTAAGAGAGTTGAAAGAAGAAAGTGGCAGAAGACATCTAGGTGGTATGAGATGAGGTAAAGAGAACACAGGCATCCCAGTGAATGGCATATTTTTTTTTTACATTGAAATGAGGCAAGATTCCTAGCTAAGGTATTGGGGGAGGGGAAGCATAATCAAGGATTTATGTTTTTGTCAATTTAGGAACTCATTCCACTGAACTCTATGAGCCATATAAAGAGTTGTCTGAGGTAAACGGTGACTTGATTATGGTCATATATAACATAAGCATAAGAGGCATTATTCAGATATTATTCATGTAGTGTCATAGGATCAGAGATTTTGAGTTATTGCACTGCCAGCTCTCATTTGTTAACACTCCTTACAGAATAAGTCCCATAAAAAACACCCAGGCACTGCCAAATCTCTTTAGTAGCTGAATTTTTTAAGGCATTGTTTCTAGAAACAGATAAAAAGGCATCCCACATACTGTATAAAAATAGCCTTTGTTAGTGTTAGATTCCTTCAGTGTTCACTAACCTGTTCCAACTCTCACTAAAACATGAGAAATGGAAAGCCTTCAAACAACCTAATACCCTTATTTTAAACTTGTGCTTGTCCATACTCCATCTCTCCAACACCCACTTTCTGCCTTTAGAATAATTTTTCCCAGCCTACTTTCAGGAGTGCTTAATAACTTGCGAGGTACTTAGTGTACAACAAGCCTATAAGGTAAGTGTTACAAATATGATCTGTATTATTAGAGAGCTTAAATAACTAACCTAATTGGTAAACTGCACAGGAAAGACTCAGACTCAGCTGTGCTGTTCATCCATTGCTCAACAATGCCTCTAAGTAACTCTATATTCAAACTTTTTTAGAATTGATGGTTTTCATTTATAAGTTTGATTTCCAGACTTTGACCACACATACTATTGTGTATTACAGAAGGACATTTCCTTGAAGATTTAGAAATGTCTTGCAATTTTGAAAATAAATTGGCATTAATGAAACCAGCTACTTCACTTTAAGGAAATTATTGCCCCATATGAAGCTAATTTCTTCTTAATGCTTTAAAATCTATAGGTCAGTATTGGCAAAGTATTGGCATGGGTGCTGGTATGGCATGGGGGTGGAGTGGGTTGGAGGAAAGAGTATGAGCTGCTCTGTTTCCCCTCTTCCCAGTGTGTGAGGTCATTTTTTTAATGTCCTTCTCTGACCAGCCACCCAAAGCAAGTACTTACTCCATCTGCTCTCTGGGGTAATATTTGTGTGTGTGTGGGGGGGGGGGGGGCTCACAAGCAGTCTGAAGATGCACTTTGGGCATGTGAACTCAAAAACATTAGCCAGCACTGCTAGAGGTCCTCTAGGTAGGCTTAGATTTTAGACATCTCTTTTAACATTTAATATACACAGACTAGGCACTCTTTTCAAGAGAATCAAAAGACAACATAAAAGAAAAATATAGGTTATAGAATGCAATAACTCTCAAGTCTTTATTAGCAACTCAGTAAATATATATGTGTATATACACACACATATGAAAAGAGAGTCAGAAATAAAAAATAGCTTCAACATAGATTCTTCTCCCCAACTTGTGCAAATAAATATCAAAACCACTGTTTTCCGAACTCACAGATGATACCCATCGCAACTCAATAAGACTGCTGAGAAAAGGCCAATGTGCAAATACTATTATAGGACAGGGCTACAAAAACATTTAAAGAATATTTGGGATGGAAGAGATTTCTTTTTCTCAGCCATTAGCTCTTGACAGCTCTTTCATTTCATACTCACAATGGAATGAACCTTTTTTCAAAATTATGTTTGATATCTCCCTCAGTACTATTTTTTTTTCTCATTGTACCTTTAAAATCCTGTATGGTTAGTCTTCTTTATTTAATAGCCCTTAAATTTCCAACAGGGATATTTATCAGTTCATTTGATCTAGACACTGGTTCAATGTGAGATTAATAGATTTTAAGCTTCTTGAGAGTGGGAATAGTCTTTTGAGTTTTTTTAAAATAGTTTTTGCAGAAAAAAATGAAGGCAATGTTTTTGACATTACAAAAATATAATGGATTATTGAAGGTCAAATAGATGATTAGTGTATCCATTTACCTTAGAAAATGTTCCCATACAAGTTGAAAAATATAATTGAAAATATATTTGAAAAATGTATGTAGGTGTATATATGTGTATAAATATACACACTTGAGAAGAAATATGTACATATGCACATGCTTTTATATAATATATAAATTGTTTCAGAAGAACTAAAAATTCTGGCAAGTAATCAACAGGAAAAATAAATGGAGCCACATTGTGTAAGTTTATCTCCTCTGAGGTCAGGAATAGGGGGCTTGCTAACCAAATAGAATATCACATATGGCAGATTTGGTCATTATGTTGGTTTGCATAGCCTTTCTCTTTAAAACTAAAGTTTCCATAGGGGTTGGGGGAAGGAGGAAATTTACTGGGAAATCCATGTTCTATATGATCACATCTTTAAAATAAATAATAAAATGTGTTTTAAAATAGTGTTTCATGGTAATTGTTTTAAAGGCAATCAGACAGGCAAGTGAGGTAGGAAGAAATAAACATGAACAGAGCCATGTCACATTCTAGAAATAGATGATTATGTTAGAGAAAACAACCCATGTTATAGACATTTGGTAGAATTATAAGCTCTTGTTATTGTTCATCCTTTGTTTCTGAAGAGGGCTAGTGATATCACAAGAAGATGTCTTCACACATGCATAAAATGGATTAAGTGAGGCAGGGTTTCACAAAGGCTTCAGCATCACTCTCTCTTCCAAAGTCATCAAAGTTCAATGGAAAGACAAAAGTTAGGATGATTGGCAATGACCTGGAATGCAAGGATGACTCTGGGAGCTTCAAAGTCTGATAAAGCTTCATAAGACTTGATTCAGCCACCTTCATGATGAGGTAAGTCTTTACATTCTTGGGGTAGAAATTCACCTAATGCACCAATGTGTTTGAGGACTGTCACTTACCCTTCACTTGGGTTAACTCCACCTGCTGAGAAAGTTTTATTGGGTATAACTACTGGGAACACTACAGTTTTTTTTTGATCCCCAAGTCAGAGATGGAAGACAGAACCCAAAATTGGATGAGTAGCCCAGAAAAGGACTCCATAAGCCCATACACCAGAGGAGCTAGTCCTGTCTGAACACACTATATACCCTGATAGATAGAGTATTTATTAAGTATTTACTATGTGCCCTGAGCTGGTTATACCAACAATTATCAGGAAAATCCTTACCCCTCAAAAAATGTATGTTCTTCTGGAAAAAGATAACAAATTAAAGAGATACAGAGGGAGAGAAAGGGATATCAGTGAATACATTAGGAATATCAGGGAAATTCAGTAATGTCTGGATCTAGGAAAGCTAAGACCTATCAGAGTCCAAGTTCATTGAAGAGGCAGTCAAAAGTTCAAAGAGAAGATGGACATGTGATGACCTGAGCAGAGATGACAGTCATGTAAATGTCCAGGGAGAAGCAAAAATGTAGCAAAGAGAGAGGGCACCTCCCTCTACTGTTATTCAACTTACTGATGAAGATTCATCTCAGCATGCTGAGGTGTGCCTAAACTTATGGATTTTATTGTATCACCATCATGCTATCACCCCCTTAGCTAGATATCACATTAGATAGAGAACCAGCCCCAGAATCAGTAATACCTTAGTTCAAGCTGGCTTCAGACATTTACTAGCTGTATGACTCTGGGCAAGTTACAAAACTCTGCTTGCTTCAGTTTCCTCATCTATAAAATGAGCTGGAGGAAGAAATTGCACATCATTCTAGTATCTTTGCCAAGAAAATTCCAGATGGGGTCACAAAGAGTTGGACACAACTTAAACATGCCTGAACATAAAGAAGGAAACTATAAGTAAATTAGGCAAAGACAGAATAGTATACATGTCAGACCTTTGAGAAGGGAAAGACTTTAAAACCAAGCAAGACTTAGAAAGAGTCACAAAATGTAAAATAAATAATTTCAACTACATCAAATTAAAAAGCTTTTGTACAAACAAAACCAATGTAACTAAAATCAGAAGGAAAGCAACAAATTGGGAAGCAATCTTCATAAAAACCTCTGACAAAGGTTTAATTACTCAAATTTACAAGGAGCTACATCAATTGTACAAATTCAAGCCATTCTCCAATTAATAAATGGGCAAGGGACATGAATAGGCAATTTTTAGTTAAAGAAATAAAAATTATTAATAAGCACATGAAAAAGTGTTCTAAATCTCTTATAACCAGAGAGATGCAAATCAAAACAACTCTGAGGTATCACCTCACACCTAGCAGATTGGCTAACATGACAGCAAAGGAAAGTAATGAATGCTGGAGGGGATGTGGCAAAGTAGGGACATTAATGCAGTGCTGGTGGAGTTGTGAATTGATCCAGCCATTCTGGAGGGCAATTTGGAACTCTGCCCAAAGGGTGATAAAAGACTGTCTGCCCTTTGATCCAGCTATAGCACTGGGTTTGTACCCCAAAGAGATAATAAGGAAAAAGACTTTTACATGAATATTCATAGCTGTGCTCTTTGTGGTGGCCCAAAATTGGAAAATGGGGGAATGCCCATCAATTGGGGAATGGCTGAACAAATTGTGGTATATGTTGGTGATGGAATACTATTGTGCTCAAAGGAATAATAAAGTGGAGGAATTCCATGAAGACTGGAACAACCTCCAGGAAGTGATGCAGAACAAAAGGAGCAGAACCAGGAAAACATTGTACACAGAGAATGACACACTGTGGTACAATCGAACGTAATGGACTTCTCCATTAGGGTCAATGCAATGTCCCTGAACAATCTGCAGGGATCTAGGAGAAAGAACACTATCCACAAGCAGAGGACAAACTGTGGGAGTAAAAACACTGAGGAAAGGCAACTGCTTGACTACAGGGGTTGAGGGGACATGACTGAGGAGAAAATCTAAATGCACACCCTAATGCAAATACCAACAACATGGAAATGGGTTCGGATCAAGGATACATATGAAACCCAGTGGAATTGTGCATCAGCTATGGGAGGGGTGGTGGGAAGAGGGGGAGGAAAAGGAAATGATCTTTGTTTCCAATGAATAATGTTTGAAAATGACCAAATAAAATAATGTTTAAAAGTAAAAAAAAATAAGTAAAATAATGCCTTTACAGCAACATTCAATTCTATATAATACTCTACCAATGAAAGTAAGAGTCATGAGGAAAATATGAGAAATAGAAAGCATAAGTCTCAGAGAAATAATATAGATTTTGCACAATATTGATCATGTCTGGTACTCAATATTTTATTATGGCCCAGAAAAAAAGTGGGAATTTGTGTAAACTATGTAAGAAAAGCATTTATATAAGTACTTTGCCATTTATATTAAAGAGTCTGACATATAGCAAGTATTCAATAAATGTTTCATTTGCCTATCAATCATTTTTTCACAATAGACTATGAAAACATCATTATCCTCATTTTCAAGATGAGTAAGCTGAATCTCAGAAAGCTTAAGAGACTTACCCAAGATTGCCCAATCATATAGTTTTGAGCCAAAGGCTCAAACCTAGGTCTTCTGATTCTAAGATTTTTCCTTTCACCACCAATAATGCCTTTCCTCTTTGAAACCAACATACTTGGGTTGAGATAGATAGAAAGATAGATAGATAGATAGGTGATATAGATCGAAAGATAGTTAAACAGATGATAAAAAGGTAGATGATAGATAGATAAATAAATAGGAAATGTGATATATAGAGAGGTATCACATCCAAAGTATATGTATATACACACATATACATGTGTGTATGTAAAGCTAATATAATTAGCTACATACTTGAAAAATGTTTTTCTACAAAAGAAAATTCCATTTTTATTTCTCTAGTCTAATGTTCATTTCCTTTCTTCAGCACACCTGCCAGTTTGTCATGCAGCTGCAATCTAAAAAATACTGCAGACCCCCATTTGTGATGGCTAAATTACCTGTGGTTGACAGCATTCTGAATTAGCCTATTTGTTATTATTGGGCACACGTGCTCAGCTGTGGAAAATGATAAGAAAAAAATCAAAGTTTGAGATAATGAGATAGAGCTGATGCTGCCCAGGGAGCACACTTGGCTATTGTGATCAATTCTACTTTAAGGCAACACATGCTTTTCCATTCCTTGAAACATGCCACTAGAATGACAAGTGCAGTGTTTCTGACAATGAGCACGAGATGAACCGGACCACCATTTAGTGATAGTAACCTCTCCAGGAATCTGAAATAATTTCACTCTATCAGCAAAACATCCAAAAGACACGAGCTTCTTTTCCATAGAAATGTCATTGCTTCAAGTAAAAAGGCAGACCAAAAAGTGCAGAGTATATCATCTTGAAAATGGTAACATAATAATCATTTGTTGTATTGATTTTACAATACTTCTAATAACAATGGAGTCAGCTTCTTTAGGAAAAGTCACCCTTGGAAGATATGAGACATGGATCTGTGACTTTCCTGGGGAGCTTCATGGTACTGGAGGTTGTTTTTGGGACTAAGTATTATGGTTCTTCTTTTATAAGTTAACCCTCCATCTAGTCTGTACATATCTCAGATGTTTTATATTGATCTAGCATTTTTTAGCTTTTTTTGGCCAAGGACTCCACTGGAAGCCTCATGAAGCCAATAAAACTCTTCTTGGAATGTTTTTTTAAACAATAAAATAAAATACATAGTATACTGAAGCAAAGAAATTATATTGGAATATCGATATCAAAGCAAATTTTAAAACAAGATCACATAGTCCAAGTGAAGAACTGACATATTGTCTCCACCATTAAAACCTAAGCTCCTCAAGTGCAGGGATTATTTTTGCTTTTATTTAGCATAGTATTTGATGCACAGTGAGAATATAATAAATTTATATTGCTCGATTGATTAAGAAAGGTAAGCTACAAGAATGGAAAAATAATCTTCTATTCTTAGGTTCAGGTTCTGCCTCTGTCATATATGATATTGGAGTTACTCTGGGAAAAACACTGGACCTCTCAAGGCATAGATAGATAGATAGATAGATAGATAGATAGATAGATAGATAGATAGATATCACATCAATAGTATATGTATTGCTAGGAACTGATATGCATTGATACAGTGAGTTCTAGACACCAATGAAATGATAAGTAAGACAGATGAAAGGGAGAGAACAGGGGAGAGAATGGGAGAGGGAGAAAAAAACTGAATGAAAGGGAGTCCTATGTACAAGTCTGGCATCAGATTGTGTCTTTCCTGAGATCAACCTAGATAAGTACCAGGGGCCACACCACTAGAAGATCAGACACTAGATGGTAGATTTACTTGGTCAAAGTGACTCATGAAATGGTTAAAAGAACAAGATTATTTTATTCTATGCAAAATTGGATAACAGGAGAAAAAAAAAACTATGTTGGAAAATAGAGTTCAGTTCAAGAAATGAAAGAAGTAAAAGGCTTTTAAAGAACTTTGAAACCTCAAACCACTATACTCTATGAGTATGTTTTTAAAGAATTGCATCAGAAGACATCACATGTAATGAGTACCAAATGATATTATCAAAAAAATAAATTAACCATCTCTTGACAAAAAAGCAATATTTAATAGCCATGAAGTTCTATATGAATGGGAGGTAGGTCTAAGTGCCAGGAGTGGATTCAACTACAGAAAAACAAAGTAAGGAATCCAAAGGTTGAAAAGGCATGGATCTAAATTGAGATGCAATGACCTGCCTTAGTGGAAGGAAATCGTGAATCCACTAAAGATTCAATATAACAAATTAAAAATGAACAAAGGTCTGTCACAATTCACCTGGACATTTTTAGAAGTAATGTGAGAACAGATTCCAAAGTTAGAGGTTCTGAGTTCAGATTCTGTTAATGATGCTTACAACTTGTATAATATTAGACAAATCAGTCAAATGCCCCGAGTCTTAGTTTCTTCACTTGTATAATAAGAAGGTTAGATGAGAAATCCTCTATCATTCTTTCCAGTGCTAGACCAATACAGTGTTTTTAGGGAATTGTTAAATTAAAAAAAATGTCACTTATTAACACTGCTTAATCCTTATTCAGTACTTTACCTATCTATCTTCATTTTTGGTTGAAGGAAAAGGGAGATTCTCAAGAATTTAATGGTGAAACAAGGGCACCAGATTATTGGTTCCTGTTTTAGGCCACCTGGAACTCTTGTGCCTAAATTAAATAATTCTTTTACTGTGAGATTCGGATTTCAAAAATACTCAAGCTAATTTAGTTTGAGGTCGTGATTTCTCCCAAAAGTTCATAAACTGAGATGGATAGGAGTTGAGATCAGGACATGATGCAATTGCAATCATCTTTTCTCTCAGCCTCCTAATATTCTTTTACACAGCAAGTTTTTTAAGAGATTTACCTATTAAGTTTGGTAGCTAGGTGGCACAGTAGATTGAATGATAGGCACAGATTCAAGAAGACTCATCTGCCTGAGTTCAGATCTGACCCCAGGGACTTAATTAACTGTGTAATACTGGACAAGTAAGTCACTTAACCCTATTTTCCTCACTTTCTTCATTTGTGAAATGAGATGGAGAAGGAAATGGTAAACCACTTCTGAATCTTTGTAAAGAAAAGCCCAAATGAGTTCATGAGGAGTCAGACAAACCTTAAAACAATTGAACAGTAAAAAAAAGCTTCTATGCTTCCTTCTGAATGAGCTTACTGCTTTCACAGTTAATTAATATTAGAAGGAAAATACACACACAGGTTTCACTAAAGTCATTCTCCTAATTCTTCATCATTAGGCTAGTGAAGATATCCTTAGTGATTTGAGGGTTGAGATGAAACTATTTAAATGAGGAGAAAAGAGGACAAAGAGCTGGGACCTTTGACATCTCCTGGACACTATCTCACAACCAAGCCATAAAGGAATTTTACCTTTCTGCTCTCTTAAGGTTGCTTTATTACTTCTATAAATCCAATGATGGCACATCTCCAGGTACTCTGAACCCAAACTCGAATTGACTAATGAATTTGCACCTCGATTTCCTAAAGACAGAGTTTCAGAAACCTAGATGAATATATTCTTTGTCCAGGTGCTAAAAGTATTGTTAGGAATCAAATGTGAAATGAAAGCCCATGTATAACGGAAACCTCTAAAAGAAAAGGTAACTGACCCATTCTACCTTGCTCAAAGAAGTGGCTCTTTTACACTAAGTATTCAGAAAAAAAATTGCTATTGAGAAATTCATATCACAAGCTAAAGCAGAATCGTTTTATCTGGAAATGTCATCCCTGCAAATATAACAACCTTTTCAAAAGGTTGAGATTTTTAGAAATACCTTTGATTTTTATGAAAAAAAAATGGGGGGCATGATACATTCCTAGATAATAATGTTAAATAGCAACTCATTTCTATATTCTATGATTGCTTTAACTATATTATAATTAACATATCATAGAAACAATTCACCTTAACAGGGCTTAAATTGAGAGGGCTCTTCTTTTTTTTTTTTTGTCAAATCTGTGGTAGCCCAATATAGGAGAATGAAACCATTAGCCAATCTGAGAAATTTCTAGCTGGACAAGTAATTTACATTCTTGGGACCTCAGTTTCCTCATCTGAAAAATGAGACAATTAGACGAGGGTCCCTATCAGCTGTACATCTGTGAGTCTAATTTTAATTTTAACATATACACAAGTTTATGTTTACAAGCTTGTTTCCCATTTACCTGTATGCATATGTTATCAAATTTGATCCTTTCATTCAGGATCAGAGGAAGGGTAGTAGCACCCTAACTTATCTGTGACACCTTTATATTTCTAGTCTGGGGTAACATCACTAGAAGGCAGACAGAGTTATAGCCTTTCAACTGAAGGAGTTTTAACCTTGCTTGCACTAGAATTATTAGACCAGATGTTGTTAGGAAGAATAAAAATTCTGCTGCTCAAAAGGGGTGGAATCTTTACGTAACTGTCATAATAAAACTATGAAGGACCACTCAAAAACTATAACTGTCTGTGATATTGCCATCATCCATATTATCTTCTAAAAATATGGGACTAAAATTTCTAAGTTTCCACAGACATATGTAAATTGGGTTTTCTAATTCTCATATAAATCAATCATTCAGCATTTATTGAGCACCTACTATTTGCCAGGTACTATGCTAGACTATGGTGATAAGTCCTCCAGTTTGCAATGCAAAAATTTAGTACAAGACAGCCTTTATTTCACCCAAATTCAGATAATGTCAATGAAGATAGAAAGGACTCACAAGAAATCTTAGTGTAAAAACTACATGAAAGGTTTACAGTAACACAAAAACAATCAAAATAGGTTACTTCCCTCTTTGACAGACTTTTCCAAACAGTCCTGAAATCCTCTAGACCTAGAACAAACCTCTTATAGACTTCCCGGAGAATGGAACTTAAGCTATTTAACATAAAATAACTAATATTTTGGTGACTTCCTTTTTGATTGTCACAGATATCATTGTAGATCAAAGTTCTAAACAATTTTGTGTTATGGAACCTTTGGCTAATTGAACAGTCATGTGGATCACTTCTCATAATATTGATTTTTAATTCATAATATACATATATATATAAAATATAATTATAAAGAAAACAAAACATGTTGAAATATGGTCATAAAAACTTAAATAAGTTCATAGATGTCAATTCTACTGCAATAGGTATTAAAACGTGATTTTATTCCAAAGCTATGGGCTTCTAACTGGGCTACCTCACCTTCCCATAAGACTCATACTATTAGAACAATTCATTATAATTTTGTTGTAAAAATTCTAAGTCTTTTGTTTCTCCAAAACAGAAATCTCTATTTTTCTCAATGAGTCAATGAGACAATCCACATAGTATTTCACAAGCTTCATTTAGGGTTCAATAGCCTATATGTTTAACTATCAAACCAGGAAACTTCTTTGATAAACAGCCTGCTCAGGTATTTGACTTGTGACCATTGAACAAGAGGATCTTAGATGTTTAACTAGCTCTAAGAAAAGGAAAATAAAGGGGGCTTAAAGCTGGAGAAGAAAAGAAAGCTTATAACATTCCTTGACACAATTCACTGAAAGTGGGGAGAATTTAAAATCGCACTAATGGAATATACTCTTTTTTTTGTTGACAAGACCTTTGCTGATGGAGATTTTTCAGAATCCTGAGAAGGTGAGTACCTGAATAGTTTATCAGAACCTTTTGAGACATATGATCTCCATTTTCTTTACAAATTAATTTTTTTATTTAAAGTTAATATAAATGTATTACAAATCCCTTTTAATAAAATATTTTATTAGTTTTTTTCTTTGTTCAGTCTCCCTTTAATATTCCTGTTTTATAAATGATTGGACAGTTTGGGAATTCCCTATTCAAAGAAACTTTATCCTAGAGTGATGTACCATTTGGAACCTGACATTCCTTCAATATATATTTTAGTATAACATACATAATAAATGAATATCACTTATTTCAAGAAGTACTTGTGACTTACCAATATAATCTGCTACAATGTGTGCTATTGCCAATTTAAACAAGATTCCTGGATTTAAGTTGGGAGAGAATCCAAGGAACAATTTAGCTAATATCCAATCAAACAGACTAAGCCAGAAGGGAGAGAGAAAAAAAGTCAAAATACTTTGGCTGTATTACTATGGCTCAACTCTGGATTCAGTCAAGGATATAACTGAACATTTGGGTTGTCTTACAAAACATGTTATTACTGACTCCATTTTCTATTTTTTTTTCAAAAGGAAGGAAATGTTAGGTGAGCTAAGTCTATTTCCTACAAATAATCTCATATACATGCAGCTGATATATATGTGTGAAGTTAATATTAAAGGAATTATTTTCACTAAAAATAATATCAATTTTTTGTTAAAATTGGATTTATTACCTGGAAGGAACAAAATTTTCATAAGCCTTATGCTTGTGGGATCAAACAGCAGGGTTGGCAAGCTATACTTTAGGCAGACACTAGGAATCCCTGTATTGGCAATATATTTAAGCTATGACAAGACTTTAAATCATGCTTCATTTTAAAAAGCCTTAATGAAACACATATCTGAAATTCATCATTTTCATAATGTTTCAAAATGCAAATTAAGTGCTACTTGTTTCATAAGAAAGTGCAAATCATTAAACTTTCCTTTTCATCTTTAGAGTAGGGGAATCCAAGGTAGTCATACTTAGGGAAGCATCAGTGTTCTATCATAAATCACGTCATGAGAAAATTTAAAGAAATATTGTTTATTTTATCTACTTTAAGACCCAGATAGATATACCATATTTAGGTGCAAACTCTATATAACAGAAGAAAACTATCACTTATTCTTCACTGATCTCTGCTCTTCAAAATTACCCAGCATCCTTCTCATCTCAGAGGATATTATTTTTAACCAATCATCTCATAGTGGACAATCAATTTTACCCTTTTTCTTCTCTCTCTCTCTCTCTCTCTCTCTCTCTCTCTCTCTCTCTCTCTCTCTCTCTCTCTCTCTCTCTCTCCTCTCTCCTTTTTTCTCTCTCTGTCTCTGCTCTCTCTGTCTCTGGCTCTCTCTCTGTCTCTGTCTCTGTCTCTCTCTCTCTCACACACACACAAATTACATTTTAAGGAAGGGTTCCCAAACCAGCCATGTTGAGTCCTTCATTCCTATCTAGGATTCTTTCCTCACATCTTTTTCTACTATTCCACTTTGGTGTACCTCCTCCCAAAAAGAACTAATAAAGTTTTAATACAGCCTGAAACATACTATTTTTCTCTCTTTCTTTTTTTGTTTGTTTCCCTTCACAAAATAACTATTATGGAAATATGTTTTACATCATTCCATGTGTATCAAACTATGTCAGATTACTTGCAATCTCAGAAAGAGAATATGGGACTCAAAAATGGAAAAGAATGTTAAAATTGTTTTTACATGTAAGTGAGGAGAATAAAATATTATTTAAAAAAATCAATGTCTATTTTGAAAACCATATAGAAACAAAAATATCACATCTCAAGAAACTGTAAATGAAAATGGTCTAGATCTATGAAAAAAAAGTGTCAACATAGAAAAAAAAGAAAAATCTATTACCCTTTTTGTTTTAGAGTTCACATAGTGAAAATACCCTAGGATTTCACAGACAAAACCCAGTACTTTTAAATAAAGAAAAAGAAATTGGGAGTAGCCAGAAAGGATTCAAGTGCAGAGGAATCACAATGGGAATTACATAAGATTTGGCAGAAGCTACCTTAAAGAAGATAAAAACACAGAATATGACATTCCAAAATAGAAATGATAAAGATTATTAAAATATAATAACTAGAATTAGCTTATCCAAAATGTTGGCAAAGAAGTGTATGCAAAGATGGAGGAAGGAGCAGCAAGAATTATCATCAGATGAAGCTCATTCCTATCTCAACTAGGAAAAAGGCAGCCTCGTAAGAATAAGAAAGAAAATTTGTCAAAAATTTTTAATTCAAAGATGTTGAGATGCGGGTACAGACAGTAAGGATACCACTGAAACAGCCAAGTTAAATTTAATTTATTCTTTCAAACCAGCAAGCTGTGTATAATAGAAATTCAGGGTGAGGGTGACATAAACATTTATATTTCTATGTTCATTGAATGAGGGAAGAATTTATTTTGTTAATGTTCATGAAGTTAAGAATAATGACAAATGTTTTTTCCTTCAATAGCAGTTTTTCCTCAATATTTAATATTATTTCCCTCCTTTTAGTCTAACAAACAGAAGTAACAATCTGTCTTCTCAGAAGCAATGACTTGACCCAAAAAGCATAGCCTGGCAAGGTAAGCCCTTTGAGTTACTTTGCCAATAACAATAGATTCTTGACAAATACATTAAATTAATGCCTGGGTGGTCTCTTTTGAAGTACTCATTCACAGTTAATTGAAACAAATTAAATGCACATATGGAAAGGTAATTCAAAGTTACTAAAAATTCTTGACTACCTGTAAATACTCACTGACTGCTTAAAGCCCATATTGAGTTAAGCAGGAATAGAGAACGTAAACAGAACACATATGACACTAATAAATAGCTTGATGCCACCCACTCTGTACAACTGGAGAGGAGAAAATGTAAAATTTATCAGCTGCCAGCAGAAAGCCCTCAGCTTAATGATTCCAAATTGAATGTCTCAGCCCATTTGTTACCACATGAAAAATAATTCACCCCTATTTCTTGGAAAAACACAAGTGCTCCACGCATAGATACAACTTATTAAAGCAAATTTAAAACATTAAATTATCTAGCACTATTTCCTTTTTTACAACCTGTTGTTTTTTAAAAAGCCACATAAAATGAAAAAACCCTCATTTGTTAATTATTTCACATAAATAATGTCCTGGAGTTCCTTATCCCCCTGTAAACGAATCTTCTCCTGCCCTCCCTCATTTTTCTCCCAATGTTCTTTCCCTAAGTTGACTAGGAATAAATATTTCAGCAGACATTTACGTTTCAACTCTGACAGGTTTATATATAAAGAACAAAAAAGAAAACTGCTAAATTGCTCTGACAAAATCTGTAGATCTTTAGTACTTCCAACACATGGAGAAATCATTATGAAATACTGGGAGTCCTTTTTGTAATTCCTGAATCTCAAAATTGGAAACATTTTTTATTCATCATTTAGGACATCATTTAGGACAATGAGTTCACGAACACAAAGCAGCTTTTGTCACAAACTAGACATTGAACCATTACCTAAAGTCTTCCATAGTAAGGAAACCCTCTCCTTGTTGCCATTCAGCGTTACAGTATCTCTAATTGGAAAGATGTTCTTTGCAACAAGTTTAATTTTTCTCTGACGTGTTATGAACCCCACAGCTCTTAAGTTCTGATCTTTTAAAGAACCCAGGTCCTTTTTTTACATGAAATGTTTGAAGGTGGTTTATCTTTCTCTACTGTGACCCTTAGTCTTCTTTTATGCAAGCCACAAATCCTTTGCTGATAAGGTATAGGATAATGGAGGTATGCTACTGGAATAGCTATTTCTGGCCATCTTGCCCTATAACCCCATTGTAAAGATAAGGGAACTGTATCACAGACTAACACTAGTGTGCATGGGTGTATATGTATGTGTACATGCACACCTTTCCAAGATACAATTTGGATAAATTCGGACCATGAAATTTGAAAAGATGTTTTTCTCATCAACTAGAAGCTTCTATTTTCTTTGCTTTTATACTTAAGGAGAAAAAACATATTTTGAGTATAATTTTGACAAGCAGAATAATCAGAGTAGGATATAACAGGACATTAATATTCTAGTCCCTAGATATTAGGCAGCTCTTAAAGCATTAGTCTTTTCTTCTGTTGTATCACGCTGCTGAAGCCTATTTAAATCCCAGTCCAATACATTCCCAAGAACTAAATGATCTGCTAGAAAGCCCTGTCTTGTCTTAGCCATGTCTGTTATTTCAAAATTTGTATTTTGGGGGGTTAAATCTAAATCTCTACTTTTAAGATTCCAAATAATATAGACTTGCCAAAGTTCTAGACCAGTGGTATCAAACTCAAATCAAAAAGCGTCATTAATCCATATATAAGAATCTTGGGCATTTGTTTGGAAGATCTATCTAATACACTAGGTTTTTAGTTAGATAATATAAATAACTTGAGAACCCTTCAGTAAAATAGCTGTGGGTAGCAACCACAGTGATGGAACCCAAAGCAGCCCGGTACATTTTACAAATATTATCTTATGTGAAAGAAACAAACAAACAAACAAAAAACAATAGAATAGAGAGGGAGAAATCCTGAACAAAACAAATCAACTCATCCTGAGGGGAGAGTTAAAAGGGGATGAGCAAAACAAACAAAAAGCCCAAAGATTATCCTGGCCTTGGCATGAAACTCCAATCCCCGAACTTGAAAAAGATTCAAAGATGAATAAATGAAAGAATACTTCATTGTGTATCAAAAATTCTTTTCAGTATTAACTTTGTAACAGCTTCAAAGAGAGACTCAAAAAAAGGCTATTCCTCAATGACTAC
Organism: Monodelphis domestica; assembly: GCF_027887165.1. Lineage (NCBI taxonomy): Eukaryota > Metazoa > Chordata > Mammalia > Didelphimorphia > Didelphidae > Monodelphis > Monodelphis domestica. The sequence goes on along the minus strand of NC_077231.1, from coordinate 56,881,953 downwards.
AAAAATACCTAGAAGATATAAAATAAAAACAATTTAATGTGAAATAAAAGTTCTTAAGGAAAGAATTAGAAGATTAAGTACCTTAGAAGAGAAAACGGCAAACTTTAATAAAGAAGTGTAATACCTGAAAAGTAGTATAGACCAAACAGAAATCAATGAGTCCATTAAACCGCAAAAAAATTTAAAATAAAATCAAAAGTTTGAAAAACTAGAAGAATAAATTAATCAAATTTGAAATATGCATCAAATAAAATTGGCCTTAAAAATAACAGCTAAAGGAGAGATAATTTAAGATTCAGAAAAGTACTTTTTAAAAACTGAAAAGCATGGACATTATATTTCAAGAAATCATTACTACTGCATAGATCTATTGGAACCAAAGGTAAAGTAATGTGAGAAAGATTTTTTTTCAGCATTTCTTAAAAGGAAATTCAAGGAGTAAAACTTCATAGCACAAATCCAGCATTGGATGAAAATTAAAAAAAATATTATATGCATCCACAATGAAGCAATTCAAGCGCCAAGTATCTACAGTCAAGACCATATAAGAATTGGAAGCTTTTTCTAAAATTCAGAGGAGATCTTGAAATACAATACTCCAAACCCCAAACAATTTATGCTTATAAGTGAAAGACCAATACTGAGTAGGAACTTTGAAATAGAAACACAAGAATGTAGAAAAATCAAATATAACTCAGAGTCACTCCTGGGCATTTGCATAAGCTTTTTACTGGTAGAAAATAATAATTACTTATTATTCCATGCCTGAATGAGAGGCAGGAATTACAAGAGTATAGGAGTAGATTCTTTTTGTTTTTGGAATTTTGTGATTGAGCCCACATAAACAGTACACAGTTCTCTTCTAGAAGGATACCTTGAGGGAAAGAAACACTTTCAAAGAAGCTGAAATGTTTCACATTTGATGCCTGTAGGATGTTCCTATTTCTTGTCGCAGTACAGATTTAAGGAATCTGTGTGTGAGATCAAGAACTCTTCAGAAAGAAAACTCTTCTCTCAGACTCTCACCAATTCTGCCACTAGCAGTATCACCATCAGTGAGAAGAGACTTATGTAAAAGTCTAAGATTAAATCTCTGGTTATCTCAGAAAAGGTAGTTTTGTTTGAGCAAATGAAGTGCTAACATCCTAATATAAAGAGAAGAAAAATGTATGTTTAGGAAATGTAACGACTTCAGAGTATTAAGCAAGAAAGGGAAGAAGAGGAAGATAGTGATGAAACAAGGGGGGAGGAATTTATTGTGTTTTGAGGGTCTGTAGAGGAGAAGAAAGGAGTTTATAAGGAGGATTTACACTAAGGTAAAAAGGGGAAAAGAAGAGGGTGGAACTTGCTTTTTCTTATAATTAGGGTACACATTCCAAACCTGAAGGAGAAACAAACATCAGAGTAAAAACAGCTAGTAAAAACAGCTAGAATCTAACAGAGTGTCTTAAATTACTATTTAGACATTTGGGGAATGACTGATCAAACTATGATGTATAAATTTAAGGAAATATTATTATACCCCAAAACATCAAGAGATGTTTTCAGAGAATCCTGAATACTGTGAAGTAGTCTCAGAGAAAAATGAAAAGAATCAGGAGAACAATCTGAACAAAGATAATAAGAATGTAAAGAAAAACACAATTAGGGTAAATTTAAGAACACTGATGAAAATAATGACCATCCATTTCTCTGGAAGACTTTTGGTAGGATAGAACATCCACCTCCTAACAGTGAACTGATGAGCACAAAGAGCAGAGACATATTTTTAGACATCGTCATTCATTTTGATAGACTGTGAATTTGTTACAAGTGTTTTCTTCCTTTCTCTTGGTTTGTGCAGATAGGATGAAAGAAAAAAATGAGAAAGTAATGCTAAAAAAAGAGGACTATTGTAACACTTTTGAAAATGTACCAGCAAAAACAGAAGGAAGTTAAAGAACCACAGGCAAGCAGCACAGTCTTGAAAGTAATGTGTAAAATGTATTCTATATTTTTTTTGAATAAGCAAATGGTGTGAAGTTGAGATTCACAGTTTCATATGGAATCTTATTCTGTGTTACTGTATGTATAGAAAGCTCATTTTTTAGTATTAAGTTCAGAATAAAAAATCAAATTAAAAAAATCTCATGAAGCTTATTCCTAGGCAGGAGGATATAGTTGGGCATTTGACTAATTGCTGAAAGTAGAACCTGGGTTTAAATTCAAGCTCTAACTAGCTATTTGTGATTTTGACCAAGTCACTTTATCTCTAAGCCTTCAATTTCTTCTGTCGTCATATGAGGGCATTAGACTTTGGTCCTGACCACTTCTAGGTCTATGATCCTTCATAAGCTGTCATTTAAAGCTATGCATTCAGTTTTTCCATGTTTAGATCATTGATTTCCCAGTGATATTAGCAAGTTCAAGTAAATAGATAACAATGAAGAAAGTGTGAACAATTATATCAGCTCATGGCATTTTGAGTGAACTTTTTGACTGTCTCTGGTTTCTCCATCTTAGGTTTATAATTTTACAAAATAAATTAATTCTAGCCACAGATTTCATTTAAGAAGTACATAGTTTGTACTTATTGCTCACAATCTCAAAAGAAGGGAACTGTCCCGTTTCCAGAGTTAGGTAGTCCTGTATTTATATTACTTGCTCCTTTTACTATTTTTAAATTTCAGAAGTAATTATACCACTTTGCAATGTCATTTAGATAACATGATGGACTCTTCTGAAGGAAGAATTGAAAGTTAGAAATGAACAAAAATGAAGGTGTAATCTCTCATTTCTTTTGAAACAAGGTCTCACTCCTAAAATATACACACATGCACACACAAATATAGAGCATATAGACATGAAAATTAGATAGATATGTAAACACACTTAAATAAGTAGATATTAAACATAATAGAGTCTGAATGCAGATTGGAGCATGTAATTCTCTATTTCCTCTATTAATTTTTTTCTTTACTATAAGGGATATGTGTCTTCTTTCATAATATGATGAATATGAAAATATGTATGGTATGACAACCCATGTACAACCCATGTTATATTATCTGTTGTTTTGGGGAAGGAGAGGAAAAGAGAGATAACACAGTGAGCAATTGTTAAAATTTTTTTTTAATTGAATTTTATTTTTTTAAATACCTTCCATCTTGGAGTCAATATAGTGTATTGGCTTCAAGGCAGAAGAGTGGTAAGGGCTAGACAATGTGGGTTAAGTGACTTGCCCAGGGACACACAGCTGGGAAGAATCTAAGGTCACATTTGAACCTAGGACCTCTCATCTCTAGGCCTGGCGCTCAATCCACTGAACTACCCAGCTGCCCTCAATTGTTAAAAACTTTAGCAACATAAAAATATAGATTTTAAGGTCCATGAAGGCAGGGGCTATCTTACATTATCTCCATGTTCCCAGCACTTAAAAAAGCCTAGCACACAGAACGTGCTTCATAAATGTTTAGGGACTGATGGATTCACTGATTAAAGAAATCAATTGAACATATATTTCAGGATCAATGAAATATGAAAGCTTTGACCTCAATTAGCTTTACTGTGATATTACATATCCCATATTCCATGTTGGGAAAGGAGGGGAAGCAGTGTATTAACTGACTTATTAAAGACAAGGTCAGAAAGATCAGTTTGATTTCTAGAACATCAATAAGTATTTGCACCATTTTGAGGCCATTTTTTCATTTTAAATATATGGACACACACATATATGGGCATATATACACACATATGTATATAATTTAAAATATGTGCATATGAAACAAGATCATTCAATTTGCATCCTTTTGAAGAGGAAAAGGACCTATATATGTAAATAATAATTATTGCAACTTCACTTATAGTAGCTCCAAACTAGAAACTAAAAAAGGCAGGGGTATGCCTGTTATGAATGGCTAAACAAAATATAGTATATAAATTTACTGGTATATTATTGTTTTGTTAAGAAATGACAAAGTAGAGAATAACAAAGGAACTTGGAAAGACCTCAGTGAGCTCATAAGGAGTGAACTGAACCAAGAGAACAATTAATACAATGAAAACATGATGAAGAAAAACAACTACAAAATTCTTCAGAACATTGACCAATGAAAAATTATGAGTATAAATGACCGAATAATGATACCACTCACCTTTTCCCAAGAAATGTGCATGACATAAAATGCAGAATGAAATATGCATTTTTGGACGCAGTCTTTGTGCCATTTTTTTGCTGTACTATACATATTTATTATGATTTTTGTTTATATTGTTCACTTGAAAGGGCATTTGGAATGACTGATAAGAAATACTGATAAAAATAAACCAATTAAGCAAGTTTTAAAACTGAAGCTTTATCTCTGGTTTAAAAAATGTTAAAAGCAGATTGTATACAACTAACTTGTGTTGCTTAATATAAAAAGCAAAGTAAATGTCAAATCTTTGGCCCTAAAATACTTCAGCAGGTACTACAGCTGGCTGTAAAAATATTCCTCTTCACTTAGGAGTCATTTTTAATTTGCCAAGGAAAAGTGTGTTAGTTACACCATTTGTGTTACTTCCACTTTAACCAGTTCTGTAATATATAGAGATATGTGTATGGATCTCTCTCTCTCTCTCTCTCTCTCTCTCTCTCTCTCTCTCTCTCTCTCTCTCTCTCTCTCTCTCTCTCTCTCTCTCTCTCCAGCTATCTATCTATCTATCTATCTATCTATCTATCTATCTATCTATCTATCTATCTATCAGCATCCAGATTAATAAAAAAAGCTAACACCCAGGAAAAACCAGGAGCATTGAAGAAAAGAATGGTGAAGAAAAGAAATATGAACTCTTCAAGAAGCAACACAATTGTTCTCACCCACAGGGAAGTAAACAAATTGCTACAATCTAGCTTATAAAACATGTTGTGATAGGAAGAGGTGGTGGGTAGAGGAGGAAAGAAGAGAGAGAATGGTAAAGGACAAATAAAAAGAAGCAAAAAAGAAAATATTTCTGATTTTCTGCCATCTTAACTTCTATTTTACTGGGCAAGTTTGAATTCTAACAGACAAACAGTTCATTAACCAAGAGTTAAATACTACTCCATTTTTTAAAACAAGCTCTTATGAAACAATTATTAAACTTTTACAGAGTGTAGTACACTGTTTTAGGTTCTAGAGGCACCAATTTTAGGTAAGTTATCCCTGCTCTTAAAGAATTTACAGTCTGCTGTGCATGAATGTTGTTCATGTTCAGTCCTTTCAGTCATGTTATCTGCCTCTTTGTGACCCCATTTAGGGCTTTCTTAGCAAAGATACTGGAGGGGTTTGCCATTTCTTTCTCCAACTTATTTTATAGATGGGAAAACTAAAGCAAACAGGGTTAATTAAGTTGCTCAGGGTCACACAGGGAGGAAGTGAGTAAGGTCAAATTTGAATTCAAGAAGATAAGTCATTGGGCCACTTAGCTGCTCTCCCTGTGAGTATGGAGAGGAGAAGATAATAGGATCATTGAATCAAAGGACCTATGTGACTACAGAGTTCACCATTATTGTGCACACTTATGAATCTGAGACCCAGGGATGTTAGACCTAATGGAACAAAGGTAGATAGTTACAGAGATAAGATTTAAATACTAGTCCATTAAGTCTAAAACTAGTGCTAATGGTACTATCTACTCATATCACACATTAAGTGACTGATAAAAAATAAAAAGCACTGAGTGAAGTCCTAAAGAGGAAAAAAAATACTTAATAACAGAAGCTTCATAAAGATGGTCACAGTTTTTATCTCATTAAAGAGGGAGAAAAACCTGGATGCACACACACACACACACACACACACACACAAACACACTCACTCACACACACACAAACACACAAACACACGCACAAATAGAATGAATAAAAGGCATGGAGGACTGGAAGGTCTATTTTGGCTGTAACCAGTACACTTGGAAGACAGTAGTAAAAGAGTAAAAAAGTGGGGTGGTGCATAATTGTTAAAGAAATGTCAGGAATTAGAAGAGTTTAGGATTTTAGATTTCATGTAGTCTAACCCTTTTTATATAACAAATTAGTAAACTGACTCATAAAAAGGAATCTTAATGCCCTCAATCATTTAGATAGTAAATAGCAGAGGCATGATTTGAAACCAGGTCCTTACATTCAAATTCAGTATTTTTTCCACCATGTTGTACTGCCCCAGAACTTAAACTTACTGTGCTAACAAAGAGCTTAATAAATATTTGTTAAGAAAATGATCAAGACATACAAACGCTTCAAGAAATAAAACAATTGTTCTCACTAGCAAAGTAGTTAGACAAATGCCAACAATCTAGCTTATAAAAAATATTGCAACAGAAAGAGATGGTAGGGAGAGAAGGAGGGAAGAAGAGGGAGGGTAGTAAAAGACAAATAGCAAAAAAAGGAATTATTTATGATTTTCTAGCACCATACCTTCCATTTTACTGGGCAAGTTTAAGTTCTAACAAAGACTTAAATACCAGGGAGCAATAGGTAAACCTTAACCTGTGTGTTGGTGGTCAAATTGCATCAGTGCTTCAGACAACTTGAATTCTATCTAGTTCTATGACTTAGGGAGCTCTGTGACTTGTGTCAGTCACTTTTTCATTTTATAACATTTCTTCCTCCTCGTGTCTAAAAACATCTTGTCAGCCTAAATGGGTGGCAATAACTATATATGCTGAAAAGATCACTCAGATGAGAATTAGAAGAGCTATCTCTACTGCCAGAGGGCTATTAATTCAGTGTATGGCTTGCTTTGAATTACTTTGTTTTCTAAACCTAATTTTCTTCATCTATAGAATGATGGCATTATACTAATGAAGGCAACAGTTATGGATGAAGGAAAGACCATTCAAAGGAGCTTCACAGGAAGGGAACAAAGAATATTCTTTTTTTCTCCTCATGTAAAATTTAAGCTTTATAATCATCTTAGGAACATTTTACATTTAATACAAAGGAACTGTCTACATCTATTCATTTTTGCCCAAAGCAGAGATCTCCAAATCAGTTCCTTTTACAATAAAACAAGATCATAGTCCCGAAGTACGCCCTCTAGAAGCTCTAAAGGGAATTAAATGATCTTTAAATTACCCATATAAAAACTCATTATTATAAAAGTTGTCTCATCCCATTAAAAAAAAAAACGTTTCAACATTTGCAGTTTTATAATTAAGAAAATTTTCATTTTACCTATCTGATTGATTAATTGCAAATAATTGCCAGCGATATAGAAATGTTATAACAGCCCACAATTTACTGGTCAACTCTTGAGTAAGAAAAATTTAAAACTGGTAAATTAAACATCTCAATTGGTACTATATTAGCATTATTATAGCTACTTTTTACCATCAAAGTAATCATACCCATTCAGAGGGATTACATAAAGGAACAGGCAATTCTGGTAAAATAAAAACTAATGACATTGATGAAAAAAAGTAACATTCTAATCATATTTTCTATCAACCACAGGCTTCTCTGAGAAAAAAAAAAGAGAAAAGGGGGGAGATTTTTAAAAGAAATGTCCCAAAGTAGGAATTTGGAAAGTAACTTTTAATTAATACTATTTCTTTTTTTTTTTCCTCCAAATTAAACAACTGACCAAGTCACTGTTATTACATTTTGTCTCTCTCTGGACTTAATTCTTTCATTCACTCTTAATTATTTTTGCAACGTGAATTCCTGAAATGATTTTAAGTACACATTATTGTTCTATGATGACGTCTTCCCCCAGCAATGCCCTCCTATTCCAAATTACATGCTAAATCCTTCTTAATTCACACCAGCATAAGACTCAGTATTCCACTGAGGTGTTTTTTAAAAGGTCTCACCTTCTATGGAAAAAAAAAACAAACTACTGTTGCTTGTAAAATAAACAAGGTTTTAAAACAGATAGCAAGCTGAATTTATTAAGGCAAGATTCATGAAGGTATGAACCATATTATATCTATTTGTTTTATTTCCCTCATTGACTAGCAAAGCATTCATTCTGCAAAGAGTAGGAAGTTAATAAATACCTGTTCAAATGAATTAAAGCTGCATTTGAATATTAATATTTGCCTATTTTAGTATAAAAGATGCTTGCTCCCTGGAAGGAAAGGTGTGACATATCTGGATAGAAGACTAAAAGCAGAGAAATCACCTAGCTGAAAAATATTCATATAGTCAAAGCCATGGTGTTTCCAGCAGCAATGTATGGCCACGAGAGTTGGATTACAAGGAAAGCCTAGTACCCCAGAATCGATGCCTTCGAATTGTGGTGCTTTTTTTTTTTAAGTGTCAAAAGATTTTTTATTTTGGGAGGGGGATGTAGGGTACAGAATATAGATAGAAATTTAATACTAAGAAACTAAAGTAAGTAAGGAAAAGTAAGTAAGGTAAGTGCAATTGTCAAGGTGACAAACCTGCATAAGATGAAAAAGGGGGAATTTGTAAGAGAGAGAAGTTGCTAGAAAAGACTTGAGAGTCATTTTGACAACAAGGAGATCAAATTCATTAATTTTAAAGAAATTAATACAAACTATGGTTAAATAGTTAAGAAGAACCTGAAATATTTGGGCCACATAATTAGAAGACAAGTCTCACTGGAAAAGCCTCTGACATTCAGGGCAAAAAGAAAAGGGGATGATAGAAGAGAAGATAGTTAGATGTGTCATAGAAACAACAAATGTGAACTTAACTAGCTGCAGAGAGTAATGGAGGATAGAAGGACCTGAAGTGCTATTAGGGTCCATGAGGTCATGAAGAAACGGACAAACCTGAGCAGCTGAACAACATTTTAGTATGAAGCTGGTCCTTGCATTTCCTGGTTTGTTGTTTGATGTAGGCCTATTTGGATAATTCTAATTGACACATAAGCACTTCTAACACCTCGGAAACACACTTCGATTGTTAGCCCCTTGTTCCTGAATGCAACCCAACTGTCCTCCCCAAGCTAGGAATAAAATTGCTCAAATGGTAAAGAAAGGGTCTGAAAGGGGAAAGATAGGGTAAACATTTATTTCAATGCTTTCAGTTCCCAACACAAGCTAACATGAACTAGTCTGAGGAGACAGTTCAGATGAAGACAACTCAAAGGAAGAGAAGAGAAGAAGGGAAAGAAAGAGGGGAAGAGAGAGAGAGAGAGAGAGAGAAAGAGAGAGAGAAAGAGAGGGGGGGGAGAGAGAGAGAGAGAGAGAGAGAGAGAGAGAGAGAGAGAGAGAGAGAGAGAGAGAGATAAAGAGAGGGAGGGAGAGAGAGAGAGAGAGAGAGAGAGAGAGAGAGAGAGAGAGAGAGAGAGAGAGAGAGAATTATGAGAATGTTTGATACCAGAGAAAATGACAAAAAGATAAACAAAGGAAATCTTTCCTTTCCACAACCTCACAGAGAAGCGTAAAATGTTTTCCACCTTGTTACAAAAATGTTTTAATTTAAAAGGTTCTAAAACTTTTAAAATTTGGTTGTAATTTTTACACATTGAATAAATGAAATTACTACCTCTTTTTATATGTCAGAAAAATCAGACAATATTAAATAAATGATCAGAGGGTCTTCACTTATCCCTGTAATATCCAGGCATAAAAATACCCATTCAGGGGAGAGAAAGTATGGTGCATGAATTGGGAAGAGCATTGGACATAGAATCTGGGGACCTGGGTTCATTTCACCTTAACTAATTACTGTTTATATGAATTAATTGCTCTTGGCCTCAGTTTTTCCATTATAAAATAAGGGAATCAGACAAAATAAATTCCAAATTCCTTTTCAATTCTCATTTGATGATCTCATGATCTCATAAAATATTTCTTATTCTCTAAGTGTTATGCTGCTAATTTAGACTCTTTTTTTTCTTTAGAGGCCCATAATAAAGATATCTATGTGTACATATACATATATGTGGCATAATGCCAACGAGTATATATAAAAGACAAAATTGAAATGCTTTAAAACAATTTATTTTGTGAGACAATTGAAATAGAAATTTTCCTTGATTTATAAACCTCAATAAATAAATTATTCAGTAAGTAAAACAAAGGTTTTAAAATAAAAATAATATTCTTCAATTCTAAACAGGGTCTATGACAAGTTAAAAGATGAATGGACAGAAGAATGGTAAGGAGAAAAATGTAATAGAGGAAGGAGAGGAACAAAGGGGAGAAAGGGAAAGGATAAAGAGGTGCTAATAGAGAAAAAATAAGAGCAAGTTAGAAAAGGCAGATGGGGTAACAAAAGAGAGAAAAATGGAACTCAGGAGAAAAAAAGAAACAGAGGATGAGAGATAAAACCTTAGCAGGTAATGAAGGTTGTGAGTTAAGTAAAATGCTTTCTTAGTCTATGGATTTCTAATAGAAATGATCTTTATTGCTTGTCTTCTGAAATACTGGTTAGCTGATTTAATACTATTCATAACTATCAAACTACTCTTTTTCTGTAAACTTTTAGTCATTAAATGTTCAATAAAGACTAATTAGTTGAGGAGTTGGAAGGTCACTCTTGCTATTTATGGTACCTGTGATGTATGTGGCCAGTCTCTCAAATACAGAAGTATACAGATGACTGAACTTTTTTTCTGCTTCTTAAATGCTTTCAAAAAGATATATTTTCATTTAACTCATTGATTGATCATTAATCCATTTGTGTTTAAAATGTTTCTCAATAAAAGTAAAAATAAAATGTTTAATAAAATTATCACATTTTCCAATAAATTTAAAATGTTTTTAGGAAAATTAATTAAAATATCAGAAACAATGCTGTTTCAGGTAAAATAAATATTCCAGATGCCAGATACAACAGTAAGCAGATTTCTTCTTCATCTATTCCTATTTTTTGCTCCAATCCCCCAAAATATGCAGCTCATCTTCCTAGATACTCATTACCTAAGTGTGTCTCCCAGTCAAAATATTCATTTGGAGAAGCTAGGTGGTACAGTGGATAGACCTTCAGGCTTGGAATAAGAAAGACTCATTCTCTTGATTATAACTGACTTCTAATCTAACCTCAGACACTTATTATCTATGTGTTCCTGAGCAAGTCACTTAGCCCTGTTTGCTTCAGTTCTTCACCTGAAAAATTAGTGGAGGAGGAAATGAAAAATTCCTCAAGTATTTTTTTCTAAGAAAACCCCAAAATGGTGTCATGTAGTGAATGACAATACTAAAAAGATTGAACTATAATAAATGTTCATCATCTACTCAGGGATGCTCTATCAAAGGATCCATAATAACTTTTTTTCTTAAATTCTCTGACCCATAGCTAGATCCAATGCTCTGGTAAAATATTTCAGTGTTAGTGCTCTCCATTCCAATTATGCGGGGATCCCCAAACCTACTAATTGCTTCCTCCCAACTGCCTTTATAATATATACCACCAAATAAGGAAAGGGTCTTTTGACTTCCCTTTGTCTCATAGAGAATGTCTGAAATTTTTACCCTTTATGGTACCATATTATAAAATTTGGGTTTAGTATTTTGGTTATAGGCTATATGTAGGTCAATGCTTTTGCATTTTTTCACATACTTTAAATTTCTACTTTAAGTTTAATAAAATTCTATTTATGGTATTAAAATATAAAATATGTTGTTGTTATTATATAATACTATGCATATATTTTATGCATTTCTGATTTTCTAATCTTATTTGTCATCTACTAGCCTTCAAATGCCATCTTTGGCTTCCAAAAATCTCCAAAATTCCAATTTAATTTCATATGTCAATCTATGACATATCAAAATCATGGTGGAGAAAGTCACAATGTGGAAGGAATTAATGTATATATTTAAGATAAAGGAAGTATAACAGTTGTACCAAAGTTCAAATAGAAAAAAACTTCCAGTTGGTAGTCCAAGGTGAAAAAAGAGATATAGACCTAGGTGTATATAGATAGATAGGTGGTATTTTAGGCATACAGTGTCTGTTCTAATACTACTGTGCCTGGCCAGGCCAAAGAACTTCATTTTCAGATTCCTGGACTTTTTCTTTATGTTAGTTGTCTCAGCCATGACTACTTCTACAAGCTTCAGGAAACTTTTCAAGCACTCCCTTGTCCTCTTCCAGCTCCATGAATCTCACCAAGACCTGGATTTCTCTTCAAGTCTGATTTCTGGACTCACTGAACTAATTTTTAAAGGTCACTCCATATTTCCTTATTCTTCATCCTAAAGCAATTTTTCTTTTATAATTCACTCAAGGAATTTATTCCTACATCAAAACAGGATCATGGGAAGAGTAGTAAGTTCATCTCTACTCAGTCCTTTTCTATGGTCACATCCTGGATTTTCAAGATTACTTCTTCTACTACAGTAAATATCATTTATTTCTACTGATATGGAAGCTTTAATTATCAAATTTAAAAGTAACATCATTGCCATTACAACTTTGTCATCATTAGTCATCATTGTTTTAATTCTATAAAGGTGCTATAAATTCTATTGTGAAAATAAAACATACATTTCAAAGGAATTCAATATCACAATCCTTTTTAACCTAAGAAGCTATAAATGGAGTAAATACATTTTTCTTGGTTTCCTTGAACCAGATAAAGCTTTGCTATTCATGAGAGAATTGTAAAAGTCACAAAACACAACGTTCCACTCATTTCTAAGCTTCTAAGATCTCTCACTATACAGGTGTAGATTTCTAGTACTCCCCATAGGAAACTGGATTTCCTTACTACTTTACTCATTTCCATGAAGAAAAAATGTGGAGAAATTATAACTTTTAAGAAACTCCCTTCACCAATGAAGATCTGTACCTCTCTTCCATCTTAGAGCCACAGAGAGCTATCCAAGTCATTGAAAAGCTAGATGTCTTATTCAGAGTGACAGGGTCGCTGGATATTGGGGGAAAGAGTTAATGTCAAGGCTTCCTAATTCCAAAAGTGCCTTTGTTTCTATGATGCCAGGTGGCCTGAAAATAATTATCCTTAATAATTAGAAAGTATCTAATATTCAAAGAATTGCTTTACTGTCATAAAAGTCTATTACTTTGTTATCGAATGGCAATAAATCAGCAAATCCATTGAGTGTTAGACTTTGCAGGAAAGGGGAAGGAACATTAGATGACTAATTGAAATATAAGATAAGAGGTACTACCTCAAAAGAGTATAATTCTTACTCAACAGTCATCTTTTTGACATGTACTTTGTCAGCAGACCAGAAACCAAGCCCTGGAGATGCCAACCCCTTTTTCATGGAAGCCCTATTGTTGTGATTGATGAGATCCTCACCTGGCCCACTATTTCAGAATCTAGACTTCCCTGGAAGAAATGTGACAATTTCCTTTATGTCACCATCCCTGTAACTGGCAAGACCAATGTTCCCATCATTAGAAATAATTTCTTCTATTTATTTTAATTCTGCCCTTGAATATATGTACAAAATGGGTAAGTAAAATTGTTATTTTTTTAATTTGGATCATACAGTTTTTACTACAATAGTTCAACTTTGTGAGATAGACTTACCAATCAGTACATATTCTTGGATATAGATCATTATCATATATGCAGAAATATATGTATTCATACAAGTAGCTTCTGATGCAGTCAGTGACAATATGAATACAATGAAAATATCTTTCACACTGTTATTCAATGTGATAAAACAGAAAGAACAAGAATCAGGAAAGTCTTAGGGCCAAATTTCCCCTCTCATATTGGGCATGACAAGTAATTTGGTTTCTTCATCTTTAAATGAGGATATTGTCTGGTAGTTACTTTCCCAGACTAATGTTGTGAGGCTCAAATTATATAAACATATACATGTAGTGTTTCCATACCTATAAGCAATATAAAACATCTACTGTCATATATATTTGTACATGAATATGTATACACTTGTGTATGTATAATATTTTGGATACAAGCATATACATATAGATAGCATTTACAAGCCTATAAGTGCTAATGAATGAATGAATGACATTTTCCCAACTTTTTTCCTTTGTCATTTAAAAAAAATCTGGTTTATTTTCAATAGGTTCCTACCTTTTCCCCCACCAACAAAGTAATGACTAACAGATTGTTTAACACTATGTAGGGATGACAAACCTTTTCTCAGTGTTTTTTTCTTATTTTTAATTTTTAAAACTATGATATTAGAATAATCTAAAAGCAAAAACCAAAGCAAACCACATTTTCCTTTCAGAAAGGCCGTGACATGTACCATAAAGAGCAATGTGGATTAAGAATGAGAAATCTGGGTTCTAATCCTTTTTACAGTCTATGAGTTAACTGATGGGAATTCACAGGGGTGTACAGGGGAAAGAGAGATAGGTAAGAAGTCAGAGAGGTCACAGAATCTGGATTCAAACACCATTTTAGAAGCTTCCTATGTGACCTTATGCTTACTATCTTGGTTCTCAATTTGCTTATTTGAAATGAGGGGAGCATGGCAAGAGTTGGATTAGATGGTTAATGAGGTCTCATACATCTCTAAATCCAAGAAGTTAGTATAGATAACCATTAATGTTACGTCAAGGTCTAATATTATGTCACTATTTCTAATTCATTTCCTTTTCATCCCAAATTGTCCCATGTTTAAAAAGCTATTAATGTAGAACAAAATGATATAATGTATGCTTGAATACTAATTTAAAAATACAATGGTTCATTTTTTTCTTTCACTAACATTTATAATTTATGATCACAAAAACAATATAGACTGAATTTTTAATTGCCTCACCAAGAAGCATTAATTAAAATACAAATATAAAGTGTACAATCTCATTAGTATTAAAATATTCTGTAAAAAAATCTGGCATTTAAACATTTTAAAATAATGCTAACTATACAACAAAATTATGATGTACCTTCATTAACTTAATAAAGTCAAACTCTTCTGTGTGTGCTTAATTAACTTAAATATTCTTAAATTTCATAGAGCATTATATAATTACCTATCTGCATCAATGGTCACATCATGTACTCCTCTCTGAATAACATCACGGGATGTTGCCAAGTCTGGTATTCGGTTCAGACTCCTAGTATATAGGTTTAGTCCTCCATCTGTCATGTATCTGAAAATAAATAACCAATTAATAAGTAAAACTTAAAAAAAGATAGGAGAATAAATATCAACAGAGAAGCAATAATTATTTCTCTTTGTGAATAACAGACTAGTTTACTTAAAAAAAACAAAAAGAATCAACAAAGATCATCAAGAATACAATAATTTGCTACAGTGAAATAGCCAATACAAAAGAAATCCTCAAAAATAATTAGCAATTCTTCAAATTGCTAGGAAAATGGGGAAAAGGTAGAACATTCATTTAAAATAATTAAAAATGCATAAAATATCTGGGATCGATCTAACATCATTATCATAATTATAACATTTATACAGTGGTTCCTCTATGTGCCAGATATTGTATTAAGCACTTTATAATTACTATCTTATTTGATCTTCACAATAACCCTAAGAAGTAAGTCCTATTATTATACCCACATTATGGATGAGGAAATAGAGGCCAAAAGGATGTGATCCAAACTCACACAACTAGTGTTTAACGCCAAAGTTGAATTTAGGATTTCCTGTATCCACTGTACCTGAATACTATATCTAGTGTTAGCTACCCCTAATATCACAATATATATAAGAATTAAACATACAATCAGAAAATTATATATATATATATATGTATATATAAACTTTTATGGAAAATAAGATAAGCCAAATTAATTAGAATGTTTTAATAATTTTATACTGTACTGTGAAATAGAAAATGATGTTATTATCTGAATGAATCTACATATTGAGTATTATGCAGGTCAAACAATTAATAACATTTTCTCTAATTGATAAAATTAAGAATGAAGAAACAAAAGTGCATCAATTAAAAGAGAAAAAAATATGATCAATAATGAATAAAGTGACTTAACATCAGGTCTCAAATTGTATTTTCAAAGCTATTTTGAGACTGCTTATATTATAACAAAAAAAAAACAAACTATGAACACAGGGAAGTAGATTCTCAATAAAAATTTCAGACAAACGAAAAAAAACAGCATCATAAAATAAGCTAAGACAAAAATCTTACATTATACAACATGCTCTGTATGGATGTGCATCTAAACATAATACTTCATATGACAATAAGTTATAGAATAATAGAATGCCAGACCTTTTGCCATTATAGAGGTTTATAATGATATAGGGGATATAGAGTACTGAAAGGACAAAAAAGTACATTTTTTATTTAAAATGTTTTAAAGAATTTTTTTAAAAAGTAAATATATCTAGAACAAGAAAAAAAGTTATGAATAAGAGGAAAAAACTCAATGCAAGGTAATAAAATTCTGACCTCCAAAATTTATTATTTGTCATCAGCTTATTTAGTCATTTACTAAAAGTGACCAAAGGACAGGAACTGTTTAAAAAAAGAAATGCAAAGCATCAACATATGCATCAAAATATTCTAAATCACCAACAGTAAAAGAACTACAATGGAAAAATAGCATTGATCAGCTCATACGCATCAAATTGGCATGAGAGGTGAAAATTATAAATAATGTTTTAGGGATTTTAGAAACACAAATATATATATATATATATATATATACACATATCATTTGTATAGAGGTGAATTAGTCCATCCACTCTCAAAAACAACTTGTATTTACAAAAAGAAAATTATTAAATTTTACATAATTTTAATCCAATATTACTACTTTTTATCCTACAGATGTCAATAATGTAAAGAAAAGTTCCATATGCACTAAGGTATTCTCAGGAACCCCAATTATAGTTGTAAAAGTATGGAAACATTTTGTTATGAACAGATACTTTGGAAATAAAGTATAACAAAAAGGATGGTATATATAATAACTTCAAAAATTGAAATACAGTAAAAAGGGAAGAAAATTTGAATCAAATACAGTGGTCAGTATTGTTTATAAGTGATAATTCATGTTTAAAAGCCCTTTTGTTCTTTCTCTTTTATAAATGAGAAATCATAAATGCAGAATGCTAAATTTGCTGTCAGTCATAATCATGTTAGGTGGTTTACTTAACTGTTTTTATTAAGGAAAACTGCATATTCCAGGGGTTGCTTATGGAAAAAGAGATTGAAATGTCCCAAGAAATTGTTTTAATAAAAAGACAATGAATTGTTCAATTAGTTTGATTCTACTTAAATCTATTCAATGCTGAGTTTATTTACAGGACAAAAAAATTGAGGAGCCTTCATTCTTTGTTCATCTATGCAGCTTTTTGAGGAAATCCTTGACCTGGGAGAGTTAATGAGCTTCTTTATAGGCTTTCAACATTTAGTTCACTGTTCTTTATGAAAATTAGGAGGAACCAGCTGTTTCACTTTGCTGTCTCATAGGAAAAAAATTACTACTACCAAAGTCATCTTTGTATTTTTATCACTTTTATAATTAATCACTTTTTTATCAGTAACAAAATTTTGACTAATTGAAAGCATTAGAACTTCACTCAACGTGTAAAGTTTAAAGAAGAATTATTCACAATGATGAATCTCTTTATGGTTCAAATAGTGTTTTCTTCATGGCAACCTTATGAAGTAGATCAGGAGGTACTGTTATCTCCACTTTGCAGATGAAGACACTGGAGTTTAGTGAAGCAAAATGATTTATCTATAACAGTAAACATTGCTCTTCCATTTATTCAATAAATATTTACTAATCTATTTTTAAGTGCTAAAATATGAAGCGAGGTGGACATTGAAGGGAAATTTAATAGGTCTGTTAAAATTGGAATGGAATTTTTATGATTTAATTAATTAGAAAAGGAAAGACCTTTTGTAGTAAAGCAAGAAAATCTTCTTACATGTTATATTCTCATTCTATGGTTAAAGCATCTGTGTGTGTGTGTGTGTGTGTGTGTGTGTGTGTGTGTGTGTGTCTCCTCTTAGGTAAATGAGCATGTGATAAATAAAAGATATAGCTATGACCTTAGGATTTTGAAAGGTCAGAAGATTCACTCGAGTCCCAGCAACAGGATTTCATTGCAGAGTTTGATAATATCTACAAGCCCAGAAATAAGTCATCCTAAAAGAAAAAGCCTACTTGGCTTACCAACACATGAATCATCCTGGCAGTTAAGATACCATATCCTAAAAACCAGAAACTTATATGTCCATTTGCTATGCTGCACCAACAGGTGACCTAGAAGAGGAAATCATAGCCCAGAGAGTTTATTTGGATAAGAGAATTCACATCAATTTGGGTTCTCTGATTCCAGTTTTCTTTCCGCTATACCTTGTTGTCTCTCAGTGAAGATCCTTACGAAGGATGTTGAGATGATAAATGATAGGAATTCATAGAAACACGATAAGGTTTGTATGAAATGATTCAAAATGAAATACAGAGAACCTGGAGAACAGTACACAAAATGAATCCAATCATGTAAGTGAAAAGAAAAATAAGCAGAAGCTAAGTTCTACATAATTATGAAGATGTCTCTATCCCAGAAAACAGAGAAAGGGAAAGGGGAATAAGAAATAGGAAAAGGAAGGAAAGTGAAAGGAAACTTTGCATTTTGTAATTAATTTTACAAGGATTCACCAACCATGGTAATAGAGGAAATCGAACTAAGAGAAGACTTTGGGACGTGCTGACTTCTCTATGATTCATTTTATCAGATAATAGGACATTTAGAGGAAGATATGCTGAAAGCAGAGATCAAACATGAGGAAGGGTCAAATGAGAGAGAATCCACTGACAATTGTTAATTGTAATTTTTTTCCTAAGCCTGAGTTTCATGAATGCAAACAATCTCTGAAAACCTCGTGTACTGTTTAACAAAAGCTCTCTGAATTAGTCATCAGTAAGGATTCCTAAGGATTAATTTTACTTACAATATCAGCCAAATTCTCATTTGCATATTAGAGACTAGTTTTCTAAGACAGTCACACCTCTGAGGATACCTTACATTTAACCATGCTCAAAATGAGGAAACTAGAAATTATTTATTCAAAGAACTCCAATCATGGTGACATTCTCTCATTTTTACATGCTAAAGAACCAGGATTAAGATTATACACATAAGCATATATGTGTGCATGTGTATATACATATGCTTAATATGTAATGTTTATCACACTAGGATTCAGAAGCATGCTGAACTACCATCCTGCCAGTCTCATTAACATTTTTATTTGCCACAGAAATGTTTCCTTCATAATTCCTATATCCCTAAGTATCACTAGCCTACCTTTGCCCATTCCCAGGTTCATCATCCTAGTTATTTTCCTCATTATTTTCAAGTGAAAAATCACAATAATCTCCTTTTTGATCATCTTTTCTCAAGGGTCGTCCCTCTGCAATTCATCTTACTAGTAGCTACTAAAATAATCTTCCTAAATCAAAGGTCTAGCCACTTCATTCTTCTCAAGAAGTTTTAATTGGTCCCCATTGCCTCTAGGATTAAATACAAAGTTTTTTATTTGGTATTTAAAAGATGTTTTACAATGTATCATTCTAGGTTATGGTACATAAATTCTATTCACCCACTACACCACTTTTATCACACACACACACACACACACACACACACACACACATACACACAGAGATAAAAATTGATCTTCCATCTTTACGATTTTACCTAGGCTCTCTCCCATGACTGACATGCACTCCTTGCTCCCTTCTGCTTCTTAGAGGGTCCAGGCTTCTGAAAATCTCAGTTTAAACATGAATTCCAAGAAGAGATTTGTCCTGATTTCCCTAGCTGTTAGTAACCTCCTCCCAATTACCTTAGATCTATTTAGTTTATAGTTATAGGCACATATAGTCTCTCATTAGAGTGTAAGCTCTTGGGGAAAGAGGCTATCATTTTTGTCTTTGAATCACCAACACCTGGCACAGTGCCTGGCATATAGTAGGCACTTAATAAATACATACCAAAGGGGGAAAAAAAGCAAAGAGATTTGCTGCTGGGTAATTGTGGGAGCTTATTTCTTCTTTTTTCATTTATCTCCTACATACATCCAGTTTTTCATTAAGCACTATGGATTTTTCTTTCTAAAAATATCCTACAAAATGGCCTTTCTTTGAAGACATTCATTAAGAGGGTCCTCTAAGTTCAGTAATTCTACTTTGTGGATAGCTCTTACTGTTACAGTCATACAGTTCAACAATAGTCAACGTGAACAATAGTTCAACAAGAACACTGATTCCTTAATGACAAGGCTGAAGAATTAAAAGAGAATTTGAGATAGCAAAGAGAAATAATATATATATATATATATATATTCTCTCAATAAATCTTTGATTCTAAGTGAATTTAAAAGAAGTGAAAATGAAACCAGAATAAAATGAAATAGTAAATATTTTTGTAAAAAATTAAAATTTAAAACTATCAGATTTTTCTTTAAAATTCCATTTTCCATATACTAAGAAATAAGCTAAATTATAATTGGACTAACTGTAAAAACACTAGAAGAGGTATATTTGATTGTCATTTCTAATTCTAAAGCCCCAAGTATGGAAAATAACTGGAAAGTGATGAAATGTTTTTATGCTAGAGCACAATGTCTCTTTGTAGAAGTCATGCACAGTACATGCCCCCAAAATAATGTCACAATCTCGATTTATAGTACTCTGTCGGGATCCTTCCTTCATTCTCATTCCTTCAATGTAGGCTCAAACATCTAAAAGCATGTGATATATCTTTTCTTGTGAAAAATTATGCTACAATCTGTTCACTCTCCCTGTCAAGGGATTTTTTCCAAAAGACTTACGGAGAAGAGAAATGTGATTCCCCAAAAGCATGTCTGAATTTCCAAAGTACCAGACAAAGTATAGCAAAGGGGGTTGGGATATTTAGCCAGGAGAAATAGTTTGAAATAATGAAGAGAGTATGGAGAAAATTCCAGTTTTTGCAATAAGTATGATAAGCAGAACTCGGGGGAAAAACATGGCATTGTTCTCAGGAGAATAACTGAAGTTATAAATGAATCATTTCAAATATATGGCATGTTTTGGGACAATTCACATCAAAGATCAATATTTTTTATTAACATAATAAAAAAGGGCAGTTTACTGCCACAAGTAGATAGTGTTAGGCCTGGAGTCAGGAAAACTCATCTTCTTGAGTTTAAACTTGGCCTCAGAAATTTATTAGTGACATTGGGGAAGTCACTTAACCCAGTTTTCCTCCATTTCCTCCTCTGTAAAATAAGCTGTGGAAGGAAATACCAAACTATTCCAGTATTTTTGCCAAGAAAATCCCAAATGGGATCATGAAGGGTTTGACACAATTGAAACATTTTTTTTAGGTTTTAATGCTTTTATTTTTGTGAATGATTTTGTCCCAGCTCCCAATGACAAATAAACTACAAACAATACAATAAAAATGTTTTCTTTGAGCTTAAAAAAGATTTTTATCTCTGTACAAATGTAAGTTTATTTATTATAGCACAAATGCTTATTAACAAAGAATTGAAAAGAAAAGCATTAGAGAAGTACAAATATTTGAGAAATCATCTAATCACTAATATATTCTTAATTTTTGGATTCCTAAAAATATATATTCAAAAGTCAAATATTAGAGAGGTATAAATCTTAATCTTTGAAACCCGACCAAAACCTCCTACCAAAAAAATCCTGGTCAATGGTTTTTCTTCCAGGAACTTATTCCCAATCTGTTCCCATAAGTACAAACAACTCCCCTAACCCCATCCTCATTTTATAATTGAGTAACTGAAGCTGAAAAGAAGTAGGTAACTTGCCCAGTATCACACAACTCTTCAGTCATTGAAGAATCATTTTATTCTAAGCCTGTACTTTTTCCCAAATGACCTTTGGCAAATCATCTAAGTGATCTGGACTGAATTTCCTCACCTATAAAATGTGAGGGATTTGAAACCCAATGTCTTTCAGCTCTGAATCTTCTGAAATCCAGTCCTCACATTAACGTTTCTCTTCATCAATACTGGGGAGGTGCTAATTCCTTTCAAGACCCCCCAAAGCAGCTCCAGATAGAACCAACCAGAAGCTTTCCAGAACAGAGAAAAAGGAATCATTTCCACCTGTAGGTTTATATTAGTGCTTTTCTCTAGATGAGATTTTGGACTCTGAGTGTGTCTCGGGGGAAAAAAAAAATCACCCTTTTGCAGGTTTTGGTCACAATTTGTTTTTGGCTTTCCTACACAGAGAAATGAGAAAAGAAAATTGTTTCCAAGGGCAAAAAATTTTTGTGGGTCGACATATTTGCAGACAGAAAATGTTTGATAGTCAGTGATTCCACCTCACTGAGTTTGGAGTACACTTGGGCAAAGTCCAAGGGTATTTAAGTAGTATGTATGGAGCATTTCATACAAGCCCTATGTTTATAAAGCCTTCAGTCCCTGCTAGAATAACTGAAATCAAAGAAGTGGCCACACCTGGCAATCAACTGCAGCCACAGGCCAACCCTTTCAATTTGGCAAGCCTTTAAGAGCTTACTAAGGGCACAAGGGATACAAAGACTTAAAAAGCAAAGCAAAAACAGTTTCTGCCTGCCAGGAGCTTCCATTCTATTGGAGTGAAATTAAGACATTCATACATCCACTGGGAGAGTGAGGTTATAAACTGTATTGTTATTGTTGAGGCATTTCAATCAAGTCTCACACTGTGACCCCATTCGGGATTTTCCTGGCAAAGATATTGGACTAGTTTATGATTTCCTTCTCGAGCTCATTTTACAGTTGAGGAAACTGAGGCAAATAGGGGTAAAGTGACCTGCCCAGGGTCACACAGCCAGGAAGTGTCTGAGGACAGAGTGGAACTCAGAAAGTTGAGTCTTCCTGACTCCAGGCTGGGCTCTCTATCCAGTAAGCCTTATAGCTACCAGTGTACTTGACATCCCTACGGATAAATTTTTCATGACAAATGAAGAATGAAGAAGCATAAACCAAGGATGTGGGATTGGATGTAGGCTTTCCCGATTTTTGCCTGTGTGACTTAATCTGTAAAAGGAAAAGATTGGAGTTCTTAACATGTGCTCCATGAATATTTTTATTAGCTTAATAATTGAATTACAATATAATTGGTTTCCTCTGTGATCCTATGTATTTTATTTTATGCACTTAAATAATTATTTTGAGAAAGATTGCAAAGCTTCACCAGATGATCAAAGGGGTCCATCAAACATAAATATTAAGAAATAATTCATTGTCAGAATATTTCTTGCTGTTGTTTAATTATTCAGTTACGTCCAATTGTTTGTGAACATACTGTCCATATGATTTTCTTTGTAAAGATACTGGAATAATTTGACATTTTCTTCTCCAATGGATAAAGATAAACAAAGGTCACAAAAGTAATAAGTATATGAAGCCAGATTTGAACTTGGGTTTTCTTGATTTCTGTCCCATGGTCCTTACAAGTATTCTTAAATTCCAGTCCTTCTAGTACAGGCAATTTTATTTTACTGAACTTTTTCTCTAACCTGTCTCTTTGGTATAACATGCACAATTTTTTTTTCTATATTTCATTTCTAAGTCACATTTCTCTAATGTAAGTCTATGGGGTTAATGTAAGACTTACGGGTTAAATGAATGTCTTTCAGCTAAGCTCTCTACTTCTTGATTTAAAACATGTTGCCCTCATTCATGTGTAGACTTTGAGGTCACCAGTTTTATTTTGTTTCTGATTTTGAATTTTTTTCCAGTCCATCATTGGACTCGCCCCCCTTTTTTGAAATAGATATTTTTAATTTCAAATATTCCTCTAGTGCATATAAAACATTATTATTCATTTTTTAAACTGTGTTCCAAATTCTCTCCCTCTCTTATCCTTGAGAAGGTAGACAATAAGATATTAATTTTATCTGTGAAATCATGCAAAACATATCTCCCTATGAGACATATTGCAAGCACACATACAGACACATACATACACAAATCTCAAGAAAAAGAAGGTGAAAGAAGTTTGCTTCAATCTGAACTCAGAGTTCATAAATTGTCACCCAGAAGGGAGATAGCACTTTTTGTCATAGGTCCTTCAGAATTGTCTCGCATCATTTTCCTGATCAGAGTAGCTGTCTTTCACAGTTGATTATTCTTACACTCTTGCTATTATTGTATACAGTGTTCTCCTGGCTCTGCTCGTTTCACATTGCATGAACCCAAATGTCTTTCTTGGCTTTTTTTTTTTTGAAACTCCTTATTTCTTATAACACAATAGTATTATGTAATAATTATTCAACAAGTTGTTCAGCCATTCTCCAATGGATGGCGTTATTTTCCAATTCTTAGTCACTACAAAAAGAGCTGCTATATAATGTTTGCACAAATACTTCCTTTTCTCCTTTCTTTGATATCTTTGGGATACAGACCAAGTAGTGCTATAGCTGGGTCAAAGGGTATATACAGTTTATTACTCTTTGGACTAGTTCCAAATTGTCTCTCAAATTACTGGACTAGTCATAGCTGCCCCAACAGTGAGTCAGTGTCTCACTTTTTGCACATCCCTTCCAGCTTTTGTCACTTTCCTTTTCTGTCCTGTTAGCCACTTGATAAGTGAATCACTGAACTTTTCCATGAGTATTTGGCTTCCTATGCCATGCCAGTTACTTTCCATGATATAGTCATTGGCACAGTTAATTGCTAATAGAATATGCATTTTTGCTAGATACTGTAAAGTCTTCTCTTTCCTGGGCTGAGTGCATCATTTTTATATCTTCAGGTCTAATCCAAGAATGTAAATCCATTCCTTATACATCACAATAAACCATCTTTTCCCAAATTTGCCTATATCCTCTGGATGACAAGTAATGAGGACTCCCATGCACTTAAGGAATTCAGCTTCTTGGCAGGTCTTTAGATTTCCTGGCAATATTTCCTGGAGATATTTTTGCAGTTTCACTTCTCCCTCTCCCAATTAACAGAAACAACGAGAGACATCATGTGGGATTAATTTTTAAGGGAAATTCATTATGTACTAGATATATTCCCTGGTAAGGTGGAAATTCTCAACCATTTTTGTAAAAGGAATGGATGTCTGATTTGATATAGCTGCCTCAGTCTCTCTAAGCAGTAGAAGCTGCATACTCTGTTACTGTAATACAAAAAAAAATTCTTCTAGTTAAGGTTTATTGATTGGGTGATTGACAGGCATGAGGATAAAATTAAGAAATATTTCCAACTTATATAAGGTGCCATTCCATACAAATAGATGTAGAAATAGAAAAGAGTATAAATATATCATCAAAAATTACATATGTATGTTTAGTAATAATAACTAGCCTGTATATAACACATTAAAGTTTTATAAAGCAGTTTACAAATATTAACTCATTTCATCCCTACAACTCTATGAGGCTATTATTATTATGATGCTATTTTACAAATGAGGAAACTGAGGCAGACAGATTTTTTTTTTAAGGTGACTTTCCCAGGGGGCAAATAGCTAAGTAAATGTCTGAGATAGGATCTAAATTCAGGTTTTTCTGATCTCCTAGTTCAACACTGTATTCACACCATCTAGCTTTCTGAGTGTAAGAAGTAGATAATGGGATTCAATTAGAACTGCCAGGTTCACTTATGATGGTTCAAACCCATTAAGGAGGTAATATTTGACACATTTGGTAAGATGTATTGATGGCATGTTGAAGTTATGGCAATAAAAATATGCTACTGCTACTCCAAGAAGTCTCCACTCATTTAGGACAGTCTAGATTGTTTAGAAGTGGTTATACTTGGGAATAAAGAATGCTCCAGTCACTGTTGTAGCACAGTAGATTGCACATAGTAGGTACATAATAAAAAAAGATCTGGGATAGGAACTGAGCCTGTGGTTTTACTGCTATAAGGAACTCCAAGTGAGGATATTCCCTTTGTTAGTGTATGTTATAAATTTTTCTTTAACTCCCAGTCTTGGAAAGGCCCCCTAGGGTTTAAGTGTCTAATTCACTTGCCCAAGATCACATGAGAAGGATGTGTCAGAACTTAGGTTTGAGTTCCACATTTTCCTACCTTCAAACCACACTGACCCTATAAAAATAAATGTTGATTTGAATATATTAATTAAAGACTTTAAAAAATGTTTTAATGATTAGGATCCAGGACAAAGTGAAATTTTCCACTATGTTTTCAGCTATGCTGCTAATCGCCGTAGTTCCTTTAGATTACTTCCCATTTTATCCCATAGGTAATTTTTGTCACCAATTTTCTAGTGATTTATTTTCTTCTATAAATAGCCATCTTTCCACAAAGGTTTTATAGGCCTTTCCCAAGCTAATTCCTAAACACTGACAGAGTTCCTCCCCAAGCATGTAAAGTAATTAAAAAGAGAGAATGAGATAAGCCTCTGCATGCTTCAAAAATTCTGAATTCTCAATACTTATCACCTAATTTTTTATGGTCCAGCTAAAAGGCATGGGAAAATTGAGGCAATTCATTTACTCCTTCTTACTGAGTAGGAAAGGGAGCATATTTTCTTGGCTAAAGCACTGTCCACAAAGCTAGAAAGATCTGGGTTTGAGTTCAGTCTCTGAAATACATCAGCACTATGATCTTGGACAGCTCATTCAATCTTTTGGTGTCTGCTTGCAACAATTTTAAGTCTAAAAATTGCAAAACCATTAAGGCAATCTGGAATCTGAACTGGCAAAATCTGCACTGGTCAAGTTGGGGTTCTCAAGTTAGGGTTATTCACATTGATGAACTCATAAAATCAAAATAAAAAAACAGATGGAGAGAAGTTAAGTAAATCAAAAAATAAAACAAAACTAGGTTTTTAAAAGATATTTCTATGTGCTTTTGTCCTTTGAAAGGTAAAATGTAATTTTAGAAACTGAACAAAAACAACCTTTAATGTGTCAGTATATGTGTTTTGTGAATTGGAGCCCAGACTTTTCCATGTCTCATTTTCTTATTTGATGAAAATACCATTAATGTATTATGAGAAGTCTCTAACTTTTTCTTTCCATTTTCTTAATCCTAGGCCTGAGACATCAGGTCGCCTTCTCATGTTGCCAGTGATGACACAATGAAAAAAACTGGCAAGCAATAAATTAGAGCAGTACATCCTGTATCTTCTTCCATCTTCCAAGTCCCAACCACACTTCACCAGAGATTGGCCATATCCTTTCTGAGTATGTCTTTTCCTCTTTGGCTCATTATGAGGCCATTCCTGTAACCTGAATGTACTTTACACCAAAATAGTAGAAAAATTTATATACAACACTGGCTCTCTAAATATTAGGAAAGTCATATAATCCAATAGATTCTGAGTTCCTGGAGAGCAAAGACTCTCTTTTGTCTCTTTTTGTAACCTCATGCAGAGAACAATGCCTGGTACAAAGCATAGTACTTACTAAATATTTTTTTGACAAACATGTGACTTATATGTCTTATGGTATCCATACAGATATTGCCACTCTGGACAGTGCATTAATTATGTTTTGTTTATTTTGATACCTTTCCCCCCCTAAAAATGTAGAATTTCAGAAAAAAAAATCAAAGATATTGATCTACTAATGCTGGTGATTAATTATAAAAGAATGATGAGGAAGGGAAAATTTTAAGGGATTAAAAGTGAAAAGGAAAATTTCAGTATTTCTTTCATTGACTATTTTAAAAAATATTCTCCTTTATATATAGAAAGTTACAAAGTACATTTTCCTGCCTTCTAAAATATATAGTTTGGGGATTTAAATATCTGTATAAGATTATATATATATATATATTATATATTATATACATTCAAATAATCTCTAAATTAAGTGCCTACCTTAATTATAAGAAATAGAAATATATACAATATTCTCTTTGACCTGAAGGAGCCTAGAGATAATAATTGTACAAATTAGGCTATAAGAATATAAGAAGAATATAAAATCCTGTAAGATATGAGGAGAGAGAGGGAATATGCACAATATCATATTTATATTGCTCGATGGAATCTCTCATGTAGTTCTAAACTCAGCTCAAGCATTGCTTTTTATATAAAACCTCTACTGATTCTCCACTCCCAACATACTTCTTCCCTAGCTGCATGCATTTATTCTATATATACACTCAGGTGGCCCATAAAAGCTTTAAAGCAGACTTCTCCTATATCATTGTTGTCAGGTCCCTAGAGCAAGAGAGCTCCTACCTTCTATGACTCCTTCCTGCTTCCTCCACTCTGAGTTCTAGGAATACTCCTGAGAGGCAAAGGACTAGAATTTTTTTAATGCATATGACTTGAACTCCAACTAGTTTCCTTCCTTCTCAAGATTATTAATTGAGAGAAAAATACAACATTAAATATTATTTAGAAAGGAATATTTACTCAGGTGTGGCCATAAGAAGTCAATGGCCAATAAGGTACTTGAACCCAGAGTCTCTGAGTTGATAAATTGTACTCTTTCACTATGTAATAATATTCAAGGCTTCTTGATTCTTTCTATTTGGTTTCTCTAATCCAGTTCATATCCAGAATATACTATCAACCACCTAGTTCAGAAAACCTGAGTTCAAATCCCACCTTCATCCATTACCACTTATGTGATGTTGGAGAAGTAATTTAACTTCACTCAGAATGAGAATGCTGCTTAGGATCAGGGCAACTCATGAAAATTCTGTGGGGAATGTTGAACTATGATGCTGGCAGGGAATGTCCTGCCTCCAGCTTTTCTGCTATACTTAAATTCATGGTTAACTGAGCCTCAACCTCTGACTCAAAAATATTTCTGACTTGTATGCTATACTGGAACATTCTACAATCTTGTTTGAACAAAAGTTTAACAGTTAAACAATGGGGGAGAAGGTAATGAGAAGCAAAATGCATCAACATCAGGAGAGAATAAATAGACTGACACATTCTAATCTCAAAGGAACTTCCTTCAAGTCAAATTTGAGGTTCCTAATTGAAGAATTCTCCAAAGTATCTGTTGCACAAGGCAATGATAGACAGCTTCTGACATGCCAACAAAGAAGAAATCAGGCAGCTCAACAACTCCTCCTGTCACCTTCCCACATCCTTCACTATAAAAATCTGTCACTAAAACACAAAAAGAACATGGGTGATAGGATGGGGGTGTGAAGAATTAAAGCTTATAGTTTAACTAATATAAATTAGCACAGATCCTAAAATGCACAGAAATTTTACTAGTCTTTAATATAATCTTTTTCATGAGTTATCAGTAAAGCTCAAACATATAGGGTTGTGGGAACATAGATTTAGAGATAGAAAGGACAAGAGAGTTCACTTATCTCATTTTCTTCATTTTGCAAATAGTTATGGAATAGCTAGGGTTTGATCCAAGGTTCTCTTGCTACAAATTCAAATCTTTTCACCAAATCGTACTGCAGCTACCAAAGGGTTCTCATCTCTATACCTATTACGTGAGTCAGAATTCATTATCCTTTTATATTCAATTAGTCTTACTGAGATACTTCTCTAAGCAAAGTTTTGCAAGGTTTTCTCAATTGGGATCAATGTGACTTACCCACTATTGATATCATCACTTCTGAGACTTTTCCCAAGGATGTCCCCGTCACTCATGTAACCACCAACATCTACTTCTGAAGTCATGTCCAGATCACTGCTTCCTTTCTCATTCATATCAATCTGGGACATGTTTCCAAGGCGAGATACAGCAGCTCGACGGAGGGGTGTGGTATACATGAACCTGGAGGGGTCAGTATGGATGAAGCGACTAGCACTGCTTCTAGGATATCCACCTCCCAAGGATGGGGCATCCCCTGCCTGGAGTCTAGGACTAGCTTGACCCAGTCTCCAGGTCACTGGTGTGGATCGGCTTGTCAGGCTTGGTATGCTTCTTCCATTGACTTCAGTTGTCACAGTGCTATCAAATGTTGTCTCTAGGGTGCTGATAAAAGGAAAAAGAGTATACTGTTGGTTATGGGAAGGAACTAGTTAAAGAATACAATTCGAGTTGGAAAAGGAACTGAAATGACTTTTTCAATGCTGTAACTTCAACTTAAAGAAGCTTTGTGGCCTCTTCCTCCATCAAAGAAGATGGTAGTTCCTTGCTAAAATGGCACCAGTGCTTTGAAATAAAAATGTATCACCTTGATAACAAGTTAGTAAAACAATCCTCTGAACTGAGACTGGTATGTCTCAGACAAGAGATTTATCAATTGCTTGATCACTGAGAACACACTGTAATACTTTTGATTGTCATATGACTTAAATGGTATTCATAGCATCATTGATTTGGGGCAGGAAAGAACCTTAAAGGTCATTTTATCCAACATCTTAACTATGTTCATGAAGAAATTGGCTTAGGGTGGTTGAGTTCTTGTCTATGACCATGAAAGCTGTAATGGGCAGAAGTGAGATTTGATGCTGACTCCCAGTTAACATTATACTTTAGTTTCTCACTTAAAATTTTTTTAAATCCAAATATAACTGTCCAATCCAGGAAAGAAAGACATAGGTGATGAATAATTGTAAGTCCATCTTTTCCTAGAAATTCTATTCTTCCTTACTGGACTCAATATTAAACTATTTTGTTTTCTTCCTAAGCCCTAAGTCCCTAGACTATT
This sequence comes from Monodelphis domestica, assembly GCF_027887165.1. NCBI lineage: Eukaryota > Metazoa > Chordata > Mammalia > Didelphimorphia > Didelphidae > Monodelphis > Monodelphis domestica. The sequence goes on along the minus strand of NC_077231.1, from coordinate 56,851,550 downwards.
CACTCAGTGACTCTTAATCAGAATTATTCTAGGGCAAACACTGTATAGTAATCCAGGATTATGATTAAACAGTTGATATCACTACTTGTATAATTTCACTTTAGCTGCAACCAATGCTACTGGGACTTTTGTGGTAAAGCACCAGTGAAGACATTTATTAAAGATGGTGCTAGCAACAGGTGAAATTCTCCAGAAAACAGATGGATGAGACATTCCTAGAGGAATTTGGAAAGAAGTAGGTAATGACTGGCCAATATATTCTGAAAATCTGCAATGCATGGATAATCACATTTTGCCACATTGTAAGTAGCTAATTTTGTATCTAGGGAAGTAATAAAAATTTCTTCTTCAAATCTAGTGGCCTAGCATGCTTGTAATAATAGCTGAATATTTTATATGTTGACTTCATGAACTCTCAATTGAGTCACCCTTGTTTATGACTCTATTATGTGATATTTCTATAATAAGGCATTGAAGTCTAGTATAATTTAAGTGATAACACTCTTAAATTATGTCCTACTCTTTCTTTAAAAGAGAATGGAATGAATTAATTTCCTTTATTCTGGGCAGAGATTCCCTCAGGAGTGTCCCAAGAAAATATTAATTCACTCTTTGAAGTTCCTCTTACTATCCTAAAGTAGTCTAACAAGACAAATGCAGACAGTAAAATGTCTTTAACTGAAAGTTGCCTTGTTGGTATGAAAGGAGAAATTTCCACTAGGGTCCTTACCATGTAAGTTAACCTGTTTTTCTCTTGGGTTTTCTCAAGTTTTGTTTTATCTATTTATCTATTTATTTATCGCTAGGCAGGGAAATTATCCCTAAGGCTTGATTGGTCTAAAGATCAAAGATGTTAGTCACCATCATGGCTTCCCCACCAACCTAATTTATAAAAAGGCCAGCCCACTGGGACTTAGTGTCCTTGGACATAAAAGGCATCTTACTGCCATGGAAGTCATAAATCACATATCTGCCCAAATACAACAAACTAATAAGATTTCTTTCTATATGAAAATAGGACAGACTGTGTCTCCCTGAATCACTATTGTATACTCCTGAGCAGCTTTTCCAAGTTATTTCTAGGTGAAATTCTTTTTATTAAATATTGGAGGAGCACTTCAAGTGTCTTATTTTGTTCCAGTCCAAAGCCTGACCATCACAATGGCTACAATCAAGATTGGCTTGCATTAAATGAAAATGTTTGTATTTTTCTGAGAAAATATCATTTATGTTAGAAAAATATGATGTGCAAGAAATCCATGACATAAGGAATACACAATTTCGGGGGAAAAAAAAGATATTGCTGATTTTAAGTCCTTTCAGTTCTGTTTGACTCTTTGTGACCCAATTTGGATTTTTCTCAACAAAGATAGTGAACTGGTTTGTCATTTCCTTATTCAACTTATTTTATAGATAAGAAACTGAGACAAACAGGATTAAGTTAGTCACCTAGTTGGGAAGTGTCTGAGATAAGATTTCCACTCTGGAGGATTAGTCTTCCTGCCTCCTGGCCCAATACTCTATGCACTGCACAATCTAGGTACTCTAATGAAAGATATGCCTAATTTAAATTAAATGGAGAAAGTTCCTACACAAAAATGAAATAATGGCTCCTTCCCACCTTCCAATAGCAAAATATTTTGACTATTGCTAATAAAAGATGGAAAACCATGTTATTTTCTTTTGGGAATCAAAAAGGAATCATTTTTCTGCATGTTGAAATAAATTGCTTTTATTCTCTATTTACAGATCAACATTTTTAACAAAAAATAGTTTTATTAAGTTCTTGATTGAAATTTTGTTTGCTCCTATTACTGTAGAAATAAAGAAAACCTGTGGCTTATCTGAGTCCCCCGAAGACTAGACATTGTCTCTTCTAAATTCTGTCTTAGATCTGCTATATTTTTCACCGTTCGCATTCTTCTTGTTTCTGGATCTTCCCCTAGGAAAAAAAAATTAAATTAAATTAAGATCTTGACAAATAGCATAATGCCCTTCCCAGATGAACACATTTAGCTTTTGATACGCTCTTTTTTGTGTGTGAAAATTAAGTAAAGAGAAAAGCACATGAAAACAACAGGATGTTGTAAGCCAGGGGCCATATGTTAAACATGAATAGAAATAAAATGTAATAAGGTAGCAAAGGTATTCATTTGTAGACAGCTAGTAACAAAAGAGTACCTTTGAGCTCTGAAACCCTCTTTATCTCAAAAATATTATACACAGTTAGAACTTCATGCTTAGATCACTCTGTGACCTTATGATTATCATGGAGGAGAAACATGTTTATGAACATAATTTACCAAACTTAAATGATATGGGCTTAATTATGTCTTTGAAAACCTAACCCAAAGCACAATAATGAAATAATGGGATCTCTATCATCAGATGGCATTCCTTAGTAAGTTAGTTTATTTTATTTTAAACCCTTATCTTCTGTCTTAATATCAGTTCTAAGAAAGAAGACTGGCAATGACTAGGTAATCTGGGTTAAGGGACTTGCCCAGGAAAACATTAAATGAAGGTCCTTTTGCCTACAAACCTGGTCCTCCATCCACTCTGCTACAGAGCTGTCCATTCCTTACCAACTTTAGAAATCACCTTTGGGCAAAAAGAACCACATTGCCTGGCACCTACCTGACACTAAGTACATGAATGTTAAAAAAAATTATATAGGACCTACTATGTGCCCAGCAATGTGCAAGAGCAATATTAAGCCATTTCATCCTCACAACAACCCTGGAAAGTAATTGTTATTACTCTCCCTCTTCCATGATCAAAGAGACTAGGGCAGACAAGTTAAGTGGTTTGTCTAGGATGATGCAGCTAGTAATTATCTGAGACTAGATTTGAACTAGGGTCTCCCAGATTCCAGACTTGGTATTCTATTCATTTATGGTCCTAGCTTGACATGAAAATGGACCCATTTCTTGGGCTTCTCCTAGACATAAGCACCAATTTTCTCATCCCTTCCTTCAGGGACTGCTTGGCTTTGGAAAACAAACCTACATAACTTTTATATTGCCCAGAACTCTAGTGGACAAAGAGAGCCTAGAGTTGCTAAAGAATGATATTCTTATTCAGGACTTCTTGAGCCTTTTTTGTTGTTATTGTTTGGTTGTTTTATTCATTTGTTTGTCATGCATTACATTATGAAACAGAGGCAGAGTTCAGTGACTTGCCCAGGGTCACACAGCTATTAAGTATCTGAGAGCAGATTGGAGCTCAGGAAAAGTATATGTATTTGTGTATATTATATATGTGTGTGTGCATATATACACACATATTTATACATGAATATACACATAAATGTAAGTATCTACACATATACACACATATATAATATATATAATTATTATAAGTTTTTAGTTTGGCACTTTATTACCACTTAGTGGCTCCTTTCTACACTGCATATGGTCAGTTTAACTCTTGAAATTTATTGTGTATATATATATATATATGTATATATATATATAATATGCTTGACATCTATTTTACATAGAGATTTACTTATATATACATATACTATATGACATATTATAGCTTTAAATTATCAACTGGGTTTTTGAGAACCCCAAGTTTGCCCCTCTCCCCTGAGGGAAGTCCCAGACTGATTCTATTCAGACTGAACAATAGACCTTAAAGTACTTAAAGATCCCAGTTTGGGTGGGACACATAGAAAGTCAAATGTTAAACGCCTTTTTTGTCTGAGTAGTTTCTCCCATTATATCAGAGTCTTCTCCCAGGTAGCCCAGCCCTGGGCTGGAGCATTTCCTTTGGTATCCCTTGTAAAGCATCAGCCTCTCCCTGATCATCCTGTCTTTGACTTTTTATTTCCCCGTAGCCATTGTCAAGTCAATCAATCATATTTCCCTGTCCTTAGTTCCCCAAAAGGTATATATAAGTCCCAAGTTCCATGAATCTTTGGAGAATCCTCTCACAGGGCGATCCTCTCAGAGATACTGTTCCCAGAGTCCCAGAGCCCTTGGCTTTGTGTGGTGGCCAAATTATTGAACACTATCTCTTTCCTGATTAAAGACTGGTTTTTACTGACTACTTTAGTGGTTCTGTGTTTCTCCAGGCTGACAACACTAAAGTAAATATATAAATATATATTTATATAATATATGCTATGCTTATATGTGTCTAGATGCATGTATGTGTGTGTTTCATAGACCCCTAGTTAAGAACTTCTGTATGTGTGTGTCTCTCACCATTCAATTCAAAGTTATAGATCTTTGTAATGGGATCAATAGTTATATAAGAGAATCATATACTCGAGTTGCCAAGTAACATGACTATTAAATCTAGAGTCAAGAAGCCTGAGTTCAAATCCTGACTAGCTGGATGAAGCGGGACAAGTCACTCAACCTCTGCTTCAGTTTTTTCTTCTTTAAGAAGGGGATAAGAAGAGAAGTTGCCTGCCAGGGAGGTTGTAAGGATCCAGTGAGATAACATGTATAAAGTGCTTTGCAAACCTTAAAACTCTACTCAAAAACAAGCTATTATTTTATGGTGGAGAGAGAAATTTTCCCTTTTTTTTTGTCATGGAAAATGCTTGTTAAATGATGAGTGAAGAAAATAAGGCAACAGAGAAGAAAGCTTTCTTAACTTTGGCTTCAGGAGGGAGCATGCAAATGTGTGTTTTTTATGGTGCAAGATGTATATGTATAACCAAATAGAAAGCCATGTAGAGTAATGTATTATGTATAATCATGTATTCTATAGACAAAACGTCATGGATCAATTTAAGGAATAAGAGAGCTATTGAGATGACTGCCTGTAGCAGAGGATACAAATCTTGAGCATAATTCTCATTCAAGGACCACAAATGCTGTGATTGTGCCTGAAACAACAGCCTCTTTCTCTCACGTTCATCCTAAAACAAGGATGAAGCCTCGATCTCAAAAAGGGAGAAGTGAGCAAGTACCTTGAAGGGAAAATACCAGGTGTTCCTTGGTGGGGAAAAATCATGAGAGAACTGCACAGGAGGGGTACCTCCCCAAGCTACTTCTGAGACTGCTAGAGCCTCCACAGAGCTGCTACTATTAAGCCTAGAAGTGAAATCTTGGGGCCAAAAAGGACTATAGCTTAACTTTGCGGAAGATACACTGAGTCCATGGAATCAGATCAAACTGACTTTGCTGCTAGGAACAAAATGGTGACATCCTCACTTCTCCATTTTTCCTATTGTTCTGACACTCATCCTGTGTCTTATTCCTATTCTTCATTTCTTTATGATTTTGTTAACAATCTATATTTGCCACAGCTGTACCACTCTCCAGGAAAAAAAAAAAGTTCCTCTTAGATATCATTTGTGTTTCTGGGAGATTAAATGCAGATGTGAGGGAGGCTATGATTGACCAGGTATACAGAGAGAGGAAAGAACCATGATTTTTCAAAACAATGAGACCACTAGCAAGGGGCCTGAATTGAACCAAAGATTTTGTAGATACATATATTAGTATACATCTATAAAAACAAAAATGAATAAGGGAATTCTTTCCACCAAGCAAGACAGGAAATAATCCAGCAATTTCCTAGTGGAAGGAGGTTTAATGAGTGAACAGAATTCCTTCCAGTCTCAGACAGTGCCCTCATTTTATTCCTTCCAAATTTCTCTCCTTTGGTGAAAGGAGCTCTATCCCCCCCTGAAGGGTGGTATAAAGGAAATTAATAAATACTTCTTAATGATGACGACTATATTAAAAATAAAACTCTTCCTATAAAATTCCTAACCCTATCCTTTCATGATTATTTCCAGTATAGAAGGAATACAGGTTCTCAAAGAACCCTTTTTTTCTTGACAACCTCATTTTCTGAATGCCTAAAACCTGTCTTCAAGAAACCCCCAGAATGACAATAAACCCTCAAACTTTCCTTGATCACTCAAAACAGGATTAGCTAAAATAATCAAATCTTAAATACCCTTTTAGTGTTCTTAGTTCTCTTATTGGTATTAGGCTGTTCCCAGGTAGTCTAGCCTCTGGCTATGTCCTCTTTCCCTAGCTTCTACATAAGCCCTTCAGTTATCCTTCCTTTTCACATGTGCCCTAACGCAGGAGACCCTGAGGTCTACAGTTCAGTGAAAATTCCAATTTTTAGTGTTTTTCCTAGACAGAGTCTTAGAGCTAGGTGGCTCTGTATGGTGTATGTAACGATTCTGTGTGGTGGACATGTGTAAGAGAATTGGATCCCTTTTCCTGATTAAAAGATGTTCTTTTGTAACTTCTCTGGTGGTTTTGTGTTGTTGTTGTTGTTTTTTAAGTTCACTATATACACACATATGTGACGTGTGACAATATAAAATACCCCAAGTCCTTTAGTTAAAAGGAAATTCCCATTATTGACATTTTTCCTGAGATAATATTCATTCCAGAGTGGTTGGCTCTATGTGGTAGCTATAATCATTAAAACTAAATTGTTTGTTATTATCAGCATCCAGGTGAGAAATGAAAAACAAAGACCTGGCAGAAAATATAAAAATTATAAAAAAGTTTCATATATACCTATCTATTGATAATCTCTATCAATTGATAGATAGATAGATAGATAGATAGATAGATAGATAGATAGATAGATAGATAGATAGAGATTATCAATTCTTGGTACCTTGATATGATTTTGCCTCGATTACCCCCTCCATTTTTCTTTAATCCTCTTTACCAAAATACAAGGTACAAGATGAACTTTTGAAAAAACCCTTATTGGCTTGCCAACTGAGAAAGGCTAGGAGTGATCTATTTTTTCCCCCTTCAGATAGAAAAAGCTTTGTAGAACACATAAATTCTATGGTTTAGGAGAGAGACCTCTTGACAGATGTGGAGAAAGATGTCACTACTAGTAAAGGAATAGCAGTGGGAGTTTCAGAAGAAAATGAAGAGGAAAGAACATTTTCAAAATCTGATCAAAGGAGATGGAGACAAAAGAGACAGGGAGTTAAAGGAGGACAAATAGAAGGGTTTCTAAGTTCAGAAAGAAGGAGGCCATACCTAACATAGTTGTTGAAAATATAATTAAACTTGGAAGTCTCAGTTCCCAGGGTAAATCACTTCAGTTCTGCCCTCTGGATTCCTAAGCTACATTCAGACATTTCCACGACCTGAAAAGCTTGCTTACTAACTAAACATCAATTTCATTTCCTCCATGCCTGGGCTTATTTGAACTACTTCAGTGGCAGTGTTTTTTCAAGAATATCATCTGTATTTCCACTGATTCTATTTGAACTGCCTTTTTGGAACATCCACTTTTATCTCCCTTTTAATTTCCTCTTGCAATCCAACAGGCATCTTAAGCTCTTGATTTTCACTTACAGATTCTTTTGTTAGCTTCTCCCATTCAAGGATATAAGCCTTTCATTCTTTTGATTCCTTCCTATTTTTTCATTGATTTTCCTCATCATCATTTCTACACATCAGTGTTCCAATCATGACAATCATATGAATAAAGTCTTGGGAATGGCAAATACGAATTTTCTCCTCACACTTAAGAAGCAAAATACTATAGACTCTACAATTCACATATAATCCTGCACAAGTGATAACATTTAGATTAAGTAAAGTAAAAATGGGTTAATGGCTAAATGGTTAATTGTTAAAGACAAATGAAAGGGTATAGAAAGTCCACCAAAATTCCCAACTGCATCGGCCATCTTAAATATTATCTACACAATAACTAGGAGAAATTTAGAAATTAATTATGATGCAAAATTTGAATATATTCAGAAAATATAACTTTACACAGATTTATTTTTAAATAAGAAATAAAAGTTAACTGGGAAAAACAAAAACCAAAGTTTACTGTGATAAAGTTAGTTCCTCTCCATTATATAATTGTTGTTGTTGAGTTGTTCAGTCATGTCTGACTCTTTATGACTCCATTTTGGGTTTTCTTAGCAAAGATACTGGAGAAGTTTGCCATTTTTTTTCTCCAGGGGACTATTGTAAACAGATTAAATTATTTACCCAGGATCACACAGCTAGTGAGTTTCTGAGACTGCATTTGAACTCAGGTCTTCCTAACTCCACATCTAGTACTCTTCCTATTGAATCACTTAGCTGCCTCATTCTATACTACTAATTATTAATGTATTATTCTGATTCTTTTGGGGCTTTTGATAATACAACAACCAAACTACTTTGTTTTTGCTAACAAGGTTTTTACTCCCAGTGGAAACCATTAGCAAATGTCCTAAATTTTTAATTATTTTACTACTTAATCACAGACCATGTCATCAACATAGTTATCAGTCTTTCTTTTAAGCCCTTATCATGTAAATAATAATTAATTCTATCAGAATTATGATATTCTAATGAAAAGGAGAATTATACATGTATCAACTCTGGATCACAGAGCATTATTTCCCATATAGGATGGACATGAACTATGCTATTATTTTGAATGGCATAGCATGATGCATTTTGGGAAATAATCCTAGTCTTGTGCCCAACAGTATAGATTCCCAAAGTCTTTTATATGAGATTTCCAAAGCATATCTTTCTACTCCAGAACGCTGTGAAAACATTGCTAACAGCTTTTTTAAAACACTAAAAAAAATAATAATCACACATCCCTATAAATGAAATACAGACCAAACTTGATAAATAGCTCATGTTACTCAGGTTAAAATAAAGTATTTGGGCTGAATGAAAGGTTTCAAAAGACTAACTAGTAAGAGGCCATTTTGAGTCAGACCTATAGCTGTCTTAAACACATGGCATAGATACTCAGATTCTTGGAAGTTTCGTAACTTTTGAATAATCTTTACAAGAAAGATGTTTTATTAGGGAATGACTCTTGGCATGATTCATTCTCTGTCATCATTGTTATTAAGCTTATTATTCTCTGTCTTTCTTCTTCCACTCCCTCAGTGGGATTTGATTGCTGACTCAGAAAGGCAATCTATCTCTACAGGAAAATTAAAATAAAATGACCAAAAGTGCATATCTGGTTAAAAAGGCTTTAAAAGTCAGGAAGTGACACAACTACATTTAGAAGTTCTTCCCTGACAGTCATTCTCAAGAACATTTATTCAGGGAACACAAGGAATAATGTGTCATATGCACAAACACCCTCTAACAACTGGCTTATCATTCCCATAAGGCAATTGACAAAGACTGTCAAATGATAGGCTTCCACTTAGCATCTTGTAAAAACCCCTACACAAATTCCAGGGACCAAGATCAAGGAAATGTAAAATCTAAAACAATAAACACCACCACAAAATAAAATCAAAATAAAAATCCAGCCATTTGTGAAGCAAGAATTAGTCTAGTTTGTTACCATATCTTCAGAGCATAAGGGAGATGAATTAAGAATAGCTCTCTGGTCTTTGAGGTAAACAGCTTTTACATACAATATCATTTTTATATACTATTCAATGTATTAAAAGCAACATAACACATGGAGTAAAGTGCTGATGAGGTAAACTTCAGCTGACTGAACATCCTATTCAATCTCAGTTTAAACCTAATCTTGGCCATTCAGGCGTCTATGAAAGTAGAACTTGTTTAAGCCGAACAGCCTTAAAAAGCTGAGCAATATGAATATTTTTCCCTTGATGACAGTGCTCAGAGCTCTCTCTAATTCCAGTTCAGAAGGTTCCAGATTCCCTCTATGATAATAATAACAAACTATAGAAATATAATAACATAATATAATAACAAATCTTCTGATAAGTGAATGGAAGCTACATTGATTATCAGAATCATGTAATCAATACCACATGTCCACATGTGAAAACGAGAAATCACTGGCTAGGTTGGCTTAATTTCTTTAACAAGTAACTCCTAATGAAAGTGTGCTTCAAACATTTATACATTTTTATAAACATGGATTCAAAGGTAGTAAATTTAGCATGCAAAAATGCTTCCCTGCAAAAAGCTAAATTTATCATTAATTTCTTTCAAAACAGATTTCATGTTCTATTATACTGAGTTTGAGCACTAGCAAAACAGAAATAGAAAATCTGATTAAATTTTTTAATCAATAAAACTCTATAGAAGAGGTATGTAACCTTATTAGTATCACAGATCCCTTTGGTAACCTGGTGAAATCTGTGGACCATTTCTCAGAATATTTTAAAATCATTATAGGAAATGCTTTCAGTCAGAGAATGGTGAAAATTAGAATGTATTTTTTTCATCCAATTTCACCTATACCCTGAAATCCCTCCTTATACCCTTTGAGGGTCCATGAGCCCTAGTTTATGAGCCCCAGCCCTACCTAAATCAGTAACTTTGATGCCAAAATTTACTACTGAATTCGGAGTTCACTAGAATGACCTAGTTTAAAAAGTCTGAACACAGCACTGCCTCTCATCCACATAATTGTGCAAAATGTCTTAAATGTACCTACTAGGGAACATTTCCTGTCAGAATGTGAAAGGCATAGAATGAAGCTGACAAAATTGATATCTGCTTCCCAAATGCATTATCAGTACCTGTTAGTGTTAGTAGACGAGGAGATAATTAATAAGGGTAATTTGCAGAGGTGAGCTGGGGCATGGGGAGGAATTGGGGTGGGGAGCAATACCTATGGGTGGGAACAACAAATATCTATTGTCTTACTTTCTAATTGATTGTTCAACAAGTATTTATTAGCCAAGCACTGTGGTAGACATTTATAGTACAAGTACAAGGAATGAACAAAATGCCTACTCATTCCATGGTTATCTTTGAGAAGCACGACACCTATAATCTCATTTAAACACCATTTTATAGATCAGTTGCTTGCAAAGGAGAAAAAAAATCCATGAAAAGATAGTTTAGGTAGAATACATATACTATCCATGTAAATCAAAATAGTGAAGTTTTTTGTTTTGTTTTTTCATTCCATGGAGAGTGCCTACTAGAGGCAAGAAACTGCATGATTTTGGATTTTGGCACATGGTTTTGAGAGAAAAATTATCAATATTGAAATAAATATTTATGAATAAACTGGGAGCCTTTGAATTTAAACAGCTGAAACTAAGTGGTTGATACCAAGACAGATTGTCATTATTTGCACTCTCAAAATAAATTTAGATGCCGATTCTCACTTTTTTAAAGCAATAACTGAGAAAGATAAGAAATATGCAAAATATTCAACTATACAGGCTTATAAATTTTGGAGGAAAGAAAACTCTGCCTCTGAGTAGTCTACCAACTCTAGAAACCTGGCTAATAAAAATATCCATTGACTTAGAATTGCTAATTATTTAACTCGTTAACAAACCCAATGGAACTTACCCAATATGTCAGTATAAAGCACTTGTTCTAGGTCCCCCAGCATGGTAAGTATAACGTCTTCATCTAGATGTGCAGTGCCTTCACGCAAGCAACTTTCTTCCTCCTCTTCTGTCCAACTTTTGCTGCTACTGTTGAGCTTGGATGAACCCAGGTCATCTTCTGACTTGCTACCTTCATCACTATCTCCATCTCCATTAAGGTCTTTTTGGGAGGACCATCCTGTTGGTCCCTTACTACTTGGCTTGCCACCAGCAGGCAGAAGGGTTTCAAGGTTCCAGGCCCCTGAGCTGCTGGTGTGATAGAGAGACTGAACCGACCTGGAAAGAAATCGAGAGAGCGGGATTCTCCCTTCAAAATCCGCCTCTCTCTGGCTGGCCCTGGCCGCATTTCCAAACCAGTTTGACTTGCGCACATTGGGTCTCTTCTCACTTTCACTGGCGAAGGAGAGATTGGTCAATGACTTTTGCTTCTGTAGCGCAGCACCATTTCTTCTGGCCTCCTTGCCTTTAAATACTGAGAGTTCAGCCGGCCTATGCATGTTGCTTCTGAGGTCTTGCTTCACCTTCTTCAATTCAACTTCACATTCTATTATCTCCAATTACTGCAATTCTAACTGACCCTTCCCGTTCTGGTCAGCACATGCCATAGACAGCTGCCATTTGTCAAAAATAAATAAATAAATAAATTGCAAACCACACACAAGTAAAAGGCTTCCGTTTCCACATTTGGTGTCACTGAGAAAGAGAGCCACCAAGTCTTTTCCCCACATTTATCCTGCTGCCTGAGCTTATCCACTTCCTTGCTTTCAAATCAGTCTGCAGCACTCACAACCATTTTGGCTGGTATTCCTCGGAAGCAGAAGAGAGTTGATCAAACAACATGCCCTAGCATAAAAGTAATCTGCTTTACCTCCTTTATCCAATCACCGGTCTGCTCCGAACGCCAGGCCCACATTTCCCTTTCCAGCTTCTGCCTTCGAGAGTGCACCTTAGCAGACTCCAAGTGACGCCTGGTGCCTTTTTTTTTTCCTCCTCAGCTCCAGACGGAGCCCCGTTCACAGTGCTTTACTTCAGATAAGCTGACACAGAAGTACAAGTCCAGCCCCCACGTCAGAGCTCAATGAGAGCTGAAATTAACCGCGGAAGCACCCAACAGCTCTGCACAAGACTGCCTCCGTTTTAGTATTCAACCTGCATTCCCAGATCTATGACTCTTCCTTGATACTGCAGTGGATGCTGCTACTGGCTGCCATGGCAGCAAGCATCCTGGTAAATTAAAAGAGAGAAGGCTGAAGGTGCTGTCCAGTTTGGAATGCCACAGGTTTCTCAAAGCATGACAACAGAGCCTGGAGGAGACGAACTAATATTAATCCTGCTGCAGAAGGAGGTGGCCAGTCACCCCAAACCCCGGCACTATCCTCCTCCTCCTCCTCCTCCTCACACATCCATCCCCTAAGTGAGGAATGACAGACTAATTCCCTGGAGCTGCCGGCAGCTGAAGCAAGCAGTTCTGCCTCCTCAATGTTGGGGTTGGAGCAGTAGGAGCACAAATCAAATCTGAGAGGGTAAGAAACTAAAAAACGGAGCACGCCACTCTCCTCCACCTGCTGACAGATATGGCTTTAAAGGGAAACACTCCACTTCATCTTAAAAAAAATCTGAATACTGAAGCCATTTAGGAACACATCACTTTAACATTCAGGAAGAAAACTAAAGCATTTAATATCTCTCAGCCTTCTGGAAAAAGGGGGTGGGGGGTCTGTGGGTGTACATTACATTTTTTTTTGCATCCTGACTTTATCCCAAAGCAATATAATTTCAGGTCCCCAGTTAAGCTCTGTGTAGCACAATTGATGTTATTAAATATAGAAATATCACAATGCTACTTTTAAAATTTAGTATTTATCCAAGGAGGATGGAGAGGGGAGAAAAATATTTTCTATAACATACTATAGCAAAAAAAAATTCTAAATAAATACTGATATTTTAAACATTCACTCCTCTTGTGTTCCCTGAAATAATCCTAATAATCTGAATCTGGTGGAAACTTTTGAACTCAAACATCAAGGAGCCTATAAACCATTGGGTCATATATTCACCCTGAGGCTAATTAGGGGGTCAAGTGTTAAGGAGCAGCTTCTGGGATCCTTTATCAAATAGAATGGCTTCTTAGTATTAAAAGGGAAGATGAAGAAATACTCAAGCAAATTTCTGACCCCATTTTTAGGTTATAATCTACTTTTAGTATTTTTTAGTATTTAGTAGTACTACTTAGTATTAGTATAATTAGAAAATAGTTTTTGCTTTTTTCTCCTTAGTAATTGGAGGAAAATATTTGTATGTATGTATTTTTCTTTGAGATTGTATCCATGTATGCAAATATACACATATACACACATACAATTTCAAAGGAAAAATAAACTGTAAAGTTTATTAAGGTTGTATTTTCTACCAAATTCTTTTAAATGTGATTTTGAAGCATTCTAAAAAGTTACTTAAGAAATCTACTTCCTTTCAAGGTAGAAATACAACTGTCCAACATGGTGTGTCCATATGAAGGAAAGCACTATACTCTAGATGAGTAAAGCAGAATTGAGGTAGCTCAAAAGAAACATGAGATTCCCAGACCTAGAGACATCTCTATCCTTGATGTTAATACAACTATTTATGTCTTACCTATGACAGAGCATTCTAAGCTTATAGTGGTCTGATCAGCCACAGCCAGACACACTGTGCATTTACTCCAACAAGTGATGTCATTTTGGTCCAATTCCATTAAACTAGACAACAACCTAACAACCAATCAACCAAGGTGTGTAAGTGAGTGACTTCCTTCTATAGATGTGTGAAGTACAGTTTCATGGCACTAAAGCTGAGAAACAGTTTTAAATATGGCTAGCAAATCTCTTCATCAACCAACATTTATTAAGTGACTGCCTTCTGTCAAGCTCTGGGCTTGATGCTAAGGAGATTCATATAGAGAATGAAACAATCTCTACTCTCAAAGATTTTACATTCTAATGGAGAAAACTATTTTTGTAAGTACATACAGATTAAATATCAATCAATCAAAACAAATATATATGAAATAATTAATTATGTAAATATATTAATACAATTATATGGGGAAAAGATATGGGGAGTTGGAGGCAGAAAGAGGAAGATAGGGGAGAGAAATTGAGGAAGAGAGAGGAAGGCAGAATCCAGACAAAATATTTCATTGATATAGGAAACTACAAGCAATAAAATTCCCTCTATCAAAGCAGATTAGCAACTTTTCTGTAGTTTTATTTTGCAGTTTGTATCATAAATAGCACTCAAATCCAACTTTTTAGTCTAAGACAGACCTTTCAACTTTTTGACATTGAAGATGAATGTAACTTTTGATCAAAAGGTGAATGGGTTATACAGCAGCAGTTGGGGAGAGAGTAGATAGACCAAGAGCTGTCCTGATGTGTCTGGAAGGTAAAAGGTGTGGGAAAATCCTGCAGAGTGTTTTAAGCCTGCTCTATGGAAGATTTGTGGGAGCAGATGAATAAAAATTGTTAGGCTGCTGTCAGACACTTAGATTCAGTGGCAATGACTATCCACACATAATCATAAAGATCCTGGCCTGTGGTGGTAGTGTCAATAAGTCCTTTTTGCAGCATGCATTGAACCAAAGTGAGAAAGGAGAACTGAGGGAGGAAAGGGGCAATTCAGGGTACAGGCACAACTAAATTTCAATGAGGGAATAGTTATTCTATTCATACTGTCCACCATTTACCTATTTCCTTCACTTAATAAATGAATCAATCATGAGGAAGCAAATGAATTAGAAACAATTCTCCCCAAAGGGGAGAAATGCTTCCATATAATACCTTAATATTAAATACACCACTGTTAACATTGACCTCAAGGTAAAACATCACAGAAAGCCTGGGCACTGTATCATGATCTGAGATGCAAGGTGGTTAGACTCTAGGAAGAATACAACACAGATCATTATAAAGGAATTGTTGAAAAAAGAGGAATGCAAATGGGGAAGAGTAGAGATGGTTATTTTGAATTATTAACCTTTTGGTTTGTTTTTGTTCATGTTTTAATGTTCCAGGGAAAAATAGTCAATTGGCCATTTCTAGATGTCAGGTCATTCATATTTATTACTTAAAAGTGCCCGCAAAATGTTTGAAGCCCTAAGCATAAATATATGTTTACTCTTAGTAGAATCTAAGTTTTCTTTCTTAAAGTGATTTCCTGGCCCCGTTTGACTGTTTAAATAATATTTCTTCATGAAATGTCAGGACCATGGCTGTTGAATCCTTGTCAATATTCTTCAGCTGAATATGAAGTCTAGATAAATGTTAAACAATATTGGTAAGTAAATATTAAAGGTATTAGTAATATCTAATACTATATATTCAAAACAAAGGCAATGCATTATGAGAAAAGGAATCTCAAAAAAAAAAACAAAACACCTGGAGTGGACTAAATTCACTTTTAGAAGTCCACTTTTCTTTGTACTTAGAAGTCTTGATAAAAGCAGATGGGTTCTCATAGGCCTAACTTTCTTGTTTGCCAATAATTATGGGAATAAATAAACTTAGATAATAAAATAGGACCTGAAAATTCAGTTAAATTTTACAGGAAGAAAGACTAATATGAATCATAAAGGGAGATTAGACACAGTTGTTTGCATGTTGCCTCTTCCAATAGACTGAGAGTTCTTTGAGGGTATAAATTGTTTTTTCCCTTTCTTTGAATCCTCAAAATCAGGTAAAATCCTTGGCACATTTGTGACAGAGGCTGGCACTAAAGAAAAAGTGCCAGGCTAAAGAGTGTGTGAAATTGATCACATTTATGGGGGAGGGGTCCCAGGAGTTTGGAATATAGAGGAGGAGAAGACTCTGGCTGGTAGAGGAGTTGCTCTCTCAGGCTCTCAGTCTTGAGAAGCGGAAGATAGAAGGTGGGAAAAGACTTTTTCCTGAGGGTTACCTACTTTTCCTGCTGGTGACTGGAAATATTTTCCCCCAACACTTCCCAATTGAAGGGACTTTCTGAAGAGAAACCTGAGCAGAATTTACCTCAGCTCCTGTTGCCCAGGGGTGAGTCAACCTGACTTTCTCTCAGGGGGCTCAGGCTGCCAAGGCCCAATTTCCCCCCAAACTCAAGGAGGGAGGAAAGGGGTTTAGATAGAGACAGAGACTCCCTTTCCCCACTTTCCTGTTCTCATTCTTTACTGCCAGTTATTCCTTAGTATTATCCTGATTGAGTGGACATTAAAAAAGTTATCTATTTCCCAAGCTGAGTGTGAGTGAACAGATCAAGGGGAGACCCTTTGGTCTTGAGTAGTGGAGGTGGGACAAGAGGGACAAGGGCAAATTGGGGAGAGCAGCTTTAGCTAAGGAGGGAAGGCAAAAGGGGGAAAATCTTCAAACACCCTCTCCTCTCTCTGAGTGAACCCTAAACATCACTTGTCTCCCCTGTACCCTGCTTTGAGAAGGGGTGTCTCCACTCTTTCCCCCTCTCAATACTGAAAGACTGAACCCCTCAGTTACAAATGAACAACCCCCTTCTAATACACATTGTAGACACTTAACAAATGCATGATGATTTGACTCAATTAGAAAATGAGCTTCTTGAGTGTTGGGATTGTTCTGTTTTTATCTTTGCATTCCCAGTGCCTAGTAAAATGTATTCTTGTTCTCTGCTTGATTTTGTGTTTACTTCAACATCATTCAGCAAAAAATAAGTAGGCTGAGACATAAAATGAATGCCCAAATTTAACTCTGACCTGAGGAAGAAAAAAAATGGGGCTAAATATGATAACTGCTATAGAGAGGTGATAAGGAGTTCTCAGGTTCCCTTTTCTTGAATGTCAGGGATGCCCTATATTAAAAGTGTTCTTTCTTTCTACTTTTCTAGTTCATTTTATCTGCATCTATCCTTTACTCCTGACAGTCAAAATTGTGTTTACATTTATTTGTGGGTCTAATAGAATGCAACACATGACTCCAGAGGGACTATATTTCATAACTCCTACCCTACGTAGCCCCAGTGGTCTCCGTCATTTGCTAATATAATGAGTTTCATCTCTGTATCCCAAGTACTTTTCTTCCCAGGTAACTGTAAAAAAGTTTTTGTTGAGTTGGATGAAAGGAAGTTCAGGTATCACATAGCAAATAAGACTATCACATACCAGAAAGTTTCTGAACTTAATTCTATATGTTAAAAAATACTTTCACACTGATTTATGTTTAAAAGTGGGTTTATATTTAGGGATCTACTGTTATCACACTCATCCTCTTGCCCATTCTTAGCCTTCTTCCTCTTCTTTATTCTTATATTTATCAGCCTGATAACAATTCTTAGACCATGTTATTGCTCCACGGTACCAAATCTTCATATACTTATCTGCTCAAGATTAGCTGAATCCCCAAGTCTATACTCCTCAGTAAGGAAATTAAGGACAAGTGAGTCTTCTCTGAGGTTACCACCAATGGAAGCACTTAATTTTGAAGATGCTGAGAGTTCCCAGGAACTGGATTTATATAGTATCCATTTTAAATAATAGAAAAGTAGATGATAGAGAGATGATAGACTGATAGAAAAGTGTGTGTACATATATATGTATGTGTGTATATAGACACAAATACACATGTGTTCTCATGTGCATGTGTGTGTATAGAATAGTTTAGAATTTTGGACTTAGGGTCAGGAATATCACAGACACTTAGTAGCTATGTGATTCTGCAGTTCATTTAACCTCCTTTAGTTTCAATTTCCTTATCTGTAAAATGGGAATAATTATAGAAAACACTTCACTAATTTTTTTAATGATCAAAAGTTATAATATATGTAAAATGCTTTAAAAACATTATCTAAAGAATAGTTAATATTATTATTGGATAATAGATAGGAGGGAGGCAGGAAAGGAAGGAGAGAAGGAGGAAGATGGGGGTAGGGAGGAAAGGAGGGAAAGAGAGACATAGAGACAGAGGGAATAATAATTGGCATTTCATGCTTTTCTACATATTTTTGAAAATTGATTTCATTCAATATGAATTCATGGCCTATAACCTCAACTGGACCCTCAATGCTACTCACAATCCTTCCTTTATCAACTTCCTATCTCATTCCCCACAATGATGCCTCTTAATTGTTTTTGTCTTCAAATTCATAACTCCACTTCCAAACCTTATACTAACATAAGAGGCTTTGGTTCTCCTACCTCAAAAGTCATCCAAAAGATGTCTTTCTATTATGTTCCTCAGTTTCTCAGTATCATGTTCTGCTCTCAGACTATAAGTTTCCTGACGGTATGCCATCTGTACTTAAGTGTTTTATTGAATTTTCAGAAGCAGCATGGAGTAGTGAATAGAGAGACAGCGTGTGGAAGCAGGAAAATCTAAGTTCAAACCCAGATTCCAACACATATTGGCTATAAGACCCAAGGTAACTTTCTTAATAACTCAGAACACTGAGGAAACTCTCTGAGCCTCTAGCAAGCAGATACTGTTCTGCAGTAGAAGAGGGATTTTCTTACACAGATAAAATTAAAACTTAATAAAACAAGAAGGAAGGTAATGGTTTTTATATTAAATTATGTTGAATATCCCCTTCTGTGCAAAAGAACAGTTAGATCAAATCCTTATTAAGGTTAATTCCTCTACCTTTTCATTTGACTTTCTTCTTGGCTTCTAAGAATATAAACAGTACTTCAAGTACTCATTCATTTTCCCCCTCCTCTTCTCTTCTTTTGTATGTCTCTCTCAACCTAGTACCTTGCCATCTATTTGTAAACATGTCCAGCTTTTTCCTAATTCCAAAAAACAATACCAAACACTTTATTATGGCACTTCTAGACCCTTTAACCCCTTTAACTATCATTCCATCTCTTGTTTGCTCTTCCTTACCACATTTCTTGTAAAAGTTATATGCTTCAAAATCTGTACTTACTAATGATTCATTATGAATTAAATTTGCTATAATATAGCTTCCATCCAAATCTCATTCTATAGAAATAGATCTTTTCAGATTCACCAAATCCAATTAAAAAAAAATTTCCCCTTTTTAAGTGTACTGAAGTACTGAAAATGATAGATCACTATATTCTCCTATGGGCCTATATATCTAATATTTATCTTCCCCCCTCCTTCTATCTACTTTCTTGAGTCTTTAATCTCTTCCCAAACTTTTAAAGGAGCTCAATAAGATCCTGTCTTTGGTCTGCTTTTCTCTTCTATATGTGTTCTATCATCTGTTAATTATTATATGAGAGGCAACTTTTTTTATTTCTATATCTTCAAGAGGCATATGAAAGGCATTTAAAATTCCTAATTGTCTCATCTTGATTCCTCCCATGAAGCTACATTATCCCCTCAATGTAAATGATTTCCAAATCTGTACTTGCAACCCTAGGATTTTTTTTTTTTCTGAGCCCAAGGTTCAATCTCCAATTGCTAAAGAGAATCTTCACTTGAATGTCTCACCATGGATGTCCCTATTCCCCAAATTTTAAACTTATATTTACAATCAATAAATAAATACAGTAACATAAAGATGAAGGACAGAAATGAAAATTTGAACACTGTAGTTATAATGACCATCCTTGGTCCCACTAAAGAGCTGAAAGAATAAACTTCTCTTCTTTGGAGAGGTAGAGAAATATGGATGTGGATTACTTAGTATAGATATAGTGTGTTTCATTGTTTTATTTTAAAAATCTTTGCAAAAGCAGCTAAGTGACTCAGGGAACAGAGAGAATCCTAGAGACAGGTGGGTGTGTATTCAAGTCTCACTTAAGACACTTTCCAGTTTTATGACTTTGAGTAAATCACTTACCCCCAATTTCTTAGTCCTTATCCCTTTACTGCCTAGGAACCAATAGATATTTGTTATCCATTCCAAGACAGAGGTAAGGATTTAAAAAAAATTGTTACAAGGTATGGATAATTTGGGGAGGGGATAGGAGAAAGAATTATACATTTAAAAATAAAGGTGATATAAAACCAAAATGTATAAGATAAAATGCTAAAAAAGGCAAAATAGCAGAGTGTTAGATTCTTCCAGCCCTCTTAAGGAATTATTTCCTTTCAGAGTCTCAGTTCATTATATTTTACCAATTTTTTTTTCTTCAAGTGATGTGTAAAAATATTTAAGTCTAGATTACACAGTAGATGAGATTATTCTTATCCAGGATCCTCTTCTTCTGTCATTTAAAGCTTGAGAAGGACATGGACAAATTTGCCCAAACTTTCCTTTACCTCCTGATGGTCAACTTTTTCTTTATGGTTAACAAGCAAATCCATTTCCCCCTTTGCTTCTGCTATCTCTTTGAACACTGAAATTACCATCAAAGCCAGTCTGTAATTCACCAGTTGCTCTGTATTTATCAGAATGATCCCTCTTGAAGAGGCTCAGATGTCTAAGTCCCCTGTAACTACCCACTTAACTAGTTTCTGTGTCAGTCTTATGATCTGGATTTAAAAAAATGCATCCTCCCTTTTATCATATAGCATTTTGGGTATTCTATAGCATTTCCATTTGTTTCCCTCTTCTTTTATATTCATTCACTTATTCTCCATTAATTTTCATCCTTAGGTTTGTAGATTTCAATTCAATTTTATTGTTTGATTTATAGATATATTCCTCTTTTATTAAAAGTTTGTTTGAAATAAATAATGTATATACATGTGCAATTGTATATGTATATATTTCTTTTAATGCCTGACTTTATCAATATCCCATCCCACCTGACATTATATTTACCTTCTCATATTAAAGCAAATGCTCTTTGTTTATTACTTGTTCTATATTTAATGGTGATGAGGATCATAAGTATTATTTCGAAGCCTTTCTACTATTGATTCCTTCTGAGAATATTCCTTTATTATAATTCTTTCTTGTTGTGCCTATAATTTTAGTTATCTATGATATCGAATAACATCTGGTTCGGATATTTTCCAGTTCTCTTTACAGTCATCATAATCTATGTGCCATATGGTGCCATATGTGTATACACACATATGTATATATGTATACATGCAGGCAAATGAATGTGAATGCATATATTGTTTACATATGTGTGTCTTTGTGCATGTGTAGACATAACCATTTTCCAAGCACAGTGTTTGATTTTTAACATTATCATATGAATAAAAGAAAATCATTCTTCTCCAATACATTTGCACAAAGGAGTCTTATAGTACCCATTAAGAAATGCCTCTCAGTGCTTTATTATAGTCCCTTTGCCTGAATTTAAACAGGCTGATTTTAAACCACAGGAAAAGGAATGAGCTTGTCAGCTAAGTTCAAGGATATTTTAGCATTTCTGCATTTATTCATTTTTCTCTCATGTTTATCTATTCCAGCCTAAACTAGAGAATATGCCTTAGTTTTCTACCTAACTGTTTTAGTCTTGATAGGAAAAATAAAGTTAATAAAAAGGAATTTTGCACAACTTTTATTTTTAGCCTTCCCTCCATTTTTCTATATAGCCAAAAAATAAAAAAAATATATATATATATCCAAAACTCTCTATTGTACTAAAATTATACAAGACAAATTTTAAAAATAAGAATTAAAAATTTAAAATATTGAATATTTACCTTAAGATCTTGACATATTGTATAAATCACAATTATATAGTGATTTAAGATTTTATAAAGTTTTTTTCCCCAATAGAAGTCTATAAAGTAGGCACAGGAATACCCTTTATAAAAGAAACCAATGTTCCAAAATCCTAAGTAATCTTACAATGATCACACAATAGATATATATTAAAATCAATATCCAAATCCAGGTCTCCTAAGTCTACGACTAGAACTCTTTCCATTACAGAACTTTGTCTCTTTCCTTATGAAGTTACAAATTAAAATCACTCCAGGGATGTCTTGTAACTGGCTTATACTGTGTTTTGAGAGCCAACTGTTAAATGTCCTGTGTGAGCATTTAAACTTCAGAAATCTGTAAATATTATCAATTAGGGTTTGATTTGTTGCTTTGTTGAATGTTGAAACTTAAGAAAGTGAAGGATAAATATTGATAATATAGATTAAACTTAAAAGTGTTCTGTGCTTATATTTATAGATATTATTCAAATGTAATTTTAAAATTCCCATTGTAAAGCAAGTCTGTCTTCACCTCTGTCCCCTTAAGTCTGTCCTCACCATAACTGCCAGAAAATTTCACACTTTTAGATGACCAATATTGAAAAACATGCATATGAAATAACTGCATGATTCTTGCCTCAGAGATGAAATTGAGTCCAAAAACATTGAGTAGAATATCTTCAGTATGAGATATCAAGCACACCCTGAGTCAGAAACACAAGGGCCATAATGGCTCAAAGGGATGTCAAAATGAATTAAAACGTATCTGGGCAATATTAAATAAAAAATTAAAGATACAATAAAATACAGATAATCTTACATTTAAAAACAATGTATGTGATCCAATAAAACAGAATCCCAAAGGGACTTTAGAGGTCCTTTCCTCAAATGCTTCTACTCCTCTTTACAGGTAGCAAAACTTAGGAACAAAAGGATTAACTGACTTGTCCAAGGTAAAACTGGAAGTAGAGGAGGCAGGATTTGAACCTGAGTTCTTACTCCCCAAATCCAGTAATCTTTCCATGCTTTCATAGTACAATGGAAACAGTGCTAGCATTGGAATCAGAGGGCGTTAGGTTGAATCTCCATTGTGATTTCATATGTGATTAACCAATCTGGGTTTCAGTTGTCCTTATTTATAAATTGTGGGAGTTGAAAAAAGTAACTTAAAATCACAATCCTATAATCCTCCATATTTTTCCTCATTACCAATGATGTGTGACTTTCATACCCCAAATTGAGTTTCTGATTTCTCTAGCTCTGGATTCCTTAATGTTCTGACATCTTCCCAATTAAACATATTTCAGTTTCTTCTGACATCATTCAATTTGACTAATAAATTATTTCTTGAAACCACAATTCCTGAAAACTCTATTTACTCCAAGAGGACAAAGCTGGTATCTTTAATCAAGAGTCAGGGCACCTTAAAGAATCTGCAGCAAGAGTCCATCAGAGCATCATTATTTTTCCTCTCAAATTGTATAAGAGGAACCCAAACATCACTGAGACTTCTTTAAGTGAGCATTGCATGACCAAGATAAAGATCAGTGAAAACAGAAACACATACACACCCCCATATGTCAAATTCTGAGGTTTCATCTCCCCAGAAGTCATTGCACTTACCAGATATCTCCTCTAGGCACTGTTTGGCAGTCTTACTATATGATAAATCCATTTTAGTAGGACTGGTGCAGGATTCCACAGGGGGTATAGATGTACCTTCATTTTCTGTGTGTGTTCTGAAAATAAGTAAGAAGACCAGTTAGAGTCCCCTCAGTCTAAGGACCAACTATAGGCATCTTGACAGATTGAGATCTTACTTTCTATCACAAGCGATTAATACCTGAAAATTTTCCACCAGAGTCAAGAAGTCCTTTATTGCCAGGATCTTCCAAAGCAATGTACCACTCAGGAGGAATTAAACAGTTTCCATATACAAAGACAAGTATCTGAGAGGACTAAGAGAGTTCTCACTTTATGAACACTTAGAGTGCAAGAACTTAGCATGTTCACTCCAAAGGTTGAGTAATGCAGTATCTCCTAGACATTTATCACTTTCAAAGCTTTGACACAAGAAATTAATAATCCCAAAATTGGAATTCTACTCAGCTTTTGTTTGAGAAAAATAGCCAAGCAGAGGATGTTCCTGAATGGTTTTTTAAAGGCACCTTGCAAAAAGGTTTTCCAATAAATCAAATGGAAGAATGGATACTCCTCACTAAAGCTATTTTTCTTGCTAAAAAAAGATCCTTTTATGAAACCCAGTCCTCCCTGTTGTGTTCATAGCTATTTATCTGGTGGATTCCTTCAGTCAAGGGTTGTGGAGAAGAAAGTAGCAGATTATGTTCAAAAGCACAAACAGAATATATTTCTTCCAAACAGTCTTTATCACATGTAATTTCTGAGATGGCATCATAAATAAATCCAGTGCACAAGCTAAAATAAACATTGTACCTTTCCTGAAGGCACAGAAGACAACTATGATGTACTTGACACCAGAGGCATAATAAAAAGCAAAAACACTCAAAAATGGCCATCCTTAGAGCTTCTCTTTTCTCACTCAGTGCTTTGCAGTTCTGTGTCTCATATGTCTGACCCAAAAGAAAACCACTCCAGGCAATGTACTGCATCTTTATTTTTTTCTTTTAATATTCACACCCTGCCTCATATATTGTTGTTTTGGGGGAGTACAAGAATCCTTCAAGCATGCAGTTTTCTATAGAAATTCACTAACCGATTAAACTTTAACCCATCTATCACAATATTATAGGTTTATTGATTTGGAACTACAAGGGAATTTAGAGACAAGCTAGTTCCATAGTTCCCACATTTTATATATAAGGAGACTGAGACACAGAAGTTAAATAATCTGCCCAAGATAACACAGACAGCAAGTACCAAAGTCAAGATTGTCCTCCATTCCCTTGACTCCAAAGGAAGACCAAAATGCCTCTCCTATGTCCACACTGAACTCCAACAATTCTATTTCCCAAGTTTCACATCCATTTGTTCTGAGTTTTTTTGGCTTTCAATATTGAATTATTATTTTTGTTGTTGTTGTTGCTGGATGCTAAAAACAAGTTAAATCAAAGCATAAATCTTAGGAAATTTCTATTTTATCCATACCTTGGAATATTTGAGTTTCAGCTGATAGTTCCAAAACTTAAAGGAAATCATATAAACTCACATAGAAAAAAATGAAATAAATTCACATAGATATCCAAAACAAGGAAAAATCCGTGGGGCAACTAAGTGGCTTGGTGGATAGAGAATCAAACCTGGATATGGAAAGTCCTGGGTTCAAATCTGAACTTGGACATTTCCCAGATGTGTGATCTTGGGCAAGTCTCTTAACCCCCATTGCCTTTCCCTTGTCTTTCATCTGTTTTAGAACCAATACACAATAAAATAAAATAAAATGATGATACAGTTCAACAATATATTTCAATTCAGCCCATACAAGGCATAGTACAATATGATAGAAATGACATACAAATTAGCAAACAGACCCTGTACTCAAGAAGCATATGTTCTAGTAGATTCCAAATACTCCTTGGTCAGTTCTGTCTTGTTCCTTCTCAGTGCTGTTTAGTAGAATGTATTTAAGAATGAATGATGGCAAAATGCATCAAAGGCTTGGCTCTAGTAGGACACAAGCATGATTCTCTGCTATTGATGTGGATCACTGATTGGGGCTAAATTGATTAAGAAACAAAGATTTGGATTTCCAATTATAATGACATGGTTTTGTCCTAAGGAAGAGATGGGGAAATGGACTTCACACTCACTTTAAGGAGGCTGAGAACTAGAGAATAGAAACTTTCCATACACCATCAGATGTAACTGATGTGTTGATGAGTTAAATGTTGCTCTCCTTTCATTTTTATCCCTTGTTATAAGAGATGGCTTGCTGGGGAAGACAATAGTGACGAGACATTCAGAAATGAAGGTGGTATTAAGACAAAAGATATCAATGAACATTTAGAGGGGAAGGAAGGGAAAGAAGGAAGGATAATGGAAGGAAGAAAAAAGGAAAGAAGGAAGTGTATCAACTTAAACAAAATTAATTTCTTGGCCATGGTTTTTATGTGAAGAATTTACTAGGTATTGCATAGGATACAAAGATACAGGAGTCATTGTTTCTTTTTTACAAGGACCTCCAATTCATAAATGTTTGCCAAGTGCCTACTATGTGCCTGGCACTGTGCAAAGCATTTGGGATATCAATAGAGGCAAAAGGCAGTCCTTGCCCAGAAGGGACTCATGTTATAATGGAGAAGGTAGCATGCAAATAATATATACAAAGGAAGCTACCTATAAGATAAATAGGAAATAATTTATAGAAGGAATGCCCAATAAGACTTATTGAGCCATGAAATGATGGTTACTATTCACTCCAAATAACTAATATCCCATAAAAGAAAAGTGGGAATGTTTTTATCTAGATCTAGAGGAGAACAGAGAACTCTCAGTCAGTAAACTCCCACTGTGTATGCTCATAGGAGCAACTTTTATTGTTAAAGAGCTGCCTGGGCTGCTTGGGTCTGCCTGGCTCTCTGAGCCAGGATGAGTCAGAAGCAGGAGTTGAAACCAGGTCAATCTGGACCCCAAGATAAATCCTTTAAAAACCATATCCTTCTTCCTCTCCTAAAGTAATATCAAGCTCTACATTTGCTGATATGTCCTTATTTACAATTTACTGGAATTTCCAGGGTGGAGAGCAAAGCATCAGATGGCATAACCATGACCTTCTTTCTTCTCCTTCCACAGCCCCCATGTGACTGAGATCTCCACTATTCTTCTCTGAATAATCTTTAGGTTTTAGGGAAATGGAAAAATCTCTTCTCCTTGCAAAAAAAAACATCAATACTTCTGCTCAAGCAATGCTTAAGATCCTTAAGGTCTGAGATTCCCTAAGCTTCAAAAGCTAGCTAATATCAAAACTCCAAAGATGGACTTCTAATTTCCCTGGTTTCCTACAAGAGTTAGCTCAAGTCTCGCTTTTTTCAGGAGTCCTTCTTCAATCTCCCCTCTGCTAATGCTTCACCTTCTAGTTCCTTCCATTACTTTATGTATATATTCTGTGTCCCTAATTATTGACATGTTTTTCTCTCCTTGTAGAATGTGAGCCACATCGTGCATAAAACCCCAAACTCATTGGATGTCTGTCTTTGTTTCCCAGTGGAAGTGAAGTATTGAGCATTAAAGGTCACTTTTCATAAATGCTTGATGCCTGCTAATTGGGAGAAAACAACAATGGACTTTTAAGGTCCTGAGTCAGACTGGCAGTCAAGAAATATTTACAAACTCTAGCTATGAACCAGGCCCTGAGCTAAGGGCTAGAGATACAAAGAAAAGCAAAAGACCATCCCTCTCTCCAGGTGATCTAGTTTAACACTGTCAGATGTCTGCCTTGTCAGTGAAAGATTAACCCTTCTACCACACTTAAACCTTGACATAAAACCAGAAGACTTTTTCTCACATTAATCCCTGGATGAAGAGAATGTGGGGTTAAGAGAATATGGAGAATTGTGTATTTTGGAGTTGTAACTAGAAATCTAACAGGTAGATACCAATCACACAGGGAGAAACATAGTCCCTTTAAATTGCCTTTGAGAGGCAGGAGGAAAGTCACTGAAGAGCCAGTCTGCAAAGCCAGTTCAAATTTTACCCTAGACATGCTTACAGGAAAGGACAGTCCTCAAGGGAAAAAAAAGGGGCCGGGGGGGGGGGGGGGGGGGGGATGGGGGGATGGGGGGTGGGAGAGGAAGGAGAAAAAAGACAGCTAAGAGCAAAAGGCAGAACATCTTAGCCAGGTAACCAACTCCCTAAAAATCGTTGTGTTCAGTCATTTTTTTTAGTCATGTCTGACTCTGAATGGTAGGTTTTCTTAGAAGAGATATTGGAGTGGTTTGCATTTCCTTCTCCAACTCATTTTACTGGTAAGGAAACTGAGAAAGCAAGGTTAAATGACTTGCCCAGGATCAAACAGATAGTATTTGCCTGAGGCCATATTTGAATTCCGGACAATGTATCTTTCTGCCTCCAGGCCTGCCACTTAGTTGTCCTGTCAGAAAATTAGAATGGAGCAAGCAGAACTTATTGATTCTGGGCAATAATAAGAAAGAACAAAAACCAAAAGAGTAAAAGAATATTTTAATAGTAAAAGAATAAATACGAAAAAATATAAAAATATAAAAAAATAGTAAAATAGTAATAATAATTAATAATAAAAGAAAATTAAAATATCTACTATACAAAAAACAACAGACATGAAAAAATGGGTCAAAGGAGAGAGAATTTAAGAACTCTTGAACTCCTTGAAGACCACAACCAAATAAAAAACCCTTAGGTATCTTAGGTTGAGGAATTATAAATGAAAACCACCAAGATTAGAACCAAAAGGAAGACAGAAAGAATCAAATAACCACTCCCCCACAAAAATATTAAATAAAAAATTTCCTAGAATATCATAGCCAAAATTTTGAGCTTTGAAGTCAAAGAAACTATACTGTAAGTATCCATAAAGAGAGTTTAAGAACCCAGGAATCAGGTTCGACATCACACTAGACTTGGCAATAACTACTTTAATAATTAGAGAAAATTATAAATATGTTATTCCAAAATGCAAAAGATAAAGGAATATATTACATAGTTTAAAAAATAATCTGTACTGAAAAAAAAGATTTATTTTAATTTTTTTCTGTTCTTTACATATGAAAACATTTGTTCCTGTTTAAATTTCTGTAAAATGGGGGGGAATAGAGAGTGAATAAAATATTTTCTAAAAGCTAGCTCTAGCTTGTTGTTTGAAAGAATCCCTTTCCTTGAAGATCTCCAGGGACAGGAAACCCATGGCCACCACTCACACAAGGAAATGCAGAGTTATCAAGATGGAGTCAAACTGCAGTGAAGCCCATCAGTGTTTGATGAAGCCAACTGCCAACCATAGCTTCCCTGCAAAATTTCATTGTGGAAAGGTAGGGAAAGTCAGTTGTATTCAACTCCCCAGATCCCTTTCTAGTATTTTCTCTGCATTCCATCTTAAAATACTGCTGTGTGAGGGAGTTTTCACTGCTGCAGGACACACAGCCATATTTCAAAACTGCAATAGCAGTCAAGCTCCATCCTATGGCAAGAATTCAATATGCTTCAGTTTGTGCTGATGTTCTATTCTGCTCCAGTCCACATAAAACCTCAATTGAAGCTGAAACTGTTAACAATAGCCAAAGGGTTTACAGATACCTTATCTGCATGCCTGTAATAGGCTATACAGTTGAGAGTTTCTGCTTCTCCCACTCTATGCTCTTTGTCCAAGAGAAATAGCCAGATGTAAGCCAGGTCCAGCAATCCAAGCATCTTTGTAAATTATTACTGGGTAATGCTTGCCTTTATTGTTTTGTGTGTGTGCCTGTGTAATATTCAAATGTGAATTTTCCCCAGTTCCAATATAGCTATATCGACAATTTATTTTCTGGTCAGAATGTTCTTTAAGAGGAGATTGTTCAAAGAGCATCCTCTTTGGGGAGTCAGTGCTGCTTCTCATCTGAAAGAAGCTGTTCTGGGCTTAGCAAGATGAAAGTCAGGAAGCTCAGAAGGGTCTTGACCTACTTGTTCTAATTAGGGTAGAATTTCTGGCACATGTTTGAAAAACACAGAACTTTAAACTTGATTTTTTTTGAAATCTGATTCCCTAAAATCTAGCCAAACTCTGTGAATCTGATCTACAACCTCCATAAGTGGTCACCCAGCCTTAATTAGAATAATATTAGGAGTTTATTTCACTTTCTTTAAGTAGACCCAAGTAAGCATGCTTTAGGAAGCCACCCAAACCAACCTCTTCACTTTACTTTTGAGTAAGTTGAGGTCCAGTGAGATGAAATAAGTCTCCTCAGATATTCACAAAGACATACATTAGGTCTATAGGTAGCATGTACAAGTGTCACACTATGTATTTTAAAAAAAATATATATATATATTTATACACATTTGTGTGTGGGAGTCAATAAAGAATTGGTCTAAGCGAGGCAACCAAGGAAATACTTAATCACAATGGTGGAATCCCTTGAGGGATTTCCTATACCAAAGAAATCAGAGACGCCATATGAATATTATGCTTATGGATCCAATTACCTTTTATTTAATGTATGGGTGTGAATTTTCTTATAATGTGACATAATGTAGAAAGGGCTTTCTTTAAAAATTCACTCTCATAAAGGCTCATATGATGAGTTTGGCATCCAGAAATCGTGGGTTCAACTGACTATAAGAACCAGTCCTGAAGTAATCAAGATCAAAGTTCAAATCTGGCCTCAAGAAATGACTAGCTACTGTGGAAAGGCAATATTCCCTCTCTCCCCTCAACTCCTCCATACCCTGCTACAAATCTCACATTTTATCCCCTGGCTTTTTCATATCCCCCCCATCTCTCTCAATAAATATGACACTATATATCCCCAGGGAAGCTACTTAACTTCTATTTGCCTCAATTTCCCCAACTATAAATAAAAATAATAATAATACCTACCTCCTATCACAACAATCTAGGTGTCCTGAGCATCAAATGTTTGTTTCCTTCCTTCATTCCCTTCCAAAACAAATATCTAACTCGGTTTCCAGGCATATCGCATATCTGCCTCAGTGGAGACCGTTTTCAAAGTAATATTTCCCTACAAAGATGAAATCATGGATCTAGACCAAAGAAAATCACTAATTTAAGTGTTTCAGTAGGAAAATGAAGGATAGATGTGTACGCCACAATATCTATCCCTAAATTCAGCTTTGTCACCACTTTTCCATTTTCACATTTTAACTTAATGTTGAAAAATTCATAACACAAGTGGAAAAGGCTGAACTGTAAATTTTATTGCTCTGCATTGTCAGCTAAGAAGTCTGAACTGTAATTTGTAGGAACCTGACAATTTTTGAATTGATCATAGATGAGGTCAGAGGTAGACTGAGCCTTTTGCCACTTGAGATGTGAATTTTTCCCTCACAATGGTTTTCCTCTTTGTCAATTATAGTAACTGAAAACGATTTCAATAGCTAAACTCCACTTTTCTGGATTGGTGCCCTAAATTTGCATGGGTTGGTCATTTTATGGAAAAAACAAGAGCAGGAAAAATTGCCTGACACAAGCAACTACCCAAGGAAATCTTTGTGCTGAGTTGACAAATACTTTCTTTTCTCCTTGGATTCACACTTCTCACAAAGTTATTTTATGGTAATTTGAAATGACTGATGCTTATCAAGGAGACACTTAAACTTGACAGGTACACAGGTTATATCTACAGTATTTTGAGTTTACATAAAGCTTAATAAAATATCATTGCTTTCCCTTTATTTTAGAAGAAATATCTGTAATCTGTCAATAGTGAATTTTGTTTTCTTATCTACTGACGTTTACTCCAGTCAGTCGGATCACATTCTAATCCTTTTGGGGCAGGGCTGTGTGGGGGGGATGCATGTCACCATTGTCTATGGCTACTACCAATGGCACAGTAACGTTTAAATAAAATAGCCTTCCCAAGAGCTTGAACTCAATACCTTTGAGAAAATAAATGCAGAAGATCATAAAATACATTTTGGCTGGAACTGGGTAATGGAGTTCAGATGCAAAAAAAAATGTGGTTTATTTTTATTTTTATTTTTTCAAAACCAAATAAGGGAGATGCAATGATGGGTGCCTTGCTAGCCTCCTTCAGAATTTCTGAAGGTAGAAAGTGAATTTTTATTGTGTTACCTCTACATTAAACTCTGATTGAACAGAAATGAAAAGGGAATTAGAGTCATAATATTACATAAAATATTTATGGAAGCTTTCTTTAGAGAAAAGGGCACCTAGGTAGAGCAGTCCATAGAATCCAGGGCCCAAAGTCTGGAAAACCTGAGCTCAATACTGGCCTTAGACACTGGGCAAGTCATTTAAGCCTGCTTGTCTCAGTTTTTTCATTAGTAAAATGATCTGGAGAAGAAAATGGCAGACTACTTCAGCATCTTTGTCAAGTGTATAATTAGAATCTGCTCCCCAGGACTGTAAATCCAGGCATCTTATTTATGTGTTCACCTACGTCCTTAGGGAGGATATATTTTGCTGTAGCCCACCTCTCACTCTTTTTACCCCTGAATGTAGTTTGTGGAGGTGGGGAGAGGTGTGAGGCAGGAGAATTTTTACTCAGGTGTTTTTACTCAGGTTTTTACTTTTGTTTTTATTTTCTTCTACTTCAAGTGATTATTAATAAACCTGATAAAATATAACAGTTGGAGTTATTGGATATTAATTTTAATCTTACCCAAGAAAATCTCAAAAGGAGTTATAAGGAACTAGATACAAGGGAAAAATCACTACACAACAAACCTCTGGAGAAAAGCAGTTCGTATGATTTACTTAACAGAGTTCTAGCCAGTTGAGATGATCTGGGTTCAATTCTTATCTTCTACCAGGTTACCTAGTCTCACACTCCATGATCCAGTCCAGTGGGCCAAATTGATGTTCTCACATACACTTGTCTCCACACCTTTGCACCTGCTGGAATGTGTGCTCCCTATCTTTACCAATGCCTCTCAGGATCCTTTGTTTTGTTCCTAGGTCAGCATAAATGTTGTCTTATATATGAAGCTTTTCCTAATTCACAACCTTTCATTAAGAATAAAATTTAAAAATCACCTTGTATTCATGTCTATTTTTATATGTGAATGCTATTGCTATTTCTCCATTGGAATGTAAATTTCTCCAGAGAAAGAACATTTTTCTTTACTTTTCCTTTTTTTTTAAACCCTTACCTTAGAATTGAAACAGAGTATTGGTTCTCTATAGTTGGAAAATCTTGAACCCCAGGACTACGTTCCCCAGAATTCCTTTTGTATTTCCCAGCATCCTTTTCCCTTCATTTACATATATCCTTATGTGATTTGTATATAACTTTCTGGGACTCCTCCCTTTCTCTCTATTTTACCAAGACCGTGGCTTGACTCTAGTTTTTATTTTAATAAATCTTATAAATATAATAATACTTGAGTTATTGTATATTAATTTTAATTCTCACAGTTCTAAGGCATAAGAGTATTTTTCAATACCATCTTTGTAATAGTGCCTGCTGGTTGGTAGAAGTTTAATAAATTTTTATCAATTGATGGAAAGAGTTTTCTCACTGGAGAGCTTCTTACCAACAGTGAAATAATATCTTTATAAAAGAAAAAAAAAGCAAATAAAAATAGCTTTGGGGAACTCAGACAATTTTGGAGACAACTTCCATGGAAGAATCTCAAGTTTTGGACATGGTATCCACAATTGGTTTGAATCATGGAAGTCACTCACTAACAATCTAGTCCCTCTTTCTATCATATCTATCTGCCTACCTGTCTGTCTGCTTTCTGTCGCATATGCAGCTGTTATTGGCTAGTCACTCAAACTTCCT
Organism: Monodelphis domestica; assembly: GCF_027887165.1. NCBI lineage: Eukaryota > Metazoa > Chordata > Mammalia > Didelphimorphia > Didelphidae > Monodelphis > Monodelphis domestica. The sequence continues at coordinate 56,818,314 of NC_077231.1, read as the reverse complement.
GTATCTCGGTTCCTAAATCTAGAAATTATCAGTGGAGTCTTAGGTCTGTTACACCATGCTGATAGAGGGAATGCCCACAATGGAGGTTTCCCAGAACTGACTAGCAGCAATCCATCACTTGACAAAAGAGATGAGAAAAAAAAAGCACAAGGTTCCAAGATGCGCATTTTCAAGTGTCATCTGAAGTATAATTTCTCACATCATTCATAACGTAAAAACAAAATACTTCATGTATGCAAAGGTAATTTTTTTAAAATAACAAACTCTGAATGTGGCTGAGTCTTTGTATGGGTTAACTGAGGCAACGAGCTAGCAGAGTGCATACAACCTGAGATTTAGAGTCTGGAAAGTCTGAGTTAAAATCCCAAGACCTTTATTAGTTACAGGACACTGTGTCAGTCGCTTAAGCATAATGGCTTCAGTTTCCACCTCACGCAAATGCGGCTACTAGTGGGGCTTTATTACTATGAGAATCAAATGAGATAACAGATAATTAGATATAGCTATAGACAGGGCTTTACCAACCCTAAGGGACTATGAAAGTTCTAGTAATCCTGATGATGATGAAGATAAGAATAATCATTAAGATTTATATCGTGCATGCACAGGCACTGTCCTAACCACTTTTCAATAATTATTTAATCCTCACAACATTCCTGGGAGGAAGATGCTATTATTATCCCCATTTTATGGATGACAAAACTCAGGCAAACAAAAGTTAAGTGAATTGTCCATGGCGGTATAGATAGTAAGTGTCTAAAGTCATTTTTGTACTCAGGTCTCCATAATGATTCCATAAGTGTAAACAAAAAAAAATCTTACCTATAAATGAAAGGAGCAACTGTGGCAGTGTTCGGGTGACTGTATTGCTGCTGGGGAAGCTGGACAGTGCCATTGCCTCCACTTGACATGGCACAGGAGCCAGAGGTGATAACGTGGCTCGACTCTTTTCCTTCCATGCAATTGGAGGTGCTGCTGGACTTTTCAGTCATTTGAGATTTGGCTGCTGATTGGGACTGGCTGCCCTTTGAAGTCCGGAATTTTTCAGACTCCTTGCTTGCTGTACCTCCTGGGGAAATGCTCTGCTTTGCAGTAGGCACCTTGGATCCCGGTTTGGGAATCCCACTCGAGGATGGTATTAGACTTTCCTTCTTGGCTACTGCTGTCTTGCTTCCCTTAGGGATCAAGCTTGCGATTTTGGAAGTTTTCTTCACTGTGGTCTCCGGGACCTGCTCTTTCTCTTCCTTGACAGGCTTTTCACTACCAACTTTGTTCTTGTCCCTATTCTTTTCCTCCTTGTCCTTTGGTAGCAAAGATTTTTTATTGCTCAGATTTTTGCTTCCAGCTTTTGGTGGCGTCAATTTGGGGGACACTTTGGGACTGCTGCTGGTTGAGCCACTACTATTCAGTCCACTGTTAAAGCCATCCATTTCCCCAGACTCAGAAAAAGCATCATCATCTCGTCCACCATCACTGGGTACAGGATTGGGAGTCTGTGGGGGTCGCAAAGCAGTCCTAGCATTTACCAGCTTGAATTTCTCCAGCATGGATTTCTGTCCAGATGAAGGAGGTTTGACTCCTTCCGAGAGAGGCGGCTTCACTCTCTCTGAGGATGGTGTCGGAGAAGTGGCAGGGCTGGACTGCTTCACAGACAGCATAGTAGAGGTGGCACTGTGCTTGACATTCATGGATTTGCTGCGCCAAGGCTTGCTGGTACTTGGAGAAGGGATGGCAGAGGCTGGCTGCTGCCCCATGCTGGTGGGATGCTGCACATTACCATTCACACCTGAAGATGGCTGAGGTCCTTTGGAAGAATCTATCAAGGAAAAGGAGAGAGAACAAAGGAAAAGTAAGTGAATTTAGTTTACACCAAACACATTTTCCAGTCCCGAGGGGAGGGCTGAATACTCTGTGCACTTGGTTGTGTGTTTTAATACAGATGGATCTTTGATGTCTTCAATCAATTAATCAAGTCATGTGTGTTTCAAATCCATTATCTGGGGCATAGTGGAGAGAGAGCTGGCCTCAGAGTCAAGAGAAAGTCTCAGTTCTGTACAGTCACTGACTCAGACTAGACATATGACTCTAGGCAAGTTATAGTGTTTAAGTGCCTGGGCAAATCTCCAAGATAATAAATTACAGCAAAGGTACTGCCTTGCTTTGGTAGAGGGAGTTTGCTTATTTGGTAGTCTTCTATGCCAGTGAAATCACAGGTCCAGGCCCTATCCCAGTTGTGGAAAGGATTCCTCTTATATAGTTCCTCTGACATCATCTCCTTTAGACATTTTTTTTTGGATCATCTTCCATTATTAAGGCAATGAAAAAGGTCTTGAAACAGAACATAATAATTTTGCACTTGCACCTGATGGTACTATGCTGTATAAACTCCAACTTACTAGGGGAAAATGAATTGTAAAAATGTGGGCAGCTAGGTTGTGTAGTGGATAGAGAGAATTGGATTTTGAATTAAGAAGACTCATTTTCAAGAGTTCAAATCCAGGGCCAGATGTTTCCTAGCTATGTGATCCTGGGCAAGTCACTTAACCCTGTTTGCCTCAGTTCCTCATCTGTAAAATGAGCTGGAGAAGCTCTCTCCAAAGAAGCGTTAAGTTACTCCAATACCTTTGCCAAGAAAATCTTAGATGGGGTTGCAAAAGTAAGACCTGACCGAAACTACTAAACCACAAAAACAAAAAACTGAGTAAATCATTTAGACCTGTTTGCCTCAGTTTTCTCTTCTATAAAATGAGATGGAGAAGAAAATGAGAATCTGCTCTGGTATTTTTGCCCCCCCCCCCAAAAAAAAGGGACAAAGATTTGGACATGATTCAAATGAATGAACAACAGAAATGTCACATGGAAATTCCGTGAGGGCAAGGACTACATCTTCTTCCCTCCCTATAATCCCAAAACCTAGCACACAGCCTTGCAAAGAGAAGATGCTTTATTAATAAAAATTAAATTGATATCATACAGAAAAGAGCTAAGGGCAAAATGTTTCTGTTATCAAATTATAAACATTCATAATTCATGATTAACTTCTTATCTTTCTTTTTTTTTCTATTCCTTTCATAAAAAAACAACAGGGTGCAAACAAATCCATTAGTTTGACTAAAGCATTAAATTCAATTGGAAAATCAAGTTAGTTCTTGATTCCCCACAGGAAATAAATTATCTTTCTCCATACAAAGAATTGTTTTGTAATAAACTGGAACTTGCCAAATCCTGTTTAGCTCAGACTTGTTGACTCATAGATCTAGATCTTAAAGGGATCTTAGGGGTAATCAAGTCTAACTTCTTCATTTTATGGATGAACAAACTGAGTCACAGAGATGGCAAATAACTTGATCAGGGTCATAGTGATAAACCTGAGTTCAAATTCTGTTTAGACACTTACTGCTCATTGGTACCTCATTATTTTCAACCCCAAGTTTAATGTGTCAGAATAAAAATAATGTCAAGAATTCATATTATCATCAAGGGTTTTCTCTGTATGACAATGGTGAACAAACTACTGTCAAAATGATGGAGAATCCAACCTAAATGGACTTGCTATGTACAAAACATCATTGCAACTTGCTAGGAATATAAATACAAATGAAAAATAATCCCATTCTGCACTAGGAAGAGACCGTATGTGTAGAGATTAATATATCCCTGATACTTTATGAAGTATAACCATAAATACCTAGGGAGATTAGGAAAGGGTTGACATCAGACATGGCTTATTAACTGAACCTTGAAGGAAGCTAAGAATTCTAAAAGGCAGAGGTAAAATGGGAATACATTCAGGGATGAGGAAATGCCTGTCTAAACCTCTGAAGACAGGAAGATGGAACGACAAGACTGAGAAAAAGCAAGTAGACAAAATTAGCTGCAAAAAAGAAAAAATAAAAACCAGTGTATGAATGGAAATAATGGGCAATAACATCAGAAAGAAAGGTTAGAGCCGGAAATTATTTTCATTGTCATACCTAAGAGAAACGTACCATTTTTCTTTCCTGATATTAGATAATCATTATAATTTTAATGTAAATGTGTATGGCACTTAAAAAAAAACCCTTGCCTTCAATAATAGAATCACTATTACTTATTGGTTTCAAGGCATTTGAACACTAAGGGCTAGGCAATGAGGATTAAGAGACCTGCCCAGGGTGGCATAGCTAAGAAGTGTCTAAAGCCAGATTTGAATCAAGGACCTTCCATCTCTAGGTCTAGCTCTCAATCTATTGAGCACCTAGCTGTCCCCTAAAATATATAATTCTGACCCAAAACAAAAGGTCCTTTTTAAAGGCCCTCATTAGCTTGGAGTCAAGAAGACCTAGTTTCTATAGCACTTCTATAATGCTTTCTTCCCAGTTATCCAAAGTATAGAATTTTATTATTGTTGACAGTCATATCCAATGCGTTGTGACCCAATAACAGTGTTTTCTTGACAAAGATACTGATTAGACACTTATTGCTCCTCCAGACCTCATTATTTTTCAACTTCATATGATTTTCCTATCATAAGTTTAATGTCTGGGAATAAAAATAAGTCAATTATTCATATTATCATTTCTCTGCATGATAATTGTGAACAATACTGTTGCAATGATGAAGAATCCAACCCAAGTGGGGCTTTTCCTTCTTCAGCTCATTTTACAAATGAGGAAACTGATGCAGAAAGGGTTAAATGACTTGTCCATGGTCATGCCGCTAGTGTTTAAGGCCAGATTTGAACTCAGATTTTCCTGATTTCCATGTCTCTACTCACATAAAAAAGTCCTTTAAGAACTCTGTACAGAATTATTTGTCCATGAAATATACAACTACTTCTAATCCACCTCCTCAAGTGGTCTCTCACTAGTAATAATTTCCTCTGTTGGAAAGGTAACAGGGTGTGTGTGTGTGTGTGTGTGTGTGTGTGTGTGTGTGTGTGTGTGTGTGTGTTTTCAAATCTCTTGGATTTTTTCAGATCTAACTAAGGAAAGATATAGAACAAAGGATCATGGAACCTGGATTTGGAAGGACCTTTAAAGTTCCTGTCTTTGAATTCCCTTGTTTTATAGCTGAGTAAAATAAAAGCCTGGAGAGATTATTTGACTTGCCTTAATGTTCCCCATACCTTAAGCAGGAGATTAAACATTTGAATCCCATTGCTTTAATTCCAGCTACAATTCTATGAGTGCCATGCCATGATGCTCCAATATTAATTCCATCCTATTTAGTTCAGTTGAACATATTCCTATTGAGTACCAACCACATGTAAGGCACTGTCGTGGGCTATAGTAATGCACAGACAGTAACTAAAGACCATTTGCCTTTTATAACCTTATATTATACTTAAAGGGAAGGGGGGCATAGGGTTATAATGGAATTTATTTATTGACCTTCTAGTAAGCCATTTTTCATATCCAAATTAAATATGACTAAAAAAGGTATTACATTTTCTAAATTAAGACAACTTTGAACTATGATCTAGCCCACAATATGTAAATATGGTAAGAGTTTATTAAATAATGCATAATTTAGGATTATGTTTTGTGTATTGTTTTGCACACAGGTATTATGACTGCCTCTAATACATATTTTAAATACCAGAGATTCTTTCATTGAATTTATAAAATCAAGTACAATTAAGACTAATTCTAAGGTGTTCTTTATTATATAAACATGATCCAATGACCCCTTCCAGAAACTTTTAAAATTTGACATATTATCTTTCAAATTTCCCACATACATAAAGCAGAATTAGTCTAAGCAAACTGATTTCATCTACTTATATTCCTGAAATTAACATATTTTGATGCTTCTAATAACTTCTCTGACTGCTTCTGAGAATTTAAGCAGCATATTCTGCTCATTAGAAAACATTTTGCTAATGTGCAAATGAATATGATCTCTCAAGCACTGAACTAGAGTTTAAAACCAAGAATCCCAAAGAAAAGTATACTCCATCAGTGGTAGTGAATCCTACCCATAACTGTCATGTCTTTAACAATTCATTCGTAATTTTGTCTGGCTTCTGTCTTGCTACTTCTTAATTACTTCAAATTCTTTTCCATTATGTACAGAATCAACTTGACAAGCAATTATTGGGTACCTACTAAGCACAAGACATTGTACCACAAGCATTGAACATATAATGGCCAAAAAAGAAGAAGAAAGAATCCCTGCAATCACAGAATTTATCTAGTTTGGTCATTGAGAGTCGATTGAAAGATGTATTATATACACAAAGAAATGGATATGGTAAATTGAGGAGGGAAAATGCTGGGATAGAGGATGAGATTAAGGAATATTTCACAGAAAAAAAACTATAACCTGAGCTGAACAATAAAGGAAGATTTATGTGAAAGGAAATTATAAGGGCAATCAAGTATTACTTAAACATGAACTAAGTATGAGGCATTGATAGGTAATATTGATGCAAAAAGGGAATATGTAATTATATTTATGATAGAATACTAACCCATTATATTATTAGTGTATATATTCATAAAATGGGTTGATGTCGTATCATTAGTGTTTATATGTATATACATATATCATGAACATATAATGGGTTAATACTCTATTACCAATAGAAATATATTAATATTTAATTCTATATTACATTTTCCAATATTTATGATTATTATAAATTTCATTCATATATTATACATATATTTTAAATTGTTACATATTATATTTATAACATTATTTTATTTTTCATAATATATATGATGATTTTGTTATAGGATTTCATATTATAAATGTTAGATATCTATTTGCTAGTATTTAAATAGCTCTTTAAGGTTTCTCCTAGCCCTAACCCTAAGGGAAGAGGGCTATTTTTATTCACATTTTATGTTTGAGGAAATGGAGTTTAAGATTGGGTATTACTTCCTTCCCCAGGATCCCACAATAATATCTGAGGCAAGATATGAATTAAAGTATTCTATCCACTGTGCCTCCAGTTAAACATGGGCACACATACATACACACATATGCATAAATACATAAAATTAGTACAGTGTTTGCTTTGGAGTCCAAGGACAAGGATTAAAATACTATGTCTGTCACTTAGTACCTGTGAGACTTCAACGAAGTCACTTAGCTTTTGTGGATCTCATCTATAAAATAAGGGAGTTGGAATATACTTTCCTCTAAATTATTGTGTAGTTCAAAATCAGTGATACTATGATGCTACTTTCAAGGAGTTTTTATAATGTAATTGTAGCAGCTAGAAGGTACAATGGATAGAGGGCTGGACTTGGAATCGGGAAGTCTCATCTTTATGAGTTCAAATCCAGCCTCAGAAACTGATAAGCTATGTTGTGACCCTGGGAATGTCCCTAAACTATGCTGTCCACAGTTTCCTCATCTGTAAAATGAGCTGGAGAAAGAAGTTACAAACCCCTCCAGGCTCCTTGCCAAGGAAACCCCAAACAGGGTCATGGAGAGTCAGACAGAAATGAAAATAATTCATCAGTAACAATTCTGGAGAAAAGATGCATGTGTAAGAAGTGAGCAATAATACAAGATGGCCCATGTCAAGGGTGTAGGATAGAAATAAGTGTTATAAATATTCAGAGAGAAGGTATACTTATGGAGGACTGACACATTACATGAAGTATATAGAGAAGGAAGACATTGAAGAAAGGGCACAAATTATGCAAATAGGAGGAACAAGGGAATTCCTAGGAGTGGGCATATCAGAAACAAAAAGTGCAGAGGTATTGGTGAGTATTAATAATATTAGTAATATATTAGTATTAATTATTAAAATTATTATTTTAATTAATTTAATTTTAATTAATTTAATTAATTTAATTAATTAATAAAAAGTATTTAAAAAGTATTAAAATATTAGTAATAATATTAGTAATATAACAACAATAATAGTGATATTATTTAATTTAATTAATTTAAAATAACATTTATATAACATTTACTATGTTCCAGGCTCTGTGCTAAGAACTTCAGAATTATTATTATTTGATCATCAAAACTATGGGAGGTATGTGTTATAATTATCCCTATTTTATAGATGAGGAAATGGGCAAAAAGAGGTTAAACTACTTGCCCAGCGTCACACAAATACTAAGAATCTGAGGTCATATTTGAACTCAGGTTTTCTTTACTCCAGGCTCAGTGATCAGTCCACTGTGCCATCCAATTGTCCATATGTATATACAGCATATATTGAGGGAAGCAATCCTCAATAATGGACAACTATGACTGTTGCAGAGGTTTGGATTAACATGAGATAAAAACGGGAAGGAAAGGAAGGACTAAATATTTATTTTCTTACAATATCATGCAATTCTACATTTAACAGCTATTTCTGTTAGAAATCCATATTTTAATGAATTGAAGTGGTAGAGTTCATTTTCTCCACATCTTCTCTAAGATGAAATGGCAGACCAGGTGCTAAACTCTACTGGGGGAAGTATTTTCCCTATCAGGTGTTCATTGTAGCATTGAAATCATAAATGCAGTGATAACAAAAAATAGACTCTTCACTCTCCCTCTTCCGCCTTCCATATCCATATTTTTTAGGTTTTGACTATTCTGACTCCAAGATCCATTTTATAATCACCCTCTTTTTCTGCTCATAAAGCCACCACCATTGTACAGGTTTTTCAAGGTCTCCCTTGCTGACTTAAAAAAAAACAATTTACAATTTTGAAAATATGATACATTTGAAATCAAAGGGTCTGGGTACTGCCCACTACCAGTGTGACTTTGAGCAAGTCATTAAATCTTTCTGGGCTCTAAGGTGACATTGAATTGAATGAACTTTGAAATCAAACCTATCTTCCTAATTTGAAATCTAGATTTAACTCCTTTGACTACTGTAAGAAAATATCATTTAGTTTCCCTGCTTCTAAACACTCACCTTTTCACCCTGGTTTTCCTAAACCTAAAAAATTAATATTCCTAAAGTATAGATGTCATTTTCTGCTCAAGAAAATGTTGTCTCTAAAAATGGAGAAAAAAATCCAAATAAAAGTTGGGAACCCTCCCTTCTCTGGCTCCTCCCATGTCTTTCTTTGTTCTAGCTTAACCTAGGAGTTATAGTGAGATGATTTCAGTGAGCCATGGGAGATGAGCAGAGATGTTGTTCTGAGAAAAGATAAAGCCTATTAAAGAGATAGGATATTGGAGGAAATCTAGAATAGGACAGAAATTCTGAGAATACTGTGTAAAGAATCAAGACTAAGCAACTTTCAGGTAAACACCCTCAGGTCCGAGGCGGTACAATTAATGGAATCCTAAGCTTGGTAACAGGAACTTTATGTCCTGACAGACATTTACTAGATTTGTGACCCTGGGCAAGTTACTTCAACTCTTTTAGTTTCAATTTCATCAACTATAAAATGAGGAGGTTGGACTCAATCTCAAAGGTCCCTTCCAGCTCTACACCAGTCATTCCATTATCCAACAAGTAGTTATAAAATGCAACAGAATGGCTCTAAAATATATACACATGCATACTCCAGAGTTTTGATCCTAGTAATAAATATTTCAAGTCTATCTGTAGACTGCTACAAAGAGATGATTGATTTTTTCTCTTTTTATAACACAAGAGGAATGCATTTAAATAATCTAAGTCTCTCTGGACTTCCAGTAATAAAAGTTAGAAAGCAATAGCAACATGAATAGTAACATCTGGAGCAGCTGTATAGAGGGTGCAACCACAAATTCCAGTATCCCAGAGATGTTACATATTTATTCCATCATGTCTCCAGCAATGCTTATTTGTGTTTCTTTGCTCATTTTAAGAATGGTTCTAGCTGTAGTCTTATAGGATTGTGGGAGGAGGGGAAGTCACTGCAGTAGGTGTCCTAATTCTTATTTCCTCAGCATCACCTGTTCCTACTCATACAACTGTCTCTTAGATTAATGGTCTTTTCATTTTTCTCTAGAAAAGCCAATCAATTCCCAATTGATACAAACAATAGTCATCTTTTGTCATTGTGTCCCAGAAGTCTGTCACTTCACATTGTTTGAAAAGATACTGCTGAAAGGCTTTTCAATAATTTCTTTTGCACATCCTTTTTTGATGAACCATATTACAACTTTGTGAACTGTATGGCTGCCACCCATGTTCTGAATACAGTACATCTAGCCAGGGAGATTGTATTATGATATGTTTCACTTTCTTCCAGACCAAATAGAAACAGTCAAAGGTGTTATTTTTATTGATCTGTTCTTTCCATATAAGGATGGGGGAGGAAACCACCTTCACTTAATTATATTTATCACATAAGGACACAATTGTATTATTTATTATATATGTGTGTGTGGGAGCTGGGCAAGAGGGTTATGAACTTCTTTAGGTATGCTAGAATGTCTGGAATAAATGGTTCTAGAATCTAGATTTGATAGAATGGCAAGTAAGGAGAATTCTTCTCATTAAATATCCTAGAAATCACTTGGGACCAAGAAGTAAGAGAGAACTATGGCCTTGGACTTGTTCTCTAATCCACCCCCAGTCCTTTTTGCCAGAGGAGAATATTGAAAACTTTATAGGGTCTGGTGGATTTGGGGCTTCCTATTTTCTCACTGTTAACAGTCAGAATCAGTATCTGAATCAGGAGCTGAAAATGGACTCATTTGTCCATTTAGCACTGGGTGATCTCTATGGTTCCTCTCAGATCCCAAATTACATTATCGATACTAGTTCTAAATCTTTCAGCATGTAGATTTTGAGAAAAAGTGATATACCAGAGATTTTCAATTAGCATTAGGACTTGAATTAATGTCAAATAATATTGTCAAAATTTTCTTGGTCTACTTCCATTCACATTTGCTACATTATCACTTAGCAATGAGTAGACAGTCTTCTGTCTAGGATTAAGTTTAGTTTCAGTTTGGGGGGGCTAGAACAGAATTCATGGACACCCCTGACTAGGTAGAAAGGTAATTTTGTAGCTTCAGTTTCTACCTGCCATTATTCTTTAGCTGTATAACTCACAATATTATATGGAACAATCTCCCACACACAAACAAAAAAAGGAAAATAGCTCCTATTTTATTGTTTTCTTCTGTACATGCTAAAACCTGTTGGGGGCAGGGATCCTCAGGTTCTTTAGTAGCTATGAGAATATAGATCTAAAGATTTTTTTAATGTAGGTGAATATTTTATGAGTTTGAGATATCATTCTTCATATTTTCAAGTAACAAAAACCGATAGATGAGGTACGTGATACATGATGATGCCTTAAAACTAAATGTCTATATTCCATGCTGGGCTCCATTCCTTGTTCTATGAATGATGAAAAGGAAGTTTCCTTAAAAGGCTACTATTTTCATAATAACAACTCACATTCTTATTTAGCACTTTGAAGCTTGTAAGAACACTTTCCTGGTAACTCTTTGAAGTATATAGTTTACTCAAGTGTTAGTATCCTCATTTTATAGAAAGAAAAAAGAAACTGGATTTCTTAGAGATAGCTTTGAACTGAGGTTCTTAAGTGATTTTGAATCCAGGTTCCTCTTTCCAAGTTCAGCACACTTTTCATTGTCATATTGCCTCAAAGAACAGCAAGGAAATATAAAATAGCTGTTCCTTTCCATTTTTCTTTCAAATTGCAGTAATGGATGAAAGTAGAATCTTGAAAAAATATATAGCATCTCATCCCTTCACATGAATATGCCAATGATGTGTAATTTCTTTAGCCCATGGAATAACTGGTGTGCAAATTCCTTCCAATCATGCAAAACTCAGTCCATTTTTATCTTAGTAGATAACTACCAGGGAGCTGCATGAAACTCAAAAAGATTACAAGACTTGCCTAAACTCTATCACACAATTTGTAAGAGACAGGCTGAGGATCAGAACTGAGGTTTTCTGAACTGTAGGTCCAGCACTCAATCTACTATGATTGACTGCCTTAAATGGCTTTGTACCTTGAAGAAAAAGATCCTTGTGCTGTCTTACCCTTCTATTTGAAAATTTCAGTTAGTCACACAGATCATTGGTTGTGTGCTCTTTCCAGCAGTAGATGAGGCAACTTCTACAATAACACAAAGGCTATTAACTTCTTGAGAGCAGGGACTGTCTTTCACCTTTATTTATATTCCTAGTAAAACAATTTAAAAGTTCCTGAACATAGGAGGCACTTAATAAATGTTCATCAACTCATTCACTGAAATGAAGGTTGAATCATAACACCTAAACAAAAATTTCATAAGAAATGAAGAATTTCATAAGAACTTATGTTTTCTGCTGAAAGGTTTATTAATTCAATTTGCAAATAAAAAGGTTATATATCAAGAAGATATTTTATTGTTTGAATCAAAATACCCAATTTATGCCTAATATTTTTTTTTTCATTTAAACTGTCATTGGGGAGTCAAGATGGCGGCTTAGAGACAGCAACAGTTCAGACCTCCATAAACCCTTCCTTACCTATCAAAAAACACAGTGCTTCCAGGGGACTGGAAACCAAATCTAACAACAGGACAGAGGTAGGGAACCCTCCTCCTGGACCCAACTTAAAAGGTATGCACCCCACCCCCCAAAGCCAGAACTCTAGAACATGTGGGTTTAAGGGGAAGGATAAAGGAAGGTCCAAGGACCTCTCCCCCACCTACAGTACTGAGCCTCTAGCTGAGGCAGATAAGAAGCCTTCTGAAGGCAGGGAAGCTCAAGATCCAACACCCCTCTCCCATAGACTGCTCTGACACCCTTGCTGACTAAACTCCAAGGGCAAAGGCTGCAACCATTATAGTCAACAACCTTGATAATAAGGTTTGAAGCCCAGATCCATTTCAGTTTTTCCTGTCATCTGGGGAAGATTTGACTAACCTGATTGATCAATAGAACAAAGAAGAAGCCTCTTCAGGACAGAACAGCCCAAACCCACAGATCTAGCTCATAATGAGAGGAAAATGACTATGGGGGGAGGGGGAAGAGGAAGGGGGGAGAAAGGGGGAATTATGAGTAAATAACAGAAAAAAATAAAAGAAATTACAATCAAGAGCTTCTATCTAGGCAATGAACAAAGATCAAATGGAACAGAAGAGGATCAAGGATCACCAAGCAAAAACACAGAAACTCCAGTGAATTAGACACAGGCTTTGGAAGAACTCAAAATACAATTCAAAAAACAATTAAGAGAGGCTGAAGACAACTGGGAAAGGAACTTAAAAAGCAAAATAAATCATATGGAAACAGAAAATAGTGTCTTGAAAGCCAAAATTAATTAGCTTAAAAAATTAGGCATAGGAGATGAAAAACGAGGCAAAGAAGATGAAAGATGAGGCAAAGAAGATAAAAGATGACCTCCAAATAAAATCAGACCAGAAGGAGAAGGATGACCAAAAAGCCAGGGACAAAATACAGTCTTTAAAAATTATAATCCAACAACTAGGAGCAAACAACTTCAGAAGGCAGCAGGATACTATAAAACAAAACCAAAGGAATGAAAAAATTGAGGAAAATATGAAACACCTCATCCACAAAACAGAAAATCTAGAAAACAAGCCAAGAAAACTTAAGAATCATTTGTCTACCAGAACATCATGACAAAAGAAAAATGCTACAGTAAATTATCCAAGAAAACTGCCCACACATTCTAGAGCAAAAGGAAAATTGGAGATTGAAAGGATCCACAGATCACCTCCTGTACTTAATCCCCAAGTGACAAAACCCAGGAATGTTATAGCCAAATTCAAGAACTAACAGACCAAGGAAAAAATATTACAAGCTGCTAAGAAGAAGTCATTCATATACTCTGGAACCACAGTTAGGGTAACACAGGATCTGTCTGCATCTACACTGAATGATCAAAAGGCATGGAATATGATATTCTGGAAAGCAAGGGAACCAAGAATCAACTACCCAGCAAAACTGACTATATACTTGCAGGGGAAAGTTTGGTCATTTAATAAAATAGAAGACTTCCAAGTATTCATAAAGAAAACACCAGATTTGAACAGAAAATTTGATGCCCAAAGACAGAACTCGAGAGAATCACCTAGGTAACTAGAAAAATTACACATAGAGGTAACAGTGACAAACTGCATAGGATGAAATGCCAAGACATACATACATACATATATACATACATACATATATATGTATGTATACATATATATGTAACTAGAGGTAAAAATAGGCTAATATTAAGAGAATAGGAAAAGAAACAAAAGCGATAAATTTATATGTCATAAAGAAGCACATGATGGGAGTGGGGGCGAACAATAATACACTGGAAGGGTAAAGAGTTTGGAAACAGGAACTACTTAATTTTTACATGCATTGAAATTGACTCAAAGAGGGAAGAACAATCAGATCCTTTGGGGCAGAGCGTGTCCTATAGAGAAGTAGAAGGGTAACAAAGGGACTGGTGGAGAGGGAAGCAATACAAGGGAGGGAGAGGGTGGGGGGTAATTTAAAAACACCATAGAGAAAATAAGAAAGGAGTGGGGGTAGAAAGGAAAGTAAAATAAGGATGGGAATTAGGGGGACTGATTAGAAACAAAACACTGATATAGAAGGAAAGAATAAAAGAAGAAAAGGGGGGACTAGGAATGGAAATCAAAATGTTGGGAAATACACAGTTGGTAATCATAACTCTGAATGTGAATGGAATAAACTCACCCATAAAACAAATAGTAGAGTGGATTAGAAACCAAAATCCTACCATATGTTGTTTACAAGAAATACACAGGAGGAAGGTAGACACCCATAATATAAAGGTAAGTGGATGGAGCCAAATCTATTGGGCAACAACTGAGAAAAAGAAGGCAGGAGTAGCAATCATGATATCTGATAAAGCCAAAGTAAAAATAGATATAATTAAAAGAAATAGGGAAGGTAATTACATCTTGATTAAAGGCAATATACACAATGAATACCCAACATATATGCACCAAATGGCATAACATCCAAATTTCTAAAGAAGAAACTAGTGGAGTGTCAAGGATAAAATTGATACAAAAACTATACAAGTGAGAGACCTGAACCTTCCTCTATCAGAATTAGATAAATCAAAACAAAAAATAAATAAGAAAGAGGCATTAGAAGTGAATGAAATCTTAGAAAAATTAGAGTTAGTAGATATGTGGAGAAAAATAAATAGGGACAAAAAGGAATACACCTTCTTTTCAGCAGCACATGGTACATTCACAAAGATTGACCATGTACAGGGGCATAAAAACATTACAATCCAGTGCAAAAGAGCAGAAAAAATAAATGCAACCTTTTAAGATCACAATGCAATAAAAATAATAATTAGTAAGGACACATGGAGAGGCAAATAAATAGAAAATTAGTTTGAAATTAAATAATATGGTCCTCCAAAATCAGTGTAAGAACAAATCATAGCAATAATTAATAAATTCATTGAAGAAAATGACAACAATGAGATATCCTTTCAAAATCTATGGGATCCAGCCAAAGCATGACTTACAGTAAATTTATATCCTTGAGTTCATATATTAACAAATTAGGTAGGGCAGAAGTTAATGAATTGGGCATGCAAATTAAAAACTAGAAAGTGAACAAATTAAAAATCCTCAGATGAAAAGTAGAGATCCTAAAAATTAAAGGAGAAATTAATAAAAAAATTCAAAGAACTATTGATTTAATAAATAATACTATAAGCTGGTACTTTGAAAAAAACAAATAAAATAGACAAAGTATTGGCCAATATAATTAAAAAAAAGAAATAAGAAACCCAAATTAACAGTATCCAAGATGAAAAGGGAGACCTCACCTCTAATGAAGAGGAAATTAATGCAATAATTAAAAACTATTATGTCCAATTATATGGCAATAAATATGGCAGTCTAGTTGATATGGATGAATATTTACAAAAATATAAATTGCCTAGATTAAGAGAAGAAGAATACCTAAAGAACTCCCTAAGAAAAAATCCCCAGGCCCAGATGGATTCACAAATGAATTCCATCAAACATTCAAACAACAACTAATTCCAATATTATACAAACTATTTGACAGAATAAGCAAAGAAGTAGTTCTACCAAATTCCTTTTATGACACAAATATGATACTGATTCCAAAGCCAGTAAGGTCAAAAACCGAGAAAGAAAACTATAGACCAATCTCCTGAATGAACATAGATACAGAAATCTTAAATAGGATACTAGCAAAAAGACTCCAGCAAGTGATCATGAGGGTTATTCATTATGATCAGGTGGGATTTATACTAGGAATGCAAGGAGGGTTCAATATTAGGAAAACCATCTACATAATTGACCATATTAACAAGCAAACTAACAAAAATCACATGATTAGCTCAATAGATGCAGAAAAAGCCTTTGACAAAATACAACACTCATTCCTATTGAAAACACTAAAAAGTATAGGAATAGAAGGACCTTTCCTAAAAATAATAAACAGTATATATCTAACACCATCAGCAAACATTATCTGCAGTAGGGATAAACTAGAAGCATCCCAAATAAGATCAGGAGTGAAACAAGGATGCCCATCATCACTTCTATTATTTAACATTGTACTAGAAACACTAGCAGTAGCAATTAGAGAAGAAAAAGAAATTGAAGGTATTAAAATAGACAATGAGGAGAACAAGTGATCACTCTTTGCAAATGATATGATGGTCTACTTAATGAATCCTAGAGAATCAACTAAAAAACTAGTAAAAATAATCAACAACTTTAGCAAAATTGCAGGATACAAAATAAACCCACATAAGTCAGCATTTCTATATATTTCCAACACATCTCAGCAGCAAGAATTAGAAAGGGAAATTCCATTTAAAATCATCCTAGACAATACAAAATACTTAGGAATCTATCTGCTGAAACAAACACAGAAACTATATAAACACAACTATAAAAAACTTTCCATACAATTAAAACTATATATAAATAATTGAAAAAAAATTAATTGCTCATGGGTAGGATGAGCTAACAATAAAATGGCAATCCTACCCAAACTAATTTACTTATTTAGTGCCATAACCATTGAATTACCAAAAAAAAAATTACTGAATTAGAAAAAAACACAACAAAGTTCATTTTGAAGAACAAAAGATCAAGGATATCCAGGGAAATTATGAAAAAAAAATGTGAAGCAAGGTGCCTTAGCTGTACCACATCTTAAACCATACTATGAAGCAGTAGTCATCAAAACAATATGGCACTGGCTAAGAGAATCAGTGGATTAGACTTGGGGTAAGTGACCTCAACAAGACAGTCTATGATAAACCCCAAGATCTCAGCTTTTGGGACAAAAAATCCACTATTTGATAAAGCCTGCTGGAAAAATTGGAAGACAGTATGGGAGAGATTGGGTTTGGATGGACATCTTACACCCTACACCAAGATAAACTCAGAATGGGTGAATGACTTGAACATAAAGAAGAAAACTATAAGTAAATTAGGTGGACACAGAATAGTATACATGTCAGGAATGACATGTATACTTTGGGAAATGAGATTTTAAGACCAAGAAAGAGTTAGAAAAAATTACAAAATGAAAAATAAATAATTTTGATTACATCAAATTAAAAAGTTTTTGTACAAACAAAACCAATGTAACCAAAATTGAAGGGAAACAACAAATTGGGGAAAAAATCTTCATAAGAAAAACCTCTGACAAACGTCTAATTACTCAAATTTATGAAGAGCTAAATCAATTGTACAAAAAATCAAGGCATTCTCCAATTGATAAATGGGCAAGGGACACGAATAGGCAATTTTCAGATAAAGAAATCAAAACCATTAATAAGCACATGAAAAGTGTTCTAAATCTCTTTTAATCAGAGAGATGCAAATCAAAACAACTCTGAGGTATCACCTCACACCTATCAGATTGTCCAACATGACAGCTATGGAAAGTAATGAATGCTGGAGGGGATGCGGCAAAGTTGGGACATTAATGCATTGCTGGTGGAGTTGTGAATTGATCCAATCATTCTGGAGGGCAATTTGGAACTTTATTTATTATTTATTGGAATTTATCACCCATAGGGTAATAAAAGACTGTCTGCCCTTTGATCCAGCCATTGCACTGCAGGGTTTGTATCCCAAAGAGATAATAAGGGAAAAGATTTCTACATGAATATTCATAGCTGAGCTCTTTGTGGTGGTAAAACATTGGAAAATGAGGGGATGCCCTTCAATTGGGGAATGGCTGAACAAACTGTGGTATATGTTGGTGATGGAATACTATTGTGCCCAAAGGAATAATGAATTGGAGGAATTCCATATGAACTGGAACACAGAGACTGATACACTGTGGCACAATCAAATGTAATGGACTTCTCCATTAATGGCAATGCAGTGATCCAGAACAACTCGGAGGGATTTACAAGAAAGAACATTATCCACATTCAGAGGGAAAACTGCGGAGCAGAAACACAGAAGAAAAATAATTGAGTCGATGGGGTTATGATTGGGGATGTAGACTCTAAATGATCACCTAGTGCAAACATCAACAACATGGAAATAGGTTTTGATCATGGACACATGTGGAATTGCGTGTCAGCTACGGGAAGGGGTAGGGGTAGGAGAGGGAAAGAATATGATTCTTGTAACCTAGGGAAAATGTTCTAAATTGACTAATTAAAGAAAATTTTAAAAAAAGAAATAAACTGTCATTGGCATAATGCCTCATAAGGAATGTTAACAACCTCCTAGTTAAAACCCATGTGATTTTAAATAAGTTATTTAATCTATTTTAGGAAGCCTTAGTTTTCTCATATGTAAAATGAAGGCATTGGATTAGTCAATTTGTAAGATCCCTTATAAGTCTATATCAGGCAGAATATTATTGCAATTGGGCAACAGTTAATATGGGTAGTTTTGTGTCCCTTTAGATCTATTAGTGATTTTTCAGGTAGATGTTCCCTAAACAGTGTATGAATCAAGTTTCCCAATGAGATTTCATTATAATAAATTTATGTCATGAGGTCAATAATATTTATTATCTTGATATCATCTGCTAAATCATTTCTATTCCCTTACAGCTTGTCTACAACAGAGGACTCTAAAAGTCAAAGGCTGTGGGACCCCTGACCATTATGTCTTCATATGTGGTCTAAAGGCCAGTATGAAGTCTTTCCTTTTAAAAATGAAGAAGTTTTGTGAATGAAATACATGTTCTTTTAGAGGATATGCCTAATAATCACAGGCAGTTGTGATAGATTAGTAGATAGAGTACTTGGGTTAGAGGCAAGAATTCATGATTTTAAAACCAGTGTCAAACACTGATTAACTTGGCAACCTTGGGATAGTCAGTTAACTTCTTTTATCCTCAGTTTCCTCATCTGAAGATAAATTAATAATAGCATTTAACTTCCAGCGTTACTGTGAGGATTGTAATAGAGAGTAATTTAGGGGGTGTATATTTGATGGTATATGATAAACTAATGGATCAAGATTTGCCTACCTTTCTTCCTTTATGTCTCCCTTCCTCCCCCTTTCAATACACCTTCCTTCCCTCTTCAGAAGCCTTTCAGCTTTTCTTACCCCCTTTCTTCAGTTTCACTCAGTGTGAACTATATGATGTTTCAGAGGAAATACTCTTTTCTCTTCTTTTCTCAAGTAAGGGTTTATTTGAGGAAGACAGGACAAGGGTAGAGGATAAGGTAAGAGGAGTAGGATTTCCCTATTCTCTATAGGCAGCCTTAGGTTGGAGAATATTGGGAGAACTAGCAATCCAGTCACTCTTGTGAAACAGAGTCAGTCAGAGAGATATGAGGACAACTATCTTCCTTCTTCTTCTTCCAATCAGCCAGCCAGTCCCAGAGATACAAATAGCTTCTTCTCCACCTCTATCAGAAGCCAAAAGCCCAGAAGCCTTTTTGGGGATCACAAATCTAAAGATATTTTTCAAATAGGTCAAAGTCTGAATGGCTGCCATAGTAATGATGTACACTTGAGTCAAAACCTGCCAGAGTATAGGTTCAGTTTGAAATGTGTAAACCTCAAAATTCCTTAGACTTATAAATGTTGGAAATCTCACCATTGGGATATTTCATACTTGGAAAATTTCTTACTGATAGTCTATTGGAATGGGAACCCCATTGGCATGGGAGGTTCCTTCTCTTCCCTTCTTAAGTTTACTTTAGGACAGAAACCTTTTGCTGAACAATGGAAAGGACTTTGACCTATGCTTAAGCATAGAACAGGAATTTCTTTGAGTCATGATTGATTTTAGAATTGATACAATGGAGATACTTGGAATCAATCTCCACCCTATTCAGTCCTAACAGGATTGAGTAAGGGCTGCAGCCTAGATCAAAATTTAATTATTCCAATCTCTACCCTACTCAGGTTAACAGGATTTAGAAAGGGCTGTAGCAAAGGAGCAAAGATTTAATTATTTGAAAATATGACCTTCAACAGACATGTGCAAAGCCTCTGGGCGGTCCTGGGTTAAGCTAGAGCCTCCATTGGACCAGGGAAATTGAGGGACAGTGATTGGTAGATGTGAGAACTGAGGGGAGGCAACTTGGATGGTGTCCTTAAAGATCAGGGGGGTCTGGAGACTCGGGGAGGGGGTTGAGGAGTTGGTCGGAGTGGTGGCAGTGTACTCTGAGAAGCCTGCTCTGAAGGAAGCTGAAGGTGGGGGCCTCTGAGACTGTTTCTCCATTTTGGTCATGTGAGTAATAGGGACTGATCTCTTTTCTTTGCCCCAGCTATCTAAGGGCTTGGGCCTTTTGGCCCAGCCTAAACAGAAGGGGTATTTAAGCCCTATTCCCTTCTCTCCCTTTTTCTCTCTCTCTATCTCTAATTCCTTTCTTCCTCCTATTGTAATTAAACTCCATAAAAGGTTGACTGCTGACTTGAGTTTTTCATTTAGGAATTACATAGCTGAATTCCTTGGCGACCTTAAATTAATATATATCAGTCTTTTAAAGTGATTCCCTTGTAACAAATGGCAACTGCAGTATAAACATGGTTGTGTTGCCAATATAATCCAGCGAATCAAAAATCATGTGGGTCATTTTGCTATAGAGTATATTGTAGACCCAGAATCCAGTAATGGCTGCCAGAACAACAGCTCCACAGAAAATTTGCTTAAACATTTTTTTCCCTAAGGGATTGTGTATTCAGTCATTTTAGGGGTGACAATCTGTAATAGATATATTTTAGGGGGGTATATTTGATTGATGTATACTAAATAATTAATGGATCAAGTTTGTTTATTCTCCTCCCTATACCTCCTGTTTTCCTCCCTCTTCAGAAGCCTTTCAGTTTTCCCTCCCCCTTCTTCTTCCCCCTCAGATCACTCAGTGTGAGCTATAAGATTTTAGAGGAAATACTCTTTTGTCTTCTTTTCTCAAGTAAGGGTTTATTTGGGGAAGACAGGATAAGGATGGAGGATAAGGTAAGAAGGGTAGAATTTCCCTAGGGTTTGGAGGATATTGAGAGTATTGGCAATTTTGTCACAATTGTGAAACAGAGTCAGTTAGAGAGATATGAAGGCAATTGTCTTTCTTCTTTCTTCTTTGCAATCTGCCAGGTCACCTCCAACTTTGATTAATTCAAGCCTCAAAGATATAACTAGCTTCCTTCTTTTTCCACGTCAGTCAGAAGCCAAACACCCTTCAGGTTCAGTCAAAAGCCAAAAAGCCTCTTTTCAGCCCAGGCCAGCCTTTGACTTGGCTTCAACTGTCTTTCGGTTACATTCCAAATGGAATCTTCATTTTGACTGACAGATGATGTCCTTTGCATTCTATCTTGCATGCGCGCCTTGCAAATTCTTTCCTCCACAGGATCAAATAACAGACTGATTGCTACATTCTGCATCTTCAATGCTGTGTAGATGTTTTCATTTCCAAAGAACAAGATACCCTTCCCAGATTGAGCTCATCATCTCTAATCTCACAGCCATGCTGCTAACTCAAGCCTTCACTGATATCATCTCTCTCAGCCTCCTCTGCTCTTTGATTGAAGGGCTGGAAGATAGAATTACAAACTCCTCCCAATGTCTTCCTTTATAGAGGGCAGAAATTTGGGTTTTGGGGCTCACTTTATTTTGTATCTGCTGTTCTTTTTGTTTATTTTTTCCAACTTCCTACTACCAAAAATATGTTCCCTAGTACATTTTCTTCTCTCTGATGTTCTTCCAACTGTTCAATGCTATCTTCCTTTATTAAACTGTTAGATCTTATAGGGCAGGACTATCTTTTTATTAATTGTTTCCCCAGGGCTTAGCAGTGTCTGGTACATTGTTCTATTAAGTCATTCAATTGTGTCCAACTCTTTGTGACTCCATGGACCATAATGTTCATGGGATTTTCTTGATAAAGATAATGGAGTCATTTTTGCCATTTCCCTCTCCAGGGGATTAATGCAAACAGAAGTTAAGCAATTCCCCTAGGATCATGTAGCTACAAAGGGTCTAATTCCATTTTCAAATGCAGGCCTTCCTGACTTAAGGCCTGGCATTCTACTCAGTAAGCCATCTAACTAACAGGAACAGATAAAACATGTAAACATGTTGTAAAAATTAAAGTACTACATATTTATTATTATTATAATAATAGGGTTCCAGGTATATTCGAGGATAGAGTTTCCAAATGCTGAATTATGATTATTTTTTAAAAAATCATATCCTAGTGACAGCTAAGTAGCTCAGTTGATAGAGTATTGGACCTGAATTTGGTAGGACCTGGGCTCAAATCTGGTCTCAGACACTTTTTAGTTGTGTAACCCTGGGCAAGTCACTTGCCTAGTCCTCATTACTCCTCTTCTTTGGAAACAAAATTTAGTATTGATCCTAAAACAGAAGATAAAGGTTTAAAAAATACGACAACATATGCCCAAATTTCCAATCTAAACTTATCTCAAATATGACCAGTAACAGAGAGCTCACTATAAACTGACACATTATATGGATCTGACAACTAGTTGCTAAGGAGACCATTCTAATAGTCTGCTAAAATCTGCCTCACTATATAACTCATTCTTATGTCTTAATTATGCCTTCACGGATCAGGTAGAATAAATCGACAATTATTATGATGGTCCTTCAACTACGTAGTGACTCTCAACTCATCTTTCAGTCTTCCCTTCTCTAGGCTAACACTGGGAGGGATTTTAAATGAATGAATACCTGCTTCCTTGTATACCAAGCTTTAGTCATTCTCAGTCATGATTGTGGGCAAATTGATAAATACTGATGCCCATTATCCTTGTTGATTTCTAAATGGCAGGTCATCTTGAGAAAGGATTGAAAACTTTCAAAAGAAATGGCATGGAGTAATCAGGGATGTCCTTACCAATTGACCATCTGGCTCAGGAAATAGTTTTCCACATCATACTCTGACATAATGACATCGATGTCATGGCAACAGAGAGTAAGCACTCACCTACTTTTCCATAAAAGGACCTGACAAGATCCTCTGATACTTCAGAGTATTTGGAGGAGTTTTATGATGCCTGGAGAACAGCGATTCCTTGAAGGTTCCCATAACTTTCTTGAATCATGTTATTATGGCAAGGATAAAGGTCTATCTATCATGATATGTTTACTAGATCCTTACAACTATTTCTTCATAAATTATTCTAACTCTGCACATTGTAACAAAACAAAACAAATGTGACAAATTGTTTCATTTTGAACAACTTTCATTTCTACTACAATGGTACCAAACTTTTTTGATTTTACTGGATCCAATTTCACATAGCAAGATTCTTAGGGATTAATAAATGAATAAAAATGATTTATATCTTCTAGGACTTCGTATAATGTTATTGTGCTGCCATGGAACAAACAAGCACAAACATTTGAGTTGATTCCAGATGTTTCAAATTGAGTAATTTAATTGATTAAATACTTTATTTTACTGAATTGAAATGTTATAGATTAGGAGTAAATATAGATCACATAAAGTTTTAAACATTTAATTAGGAAAAAGCAAACAGATCAAGTTTCTTATTTTGATTTGTATTTTAAATTCAACAAGAATTTTCAAGATATATACTTTGACAAATTTAGTTTACCATGCCAAATGAATGACAGTATATAAAAAACATGAGAGATTCTCACATCCAAGTCATTAACACTCTTCAGCGTTAGGAGCGCAGAGTAAGGTTGGTGAGGATACTGGGACTTAGGGTTGTGTCCTCTCTCCAAATTTTGCTAGCTGTATGACCTTAAACAAGTCACTTAACCTCAGGGACCTTCCATTTTATAATATTTTCAGTGGGAAAAATAATATCTGTGGTACCTTTCTCATAGGTTTTTTGCAAGGATCAAATGGGTAATAAGAAAGAGGGAAGGAAAATCATTTATTATGTTCATATAATATGTACCAGGTGCCATGAAGCTATATCTATATCTATTTCTATACACACAAATGTGTATATATGTTTATATAAGTGTGTTTATGTGTATATATAACCTATAATACATGGATGTATATATTATATGTTTTATACATGCATGTATATAAGCTCTAACACATATTATGTTATATGTGTCATACATGTTTATAGGTATATATCTTCATGTATATATGGAAAATCTCATTTGACCTTCACACTGACTCTACAAAGAAGGTACTGTTATTAAATCCATTTTACATTGAGGAAATTAAGGTAGATAGAAATAAAATGACTTATCCCCTTACACCTAATCAGTGTTTGAGGTCAAATTTGAACTTAAATCCTCCGGTCTCCAGATCCAGTACTTTTCCCACTATCCTACTTATAAAAGTTATTATCTAAACTTACAAATATAATATATACACCAATTATTATTATGTATTCATTTAAATGTGTTTTATAATAGTGACAATAATTATTATAAGTAACATATTTATGGTACTTTGTTTTTCAAACATTCTACATGTTTTCATTTGAGCCTAAAACTCAGAATCAATCTGTTTGAAGAAGAATAAAGGAAAGAAAAATTTCTCAAGAGAAACTTACATAGATAATATAACATTTAATAATAACATTTAAGATAAAAGTAATTATACTGTGAATATTTCTACATGTATATATGCACATCTATAGATGTATATATATTATCTTATTTTCTATCCTTCATTTTTGAAGAGGACCAATGACTTCTCATGGGGTGAATTGGATTTAAGGAAGACAGAATAGCGCAGAATCACTGGCCTCACTCTCTTCCAGATCCACAGGAGTCCAGCAATAAGACAACGGTCAAGATTACTGGAAATGACCTGGAATGCAGTGAATGATCATGACATTCTTCAATAGAATATATCATAGAATACATGATATATACAGATAACTTCACATGATGAAGGTGAGAGTCAGTTGGACACAGTAGATAGAGAGCCCACCTTAAGTTTCATGTTCTTCCTTAGACTCATAGTAGCTGTATAACTTGGGCCATATCTTAGAGCCATTGGCATCTCTTTTTTATTTATTTTTAATCTTTAACTTCCATCTTAGAATATAAACTAAATACTAGGTCAGAGGTAGTACACTTTCCACCACCCACAGATCTTGGGATATAGCTCTTATAGATAAAGGGGTCCTACCTATATTTACCTATTGCTACAGGTATAGTGTCAGAGGCAGAATTCGAATCCATGGCTCCTGGCTTCATTTAGAGTCAAGGCTTTTCCCACTCTATCACTCATGTTAATAAACAATGCATTATAGAAAATTTAATTATAAATATTTATCATGGTTAGCTAGGTAGTACAATATATGGACTGCTGAGCCTGGAGTCAGGAAGACTCATCTTCCAGAGTTCAAATCTGGTCTCAGACTCAGTTTTGTGACCCTGATCAAGCCATTCGAACCTCCTTTATCTCAATTTCCCATCTGTAAAAAGAGCCTCAAAAGAAGATGGGAAACCATACCAATATCTTTACCAGGAAAACAACAAAAGACAGACATGACTTAAAAACAATCGACCCGGTTCATTGACCTTTGCCCTCCCTGGTTTGTTGGTGTATGAACTCAGGGATGTGGATTTCCCCCTGAGTGCTGCTTTGGCTGCGTCCCATGGGTTTTGAGGGGATGTCTCATCATTGTAATTTTCTTTAATGAGGTTATTGATTGTTTCTGATTTGTTCTTTAATAGGTTTTGGGGAATCGTATTGTTTAGTTTCCAATTGGTTTTTGATTGACCTCTCCATGTATCTTCTCTAAAGCTTAAAGTGTGTCCTATAGTATTTTAAAATGTTGTTTCTGATTTTTGGTTGTTACATTCTTAATGTAATATTGTAATAAAAATGTAAGAATGTAAAAAAAAAACAATCGAACATCTTATTTATACCACAAATTCTATTACAGACTGTCCTAAAGTCTTAATGAGGTTTTAAACTTTTTAAAATGTCTTTAAATAAAATTGTAAGTTTTAAACTGCACTAAAACTTTGGGGATATGTATTAAAGAAAATGCGTGAAAATGGAAACATATGGGGGATTTAGGGTGCTATTGGGTTAGAGCACAAAATAGACACAAAAAGTGTTGTTTTTTCACAGCATTGTGCAGTTTTATAACCATTCAAGTACAGTAGTATCTGGAAAGACTGGGACAAAGGTCAGGTTTCAAAAGTGATATTCAGCATCCATAATGGGGTTTGGGTTTCCATACAGGTGACATAGCATCCAATATAATTACTTTCACTGCTTGCATTCTTTGTGCCTCATTTTCTCCAACTGTATAAAGGGAGTTGAAGTTGATAACATCTTTCCAATTTAAGAACTATCTGGTCTTAGAATTGCCAATTTTTAATTGTTTTTTTTAAGTCCTTACCTGCCATCTTAGAATTAATACTGTGTCTTTGTTCCAAGGCAGAAGAGTGATAAGGGCTAGGCAATGGGGGTCAAGTGACTTGCCCAAGGTCAAACAGCTGGGAAGTGTCTGAGACCAGATTTGAACCAAGGACCTCCTGTCTCTATGATTGGCTCCCAACCCACTGAACTGCCTAGCTTTTGTCAAATCCTCAAGTTTTTTTTTTTTTTTTTAAGGAGTTTGAAGTTATTTGTATCAAGAAAGTAAAATTAATTCTATATTTACTTTCCTGCACAGTGACAGTGACTGCATCTATGATTTCATTGGCATAATAAACTGAAAGGCCAAACTCTCTCTGCATTTTACAGCTTGAGCCTGTGAGGTTACGGGATTTGACAAGGGTCACACAACCAATGGGAGTCTTCGAAACGTTATTAATTAAAAACCATTTCATTTGTGCTATTAGTGTTTTTAAAGCAAGTTTCAGCTAGAATAAGAATTCTGTTTGAAATGCATGTATGTGCTAACTAGAACGAAAAGGCTACATGTATTTCTGAAGAACTAACGCTATCCCTTTAATGAGATGAAGTGGAAAGATCAGGCAGGAATGGAAAAGACCATGAAAAACGATGCCTTGTGGATGTCTGTCTCCATCTAGTGGTAGTTCTCAAGTATAACCAATTCTCCAAGTTTCCATTGGCAGATGGGCCAAAGGAGAGAGAGGGGATACACTGTACTGTCTACCTCAAGTGGGGCCTCGACTTCAGCTGCTCCTGTTTCAATGTATCTTGTTTTAATTTCCGGAGAGGAATTACTCCATCATGGTGTTTTTCAGTTTAGCACCGTATGAAATGTCATGAGCTCAGGAGTTCGTTTCAAGAAAAATCATCAATCTTAAAAGGCTGTCCACCAGCCGACTGGCCTTTGAACTGACATCATTACAATAATTCTTTTCCACAGAGGATACATGTAGCTAGCTATTATCAAGATGGTTCACTGGGAATTAAATGAATGATGTTCACTAATGCCTCATAATAAAGTAGTAGTGAATATGGGGCAGGAGGAAAAGAAGGAATGAGAGGGAAGGAAAAAAGAAAAGAAAGAAAGAAAAAACCAAGCATTTAGTAAGCTGCTACTATGTGCCAGCACTTTTCAGATATTATCTCATTTGATTTTAGTAGATATTTGTTATTGTTATCCCCATATTAAAGTTGAATATCCTAAAGGAAAAAGAAGCTAAATGACTTGCCCAAGTTCGTACGTCCAGTGTCAATGGCAGGGTTTATACTCTGGAACTTCTGACTCTAGGTCTAATGCTCAAATCTTTCAGTTATAGTCAAGTATTCATGAAACCAGGTAGCATAGTACCAAAGGTATTCATTGGGTTTTCTTTTTAATATTTCCTTCTCCAGTTGAATAGACAGGGTTAAGTGACTTGCTCAGAATCATATAGCTAGTAAATGTCTGAGGATCAATTTGAACTCAGGTCTTCTAAATTCCAGGCTCAGCGCTCTAACCACTGAGCCACCTCGCTGCCTTCTTATGAACCTACCTGCCACTATAAAGTAAATTCATCTCCTTAACAGAATCATAGGTCCAAAATGAATTTTAAAATAAGAAATGAAATTAGAGATCACTTTCTGATAAGAGCCACAAAATATATTACCAAAATAGATTTTTTTTAATTTCCATCTGAAACACATTTTGACTAATATCAAAATGATTGTGGAAAAGAATACATGACAAACAATTACCAATATTCCATGTGAAGGGGTGACAAAATTTTCAACAGCCAGAGAATTATAAATTTACTGGTATTAAAAATGAATTAAGTATGAAAATAATAACAATAATAAAAGTTATTAGCATAGTTGACATATAAAGCACTTTAAGAGCTTTGCAAAAATGGTATGTTGCCATAAAGTCCTCCAGACACCCTTGTAAGGTAGGAACAATGATCATTTATAGAGTTTTGGTCAGGGTCATGTAGCTAGTAAGAGGAAGGATTGGAAGCTAGGACATCCTGACATCCAGACAGTGCTCTTTATCTATGATTTTATCTGTCTTCTATCTGGGATTCAAAGTTTTATGGTATATGTTTTAAAAATACTGAAGAAACAGCAAAGCAAGATGGGTTGTTTATCTATTATTTTAAATCTGCAATTTACACCACTGATATCAAACTCAAATAGAGATAAGGGAGGTGGCAGCAAGTAGAACGAATTCAGAAGACTTGAGTTCAAATACTACTCTCTGTTACTGTTTACATAGAGATGGATGTCCTCAGGACAGAGAATGGGCCTGAAGATTTATCCCAGGTAGTCCCTGTAACACCCAGCTAGGCATCTTAGTGGTGTAGTGGATAGAATACTAGGATAGGAATCATGAAGACTCATCTCCCTGAGTTCAAAGTTGGCCTTAGACACTTACTGGTTGTGTGACCCTGGGCAAGACACACAATTACTGTTTGACTCGGTTTCCTTATCTATAAAATAAACTGGAAAAGGAAATGGCAAACCACTCTAGTATGTACGCCAAAAAATAACTTCCAAACAAACAAATGAGGTCACAAAGAGTGAGACATGACTGGAAACCACTGAGCAACACACATAACAATTGAAGGCGTGGGATTAAATCAAAGTTCTTGGACTCTAAATCAAGTACTCTTTTCTCAGGACCACTTGGCAATCTTTCCCTATGTCTCACTTCTTTGGACTTTCTACCCAAATTCATTGTTTTCCTCAATAATTTTTTTTATACTCTTCATGTCTTCAAATGCTAACTTTGCACATCTCAAGAGAGTAAATAAATGAGATCTAATGTGACGAATTAAAGACTTACAAAAGGCTCTTCATTCCTATTATATTTCTGTGAGTCAACTATTTATGTCCAAAAAAAAAGCAGGAGGTTAGGGAGGGAAACTTGGGGAGAATAGACACAATCTTTACTCTCTTTTTTACTAGGAGTTCTTAACACTAGAAACACAGATCCTTTTCAAGGAAGGTTCAGGAACTTAGATGTGGAAAAAACACATCTTTCTTTCACAATCATTTATTTCTTTTGTAATCTCATTTTTTCATACATTTAAAATAGTATTTTGAGTGAAAAAGATAAATAAGACAGAGAAGAATATGCATCAGACTTGAAATGCATGGACTCCAGGATGGAGGCAAAACAAAGCCAGATAAAACAGTTCCTTTGTTCAAAGAAATATTCAATATGGCAGCCCCATATGTATATATGTATATGTGGGGGGGGGTATAAAATTCTGAAAGGGTGTAGTAGAGAGGTATCTCCAGACAACCAAAGGGTCCAATGACCAAAAAAAAAAGAATTTAAGAACTTTTATTCTATGGTGAAACAGACATTGTGATACCATGACACACATATGCTTATCTGTCTCCAAGTCTAACTGTTTATCAAAACAATTTCTCAACTCATTTTTAGCTGGTTCAGCTCTGATTGTGAATGTTCTCGGCATTACTGTCACATCAATGAAGCTGAGAATTCCAGTAAAAATTATATATAATATTGGTTTCCTACAACATAGAAATATGAACAAAGTCTAATTTTTACAAAGTGAAAGACAAGTTGGTGTTTCTAATTAGAGGTCCTTTTTGTACTCGGGTGAGAAGGTGAAAAGCTGAAAAGTATAAGGAAACGAGAGTATGAACAGCATCCTTTTATGAATGTGCTTACCCCATATGAAAGAAAAGGAAAGAAAAACCGAGTATAGAAGTCAAATGTTTTTCAAAACTCCAAAATTCATGTTCCAGCTCCAACAGCTTACACCAATAGAAAAGAATATGTTTAGCACAATGTGAAATAACTGAGTGAGGAAGGTGACTATGCCTAGATATGTAATGATGTAGAAGTGAGATACTTACCTTTTTCATTGCCATTTGCATAATGGGGAGGCTTGTTTTTGTCAATGCTGTTAAAGCTCTGACTTCTTCGATTTAAATTAGAGGCTCCTTGGACCTTGCTACTGCTGCCTGTAGCTGGCACCCTTGAGGGTCCTGGAAGCCTAGAATAGCATAATGAAATTAAGTTATGGTACACTTAGAAATGGCAGGATGTTCTGAACAGTATAAGGAAAGATGGACCAGCTATGGCACAAGCTGCCCTATCCTATGCACTCAGAAGACACCAAAAGGAATCCTTTTGTCTCTAAGAGAGCAGTTGCATTTTTTAAAAAGGTTAAATGCTTTCCTCTTCAAGACTATTATTCTCTCATTAAATTGCCAAAAGAACTTTAATGGGAATGCATGTAAAAGAGTAAGTTTTAAAGTTAGAATGTGTATTTTCCTGTCATACTTTAATTGGAAAAAGGGACATAAATGTGGCTTATTAGATCTTTTCTGCAATGCTCAGTAACCATTATACTGCTGCTTTCTTCACTGACTGGGGGGGGGGGTGGAGTATTATATATAAACAACCTAAATTAGCATGAGTGTAAATGCTAAAATGTTTTTTTGTTGTTGTTGACTTGTTTTCAGGTGTGTCCAAATATTCTTGACCCAATTTGGAGTGTTCTTGGCAGAGATACTGGAGTCGCTTGTCATTTCTTTCTCCCATCCATTTTTTACAGATGGAGAAACTGAAGGGAACAGCTAGTAAGTGTCTGAAGCCAGATTTGAAAGCAGAAACAAGAGTCTTCCCAATTCCAAATCAATGCATTATTCACTGCGCCACCTACGAGACAATACTTTGGTCATTTCAAATGTCAGTTCTGAGGTTAGACCAGATAAGTTACTTATTTAGAATGCTGTTCTAAAGTCAAGACTACATGTTCAGTTTCCTTTGGAGAGCGAGCTTTCCACAGAGGAATTGTGTTTACGTTGAGTAGCTGTGTGTGTACGTATAAAAAAAATTATATTCCTACTCCAGTTATACATGTCACAAGTGTGGCCACCATGATAGGAGGAAGGTTATTGTGGCTGAACATAATTCCATTATCATTAATGAAAACAACCCAAAACTCGTGTGAATTTTGTAAAGTCAGCACCATCATCAAATTGTCTTCACTGATTATGAAAAGTACACTTTTACCCATAAACACTATCGTAAAATATTTCACAACCTGTGGGTAAAAAGGTCTCTGTGAATGCTACAGGGATATCAAAGTCTATAAAACTACATGTCTACCAATCATTACCATTTGGGTTTTTATTTACTGCCAATAAAATATTAGCATAACTCAATGTCATAATTTGGCAATCATAACTTCTCTGGAACAAATAAGTTATGTCATACACATGTATGTATGACTTCTTCAAGTGTAGAGCACTGTGATTAATATGTGCAAATCATTTGAAAAGAGTTTTGGAATTCATAATTTTGGGGATTCAATGTATATTCCTTTATTGAGGAATAACGATAGTACAGCTACTCTCATGTATACATAAAACCACAAAAATCTCAGATGTCAAAGAGTCCGAATATTTGACCACTACTAGCAGACACAATATAGAGTGTAGAACATGAGGATGTTAAGGTCTGGCCTGATTAAGGTGAAGCTATATTTAAATATCATATTGAAACATTTATTGTTTGAAGTAGCTTCTTTTAAAAATGTAAATATTGATGACTTCCTAATCAGGAACTAACAGTTCTATACTGATTTTACAGTACTTATATGAGCATTTTAATTAATGAATGCATATTTCTATTAGGAAAACAACTGCAATCTTTTTAAAATCCACGACTAATGTGGAAAAAAAAATGTCTTCACTGACTATTCAGTAGATTTTCCATTATCTGCTGCCATCATCTGAATGTTACTGGGTAGAGGTATTAGCTCATATTATTTGGAGAAAACAAATCTTAAAAATCAATAAGACATAAATGGAAAACGTTTCTCATTTTCTTTCTTGATAGTTCTAAATTATGGATGCATTTCTATAAAAATATTCCTGGGTTTTCAATATTAAGACTGAAAATATAAACTCGTTAAAAAAGGCAGCTATTAAAATACTCATCACAACTCACCTCGATAATACCATTCTGCTACTTTCAATCCAGGAAATAACCGAATTTCTCAAATATTTTTTCATCAAGTAGCTTGACATTATATTGCATAGTGAAATGAACACATAAAAACTAAATAGCTGTTTGTTCAGAATCCTTTTAAAATGTTCAATGCATTTATAATTTGGTTTGAGGGGATAGACTTTTTCGTTTTAATTTTTTGGGATGGCATTTTAATGCATAGAAAAAGAAACAGCTTATTCAGTGACTACCATGGCATCTAAACAAGGTTGAAACTCCTTTCAAATCCTTCCAATCCTTTATTTCAGGTGGATGATCAGACGTTGTTTGTCTGTAGGGCAGCAGACCAACTAAAACTTGAAATTTACAGTTATTTGACCATTCTGGAAAATAGCAAAATATGACAATTGGCTCAGAAACCAGGATGATTCACTAAAGGTAATAAGGGATAAATAAGAAGGATGCGGACAATTGCATATGTTTTTATTCTTCTAAGTATATCGTTTTAGCCTACATTTTTCATGTAGTGATCCCAGAAATGGCAGTAAGGAATAGGCTATGCAGAATATGTCACATGGTTCTTCACCCTTTTCCAAATAACATTTCCCCCTAAATTTTTCATTGAACTACTTCTTCCATTGTCTTCTACAGACCCTTTTCCCCAGCTATGGAGACAAATAAATTAGAAAGAGAATTAGAGGAAAATACCTACCTCTGCTCTTGGCCTCAGAAGCAGTAAACTTAAGTTAACATTATTAGGCAATAAGATCATCAATTAATTCAGTGAAATAGCACTGAGGAAGTCCCACAATGAACAAGATCTAGTCTAATGTAATAATCATGGGAGTGAAACATGCTTACCTTCCTCTCCTGATCCAAGCCAATTATTACGCATTCAGCAATATGGTATATTAAAAATATTACATCTCCACTCTGCAGAATATTCTTTATATTCTAGGCTATTTCTCTTTCAATAATCCACAATAAACTTAGTTGTCATGATAGTAAACCAACTGTAAAATGCACACCCTATGCAGAGGAAGAAAATCCATCTACCTCATTACCTACTGTCAGTAAAGACTTATTTTCCAAAGAGGAAATCAGAGGAGACCTTTGCAAAGAGCTCTTTTTACCAGCCTTTTCCAGGTCTAACGCGTGCATTAAACCTGGCTCTTGGTCAATCTTGAGATGTATCCCCAAATGATCTGGGATTATTTCCTGACATCAGTCATCTGGGGAAGAGACCCTTCCACATTCTTAGACTCACATTCCTCAACTGATGTGGTTCCATGTAAGAAGCCAGGTCTCCCTTTGGCATGAGAATAAATAAGTTAGGAGAATCCCAAT
Source organism: Monodelphis domestica (assembly GCF_027887165.1). Taxonomy (NCBI): domain Eukaryota; kingdom Metazoa; phylum Chordata; class Mammalia; order Didelphimorphia; family Didelphidae; genus Monodelphis; species Monodelphis domestica. The sequence goes on along the minus strand of NC_077231.1, from coordinate 56,784,330 downwards.
GGTTTTTCGTTGTCTTCTAAAAGATTGTTGGTCATTGAAGCCTACCTCCCACAGAACTTTCTGTGACATAGTTCAGTTTTATAAAATGGTCCTCTCTGCCCCCACCCCAACATGGAGACACATTTCCTGAAGTTTAGAGTGACCAAAAAAAAAAAAAGACCAAAGGGGAATTTAGTTGAGTATCACTAGCAAGCAATAAATTAGAGATATTAACTGACCTAGAAGCCTTTTTCTGACTGGTTGCAATCCCACTGTGATTAGACTGAGCTGCATATCTGGCTGCCAGACTGTATGAGGAGAAACAGAGAAATTGAATTAAAGAGATTCTTGGAAGATGCAAAGAAAGCACAAACTTACAAGAAAACTATGAGGTCATGAAATGCATTCTGAACATGTATGGAAACAAATTAATTGGAAAATTATGAATTAATGCAAGGCATACATTATGATCTTTGGTAATGAATACATTATGAGATTATGTAACATTATTGATTTCTCTATATAAAAGATTCATCTTCGCTTTTGAAAATATGACACTTCTCAGAGTGTAATAGATTTTTAAAAGAAATAAAACATGCTTTGCTGTTCTACATAATTTAGATTATTACTACAAAGATTATTAACATCTAGAAGAGGAGTTACAGTTTTAAAAAATCAGATATTAATGGAAAACTTTAGAAATACATAATTTAAGCAATTCTTCCTTTATATATTCATATATTATGTTACTTCTATATTGGTATATTGTCATATATGAATACATGTAAAAGAGTGGAGGATTTAGGCCTATAATTCAATGAGTGAAGGAAACTCCCAGCGTAGAAACTCCTTTCACTGATACAGAGCAGCAACTAGTCTTAATCAATGGTCTAAGAAATTTGCCTCAGATATACCGAGAAATTAAAAGTCTTGTCTATGTTATTATGGGTCAGTATTTTGCTACATTTTTGAGTAACTACTTTAATTCTGTTTGAATAAAGCTCTTGTTCAGGATAGAGTCATTATTACAGAATCATAGAGTGAGGACTGGAAGGGACCTTGGGGGATATCTGGTTGGTTTTCCTCATTTTTAAGGCAAAGAAAATTCACCCCAGAGTGGCTAATATCACTAAGCAGTATTAGAGATTGGATTTGAACCCAGATCCTCTTAATTGAAAGCCAGTGTTCTTCTCACTGTGCTATATCATCTACTAAAATGTGAAATAAATTTATTTGTTCAAAATAGTGGGATGATACCAATGGACAAAAATTTTAAAATTTTTTTTAAAAAAGAAGATGAAAGTTCAACTCTTATTTGGGCAACCATCTCCAGATAAGATTGCTATTATTATACAATCTCTACATTCAATATAGCTGCTTGTTTTTTGTTTTTGTTTTTGTTTTTTTGAAAATCAGTGCAAGCCTTTCTGCTGTCTCCCTCTGTACTCAGACAGGTAGAATTATGAAAGACAGAAGGACATACAAACTAGCTATATGCACACCAACATGGGGATGATTAGACAGGCAAAGAATTATTCATGGTTATGGAATGTAGACAATTCAGAAAGATCAGAACTATTACATGTACATGCAGACATAGTCATAATGGCACAGACCAGCAGTTCTCAATATTTTTTTTTTTGTTTCAGGACCCTTTATACTCTTAAAAGCTATTGAATATACTCCAAAGATCTTTTGTTTATATGGATTATATTGATTGAATTTTGCCACATTAGAAATTAAAATACCTAGCATTATTACAAAAATGGGTTTGACTGTGCGGATTCCTAAAAGGATCTTGGTAAGCCCCCTCCCCCACCCCAGGGCTCCCTGGACTTCACTTTGAGAACCACTGATACTACGTATAGTCATGGCAGAGTATGTCTTACTGTGTCTCACAGGACAATAGGGAAATGGTCAATCCTGACATAGCTGTGGTACTCATCTTATACATTAATCCCAGAAGCCAATTTTTCTTGAGCAAAATATATTGTTCTTTTAGACTTTCAGCTTTATCTACCTCATTACCTAAACATCTTGGTCTCAGTCTAATTATGTGTCCAAAGAACAGGTTATGAATGCGTGACTAAGGCTAAGAATGCTAGATCAAAAGGGAAGGTAAGGGGAACAAATCTATTCCCTCTCTCTATCATTCTAGAAGAAGTCAACTTAAGTAGCACCTTTTGGGGCATGAAATGCCTCCTTTTATATAATATCAACTAACAAGTTTACTGATACATACAGATATACACATAGAGACAACAAACAAAAGGGAAAACAAATAGACTTGAAAATACCTCATATTGTTGATATTATTTGTCTACTCACTACCAATGAAAGTCAAGATATTCAGTTCGAATTCTACTTCTGACACTTAAAACTTCTATGACCTTGGCTACATCACCTAACCTCTCTGAACTTTCATTTCCTCTTCTATAACATAAGGAGTTAAAAAAGATCTATGAGTCTATGAACCTTAAAGAGAAGAACTATCCAAGGATTCTGACCACTTACTCTTGTTTTAATTATCTCCAGAATAGTAACAAGAATATGATGTGCTTTGATTAGGGAAGCTCAAGACAGAATTATTCTAACTTGTTTTTAAAGTTTAAGGTAGAGAAGAAACCCTAGAATCATCTCTATTTTTTTTTAAATTATCCTTACTTTCTGTTTTAGAATAAATGCTATACATTGGTTCCAAGACTGAAGAGTATTAAGGGATAGACAAAGGGGGTTAAGTGACCCACACAGGGTCACACAGCTGGGAAGTATCAGAAGCCAGATTTGAACCCAGGGTCACACAGGTAAGAAATACCTGAGACCATATTTGAACGAGTGACCTCCTATGTCTATGCCTAAATTTTCAATCTACTGAGCCACCTAGCTGCCCCTTCATCATTTTTTTTTATTATGGGTAAATATAAGATAGAGAGAAATTAAGAAACCTGTCTATAATCCATTGAATTTTATAATCGTTTATATTTCCTTGTTTTTCAATCTTTCAGTCATGTCCAATTCTTCATGACTTCTTTTGGGTACTTCTTGGCAAAGATATTGGAATGATTTACCATTTCCTTCTCTAGTCCATTTTATAGAAGAGGAAACTGAGTCAAAGAGAGTTAAGTGACTAGCCCAGAGTCATGTAGCTAGTAAGTATCTAAAATGCTATATTTGAATATAGATCTTCATGACTCAAGGCCCAGCACTCTATTCATCGGGCAACCTAGCTCCCCTACTATTTTCTTATTTTATCTTTTGAGAAAGCATAGCACTAAGTATTATATTGGAGATTTTAGTATATGAGGCAGAGAAGATAATATTTCATGATGGCAATAGCATATGGGCATGTATGCATAATTAAAAGTAGTAGAGGATTCATCACTATATTCACCATTAAGTTAAAGGAATAGTAGTATTTTATTTTAATATAAAGGAAATATAAATTGTCATGATACAGCATATTGCTACCAGAACAAACTAAATTATAAAGATATATACATATGAAATTCAAGTAACAGAGATTTATCAGTATTTCATTTAAAAAGTCTAGAAAGATTCCTTTCTACTTAGAGTTCAATTTTGTTCAACATCCATTTCTGAGAAGGTTAGACACTGAAAAATAAATCATCTCCAAATTCACACACAAAAAAGGTTTGGCAACTCAGTGCCCTAAAACAAATACTTGACTGAAGGTTGATTGGTAATCATGATTCAGTATTTGATATTATGTTAATCAACCCTATAAATATTTAATGAGCTCATGCTATGTTGAAAGTAGTGTGTTATGCTCTATAAGGGATGCAAAGATGATTAACATACATATACTTTCCAGAAACTTGCAATTTATCTTCAAGCTCCCTAGATAATGTAGTGAATGGTGTCATTCTTGGAGCCAAAAAGACCTGAGTGCAAGTTAATATAATCTGACTCAGATACCTACTAGTAACCTATGGGTAAGACTAATTTTTCACCTTCCATTCCCTCACCTGAAAAATGGGGGTAATAATGTCACCTACCTCCCAAGATTATTGTAAAGTTCCAACGCGATAATATATGTCAAAGGCTTTGCAAAACTTCAAAATTCTATATAAATGTTGGTCATTGTCATTATATGTCTCTTGCTTTGTAAATTTTATAGCTCTATGTAAACATCTACATAGGTATTTCTAGTGGAGGAATAAAACAAGTTGCAAAGAACAAATAATGCAAAGTGGAATATCTTAAAGTACAAGAAAGAAAGAAAGAAAGAAAGAAAGAAAGAAAGAAAGAAAGAAAGAAAGAAAGAAAGAAAGAAAGAAAGAAAGAAAGAAAGAAAGAAAGAAAGAAAGAAAGAAAGAAAGAAAGAAAGAAAGAAAGAAAGAAAGAAAGAAAGAAAGAAAGAAAGAAAGAAAGAAAGAAAGAAGGAAGGAAGGAAGGAAGGAAGGAAGGAAGGAAGGAAGGAAGGAAGGAAGGAAGGAAGGAAGGAAGCAAGTAAAGGTGGAAGAAAGGAAGGAAGGAAGCAAGGAAGCAAGGAAGCAAGTAAGGGAGGAAGAAAGGAAGGAAGGAAGAAAGAGTTAGGATGTTTAAGAGAGAAAAATTATAATCATGTGATTGGTTCAAAGAAGATATTAAGAAGGCAATGACATGTAAAGTAGCACATGGTGGTTGTTAAAACTACTTGGAAAAAGGAGATGAGTTCAAAATTCCACTTACTGTCACTGTAACCATAGGGAAATTATGTAAAGTCTCAGTTCCCTTATCTAGAAATGTGGAGCATAATAACTTGTCCTACTTTGTTCTCGTTTTTCCTCCTTTATTTTCAAAAGAGACTCATAACAAACACCAAAGTATCATTGACTTGCATGTGAATTTGGATTCAAGTGAGGCAAAACTTCCCAAATTATCAAAGAAAAGTGAGAAGACCCAAATCAGATTGACTGACAATGACCCAGAATGCAGTGGATGTCATTGATGTTTTTGTTGTATGACCTAGATCTAACTGTTTCAGAGCACCTGCTGTGGCCACTTTCATGGTCATTGGAACAGACTGTTCTCATGTGCCCATTCCACCAGGGAAAGTATTCACATGCTTGGGGTAGACAACCTCCTGATTTGCCTACAGGTTTGAGTCTTTCAGTTTCCCTCAACCTGCCAAGATGGTTTTACCAGGGCTTAACCACTGTGCAAGCTACAGCTTCTTGGAGTCACAGGTAAAAATTGGGTGAGAGGTAGAAATGAATGGTGGATGAACAGCTCTGAAAATGGTTCAGCAACATCTTACTCCCGAGGTGCTAGTCCTCCCTGCACAGCTACAGAACCTCTAATTTGTTTATAGAATTATTGAAATAAAAGTGATTTGTAAATCTTTAAGCATCATGAAAATTGGAATTATGATTTCTTTTAACACCCCTTAAAGGTAAAGATTGAATATATTTCTGGTGGAAGAAAAACTGAGCAAAGGCAGAGATAGGAAATTGGGACATTTATTTGAAAAATGGTGAGGAATCAAGTTTCTAAAGAGAATGAAGTACTTTAAGGTAAGGCAGGAAAATATGTTGGAATCATACTGTGGGAAGGCTTGAGCATGAGAGTAAGAAGTTGGAATGGTTTTCTTTAATAGAGGCAATAAAACTTATTGAGTGTGGGGTTATGATATGACCAGGACTGTGCTTTCAAGATTATTTTGAAGTATTCTGAAGAATTGTTTGGAAAGGACAGAAGAAAGAATGGAAATAAACGAGCTGCTATACTAGTTAGCTGGGAGATAGGAAAGGGCTGGCATAGAATTATGGCAAAGAGAATGGAAAAGGTAAGACAAGTGAGAAGGTCCAATATACAGAATCTGACAAGAGATCAGATATAATAAATGAGAGGAGGACTTAAAAGACTTTGGTGTCGATAATTAGGAGAATAGTAATATTAATTATAGAATTTTAACTCCAATTGTTCCTTTTCTTTCTCCTTCATTGGCTTTGTTTCTTCTCTATTACTCAACTGTGGGCATCTCCCTCAACTAAAGATTTGCTCTTCTTTTTAGCTTTCCCTCTGCATTCTTTTAGAATCCTCCCATCCCTTTCACAGCTTCAGTTCAGACACTCATGCTAGGTTTCTAAATCTCTCTAATGGTTTCTAATTCTCTGAGCTTTAAGTTCTACATTTTCAACTACCTATTAGACATGTGTGCAATTACTACTTCAGACTCAAAGTATCAAAATAATGAAATCACTATAAGCTGACATTCCCCCTAATCTATTATTTATATTTAGAGCACCTAGGTGACCCAGTTGATAGAGTGCCAGGCCTAGAGTCAGGAATCCACCCTCAGATACTTACTAACTATGTGCCCCTGGGTAAGTCATTTGACCCTATTTGCCTTGATTTTCTCATCTGTAAAATGAGATGGAGAAAGAAATGACAAACCACAGCAGTTTTGTTTTTTTTTTTGCCAAGAAAATCTAAAATGGAGTTATGATGAGTTGGTCACTACAACAAAACCAGGATTTTCTATTGATTTTCCCAACTGTGTCTATCTTTTATATTCTTTTAACCTTCACCTTTCACTCTCAATTGTTTTCTAAATCCTGGTTGTTTTTGTTGGTTCCTTTCCATTTGTACCAACATTATCTCAATTCATGAGGTTATCTTCTTTTGCCTTAGCTCTTATAATATTCTTCAAACTAGTCTCCCCACTCTTGGTTTCTCTCTCTAGTCAATGCTTCACGTTGTTATTACAGTAAGTTTTCAAATGCATTGGTCTTGATGTATTACTTCTTGCACCAAAACTGATTGAACCATTTCTGACATCAAAAAAAGGTAATACAAACTCCTTTACCTGGTATTGAAGGTCTTCTAAAACTTTGTCCCACCTTACCTTTCTAGCCTTTACACGATTACCCTTTATTAATGAAGATATTCCATCAAAACTGAAATATTTAAATTCCCAATTTTCAATCGCCATCTCCTGCCTGGAAACCTTTGTCCAAACTCCCAAGAAGGCCTGAAAGCAAAGAATCCTTCTGGTTCTTTGGGGACGTGCTCTTTGTCTTCCTGAAAGGATAGAGAACTACTCCAAATCAGGATTTTATATGAGTGCTAAACTGAAAACTATATAGTGGATTCCTGGACCCTCAAGAGCAGGTCCAAGGAACACTGGAGAATAACTCGCCTAAGACAGATGCTACTTCCTAGCAATGTGACCCTGGGCAAGTTATTTAATCCCTTTTGTTTATCCCTTACTGCTCTTCTGCATTGGAACTACGATAGGGTATCTATTCTAAGGCTGAAGGTAAGGGTTAAAAAAAAAACAAAAACAGATGCCAGCCTCCATGAGGAACAACATGATATCATAAGGAGAGATTAGGGGAATTAACAGAGCTCAAAGTATAAATTGACTTAGCCACATGTATTTCCACATGTACTTCTCAACTCTATGTGCATCCCCTCTTCTCACTGACTATATAGTAGTGTAAGAGAATTCCCCAAAGTTACTGAGAACATATCATATTTCTATTTTTCTTATTAAACTATTTTAGTAAATAGTTTTTCTCTGAGCAGTTTGTATTATTTGTCCTTTAATAGTAAACTTACCAGTGGGGGCTTTTGAGGTACAGTTTTAAGAGTAAGTACCCCACAGTGTAACTAAATCCTGGGGTAGTTATAGCCTAAGCGAACCAATCTGGAAGTGTCAGTTGTGGAGAAGTATCCAAGAGGGGTTCTAATGTACATTAGCCGCACACACTGAGTGAACACCAATAAAACTTTGTAGAACCTCTCAAATCACACATTCTTGGCGTTAAAGTGACACTGCTATGCCAGCTTCTTTTTGTTCCACAAAATTTAGCAAAGTATATTTTCCACTACAGAAAATTCAAATTAACAAGAAGAGGGGAAAAAATGCAGAGTTGACACATAGGTTTCATGAGCTCACCAATTACTTTCATTTCATGCCCCCCAGATAGCACTAGATCATGTTTTACCCATTTATATCTCAAACATCTGCCAGAGACCAAAATCACTGGCCAAGTCTTCCCCAAACACTCCTGTTCCAGATGTTAACAAATCAAGAAGTTCAGAAACATAAAAAGAATGTCTTCTTTTCTTCCATTGTCTTTTTTCTTTCTCTTTCCTACTTTGCTTTTCTTTTTCTCCTTTTAACACCTTATTCTTTAACTGCCTCTTCTCCAGTTTCTTGTGGAGAAATTGAAGTGCATTTGACTAATGATATTTAAGCCATTTCTTAGCTGGTAGTTTGAATTCCACTATTTTCTCATCTTAAATTTGAATAAAAAAATCAAGTGAAAAGAACTTGATTAAACCTTTTGTGAGTAGATAAGGCAAAATAAAAACCTTAATTCAGTTTCATTAGTACAAGTGACCTATTGGGCTGAAAGAGAGAGGAATGAAGGAAAGATGGGAGGGGAAGAGAGACAAAAAGAGAATGTGGGAGAGATTGAGGTAAAGTAATAGAAACAGAGAGAAGGAGAGAGACAGAGTGAAAGAGTGAGAAAGTAGGGGAAGAAGAGAGAGACAGAGAGAAGACAGAGAGAGATCATTAGAGTCATTCCATTGGTATACTGCTTTCAGGATGAGATAATTTCCTCTCTTAATTGAGGTAGACAAATTTTCTGACATTTATAGTCTTACAGAAATGTTTTGAGCACTAAGAATTTAACTTCTATGTCAAAAGACCCATAGGTAGTATGTGTCAGAAGCAGAATCTGAACCTTAGACTTTCTGGCTTTGAGGTCAGCTCCCTGCCATAGCTGGTGCTCCCAAAATTATGAACCAACATTATTCAAATTCATAGCAACAACTGATTACCCAATTGTGGGTGTGATAATAGAGATCAATGTCAACCTAGTTAAATACAAATTCCACTTAAGTCAATGTCACAAACTCTCTGCTTCTCTCCGTTTTAAGAGAAACCATTGAAAGATCTAGGGATATATCATCTGGAGAAAAGAAAGACTTGGTGGAAAGGGGAGGATGGGACATGAAAGTGGTATGAAAGTATCTGAAAGGCTTGAAGAATGTGAGACTCATTTTGTTTAGCCCCAGTGCAAAGAATCAGGACCAGGAAAAGAAATTTGAAATAAGGTACTATGACCTTGATTTTAGAGAAATAGAAAAAAAATTTAACAGTTAGAACCATACAAAATGGGGATGGACTGCTCTGAGAAAAAGTATATTCTTCCTTCTTTGAAGTTTAAAAAAATACTAGATCATAAGTAGCCAGATTGGTTACACTGGGATTTTTTCTAGTATGGGTTGACCATTGAGGTCCTTTCAAACTCTCAAGATTCTTTGATTCTGAGACACTTCATAATAAATATGAATATCTCAAGAGGCTCAAGAGGAAAAGTGAACTAATCTGTTTTCAAGTTTTCTTTCAGCCTTTTTTAATGAAGTTTTGTGATCAGTCACAGCTACTGGGAGTCTTGGATATATTCATTCCCCATTCTAATTGGAAAAATGTGGATTCATGCCAATGAAGATGAATTATATTAAGTAAAACATTTTGAAATCCACAGTCATTAAATTTCAGAGGTGGAAGAGACTTTTCTGCCTGCCTAGCTCAAAAAATACCTTCAAAATAGCTTATCTGAAACTTACTGAGCAAGTGCTTTTCCAGGTTTTCATTAAAGACTTCAAGAGAGGGGTAATTACTACCTCCCAAAACACCCCACTACATTTTGGGATGACACAATTCATTAAGAAACTGTTTTCTTTATATAAACTTGGTTTCTATGCCTAGGGCATGGGCAAATAGGTAGTATAATGAATAAGGTGCCAACTGAGTTCATATCCAGTCTCAAACACTTACTGGGTATGTAGCCTGAAGCAAGTCATTTTACCCTGTTTAGCACAGTTCCTAATCTGTAAGATGAGGTAGAGAAGGAAGGGGCAAACAATTCTATTTTTACCAAGAGAACCCCAAATCGAGTCACAAGAATCGGACATGATTGAACAACAACAAAATAAAGGCCTGAGGCTTAGTGCACATTGTTATGTGTTCAGGACTCTTAATTTGAGGAAATAATGCTGACAGAACATTGCATGACTGTATGAGAGAAGTTATTAGTGTGAAATTTCAGGAGAGATTTAGGTGGTGGCAGACTTTTTAGGATCAGCTCCAAAGAAGAGATGGAGAAAAACTGTAGAACTTGTAGACATGTAGAAGAAGCCAGCTCCTTGACAAATTTCTGATTCCTACTTTGAATTCCTACAGACATTGGTGAATTTCCTTTTGGATGAAACAAGGAGGTCTCCCTTAGTTTGAGCTGAGATATCTCCCTGCCACACACACTTAAGATGGAATGCTCATTTTCTTTGTGTCTTGCTTTAAATTCTAATCTATATAATTATATATACATATATATTTAATCTATATAATTCCTCCAATAGTTGTTTGCAATTTTGTTCCAATAAATGGATTATTCACTATTTGCTATTAGCAATTACCTATTTATGATCAGTGTTTGGAAGAGAGAAAGTTGGTAGAGCTAAACTGAAGGCTACTTACCCTTCCTAAGAGTTTTCAGGAATAAGATTTTTTTAAATATCTATAATAAATTTACGCCAGAAATGTGTATGTATGTGTGAGGAGTTTCAGACAGATAGAATTCAAATTCAAAACCCCTCTTAGAGATAGGAAAGAAGCAAATGCCCAAGTAGATCTTTCTAATTTCCACCAAGGTAATAATTTCAGACTCCTTTGAAGAGAGATGAGTCAGATTTGATAGCTAATTATCCATTCTAAGCCACAATACATAGGTGTAAACATAAATATCTTACGATGGGCTAATCCACATGCCAACATTGAATGCTTCTATAAACCTAATTGTCTCTAATGTACACATATGGCAAAAATGTAATGTATTTTGACATCATGAAAATGTTATATACTGGAAACTTTCTAGTTTATCAATTTATATCTTCTCCAAAAGGTGGCACTCAGAACTGAACAAAACTCAAAACTGTAGGTGCAGTCTTAGCAGAGTTTAGTAGTAGGTAGAGCTATCATCTTGTAATGGTATTCTCACTACTCATCACAAGTGGTTGTCAAATAATAAAACCCTAATAAATGTTTGCAGATTGATTCTTCAAAGGAAAAAGAATTCAGGTCCAAAAATAATAAAGAAAATGAAAAAAAATAAAGGTAAAAAATTCAGGTTAAAAAGATCATAAATTCTGACAAATTATTTCTAAGAATCTATAGGTTCTCTTAATATGATTATTATAACAAAAATTTTCATCAATGCCATATCACAAGGTGTATTTTTTTATATATTTTTTTAAAGAACCTTACTTTCTGTCATAGACTCAATACTAAGCATTGGCTTCTAGGCAAAAAAACAGCAATGGATAGACAATTGGAGATAAGTGATTTGCCCAGGGTTACCCAGCTAGGAAGTATCTGAAGCCAGACAAATTTGAACCTAGGACTTCCCATCTCCAGGTCTGGCTCTTTATCCACTGAGTCACCTAGCTGCCCCTATCATTAGGTATAAAGAAAGCATCTACCTTATAATTCTTAATTTTATTAATTTCTTTATTAAATTTGTTAATTTATGATCTGCTATGCTCCACAGAGTCACAAAGACATTTAAATCAGTTGTAATCAGATAAAATGTGGACAATTGATTGTTTACTTTGTCCTGATTCCTAAATTATGTGTTATAAAGAATCAGTCAAATCATAAACATTTAACTACCTACTCTCTGACAAATATTGTGTTAAGCACACGGGGGAAAAAAGTAAGTGTTTTCCAGGAATTTGTAATCTAATCAGTGAGAGAACAAGGAAACTGATATATATATATATATATATATATATATATATATATATATATATATATATATGTAATTCTTTATTCCTTTTTTTTAATTTAAAGAGGACCTGGAAGTCCTCTTACCATAGAGATGTGTAGGGGTTAACCAGCCCACAGTGACAGGAAGTAGAAACCATAGAGACAGAAAGGAGGAACTGGAGAGACAGGAAATGAAGTAGAAGAAGGGTATAAAAGGCTGTCATTTGCTGACAGTTGGGCTATCAGTTGCTGACAGTTAAGGCTGGCAGTTGTGGGAAAGTTGGCTGCTTGCCATGAGTTGGTCACTGGGGGTTGATTGCTGGTGGTGTGGGTTGTTGATTAGTTGGTGATTGGGATATATATTCTGTCTGGTGACTTGAGCTGAAGGGTGATCAGCTGGACTTTAATAGAAGTTAAAGGCAGTTATAGGTAGATATAGGCAATTTTAGGTAGTAATTATAGGAAATTAGTATAGACATTGGGAAATTTTCTTTCTCTACTTCTTTCCTACATTTTTCTCCTTCACTATATTCATTTTACTATATTTTAATTAAACTAAATTGTTAATTGTTAAAAAGCTGCTAGAAGTTTTCTCTTCTCTGGTTTAAAGGGGTAATATTAATTTACAACTCTAATACATTCTCATTAAAACTTAAATTATTAAAAGCTGCTCTCTAATTTTGTCAAAATCCCTATTTTAACCTTTTATAGATATATGAGAAACATACAGAATAAATAGGAACTCTTTAAAAGAGGGAAGAAGAAACCAAAATTAAAGTGGCTCATGAATGGCTTCTGTAGAAGACAGAGAATTAATTAGAACTTTAAAGAAGCCTTGAACTCTATGGGAAGAGGTAAAGAGGGAGAGAATTTCAGGCATAATTGACAGCTTGGGAAAATAGAGCAAGAGCAGTGACATCTTAATAATAGAGCAATGACAGGTAGGTGAGAAAATACATAGAGTGCCAGGCCCTAAGTCAGGAAAACTAATTTTCCAGAGTTCAAATCTGGTCTCAGACATTTCCTAACTGTGTAACCCTTGTCAAAGCACTTAATCCTGTTTACCTCAGTTTCCTTATGTGTAAAATGAGTGGAGAAGGAAATGGCAAACCACACTAGAATCTTTGTCAGGAAAACCACAAAAAGGTTCACGAATAGACATATTGAAAACAACTTAACAACAAATGAATAAAGAACTTTTAATTGTACAGAAAAGAGACCAATGTCACTGTATTGAAGAGTAGAGTATATAGTGTATAACATACAATATATACCATATATGGCAAAGAGTTTAACGTAAGAGTGGAAAGGTAGAAGGGGCTTTGTTAAAATGAAGAGTCTTGGAATTGGGAAAGGACTTAAAGATCATCTAGTCCAATGTCCCAACTGATGAAAGAATTAATTCATTTTACTCATTCTCATTTAGCTCCTTATTGCATTCCAAAAGTAGAAGAAAAGATTTAAGAAAGGACATGGATGACTGTATGAATGCTATGGTCTATTGCAAGTTGCAAATGATTTAAATGTTGTTTTTGTAAAGTTGTGCCTTACTCTTTGTGACCCTGTGGACCATGGTAGACCATAAATTAAGACAGATAAGCAATGTAAATGATACACTTGTACTTTTGTAATCTAAGAAAAACATATCTACTATTTCAAAATGTAAATGAGAATGTCTGTGAAGAAATGAAGATAAAACATGGATAGGAGTTGTATAGGATGACAAGTAAATGTAGGGCAACAGAATATCAATCTTGAATGTATACACACACACACACACACACACACACACATCTCTACTCTTACATGGAGAATCATCCAAAATAAATCAATACAAATCAATTTTAAATGATAATACCTCTTTCTTTGTGATCTACCACAAAATTTGATCCTTATAGGGATTCTTTTTCAATATCTGAGAAATTAATCAGCAAGAATATGCTAAGTACTTGCCTCACAATTAAAATTTCATTAGGGTCTGAAAAGAGATCATATGGAAGGGACAATGCCCCAATGTACTAAGTAAGAAAGTGCCTTGAGTACATGTATAGGAATTGAACATACGATTTTATACAGAATTACCAAATGTAACATGATCTCTTTAAATCTGCTCTCCTGGATCAGATTGTAAAAAATATAGGAATTTGGACTGGGGAGAACGTGTTTGTTAATGATCATCTAACCTAGTTTCTTCATCCTAAAGAGGAAGAAAATGAGGTTGAAAAGTAGATTCTCCTAAGCTTATTCTCCTAATCTTACTATCAAAGATTATATTGGAAAAGATAACAGGTCCAATATGTTTTGATTGTATACGTAACTTAAGGTTTAGAATAAAGGCCATTATGTAGATAATTCATGTTGAAAAAAGTCCTAATATATTTCCATTAAATTGCCAGCTGATACCAGTTATAGTCATACATCATCACCATGAAATCAAACACTTGGAACAGAACGTTAGACTTTGGTCCAACCCCAGTAATAAGTTTTACTGAATTATCTAATCACTATCCTCAATGCTCTACAAATTCATTTCAACCTCATATAACAAGAATTAAAATGAGTGCTTTGTATGTGTGAGAAGTTATACTGGTCATATTAAAAGATGTTTCATAAAATCAGGAAGATATTTTCAAAAGAAAGAAAGGAAATGATTAGAATTTTTTTTCTAAAAATGTAAAGATTTAGAACTGGAAGATATAGTAGTGATTATTTCATACATTCTCAATTATTCTACATTCTCAATTTTTATACAAGAGAAAACTATGAAATAGACAGGAGGAGCAAATTGCACTTGGCAAACCAGGTAATCAATAGTAGAGGTGATATTTGAACCTAGGTTCTTTGACTCAACAACCATCAGTCTTTCCACTCTACCAGGCCATTCTCCATTTGAAAATTTCAATTATAAGCACATAAAGGAAGACTGTAAAGAAAAAGACCACCAAAATCTAAGAAAATTTAAAATTGAAATTCTATTATTCACTGTGTCCAATAAACCTAAGTGATAGCTCCCAATTTTACTGCTTTTGAGATATTATTTTTCAGAATTGTAGGTACCAGTTCTTTTCCATATCTACTGAAAAATGGTCTAAGGGGTAATGAGTTTAAATTATCCAAAGCCAAATGTGGAAAAAAAGATGGGGACAGTTAGCATTTCCAGGATCTTAGAAAGAGAGGATCATGGAATACATTAATGGAATTTTGAATTATCCCAACCATTCTGAAAAACAAATTTTAACTATAGCAAAGAAGCCAAAAGTCCATATGCTTTGATTCAGAAATTCTACTGTTAATAATACAATCTAAGGAGGTTCCAAAGAAGGCCTCTATGTAACAACAACAAAATGTGCCAGTCATTGCACTTAAGAATTTATAATTATTATCATGCACTGTAATATTGCTATTAGCAAAGTACTGAAAACAAAGTAGATGTCTATGATTAAACAAATTATAATAATGAATATAGTAGAATATTATTGTGCTGTGAGAAACACAAAGAAAACCAAATACTAGGCAAATTATATACACAATGACTAACACAATGTAAATGTGTGGAATGGAAACTAGACTAATAGTTGGTGGGGGAAGGGGCAACTGGGAGTGGCAGCTGGGTCTTACGACTAGCACTTCCTTCCTGCAGGGTTTGGACTGGCTTCCTGGTGTTGGAGGAGAGAGGAGCTTGTTCAGCCCAGTCTGGAGTGGTGTGCCTCTTCTTGGTTCACCCTGAAGATTTAGGCCCAATTACTTCTGAAGGTCAGTACTGTTCTTGTTTGCTTTTCTGTCTACTGCTAAGATTCTGAATTAGAAAAAGCAGGACTGATATAGAGTAAAGGGGAGCGGGAGAACCCTCCACCAGTCCCTGGGCCTGGCCTCAACTCTGAAGCTAAGGAAAAAACTCCAATCCCAACTGGTTATTAAACTTTATATTATTCGAATTCACAGTCAGATAAGTGGACTATCTTTTCTGGTCATAGAGGGAGCTGAACTTCAGTTCATTCATTCAAGATAAACAGTCCTTATCAGACCCCTGCTGCTTCCTCTTGGCAGGGGGCATCTCCCTCCTTTGCCTCACCAAGCAATATCCCCTCTCTCCCCTCAAATCCTCCATATCCCATACAAACCTCCCATTTATCCCTCATTTTTCCAGTCTTCCATTTCCTTTCCCAACACATATTACAAATTAAAAGAATAATAATAGCAAAACAGTAGACATTGAACCTTGTTACATTCTAATGACCAAGCTTGGCCCCAAAGAGGAGATATGAAAAACCTCCTGCTTGGGCTCCTTTCTATAGGTAGGGGTCTATAGACTTGGAACAAAGCCCAAAGTGTCAAAATTTCTTGAAAGGTTGAATGTTTATCCTGAATTTCCCCCCCCCCCCATTTCTAATCTTCATTATAATAAATGAATCTTTAGGATGAGAAGTGGCATGGGTAAGTAGTATAAAAAGAAAATTGATCATTGGAAGTTTTTAGTTTTTTTTGTTGTTTTTGTTTTTGTTTTTTTTTTTTTCAAATTACATCCTGGCAGGATTTTAATTAAGTCCTACACAATTTAAACACTGAGTATGAAATTCCTGAATTAAGGATTCCTCAATATCAAAATAGATTACTGGGAGGAGGTGGAGTACTATCATGCATTTTCACAAATATTTTTAATAACAAAATATATTGAAAATAAATGACTTCATGATCTAGGTGATCTCTGTTTCTTGCCTCTATTGACAATGAAGAGAATGATCCCCTTCAGAGAGAGCATCTGAGCTTTACTGTGAAAAAACCCTGGGGATTCAATCATCCTCTAAACAGTGAAGTTTACTTTATTTTTTCCCTTGGCTTAAATCATGTGCATATACAAACTTTAGAAACTGGTATGCCTTAATTGTCAGAGAATAGAGCATCACTCAAAGTCTTAGACTGTGTCAGCATGGTCTTGAACTTTATACACTTCAAATATTCCAGGTGCTCCTTCAAAAGAGTGCATTAATCAAAGCCATCTGGGATTCCCACTGGGCTCATCATCATGATGTGGGATAAAATGACTTATCGTTTCAATGGAATACTGCTGACAAGCTACAAAAAAACAGTGACCATCTATGCCATCAAGGAGACAGATTCTTAACTTGAATGCACATATGTTTCTTTTTAAAAGCTGGGTGGCTGAAGGATCATCACGGCAGCAAGTTTAGACACATTACTGTGATAACTTATTTTATTAGAGAAACACAGTATATAAAAATATATATATTGTAACCTTTGTTGGCTCAGATCTCTACTGACAGATATAAATAAGGCCACCAGCATGGTGTATGGATGAGACCTCAAAGCAATAAGGAGGCGGGAAGAACCTATCATAGATATTGCAATAGCAAAGTCAGACATCCATTGGAAGGTGACAAAAAATTCAAGATGAAAGGGAACTTAGGAAATTAGGAGGGCTTCCTCCTATACCTATAGTTGCCATCTGTAACTTGGACCAAAATATTAAAATAGCTTCAACACAGTTTTCAGATACTGTCCCTGTAATATATTTAAGTGATTTTATATTTTTAGAGTAAAATGCTGTTGCAATTAATGTTAGAGCAGCATTCTTTTTATTTATTTTGTGGTGGTTATTTTTGCAGAGACCTGTCATTTTACTGGTATTGGGAAGCAAGCAGATACCTACTTAGCAACTTAGAGAAATGTCTGGAATAATGAAAGGTAATGAGACATGTCCAATGCCCAAGAGCCAGTATGCTTCAGAGGTAATACTTAAATTTGGGACTTGCATGGTTACAGCTGATATTGGTTTCTCCCTATCCTTGTCACTGTTATCTGTAGACCACTATGTCATTGTGAACTTTTTTGGAGACATTAGTAACTGGTTCTCTGTCTTAGTCTTCATCAGAATCTCCCGTTATTTTAAGGGACTTAAATCATTGCTGTTTTTGATAACTCTTAATAACATGAACTTCAAATTCCTGAGTTTCTTTTACTTTAAGAAATGCATTCACTCCCAGGCCAGTCACCCACCACCATAGTCACACTTCATTCTCTTGGAGCTCAGTCATCTACAAAATATAGACTTTGAAATTTGACTCTCTGACCATAGAGTGACCTATCATTCTCTTCTCATTTACAGTTAACTTACTCATTCTTCTCGTTGTGATATTTGGTACCTTGAATTACCCATATTTTTCAAATTCACCTAATCCATGCTATATTTTCTTGCCTCTAGCATATAAAATTTCACATAATGTATAATTCTGTCCTCATACTATAGTCCCTGATAAACAGGAATGAATAAGCTTAAGGCAAACTTTCCCTCTTTTGTGGTTCTGAATATTTTCAGATGTATCAGACATTCTTGGCAAAAAAAAAAAAGATGAATTATCCCACAATTGGCCTTAAAATGTGATACATTTTCCCTCTAAGTATACAGCCATAGATTGTAGGATTATAAATATGCAGCCAGAAGGGAATGTCCCCCCCCCATTTTTCATACTGTTTCCCCATTAGCATAAGAGCTCACTGAGATTTTGGGGTTCTGTTTTTGCTTTACTTTATATACTTAGCACTTAATACAGAGCCTGAAATATAGTAGACATTTTGTTGTTGTTGACTTACAAGAGGCCACAGAGTCCAAAGTTTCCATTTTACAGGTGAAGACGCTGAGGCACATCATAGTTATGTGACTTGCTCAGAGACACAAAGCTAATAAGTCTCTGAGGTGAAATCAGGTTCATTTATATAGATTTAAAACTAGTAAGTCTTGCTTTGAAATTTCCCAAGATACAAACTTACCATATTTACTCTCACTCAGATTCACAAATTTCTTCTTTATCATTTGGTAGTACTACTTGAATAGGGATTGGACCTAAGATCTCATTGCTATAAGGAACCCCTGGATGAGTAATTTCCTACTTTCAAATTCTCTAGAAGAATTCTTCATGGAGAGATCTTGTGCCTTAAAGAGTTATAGAATATAGAGTTCTATCAGAATTGAATTCAGAAATCTCTCTCAGTCTCTGTCTCTCTATCTGTCTCTTTCTCACAGTCTTTCTCTCATCTATTCATGACTTTCATGGCATTCCTTTTGGTCTTTTCTTGCTCAGTCATCATTCATCATTTATGTTTTCTTCCTGTTAGATTTTTTAACCTTATATAGCAAGTATATGACTAGGAAACAACTAAAATGGAAATTGCTTTCAGTGTTTGTGTTTTAGTTAATTTCACCCTCAGTAGGGATTTCTAACAACATCTATGGACTTTTTCCTTATTTAAATTTTTTTTAATATTTTGCTAACTCTCAATATAACTTGTTCCCTTCCTAGAGATATTATTTTATGAATTAAAAGACCTCATTCTGAGAAGTTAGCCATAGATTTTGCTGAAATGCCAAAGAGAGCTATGACACACAAAAAAAGGTGAAGAACCCTGACCAATTGTGTAGCAGAGGAAGAGTCATTCAGGTGTTGCAGCTGTAGGAGCCTGAATGGGAAGCCCCACAGTTTATCTTGGTATTTAACTTGTCTTTTTGTTCATTAGCCAATCACTGAATCTTTGTTTTATATGTACCAGAATGCACTATAGTGCAGTATTTTCCTTTTTACTTGTTTCCATTTGACCATAATTTACTAAAGCTACACTAGAGACAAAAGTAAACATTATGCCACAATATATTCCCTCAACAACTTCATTAATTAACATTTTCGCCCATTTATGCCTTTGGCTATAAAAAATAAACATGGCAAAATTGAACCCAAACAATTATATCTTACTAGATATTTATATGGATTTTTTTCCATGAAAGTAGGACATATGGGCATTGAAATTAAATCTCTTGCCTTTCACAGAGCAGGAATTTTGTTTCTTTTTTTATTCTTCAGTCAAAAGAAAGGTCTGACCACAAATCACTCCCCAGTTCAAAAAGTTTCAGTGGTTCTTCATTTCTTCTATGATAAAAAGGATGTCTGGCATTAAAAATCCTTTATAATGTGGTACCATTTGCTCTTTCCAAACTTAGTTTCTTCTCTTAAAGCAAACTACATTCTAGCTAGACTGGCCTACTTAGGATCCCAGAGTTAGAGATGGTAGGAACTTTCAAGGTCTAATCCAGCACCCTCCTCTTAGAGGAGAGAAAACTGAGTCCCTAAAGGTTTATGGGACTTTTCCATGCTTATGTAAGGAGTAAGGGGCAGAGGTAGAATTTCAACTCATGTGTCACATCTCATTGTCCTTAGATAGTTGCTGTCTAGATTCAATATTCCATCCCCTATTCCTCTGCCAATGCAGAGGATGTTCCCCAAGCCTGTAATCTACTCCCTCCTCACTGTACCTCCTTAAAGTTAAATTCACATGCCACCTCTCTGTCCACTTAGCTACCTGGCATTCCAGAGAAAGGATATTTTAACAAATTCTTGATAATTTCTCCATTCTGTTGTCTCTACATTGCTAAAGGGCTACATGTATTTTGGGTACCCCGAAATAAAGTTTAGGATATCTTAATAAAGATAGGAATGTGGGATTACAGATCAAGAGTTCAAAGTGATTTGAGAGGCAACTTGATCCAATCTCCCTCTTTTTTCTGAATTAAAAAATTATTGAAATTTGTTAAATATGAAAGATTATTGAAAATAAACATGCATTTTTTTCTCTTCTAAGATTCCATAACTCCTAAAGTCTATCCATAGACCATTTGTGGGTTTATGTGTTCCTAGTGAAAGACAACTTTTATAAAAACTCACCTCAATCTATTTGATGTTCCCAAGAGGTTTTAAAAAGTAATAATTCCTGATTCTAGTAATCTGAGGACTTTGCCCATCTCCCTCTTTTAACAAATGAGAAAACTAATGGGGAAAGATTGCAAAGTCTTATTCAAGGTTACACTGGTGACAGAGATGGGCAAACTAAATTATGTGTCTACTGAAATATAGATAGATAAATAGATAGATAGATAGATAGATAGATAGATAGATAGATAGATAGATATAACACAAGCAAGTACGTTTGTATATGTTTGTGTGTACAATTGTCATGCAGTCTAGTCAAAACAAGATTAAGTTACAAGTTTTCCTATCAATGTATCTTAACTTTTCCTTAAAGCTATTTATGTAAGTTTAAAATATATCACAACTTGCTATTACCAAGAATGAAGGATCAATAAACAGCCCCGTTCCTAAAAGAATACTGTAACTCAAACCAGGAACACAGCTTTATTCCAAAAGGACAGGTGCAACAACTTAAAATGAAACAAAGGAAAAGGAGCCAAATTTCACTTTTCATATATTAATTGATAAAAACCATAAAAAGTATCAATTCTGTAGATGCAGAAAAAAAACCATAAAATCAGCATTAACTTTTCTAAGGATTGTTATGGCTATAAATAAATTGTTAAAAAAATTTACTTAAAATGAAAAAATTCAGGAAAATGAGATGGAGAAGGGCCTAGCATTCTGTTAATTACAAATATACAGACCTTAATATAAATAGGATATTATATTTAGATGTATATAATGTGTTTCTTTGGGGAGCTGCTTTTGAGAATTTTGTGGGTGGTTTTTGACAGAAATAGTAGAAATGTAACTAAAATATTTTGTTAGTAGTCATGAAAAAAAGGAATTAAGTTGCTTAACTTTTCAATTAAAACTCCATATAAATTAATAGGAGGCAGAAAGAAAAGCTAAATGATAGACTAAGTTAATGGACAAATCTCCTGAAAGTATTTTTCTGGGAATCATTAAACAAGGATAGATAAAATAATTAATTATTAATTAATTACAAAGTTTTAGGGTCATATTGATTTGATTGGTTAGAGCATTGGCTAATGAGAATGAGATTTACTGATCATAAGTGCAAAATATATGGAAAAGATATATTCAAGTGTCAGATGGTCATCCAAATGGATGACCTCTGTGAGTCATAATCTTCTCATCTATAAAATGAAGGAATTGGACTAGGTGACCTTTGAGGTCTCTTTCCAATTCCAAATCAATAAACCTAAGATGTTCATTTCCACATGTGATTTTAGGTCTGGTATGGATAGACCAAATTAGTTTATGGACCTAACAGTTAAAAAACAGATACGGAAAGAATGAGAAAGATAAAGTAATAGAGTTAGTAATAGGAAAAAATCCCACACGAGTCTGAGATAGGCAAAAAATAAGAAATACTGAAAAAGAGAGGTGAGAAATGAAGCAAGAATGTTTAAACATTCCATTTTATATAAATCACCTGGGAACACATTCTATTTACTGTTCAGTCCTCTTCAAAATAAATAAAATATTGTTAAAATTTTAATTAAAATAAAATTTGAAAATCTGAAGATAAAGACAATATTTTTACAAAATCTGAAAATTGATTTAGGAAATTTGAACAATTTGACCAAAATAATCATATTGAAACTCTTTAGTGCATAAAATTTTATTATCCCCCAGAATACAATATCACTCCTTTGAGTTTACTTTTCTTCTTCCTTCTTTATTTCCTTCGTTTCTTTGTGTTTATTTCTTTTATTTTATTTTGAAATAGGATCTCTCTATTTTGCCCATGTGTAGAAGTGGCCATTCATGGCTTGATCCCAATGATTGTCTTGAAATCCATACCATATTCCATTTTCCCAACCTCTGTCAGGTGGCAGCCTCCCCATTCCTTCATTCTTCTCTTAAACATGAGAATTTTTTACTTCTCAGAGCTCAAAAGATTAATACTGGATTTAGATGGGTTTCAGCTCAACTGTAGCTAAGAATTCTTGAGTTTAATCAATAAGTGAACCTCAGTCTCCTCTAGTAGTAAAGTAGGCATTCAAATCATAATCATCTATTTAAAAACAGTATCCAAAATAACAAAGCAATAGGTCATTTAAGTTAATTGTATGAAAGTACCATTAAAATAAAAAAATAAAAGCCCAATACAAACCAGGATTTATTTCTCTTAAACTAAAAAGGGATTCTTATTGTTCAGTCATTTCAGTCATGTCTTACTCTTTGTGACTCCATTTGGGTTCATTTACCAAAGATGCTGGCGTGATTTGCTATTTCTTTCTCCAACTAATTTTACAGATGAAGAAACTGAAGCAAATTGGTTTAAGTGACTTGCTCAAATTCACACAGCTAGTTAGTGTCTGGGGCTGGATTTTAACTAAGGAAGAAGAATCTTCTTCACTTCAGACCTGACCCTCTAACCACTGTGCCACCTAGGTGCCCGAAAGAAAATGTATACCTATACATAATCAAGATGTTTTCTTGATTTTATTTCGTAAACAATCAAATGTATTCTGTAACCCATTACTTTGATCTCTTGAAAACCTATAAGCCTGGAAAATTCTAAAATGTTTCTCTAATTTTCATTAAATATATATGTGAATTTTACTTTTCAAAATTACCCAAAGGTATTGCACCTAAATTATACTTGGTACTCTGATGGATTTGTGATTTCATCTGTGTGGATATTCTCTTTTCTGAACCAGGTAATCACAAACTCTATATATCTCATCCAAGTCCTTCCATACTGCTAGGCTAATGCTACTCCTACATCAAGTAGAATTCTTCTGATTCTGGTAGCATTAAGGTGACAGTGATAGCACTGCACACCATCTCTTTTTATCATTATGTAATTAACCCATGACTTTTCCAGATATGTTTCCTGACTAATTTTTTTCATGGAACATCCTATATACAATCAGTAATATCCTATTATAGCTAAAATGCCACATGTATTTCTCCCTTATTCCTTGAATTATTTCTAAATTTAGAATTATTTTAAATCTCAATTTTCTGAACCTATTTCTAATATAAAAGATGATAAGAGCCTACCTAGAGAAAATATAAATGAACAGTAGCATAAATCGATTTTGAGTAAGCAATGGAGCATGGTAAAAAGAGACTTTGACTAAGAATTAGAGAGTAGTTGGCTCAAATCCCACCTTTGATAATACTGACAATAAGGCAATCAATTAGTGTCAATGTTCTATGTAGTTCTCTAAAACTATTCATTTTAGAAATTACAATCTCAACAGGTAGACCACTTTTCTCACCTGAGAGTTCATTAAACAAAGTAAATCTTAGAACCAGTTGTTGTTATTTCCAGTCATGTCTGACTTTTTGTGTCCTCATTTGGAGTGTTCTTGCCAAATACCTTGGTCTGCTATTTCCTTCTCCACCTAATTTAATACATGAGGAAACTAAGGCAAATGGGGTTAAATGCCTTGCTACAGGTCATACACTGGTGTCCGAGGTCAAATTTGAACTCAGGAAGATGAGTTTTCCTGACTCCAAGCCCTCAGTATTCTATCTACTGTGTCTCCTACCTGTCCCATTGAATGAGACCACTTCTTAATTTTATATAAGAATAACTGAGGAGGAAGGAAAAAAATGAAATACAAAAGAGGAACCAGAAATGTTCCCCATTGGAGGTGGCATATGGATCAAGCCTTAAAAGTGGTCAGGGATTCTCAGAGAAAGAAATGTGGGGACAAACCAATCCTACCCATGGAGGGACATTCAGATAGAGCAGGAAAAATGAAGTGCTGGATATTTCTTGCTTATGACTTAGATACTGCTGGATATAAAAGAACTTTCCAACAATGCAGAAAAAAAAGATTTTTTGAAGGTACTAGGGCTATCTTTGTTGAACATTCAATGGAGAACCAAAGGACCGTAAGGCATTGCCTGATGAAATGAGGAATACTACTAAAGGTTCAGTTTACTAAGTTCCTGCCATCACTGGAAGCAGCAAACTAAGATTCTATTTCAAAAAGTTATTTTAAACCCATATGTTTCCACATAAACAATTTAAGGTCCCTTTAAGCAGTCAGTCAGGCCTTGAGGTCTACAAAATTAGGGAAATGGAGTAGAATGTTGGCTACATCAGGCTACTTATTCTAAAAGGAATCTGAAGAATTAGGGGAGGAGAATGGAATTTTTTCAATGAGTTCTTATTTAGAAAAGAAAAACAGAGATGACAAACTATTGTAGAAAGTTGATGCAGAATTATCTGAGCTTTTGCTAGAAGTCAATTAATCAAAAATCATTTATTCATTACTGTTTGAGGTACTGCAGATAAAAAGACAAAAGTAAAATTTTATGCCTCAAGGAGTTTATGTTTTATCAAGGAGATACATTTGTCCAAGCACATACAAACGAACTATTGTCAGAGATGCAGCTTATTGCAACAGATACTGTCTGGTGATCAAGGAAGACCTAGGTTCATGTTCTACTTTTGACACACGAGTTGTAAGATCCTAGCACGTCTGCTCCCTCCACCACCAGTATAGGAAGTCCCTTTCACTCCTGACTGTCAAAAAAACTCTGGTTTTGTGTGTTCTTCCTTTCTTCCTCTCTCCCACTGTCCCTCCTTCCTTTCTTTCTTCCTTTCTTCCTTCTTTGCCCTTACCTTCTATCTTAGAATCAATACTAAGTATCTCTTCCAAGGCAGAAGAGCAACAAGCTAAGCAATTGGGATAAAGTGACTTGTCTAGGGTTACACAGTTAGAAAGTGTCTGAAGCCAGATAGGAAACCAGGATCTCCTGTCTCTAGACCTGGGCCTCTATCCACTGGTACACCTAGTACCCATGTGCCTTGGATGTTTCAAAGTTGGTATTGTTCTGTTAATATTGCTACCAGTCATATCGGCCTCCCTGATATTCCTTAAAAAGATATCCTATCTGGTGAGTCAGAGGCTGTCCCCAATGAATGGAATGCTGTCCTTCCTTATCTTCCTGGCTTCCTTCAAGTCAAAATTTACATTTCATTTTTTACAAGAAGCCATTTCTGATACCTATAATACTCATTCTTTCCCACTTTTGGTTATTTCCAATTTATCCTAAACATAGTTTCTTTGAAAATAATTGTTTTCATATTAGTCCACTAGTTTTTGAGCTTCTTGAAGTCAGGAATTGTCTTTTGCCTTTCTTTGTATTCTCATAACTGAGCACATTGCCTTTCCTGATATGCAATAGGCACTTATTAATTGTGGAGTTTTTTAGATATACATACATGTATGTTTGTGAATGTGTGTAGAAAGAGAGATAGATGAATAGATGAATGGATGCATAGATGAATAGAAAGATGGATGGATGGATGGATAGTAGATAGATCAATGGATAGTTAGATATATGGATAGAGATACATGGAAAGGGAGATAGACAGAGAAATGGAGGCATAGATATGTATACATACATACATATAAAATACCCTGAAAATCAATGAGAATTAAAAATTTTCTAAAGAAATAAGCCACCAATACACATACAACTTGAAGTGAAAACTGAATCCCATTTGTTAAAGAAACAAATGAATGCTATTTATTTGCCAAATGCTGAGACATAAGCACAACAGTGATTGACAAGATCCCTTAGTCATTATTTCACTCAACCTGTATTCTACAGAAAATGGGAATCTCTTTATTTTTATATATTAAAATATAATTTTTAGTCCCCAAGTCAACTTCCTATTCATTTCAGTGACTTAAAAGAGCTCCAGGAAGTTTTATTCTCATACTACTTAGTTATATTGTAACTTGAAACAGAAAAACATAAAGTAGGAAAGGGAGGTCAGTGACTCTTTTTGTTGGGCAAGGGGCCTTTCTTCTTTTCTTTAGAAAATCTGAAGAACTCAAAGAGCACAAAATGTTCTTATCACTAGTCTGATGAACATAAGTCTTTCTTGATATTGCAATAACCAAACATAAGCCCGAACCCCCCACCACACACACACACACACACACACACACACACACACACACACAATTGCATTTAGAAAGGATGAAGCATATTCCTCAACATGTCACTTGTGATGTTTAAATAGGATAGCTTCAGAACGTTCAGAGCTAACAATAATAGAGGGAGAGAGGAATGTCAAGGGGAGAAAAATGTGAACACAGTTCCACAAATTAGAAGGACTGATTGTTATACTTGGTAGATGAACAGTCAAAGTTTCTGAATTAGATGATGCTTGAAATAATATTTTTGCTATTGCTAATAGGTTAATAAATGAAAAGAGGAATAACTTCAAAAAGTGGAACAATTTTATAAACATTTTGATGAAATAGAAAGTTATTTTGAAAAATGTCCAGAGTAAAAATAAAGCTTTTGAACTTTCAATCCTTATTCTTTTACATTTTTCTGGGTCAAGATGGGAGTGAAGGTATTTTTATTGGTGATTTTCTTCAAGGAAGCCAGGCTAGGAGAGAAAGAGTGAACTATTCTTTCTGTGAGGTAACTGGTAGGCAGCTTCTGGGAAGTAAGCTTTATTATTATAGTGTTTTGAATGGGGAAAAGGTCATCTTGGAAGGGGGAGGAAAGAAGCCAGTGTTTAAAAGCATCTTACCCCCTGTCTACAAGAACAAAGAAATTTAAAAGCCAGACAACACTTACATGGCAAGAATTAAAAAAAAAAAAACCACATACATAGTTTGACTGGCTAGATTTTTGATGATGTAAGCATCTCATCAATTAAGACAGTAAAAACAGACTAGCTAAGTACATAATGAGGGGAATTTTTAAAATGGAAATTCATCAAAATAGTATAAGAATGAAAAAATATGTGAATTTATTTCTTTCATGTCACTAGCATTAAACACATTTAACACACATTACTGCAGAGAGAGAGGAGGGATCACTGAAAGGAAACATTGCACTACATGTCCATAATGGCTTTACCCTAGCAACTATGGATTTAGTAAATAATTTATGAAACACAAGGTACCAAAACAGCAGCCACACAGCAAACCAACAAAGCTTAGCACTTGAAATCTCATCCCAATGGCTTGTTAAAAAACACACTCCCCTGCCCCCAATCCCAGTCCTCTAAAACTTTTCCCTAGACATTCAACTTACCTGGACTGCATATCTGGTTGAGTTTTGGACTGGCCGACTTCAGCTGGTGGCGAAGGGTGTGAGACGTGCTGCTGGAGCTCTACTAGAGACTGGTAGTATTGTTGTTGGTGGTGTTGTTGCTGTTTATACCGAGATAAACTAAAAAACAACCCTAAAATGGCTTTCAAATTTCCATTTCTTATTTCTGTTAAAAAAAGAAAAGAAAAATATAAATACCATAATTTAAATTTGTTACTACCTCTACTGTTCTTGCTACTACTATTATTATTACACATGCACAAAAAAATATGTCCTAATTAAATTTTGGATACAATAATTTTGTTCACTAATGAATATGTCTCAGAGAAAAGCAACCCTGGAGTCTTCATGCTACTTTTATATGCAGCCAAAGCAAAACTGGATGTCTAACAAAACTTGACCTTTCCATAGGAATGGGAGAATAAAGGGAAAAATATTTGAAGGAGATTTGCCTTTGCCAATTTAAGATCCTGGCTTCTTCTTGAGCAAATCAAAGCTTAATAGTTTCTCTATTAAATATCTGTTTCAGTGTATTGCCTCAGTCACATTTCCACAGATGTTATTAGCAGGGAAATAGTTCACACCATCAAGTGAGGAAAAAGAGTTACTAGCGTTTTTATAGTTACTGACAAAGGGCCCAGACTTAATAACATTGACAGAATTTCTACTATGAGAGGTTCCTTCTTTTGGCCCCTACTGTCGGTTTTTAGCATGAATAAGATTTTTCTTAATATGAGAGCAAGGGAATTGGAATCTTAATACAGTTTTTCTAATGAAAGATAAAGGTCATTTTCCATTTCAATCATTCTATTTGAGGCATTGATTGTTTCTGTTTTGCCTTAGTATATAGACTCAGTGCCTACCAGAGTGTTAGAAAAATAGCACGTGCTAAATACTTGTCCACTTTCCCCAGAAATGTGTCTCCTGCAGAATATTTCCAAGGTCCAAGATTTCATATTTGTGGTTACTTTCCCATTAGCAAAGACCAGAGCTCCTCCATCCTTGATATATTGTTTTCAAGAGTTTCTAGTGCCAAAAGATTCATTATCTTATGGAAAATTTCCTTTGAATGCACAAGTTTTATTTCTTGAGAGAATATAAGATACTTAAGAGCAGGGATTATTTTATTTTTTCTTCCTAGCTCCAGCGTTATCACACCACCCGGTACACAGAAAAAGTTTAATAGATACATGCTATGATTCATTAATTGATTGACCGGGCAGTTAATTTCCAGTTTGGTAATATCTCCTAGAGCTTGTGTTCTGTTGACATTGACGTCTAAAATTCAGTCATGATGAGACATTGGAGAATGATAATTATTGTTTTTCATTCCTTTAGATATCTGATTATTTTCATTCCCTTAGATAATGATTAAACATTTTTAAATGCTACTGCCAACATTTGAAAGTCCCTTTTGAAATGTATTCATTTATTTCTTTATAATAATGATGATATGTTTAATAGTTACAACCTGCAGTTGACCTTTATTATACCAGTTAAATCTTAAATTGATTAGGGGAAAAGAAATAAGTAGGACAGGGCAAAAAAAATCCAGGAGATCTGTAATAATATTTTTAATACGGCTTAGAAAAAGCAATAAAATAGATCATGCTGTGATTTCAAGGCTTTCTGTCTGCCTTTGGATTCTGGTGGCATTAACAAAGTGCTTGGTCTGCTGTCTTTTGGCTTATGGTATCACCCCTACTTCTCAGTAGAATTGCTGCTATAACATGAAATGCTGAAAAGTTATTTTTCCCAACATCTCTCCAGTGTAAAAGAAAGTACAAGTGACATCATTAAGCTGAGTTTAGACTTTTACAAGTTTTAATGCACTCTTAAAATACTGTAAGCTCTTTGAGAATATGTTTTTACTCTTTCAATAAATCTTTATTAGATATATACCACTTCTAAGGTCCTATGCTAGGTCATGGGGATGAAAGAGATATATTTTCATGAACCTTACACTCTAATGGGAAAGATACAATATGGTCACAGATAAGTAAAATAAATAATATAATGTCATAGAAAAGAAGGAAACAAGGTGTTGTTGCATCTACTTAGGTGCTAAGCACTGTGATGAGTATTTTCAAATGTTATTTAATTTGATCCTCATAACAACCATGTGGTTTAGTCAAATAGTGGCGTCCAACTCTTTGTGAGCCCATTTGGAGTTTTCTTAGCAAAGATGCTATAGTGGTTTGCCATTTCCTTCTCCAACTCTTTTTATTTTTTTTTACAGATAAGGAACTGAAGTAAATAGGCTTTAGTCCACAGTCACACAGATAAAAGAGTATGAAAATAGATCTCAACTTAGCTATTATTATCCTCATTACATTACTGAAGAAACAGACATTTAGAAGTTATGTGACTTGCCCAGATTCCAACAGCTAGTAAAAGTATGAGGCTGAATCTAAATTCAAGGCTTCCTGACTTCAGGCAGGACCCAACGCTCTATCCATAACTTAATTCTAGCATCTTCCCTCTTGTTAATTTTTCCCCAATTTATCCAATTTTATTTTTCAAAGTTATATTTTTCCAATTTATTAGCAAGTATGTAACTTGCTATTGAGAAAATTTTTTTTTCTGGAAACTAAAAGATGCATTGATTAGAAGGGGACATTCTAGAAGTAGTGAACAAATAGAAGGATATTGCAATAACTAAAGCAAAGACAGATAGGAAACTAAATTAGGATGGTGACAACATGATTTGCAAGGAAGGATAGCTGTGAAAAAATTTAAAAAATGAATCTGGGGAAAATAAGGGAGAAGAATCAAAGGCAGCTTGATATAGTGGCAATTAGACTCTGTGGAGTCTTCTCTAATTCTGCTTCAGATAATTACTACCTAACTGACTCTGGACAAGTCATTTAACCTGCCAAAGTCCCAGTTTCGTCATTTGTAAAACGGCAAGGTTGGATTAGATGGTCTCTGATATCTATTCTACCTCCATATAGATTAGCTGCTGTTTCTAAAATGGTTGGTGTCTGTCTATCTCTATAGAGATATAGATGTATAGATATAGACAGAGATATACATAGAATGATGTCATGTTACATTGTTTACTCATATTTGAGCTGTCAGTTGCCTAGAATTTTATAAATTATTGTTTAGCCATGCTTTCCACCATTATGAAATCCACTTTTTGTATTTTCTAATGTGTATCTTATTTATTTTGTAAAATATTTCCAAATTCATGTAAAATTTATTCACATTTTAAAATTTTTTAGTTCTAAATTTTGTTCTCTCTTCTCCTCCCACAATCATAGAGAAGGCAAGCAATTTGATATCTATTAATTTGATATCTACATATTAAATCAGGAAAATTGTATTTCCATATAAGCCACGTTGCAAAAGGAAATACAAAAAAACAAGAAAAATAAAATGTAAAAAGTATATTGTAATCTGTACTGAGTTCATTAATTCTCCATCTGTAGGTAGATAGTAATTAACAGTATGAGTCCTTCAGAATTATCTAAGAGCACGGTTTTGATCAAAGTAGCTAAGTCTATTTCACAACTGATCACTATTACAATAGTATTGTTACTATGTGCAATGCTCTCCTGGTTCTGTTCACTTCATTTTCCATCAGTTCATATACATCTTTCGAGGTTTATATAATTCACTTTTTAAAACTTCTACTTATGTTCCAGTATAAATGAAGACCAAATTACCTTCCAGCTCACAGTCAGTAAATCTTTATGTCTTTTAAAATAACTTTTAGGATACTTTGAACCTTCATTCAAAATCAAAACCAGCATTATCATTACTGTTTCAAAATCCTCAGTAGTTAACCAAATAGATATAATACTCCATTGATTGCCATCATTCAGTCTTCTCCACAAGCTGGCAATACTCTATCTTCTTCCATTCTTGTCTAACATTTATTCCATTTGTGGACTCTGTTCTATTGAAAACAGACTAATCTCCATTGAATCAAGCATTTTCTTGATAGCTGCTGCTAGCAATGAATAGGATATGGATTCAGAAAGCTCTCAGTTCAAATCCAGTCTTAAACTAAATAGCTATGTGACCCTGGATAAGTCTCTTAATCTCAGTTTTAGTTTTTTCCTCATTTGTAAAATGGGATGATAATAGAAGCAACCTTCCACAGTTTCTTCCCAAGCACCAGCACTTCCACATCCCCTTTGTATAGGACATTTCCAAAGAAGCTATTAACATTTAAAACTGCTGGGCAGGTATTTATTGTCTACTTGTTTTATAAATGATATTGTATATTTTACTTTGTATTTATGTTTTACATATTTACAGAATACATATTGTTTGCCCAGACTGTAAACTCCTTAAAATTGATTGTTTCATTGTTGTCTTTTTATCCACAGAATTCATTACAATTCCTGAGACATAGCAGGGATTGGTTAAATGAAGGGTGAATACATGAACGAATGGTTAAACAGATGGATAGATGGAAGCAAATACTCCCAATCTCTCTGTTGATGGATAACCCCTTGCTTTCATATCATCTATTCATTCTTTTCTCAACTCTTACCAATTTCATCTTCTTTCTGTTCTAAATCTAAAATGCACAACCCAAAATTCACATTTAATGTTGCTCTTTCTACACACCCACATTTAGAGAACCTAGGTTAGCTCTCATTTACTATTAGAATAATTCTGTCATTGTCATGTTCTGTGTTTAATACAAATTTTTACCAATGTCAAATGCACCAGTTTTTTGTCTATTTCCATATGCTCCTATTCTAAATACCTTTGACTCCTATTATCCTATCATAAAATAATGTTGTTTGTCTCCTAAAATTTCAGTAATTTAAAATTTTCATATTACATATATTATTGTTTATAATTAATATTTAGAATTCACATGTATATTGTGTTCTTTTGAAATACTATCAAGAAATTAAAAGGTGTCAAAATGAGCTCATTTGGCATTTTAGAGGATGCAAGCAATGAAGGATATTAAGATAACCTACTTTTATTCATAAAACTATTGAAAGACAATGATTAATTTCCCCCTTGCCATAGTACCATTGCCAACAATGATGTTTTCTTACCTTCAGCAGATAGACCTTGCACATTTACTCCTCTGGCTGCTAGAAAGCTAAGGCAGACATCAACATTTTCAATCTGAAACATAAAAAGAAATGAGAAGCGCCTGAGCGACTTTTCACCCCACAGTGAGAATGAGATTGGGAGGAACAAAATGGGGAAGAAAGAGGATGAATACTTTGCATTCATTACATAATACAGCTTCTTACCAGATTTTAACAAGAATTATTATGGTTAATTAGGGAGTTGCTATAAAGCTTCCATTGTCCAGTTTGGCACTTAGAAACAATTCATAAAGCCTTGTAGCAGAATGGCATTCTGGTAGATCAGCTACCCACCTACTTATCATAAAACCGGATTTTGTGCTTTACAAATAAATCTCAATGAAAGCATCCATAGAAGATATAACACTATGTGTGTGTTCAGGAAGGGGTTAGCACTTAAGTAAAAGTCAGAAAGTAATATTTGACAAACACACCAAAGAAGAGAAGTGAATATGAGAGGCTCTAACATTTAATTCTGTAACAGGTTCCCTCATTTAATATTAAAAATATATTTAAAATAATTATCAAAATATTATTAAAAACTAAAAATATTATACTTGACAGTAAAGAGCTAAACAGAAAAACTTTACAATTTACAAAGTTCTTTTCACACATTTTGTAATTGTTGTTTAGTTTTATTTTTTCAGTTATGTCCAACTCTTTGTGATATCATTTGGGGTTTTCTTGGCAAAGATAGTGGAGTGGTTTGCCATTTCCTTCTCCAGATCATTTTATAGATGAGGAAACTGAGGCCAACAAGATAAAGTGACTTGCTCTGAGTCACACAGTTAGTAGTGTGTGAAGCCAGATTAAATGGAGGAAGATGAGTCTTCTTGACTCAAATTCTTGCATTCTTTCCATTACCTTTTCATACATTATCTAGATGTAGAAAGGTGGCATGGTGGATGTCAGTAAGATCCATGTTCAATTCTGGTCTCTGACATTTATTACCTGTGTGACAATGGGAAATTACTCTTCTATCTGTCTCAGTTTCTTCATTTATAAAATGACAACATAATAGAATCTACTTAACAAGTATTATTATGACCAAATTACATATTTACAAAGCACTTAGCACAGTGCTTAACATATTTTAGGCCTTTAAATGCTTTCATCTTCCATTCAATCAGGACAAATATTTTAGTTATTTCTGATGTTCTATTTTCCCTTAATTTTTATTGATTTTGAACATAATCTTCATCTCCAAATATATCCCTCTCTAACACTTCTTGATGGGTAATCTTCTAATAAGGTATAAACAAGATTGGACCAAGAATATAGTTTTTATAAAACTCAGGAACCCAGCAATACACATATGTACTATATGGAATATTTCAGAACCATTGTCCATGATTTGTGCAAAAAAAGGAAAGGAAGAATATTTTCTCCTCTTTTCTTCTGAGGCAAGTTTAATCATTAATTTAACACACAATTTAAATTCAGAATTTTTGTAGCTCCTTTTAATTACATTTTTGAAGTCATTGTGTTTATAATTTCCCTGATTGTACTTTCTTCACTACAAAAATTCTATCACCCTATTCTCACCTACATTCTCCTTATTTGTCTTTTCATATGGCATAGTAATATGCATTATATTGATCTATTAAAATTAATTTATTTCTTAAATTCCCATTTAAAAAAGATAAGAGACAAAATCCTTTTAATGTGGTCTGAAGATTAACTACACTTTTAAGTTAAAAGGGAGTGAAGCTGTGAAAAAATGAAAAATATGACCTACTTAAATTAATGTTATGTTTAATATAATTTAAAATTGAGTAATAATGTCTGGTAAGAATGAACACTCCATGATTCCCTTCAAAATGGGTTTTTGATCATTTTTCTTTCATGAACAAAAAACTTGAGACTCTGAATCATACAATGATTAAACAGTTTATCTCTCTCCTCACTTTTTCACAGCCACCAATAACATGACAAATATAGATTAGTACTCCTAAAAGAAAGCCTTTGAATACATTTTTTAAAAATATTTTCCTTGAAGGACAGAGTTTTCACTCTGAGAAAGTACTTCTTATTCTTTTACTTTCTCAGTGCTTATTGTTATGAAGGACAAAAAATTTGGAAAGTCATTTATGTAATTTTTTTAAAAAGAACTAGAAGAATATCCTTTGTTCATATGAAGAAAAATAGGGATGGAAAAATTCTGATAAAAAAATTAATGGGAGTGAATTTAATGTTTTAATATTTGGTATGTTGACAATAATTAAATTTAAATAGTAAACAATTTGAGTTATTTAGATGTGTGCTTCATATAAATTTTAAGCAGTTTAAAAATAGAAACTAATATGTAATATTTTATAGAAGAGAGCTAAATCGTTCTCATGTTTCTTCAACTTCAAATATTTTCCAAATCGTCAGTTGGGCTCTGAACAGAGACATTGATATTTTTAACCTATTATCATTTTTGCCAGAAGTCTATATGTATTCTATTCGTGGAAACCAACTTACTAAGCAACCTAAAATAAACATATGAAATATTAGTTCCTCATAAAAGATCAAAGCATTTTATAGGGACTATTATTCACTAAAGAGAGTGAGGTATAATAATTTGGCATTTAAACATACTTTATAAGATACATTATTCTTTTAAGGGCTACTCCATTGTGCTTAGCAGGTTCTCATGCATATAGGTTGTATCTGATAATGCTTCTGTTGAAAAAAAAGCATGGGCTCTCTCAGTTTAACCAGTACTAACTACATTAGATCTCTTCTTAATGCCTAAAGCTAGAGTTTACTGCATTTAACAGTCTTAGGGATTTGCATTTATTACCCCAATTCCCTTTGCAATTAACCAGCAAATCCTGCATCCACTGGGATTCCCTGGAATGTAAAAATTGCACACAATAAAACCCAGCAATAAATAAATAAAGACTTAAGGAGAAATAAGTACCACAGTGTTGTGTACTTTTTTTTGTTTCAGTTAAAATAATGTTAAGGGAAATTTTTAGAGGAAAACTTTGAGACAAAGAGACAGAGACACAAGAGAGATAGTTTCAGAGGGAATATGATAGAAAAATAGATTCAGAAATAAAGCAAAGATAGGAAGAGAAACAAAGATCAAAACTGAGACAGAAACAGATATAGCAGGGAAGAACTAGGTTAAACATTTGGGAAATATCTCCCTTTAATAAAATTAAATTATGTTTCCTTGGCAGTACTGATGCTCCTAAGGCATTTTTCATAGCAAGTGTGTCCTCTTTATAAAAGTGAGTCAGAACACTATTGCCCTAAACATCTCATAATTTATTGTAGAGCATTAACAGCCTCTGTTACCTTTTATAAGGTTATTTTTGTGAGAATCCAAAAGAAGGGTAATGGGCAGTCTATCATTAAGTTGGTAAAATTAACTCTTTCCAGGTCACTGGACTATCATTTTAAAACATATTAATCACACAAAACAACAACCAAAAATCATACCAATTTCGTCTTTATTTTTGGCACTGTTTCTAAAGGAAAAATGGAGGGAAATAACTGAGGAAAGAGAAAAAGATAAAGAATTTCAAAAGAACCTTTCCTTCACATTCATATTTTGGGAACAATTCCCCTTATTTAAGATACAAATGAATCAATCCCATTCATAATTTATTAACTAGGCCAAACTAGCTAAAATATTAATGCACCTTATTGTTACCCAACTTTGCTAATAGATATATGTCCAAAAAAATCAATCTTGAATATTGTTATCTACTTGTTAATTCACAGAAGGTGATATCTGGGCTTGAATTCAGCCTCTGGCAACTACTATCGATATGACTACAAACAAGTCTCCTAATTTCTCTAAGCCTCAAATTGTTTGCAATTATAACCAATTAAAAGCACTTGTTGATGCTTTGGGTTGCTGTAATAACTAGATGAAATGATATATGTAAGATTCTTTCCAAACCTTAAATAACATATAAATATAAGTTGTTATGATCGTGTTATTATAACATTTATGCAAAGAAATTTTCCAAAAGTTATTTGGTTTTCTGCTCAATGTAAAAAGAAAAAATTTTGAGAACAGATTTTGTTTAAAGGTGTACAAATCACCAGAGCCATAAAGAAGATACAGAGTATCCTATTTTATACCCTACATCACCATTTAATAGTTTGTTTGGTACTATAGTTATGCTACAGAAAAAATTCAAGGATTTGATATTCAACAAATGTTTTTTAAACAGTAAAAAATGAATACATTGAGCTATACTACAAGGCTAGGTTGAGGGGAGAAAATAGACTGAACATGAAGCTTAGTATACACAAGATCTCCATAATCACAGACTTATGTTGAAATTAAGTCATAGATACTTATAGTACAAAACAAATGGAACCAAATTTTACAAGATGCATATGTTTGGAAGGTCTTAGGTTAAAATGAAAATTTCTTACTAGGAAAAAATACTCACTTTATTAAATTCATTTAAAAAGTATAAGAGTTCAAGTAGTCATAACAAGGCTCTAAGACTATTGAAAGAATAACTCCATTATTTCCTTTTTGCTTGCCATTCCTCCATTTGTAAAACCCATTGCTGCCTTTCCTGACCCCAGCCTCCTTTTCCTGCTTGCTTCTATCTATGAAGGATATTAGGCAACATGAGATCAGGACTCTGGACAGAGCTAGGTGCTTCCCAGAGTGATGGAAGGTTGCAAAAAATTGGGCATAAGGAAGGCACACTTTCTCTTGTTGCCACACAATGATTTTTTTGTCAAGCATTTTAACTTTTTTTCAGATTTTCTATAGTTGAATTCACCTGGAGTAAATATATACATGATGTGATTTGACTCTAATATATGATAAGTGCATAAAGGATATGCAAAACCTAGTGTTATGTGAGATAGGAGAGACAAAACATAAGTGAGAGGGAAGGAACGAGTTTCCTCATACAATTATTTTTTAATTGGCAGAATTCACAGGTGAAGATGGAAGAAGGGAACATATTCCAATAGTTCCGATATAAGGTCAAGCATGTTCAAAAGACCCAGAAGCAAGAAGTCTTTGCAGATGTTTACAGAACAGAATAGCTCAATTTAGTTGACTCACAGAGTACATGAGTAGACAAAGAACAGTATAACTAAATACTAGAAAGGGAAGATGGCACTCGACCCATGCTGACAAACCTATGGCACACCTGCTAGAGCATGCTGGAGGGGAACACTCCCTTCCCCCTCTCCACAAGTCCTTGAGATCATTGCTTATATCACCTACCCCTCTGCTCAGTAGCCCAATGGAGGCACTTTCTCCCTCCCATGTCTGCAGTAAGATGGGGGGTGGGGCAAGGAGGCACTCACATGCAGCATGAGGGTTGTAGTTTGGACATTGTCTTGAAGGTCTTTAAAAGGTTTGTCATCACTGCATTAGATTATAGAAGGACTGGAAAGTTCAGCAAAGAAAAGGAACTTCGGGGGCAGCTGGATGGCTCAGTGGATTGAGAGCCAGGCCTAGAG
This sequence comes from Monodelphis domestica, assembly GCF_027887165.1. NCBI lineage: Eukaryota > Metazoa > Chordata > Mammalia > Didelphimorphia > Didelphidae > Monodelphis > Monodelphis domestica. The sequence goes on along the minus strand of NC_077231.1, from coordinate 56,746,216 downwards.
ACAGGAGGTCCTAGGTTCCAATATGACCTCATACATCTCCTCATTGTGTGACCCTGGGCAAGTCATTGAACCCCCGTTGCCTAGCCCTTACTGCTCTTCTGTCTTAGAACCAATGCACAGTAATGATTTTAAGACAGAAGGTAAGGGTTTAAAATTTTTTTTTTAAAGAATAGGAACTTCACCTGGTAGGCAATCTGGATCTTCTGAAAATTCCAGGTGGTTTCTTCTCTCTGTATTTACTTGCATTTATTATTGCAATCTTTTGTTTCTCTATCTACACGTTTCACTCCTTTTTATCTCCTTCACTGTATTATAATGCACGTTTTACTCCTTCACTGTAAGTGCTCCCCAAAACTTGTCCTAAGTCTTTCATTTCTTTGTGAACACGTTCTGTCTTTGTAATCTCATCCATTCTTAAAGGTTCAATAATTTCCTCTATGCAAGTGACCAAGATCCACACATTTAGCCCCTATCTCCCAACTGAGATCTTGTTCCAAAAACCAATTACCTGCTAGATATGCATCTCAGTCTTTTTCTTTCTCTCCAAATTTCATTCCTCTTCCGAATTTCCTTATTTCTGTCAAAAACCCAACCTTGTCTTTCTAGTCACTGTAAAAAATAGACTTGAATCCAGGACTTCAATCCCCAGAAGCCCTTGCTCCATTTCCCCAGAATGTTTTGTAATCTCACCTGGGCCGAGAGCAAGATGGGGTATTTAAACCTGGTTGTGAATAGGCTTGGCCTCTTTTGGACTTCTGTTTTGGAGCAGACACGTCTCTTTCATGATGTGAGGTTTTCTTGTCTGGGCCTCTCTGGCCTAGGCATGTGCTTTCTTATTCTGTATTTTCTTTAATCCTTAACCTTTAATAAACCTCATAAAAATATAATATTCCTTGCAGAGAGAAACTAATTTCTACTTGCCTCAGTCTCCCCTAAATTTTAATCTTTATATCACCCAAGTTTGGGTGACTTTAGATACCTACTTTAGATACCTATTGAGTCTTCTCTTTCCTTTGTTCTCCATATCCAGTCAGTTGTCAAATCACATTGAACATATCCCCACAATCAATCAGTCAAAATACATTTGCTAAGTATTTACTATGGGATCCAGCTAAGTAATAGGTATACAAAGAAAGCAAAAACATGGTTACCATCTTTAGGGAGCTTGAACTAAAATGGAGAAGATAATATGCAAAAATAATACAATTTAACATATAAGATATAACAAAAATATTAACTAACATTTCTATGGTGGTTGTTATATTCCAGGCATGTGCTAGTGACTTGCCCAGGGCCATACAGTTAGAAATTGCCTGAGGATGAATTTGAACTGAGGTCTTCCAGTCTTGAGGCCCAGTGCTCTTAAGCACTGAGCCACAGCTGTCTCTTAGAATCCCTAGTTTTGTTCAAAGCTCATTGCTCTTAGGGATACCTCCTACATAAGGCTCTATAATCCTTTTAACACTTAATCCCTTATTAGAACCTGATACTTTCTGTTTACAGGCATATACATTGTTTTTCCAGAAAGAATATAAACATCTTGAGGACAGGGATTTATTTTTTCATTGTACCAACACTCAAATATAGTCTGAAACAGATTAAGTACTTACTACATGTGAACTGGTGATTAAATTGTTGTTTCTGAGCAGTAGTACCATATTCAAGTGATTATTCCTGCTTGGTCTACAAATTCTCTGTGTAAATTCCAAATGAGATGTATCATAGTTAGCAGTGATATACTATTCAGCTTTGAGAGACAGAAAGGAGTTTCCAATAAAAACTTTGGCTTAAAAATCAATCATATGTCTATGAGGTTTCATTTTTTCTTCTTAAAGTAGACACTCAAATTCCATTCTTATCATTGCCTTCTCTCGAGACATATTTTAAAACAACTTTGGCTAGAAAATTTAATAAAATATTGTAGTTAATGAAGTTTTAGATTCCTGAGGTTAGTTTTTTTAAATAAATTCTTCCCCTTTAGAAAAAAAAATTATTATGATCATAATGTTCCCAACTGAAGTTTCAAGGTATCTATAAGCACTGTGGTAATCCTATTTGTTGTTATGCCAAACCACCCATTTATTTTTTCTTTGATCTAATCCTACAAACATTGCTTTTGTTGTTATTGTTTTTTTTCTTTCAATAAACACAGATGAAAGTTATTTGGGTATTATACTCTAATACAATGCAGCAGGATCAGACCCCTCAATATTGTTTGAATCATTTCTTAATCCTGAATTCTATTTCTCAGCAGCCAATAATGAAGGCTGAAGTTTGAGGATTGATTTTACTTCATGACTTTCATAACTACCATCCCAATGATGCAAAACTCCAGGGTCAATCCCTGAAAATCATCATCTTCTTAGGAATGCTGTGCTTGATATCCAACAAGAAGAGGCAGCTTGGTGGCATTATGTACAAAGGTCTGGCCTTCAAAATTAAGATGTGGGTCAGAACATTGCCTCTAGCATGGAATAACTGTATGACTGAAGGAAATTCATGCAACTTCTCAAAGCACAAGGCAACTCTATAAAATGATGAACTAAAGATATAATGCTAATCATTATGGGTAAAAGTGTTTTTCACTCTAAGAGCTCTCTACCAAGGTGAGGTAACAGATGAAGGTGAGGGAAGGAGAAGAAAGGAAAGGACAGGACAGGACAGGACAGGACAGGGAAGGGAAAGGAAAGGAAGGGAAGGGAAGGGAAGAGAAGGGAAGGGAAAGGAAAGGAAAGAAAGTAAGGACTCTGACCTATATCCTTCCTTTTCTTTCTTCTTTCCCTCTTCCATTTCTCTTCTCCCTTTCTCCTTCCCTTCCTCCCTTCCTCCCTTCCCTTCTTCTCCTTTCATTCCATCCTCCCTTCTTTACCTCCCTCCCTCCTTTCTGATCTTTCTCCCTTCTTCCTTCATTCCCTTCACCTTCACCTGTTACTTTATCAGTGTAGAGAGTTCAGAGTGGAAAATGCATTGACCCATGACAATCAGCACTACATTTATTATTTGCCATGTACATTGTTGAGTGTTATACATATATCTCACTTGATCCTCACAAAACCCAGGAAGTTAAGTGTTATTATTATCACACTTTATAATTAAGGAAACTAAGGAACATGTATCCTGGTTTGCAAATTTGGTGGCATTCTGGACTCCTTATTCTCATTCACCCTCATTAATAAGCCCTCATTATTTCTCACTTAAGATTATAACAAAACCTCTTTTAATTAGTTGAATTGTCTCAGATCTCTCTCCATGCAAATACTTTCATCATTGTCCACTCAGAGACAAAAAGATTTTCTTAAAACACTAGTCTGACTTTGTACATACTTCCTGCAATGAACAACAGTGACTCCCTATTAACTCTATTAAACAAACTCCTCTTTACCACTGACAGCTATTCTTCTATCTTTATAAGCTTATTAAATTACTGCAGGTACTCTATTGGTATATCATCTTGTTACTCATTAAACACTCCTTTCTTTCTCCCACCACCAAGTCTTTGCACTAGGTCTATGGTAGGGATATAGTCCCTCCTGCCTCAAATATGCATCTTGGAATTCCAAATTTCATTCAACTTTCTATATAAAGTCCAGTTAGCTATTAGTATTCCCCAAACACCAAAATAATCCAGCATCATCTTTATATGCATTTCTATATGTCCATTTTTATCTCCCACTGTAAATTATTAACTCCTTTAGGGAGGGAAATGTTTTTATTTTGTCTATTTCCCTTAAACCTACTATAATACCTGGAATGTAGGTGGTGTTTAATAAATGTTTATTTACTGATTGGTCTCCAAGCACTGAGCTGGGTCCTGAAGATAAAAAGAAAAAGATAATTCCTTAAAGAAGTTTAAAGTCTATCAGGATAAATCACATTTGGAAACTCATTCATGTAAATATCTGTATTTATATGTAATTGTGCATATATATACATGTATTAAATAGTAATTGGAAGCAGTGGATATTAGTGATTAAGGGCATCAGAAAATTTCTCATAAGATCTTAACTCTGAAAACGTTAGGGATTTTAAAAACAGATTCAGAGATTTGCTAATAATACAACCTTGAGTAAATAACAAACTTTCTGAGTTTCAGTTTTGTTTTGTTTTTTCTTTAAATTCACTACCTAACTTATAAGCTTGATGTGAGAGAAAATCTTTAGGTAAAATTTAATTTTCAGTGTATGAGTTGTTATTATCAATTTTAAAAAGGATTGGCCCAAGATCACACCCTTCTCTCAAACAATCAGGGACTGAATTTGGAGAATGTCATGGTTTCAGGTCTTCTAAGATGAATTCTAGGTCCAGTATGGGTCTTATTTAGGCTCATACAAGGTTCTTGTTTGCTCTTTCATTTTCAAAGATGAGTTGACAACTAGAAGGCTGCTCTGGATTTAATTACTAACTCTAGGAAGCTATTAGAGAAAGGAGAGGTAGATAGTTTAATTATAAGATTTACTATACTAATGTATGTTTTGAGGATAACAAAATATTCCTCCAAGCCCAAAGGTTTGGGAGATCTCTCTCTCTCTCTCTCTCTCTCTCTCTCTCTCTCTCTCTCTCTCTCTCTCTCTCTCTCTCTCTCTCTCTCTCTGTCTCTCTTCTCTCTCTTCTTCAGTCTCTCTCTCTCTCTCTCTCTCTCTCTCTCTCTTCTTCAGTCTCTCTCTCTCTCTCTCTTCTCTCTCTCCTTCAGTCTCTCTCTCTCTCTCTCTCTCTCCCCCCATTTATATATACACATATGAGTGTATATACATATGTATATACATGATACAGAATGAAATGTATATAGAATGCCAGACTTAGAGTAGTGAAGACTCAGATCCAATTCTGGCCTTAGACAAGTCCTAACTATGTGATCCTGGGCAAGTCACTTAACACTAGTTGTTTAGTCTTTGCCACTCTTCTGTCTTAGAAATGATACAAAGACAGAAGGTAAGAGTTTTAAAAAATGTAAATGTATATACATATATGTGAAGAAGGAAATGGCAAACCACCCCAGCATCTTTGCCAAGAAAATCATACAAGCTCAAAAAATGTCAGCAATGACTGAAAAACATGTATTTGTGTGTATACATATGCAGATGAAACTCATACACATATAGAAATCATTGTAACAAAATATATCAAAATTTTTTGAAAGAATGATAGTTTGAAAGGGCCTTAAAGATCATTTAGCCAAAATCCTCAAATTTTAAGGATTAGGAAACTGAGGTACATGGAGATCAAACTCTCTACCTTAAGACCTAGTAGGCAAAAAGTCAAAACTAGAGCTGACATTATTTGAAGTTAGCTCCTCTGACTCCAAATGTTTGGAGTTTACTATTTGTAGTCTACTAGAACTATGATGACTAGATTTGGATTCAGAGGACTCATATTCTAATCCTGGTTCTGCCACTAGTATATGACATAAGGCAAGTCTTTTAACTTCCCTAGAAATCCAATAGAAAATAATAATTAATAATAATTCATCTGTGAGAACAAAAAGCCAAGAATATTAAGTGAATTAATGAAAAATATGGAGAAAAGGGGCTTAGTTATACTGGCAACCATCAAAACAATATGATATGGCAGAAACCAGGCACAGATCAACATCTCACACCATATACCAAAAGTAAAGTATAAAAAGGATATATGACTTAAAAATAAAGAGTAAAACCATAAACAAATTAAAGGAACATAGCATAGTTTACTTCTAAGATCTATAGATAAGTGAAGAACTTATTTTCAAATAAGGCATAGAAAACTTAATGATATGTAGAATAGATTACATTGACTACATTAAATTAAAAAGGTTTTACACACACACAAAATCAATACAACTGAGAATAGAAGGAAAACAATAAGGTATGAAAAATATTATAGCAAGCATCTCTGACAAAGGTCTACTTTCTCAAATATATAGAGAATTGAGTAATATTATATTCATAAGAATGCAAAGTGTTCCTCAACTGACAAGTGGTCAAAGGATATCAATAGGCAATTCTTAGATGAAGAAATGAAAAATATCTTTTAATCACTTGAAAAATGCCCCCAATAAAACTATGTTAGAAAAATGCAAATTGACACAATTCTGAGGTATCATTTCACACCTATCAGACTGACCAATATGACAAAAAAGGAAAATGATATATGTTGGAGGGGAGGTGGAAAAATTGGACACTTATTCACTGTTGGTGAAGCTATGAACTGATACAACCATTCTGGAGAATAATTTCTAACCATGCTCGAAGCTTCTTAAAACTATATATGCTCTTTGACACAGAAATAACTCAACTATACCTGCATCCCAAAGATATCAAAGATAAAGGGAAAATATCAAACATAGAAAAGTATTTGTAACTATTCTTTTTGTGGTAGCAAAGAACTAGAAATTGAAGGGATGTTCATTATTTATGGAATGGGTAAAAAAGTTGTGGTATATGTTTCTAATAGAATACTATTTTGCCATAAGAAATGATAAACAAGATGATACATTTTAAAATCCTGGAAATGATATAAAACACTATACATTAAAAGCAATAGTACAAAAAAGTACAATGACTAACTGTGAATGACAAGTATTATCACCAACTGAAGAATCAAAGACAACTTCAAAAAATTCACTGTGAAAAACATTTCTACAGAAGGAAGTAACAAAGTATGATGCAGCATGCCATTCTTTACTTTATTTCCTCCATTAAATTTTTCAACAATGATAGCAATATGTGTCTTTTTCTTTCACAATATGATGGACATGGATGTAGGTATTCCATCATAACACATATACAACCCATTTCATATTACCTGCCATCTTGGGGAAGGGGAGGAGTAGAAGGGAGGGAAGGAATGGATCTCAATTTGTCAGGAAACGATTATTGAAAATTGTACTGATGTAATCTGGGAAAAATTAAATTCTTAAAAAAAATTCTCTAGACTCCTTTTCTTTGTCTCTGAAATTAAAGATTTACAATAGCTGTCCTGTAAGATTCTTTACAACTGTTAAAACATGATCCTTTGCAACTAAAATGAAGAATTTTCTACAGATTTAAGATGAGCTTTCTCTCACTCTCTAGGAATTTTTACCATGTATATACTTTTATGAATATAACTAGATAACAGCTGGTAAATTGTAAATAAGTTACACAAATAGCTGTCTCATTTTGATAAATATTGTACCTCAAGATTAAAATAAATTGAACCCATACTATGTATAAGTCCTGAAAAAAAAATCAAAGAAGGGAAAAAAATCCTTCAAAAGGCTCACTGGATCCAGAAGGAAACATCAAGAAAATTGATGTGATAAAGAAGTTCACTGAAATTAGAGGAAGAGCTAATGATTTTCTTAAAATAAATTTCAATTATTCTCATCTCTTGCAGGTAGAATAATTAATTTTAAAAAAGGATTACTTTTAAAAAATATTAAACCAATTATTTTGCTTCACATGAAATTTAGTTGTTGTCCACAATATGCTTGTTGAGCCTCAAAGAAATCCAATTTTTAAAAAGTTAATGATGAGCTAAGAAAAAAAAATATATAGGACAAACATTTCAAGGAGGGAAAAAAAAAACATCTTTCTAAATGTTTATTTGAATAATAGGAATTCTAAGGATCTTTCAGACAACCAATATTCAATGAAGTTATTTATTTAACTGAAAGAATTAATATGAATTCATAAACAAATTATATATAAGAAGAAAGTTGGAACAAAGAGTAAAGAGTTTTTGAAATAACAGAGATCTATGTTGGAACTTTTGGCCAAGGCAGTGTAGATTTAATATAATGTAAAAATTGAAACAGAAAAGACTGAAGTCTTTTGTCAATATCCTACTAGGACACATTATTAAAGAATGTCTTCATTTTTTAAAATGAAATTGAGCCCATACATAACGATAAAACCTCATAATCATATGATCTTTGCATAGCATTTAAAGTTTGAAATTTACATAAATAATCTCATTTGACATATACTGACAGCATCCAAAATTCATTTCGCAAATATTATAATTTTATTTGTAATCTCTTTGGATATGTTACAAAATGACACATATTAAAAATGCCAGGATATCCCCTTTTCTAACATGCAAGTCAACTTTGAGAGGAAGGAGCTATGTTACAAAATTAACAAAGTTTAAAACTTTTATTTCTTTGCTAAAGGTACCTCCAAAAAGGTGAAATGCAAATTCTGCTCTAGGTTACTGTAGGAAATACCAAGACCTACCTGATTACTCCCATGAATAAATGCTCTCAGTACACAAAAGCCTTCCCTTCAATCCAGTACTTATGACTTATTTACACTGGATTTATCAATGCAATCTGTGTAGCAGAGAAAACTGCACCCGCAAATACATGCCTCAATGTAAAGTACAACCGTTGATGGCATTACACCTCCTGATTTAGTATCACATGGGATAGTCACAAAAATAATCTTAGGGAAGAATCATATTCCATAAGTTGTCTAATTTAGCCTTCAAATAACTACCCATGAATCCCTTGTACTTTTTTCTAGTAGCTATTCATAGACAGCAAATGTGTGTCACATAAAAATGTCTTCCTGGGAAACTTCCCCACCCACTATTGAATACAATATTAGAAATCTTGAGTGGATATGCCAGCAGCTGAACTTCAAAGTTTAAAATCAGTCATTTGAGGATATTTTTCAATTAGAAGCTCATTTTACTACTGAGCTACCATGTGGGAGAAGAAAATGATTTCTTTCTCTTCTGACAATAGTTTTAATGGAGACAACATATAGACATTAAAATTATTCTAGTAAAATATAAAAGTCTCAAATAAATCAGTTTTGAGGATTTTTTAGAAAGTTGTAAAAAGATCCCAAATTTTCATGGATAGTATGGTATATAGCATATATTCTCTCAATGACAATCCCATATATTTGGATAGAGGGCTAGCCTGAGAATCAGGAAAATCTGGGATCAAGTTCTGCCTTTGAGACATACTGACTGTGTTATTCCAGGCAAAACACTTTACCCCTCAAAGCTCTAAGCAATAATATTGCACTGTTAAAGGCAGGCGATGTGTTGACTTGTACTAACAGGTGGATTCTCCTTACCAAGGACTTCCTCCTATACAGGAAATCACAGACTCATTCCTGATCCTAGTCAAAAATTTTTGATGATTAATAGCCAATAAGCACCTATTAAGTACTAATTACAGGCACTGGTAGAGGTAAGAGGAATCAAAGACAAAGTGAAACAAAGAGCCTTTTGTCCTCAAAAAGGATGCAATCATTGTGAGACAAAAAATGCATAAATAAAACTAAATAAAAATCAGTCAGCAGCCATATATTAGGCACTATGTGCTAGCAGAGTACTAAGAAAAGGCAAAAACAATCCCTGCCCCAAGGAGATTATTTACATCTTGAAATCTTCTATCACATTTTCTCTATATATCTAATTAGTTTCTAAATCTTGCCTTAATCTCTCTCTATTTGATCCCTTTCTAGAGGTTATCATCACCTTTCACCTACATTCCTGTAGCATGCCTCAAGTCTCTATCCATTCCAGTATGTCCTTTACATAGTTGCCAAAGAGGCTTTCCTTACATACGAGCATCACCATGTCAGTCTCTTATACCACAGATTCCAGTGGCCTCCTAGTGTCACAAGGATCGCATAAAATCTCCTCTTACGACCTTATGAATGCCTTTCCAACCTGGCCTCAACCCATCACTGCAGGCTTCCCATGAAACTCTACCTCCGCCATTGATCTGCTCTCTTTTCCTCACGCCTGTCTCATTCCAGTGCTTTTTCACCATCGAACCTGCCTTGAGGACACCCCTTCTCATCTGTCTTACTTGGGATTGCTCTCTTCTTTCAAAAGAACAAGGTCTTCCCTTCTACATTCAGATTTCCCTTGATTAACCTCATCTCCACTCCCAGCTATTAATGCTTTCTCCTTTAAATTTAACTTGTATCTACCTGCACACGGGGCAGAGATAGAAAGAGGTACTGAAGAGAGATAAGTGTAATCTTTATGTGTCTGCATATATACATGTTGCATGTATGTATAGATAGATATTTATACATATGTGGATATATTACATATATACAGAACCTGAAGGCATGAGTGGACTAACCATTCTCACCCATTCCACTCCCAGAACCCAATCTTTTCTTTAAAAAAAAAGAATGAAGTAATAAGACATCTATAATATAACTTTCTTAATTTAAGACAAGAAATGCCTAATTTTGGTGTTTGTTGTATCCTTAGAATATAGCATAATGCCTTTATGTACATATAGGTAACATATCCATATCTGTACAAATATATGTCTATACTTTTTTTTACATACACTGGAAATTTCAGTTTAAAACAAGAAATGGTTCTGGTCCTCAAAAAATATAAAACTTCCCGGCCCGCGAGAGGTTTTAAGGAAGGAAAATAGAAACAGGATAGAAGTTTTGGATCCCGCGAAGGGCATGAACGAGCCAGCTTTAGAGATGTAAATAAACGAGTCAGTAATCAATTATTAATATTCGGGAGCCACAGCCTGCTCTGACCACTGGACATTACTATTCAGGCTATTCCATCCAATGATCTCAATTTAACACCGCACTGGTCAGAGGATAATGCTAGCTCAGTAGGGAAGGAGATTAGAAACTTAAGGAGGTAGATAGCACTAGGTATTAGCATTGGAAAAGAGAGAGACAGGAAGGCCTGGCCGAAGGGCCAGACCTCAGGGAGAAAGATAGAGAGGAGAGAGAAAGGGGAGAAGTTGCTCCTTTGCAAACCTCCAAGTGGCCAAGCTGGCTGCGTCCAGTTCCTTTTATTCTCCTTGATATACAAATGAGCTCAATACATATTGATAAGTTACATGATGCCTCAATACATATGGATGAGTTACATAGTGTATTGCCATTGGATAATTGCATATTATGACAAGGTGAAGGTGGGGTTATTATCCTCAGGTGAGTGAGACAGGAGGAAGCAAGGTTTCGCACCCTAACCTTAGCCATGCTGGGAATAGAGCCCATTGCCATGTGCAGGATGGCCATGTGCTCACTCACAATCCTTGTCTCTCCATAATACCTATGGGCTGGACTGCTACAAAATATATATTATTGGGAGGCAAAATATATACATATAACTAAATCAAAACCAATCAATTTACACATAATAAATGCTTATTCATTGATTTTTAGACCTAGTTTAATTCCTTTATTTATCAGATGGAGAAACTGTGATTGGTTCATAGATACAGAAATGGTAACTGATAAAGCCCAAATTAAACCAAATTCAGTTTCTCCAATTCCAAACCACATCCTCTTTCTACTTTTGCTACTGATCCTAGAAATTACAAAATGAATTAATGAAATTACACAAAAAGAAAAGTCATATATTTCTGAAAGGCCTTATGGTTTGAGTGAATTCAAGGAAGAATAGGGGCTAAAGGAAGGGAATTGGAATCAGAGAAACAGAATTTCAGGTCTAAGTACTAAAGGAGAATTTGGGGTCCATCGAATAAAATCCAAACCTTATTAATAATCGTTTCTTGAACATATCTGACAAGTAATCTCGGTTCCTAAGAAAGCATGGCATAATGTAGTACTTCTGCAACTTTTGCCCTAGGACCACTTTACACTCTGAAAAATTACTGAATACCTCCAAAGAACTTTTGTTCGTGTCGTTGTCTCTAATGATATTTACCATATAAGAAATTAAAATTTGGCATTATTATTTTTTGAAACTCCTTCTTTTTAGCTTAGTTCAATACTGTGTACTGGTTCCAAGGGAGAAGAGTGGTAAAGGCTAAGCAATGGGGGTTAAGTGACTTGTCCAGGGTCACACAGCTAAGAAGTATCTGAGGCCAGATTTGAATCTAGTACCTCTCATCTCTGGGCCTGGCTCTCAATACTCTCAGCTACCTACCTGTCCAATATTAGAATTATTAATAAAATAATATTGAACTTGTAGATACCCAGAGAGAGGGGCTTAGGGAACTTCCAAAGTTCCCAGATCATATTGTATAATCAATGGATAGGTTGCTATTCTTGGAGTCAAGAAAACCTAAATTCAAATATTATTTTCCTAACGGTGTGACTCTGGGCAAATAATTGAACATTTCTGAACTTCAGTTGCCTCATCTACAAAATGAGGACATTGTATTCAATGATACTAAGGGCTCTTTTAGCTCAATTGAAGATGTTCAATGGAAAGGAAAGCATTATATTCAAATATGGTCCCCGCCACTTTCTGACAGCTCTAATTATCGTAAGAGCCATGTTTCCATCTTGTCTAAATATGTCTTTTTGCCAATTCCTCTCATATTTCTGCTTCTATACTTCTGGCTCAAGTAAAAATCCCCAAATAAGGAAAGCACTACACATTGGGCAGCATAGAAGTCTTACAAAACAACAGATTCTATTATGATTTTACATGTCAAATAAGTTTTCCTAGCAATATTCCCAGACCTGGTTTGGTTTCAGTTTTCTGTGCTGTGCATTATTATCTGAGAAGAGAAGAGCTATATCATCTTTGGAAAATTGCAATAATGAATAAAATTTTTCTGTAAGATTGATCTTTTCAATACTGATACACACATATAATGTATATACTAATTTTCTTCAATAATATTCATCACTGAGTTATAGAATACCTTCAGCCTCTGAGTAATTAAAGGTTCTAATCACTCAAATTGGAAATGGAGAAATATATAATGAATGTGAGTAAACCATGTCAATGAATTGGAAAGGAACAGAATAAGCTTTTATTAAATATTTTTATGCTAAGTATTGTGCTAAGTGATTTATAAATATTGTCTCATTTGATGTGTATAATAACCCTGAAAGGTTGATTCTATTATTATCTCCATGTTGAGTAAATAATTATTCCTACAGTCTAAAGTTGAGGAAACTGAGGTAGATAGTGGTTCAAGACCACCAAGCTAGTAACATCTGAGGCTGTATTTTAACTCAGGTCTTCCCCACTCCAGGCATAATGGTTTGGCTACTAAGCCACCTAGCTACTTTTCATTGACCAAGAAAAAAATCACAAAGGAGAAGCAGGGGATCTATACATACATATTGTTAGGTAGGTCTCCGGTGGAGTATCTGTAGGTGGACACATTAAAGAGTCCCATAGAAAGGAAAAAAAAGTATGGATGTGCTACCATCTAGACCATTGGTGAGACTATCTGACTCATAAGCCAGGAGACTCATTTAGTCTCAAATGAAATGAGGTAGATGAAGAAGACAACAGTAGGATCCTAGCATCCATGGGGGACAAGTTTCAAGATCTACCATAGATGATTGAAACCCTGAAAATAAGTAAAATCTTACCTATATCCCTCTATATACATGCATTTTTTCCCCCTGTTCCTGACCCTTGGCTTGGTGCTCTGTGGTTTCCCATCACCCCCAATAGCAACAACAACAAAACCCTAAAAAAAGTGAAAAAAAGTGAAAAATGTATTTTTCCCATTTCACAGGTAGACCACCTTCAGCATGACTGGGGATAATGGAAACCATGAAAAGGAAAACCTTAGAGAAGGAGGCCTTCCAATAATTCACAAGAAAGGATAACGAATGTGTATGAATGAATGAATGAATGAATGATAAAAGCAATCATTAAACATTTAATATGTGCCAAGGATTGTTCTAAGCAGTGAAGATACTAATAGAAAAGTGCTTACTGTCAAGAAGCTCATACTCTGGATATCCAGAGAAATCGTGAAAAAAAAAATACAAAGGAAGGTGGCCTTGCAGTACCAGATCTCAAACTATACTATAAAGCAGTGGTCATCAAAACAATTTGGTACTGGCTAAGAGACAGAAGGAGGATCAGTGGAATAGACTTGGGGTAAATGACCTCAGTAAGACAGTCTTTGACAAACCCAAAGATCCCAGCTTTTGGGACAAAAATCCACTATTTGATAAAAACTGCTGGGAAAACTGGAAGACATTGTGGGAGAGATTAGGTTTGGATCAACACCTCACACCCTACACCAAGATAAACTCAGAATGGGTGAATGACCTGAATATAAAGAATAAAACTATAAGTAATTTATGTGAACACAGAATAGTATACATGTCAGATTTTTTGAGAAAGGAAAGACTTTAAAACCAAGCAAGAGCTAGAAATATCACAAAATGTAAAAATCAATAATTTTGATTACATCAAATTAAAAAGTTTTTGTACAAACAAAATGAAAGCATGCAAAATAAGAAGGGAAGCAACAAATTGGGAAACAATCTTCATAACAAAAATCTTTGACAAAGGTCTAATTACCCAAATTTATAAAGAACTAAACCAGTTGTACAAAAAATCAAGCCATTCTCCAATTGATAAATGGGCACGGAACATGAATAGGCAATTTTCAGTTAAAGAAATCAAAACTATTAATAAGCACATGAAAAAGTGCTCTAAATCTCTTATAATTAGAGAGATGCAAATCAAAACAACTCTGAGCATCATCTCACACCTAGCAGATTGGCTAACATGATAGCAAAGGAAAGTAATGAATGCTGGTGGTAGTGTGACAAAGTTGGGACATTAATTCATTGCTGGTGGAGTTGTGAATTGATTCAACCCTTCTGGAGGGCAATTTGGAACTATGCCCAAAGGACGATAAAAGACTGTCTGCCCTTTGATCCAGCCATAGCACTGTTGGGTTTGTACCCCAAAGAGATAATAAGGTAAAAAAGACTTGTACAAAAATATTCATAGCTGCGCTCTTTGTGGTGGCCAAAAATTGGAAAATGAGGGGATGCCCTTCAATTGGGGAATGGCTGAACAAATTGTGGTACATGTGGGTGATGGAATACTATTGTGCTAAAAGGAATAATAAAGTGGAGGAATTCCATGGAGACTGGAACAACCTCCGGGAAGTGATGTAGAGCGAAAGGAGCAGAACCAGGAGAACATTGTACACAGAGACTGATACACTGTGGTACAATCAAATGTAATGGACTTCTCCATTAGTGGCAATGCAGTGATCCTAACAACTGGGAGGGATATAGGAGAAAAACCACTATTCACATTCAGAGGAAACACGGTGGGAGTAGAAACACAGAAGAAAAAGAAAAACAACTGCTTGAATACATGGGTCGAGGGGATATGGCTGGGGATGTAGACTTTAAATGAACATCCTGATGCAAACACCAACAACATGGAAATAGGTTCTGATCAAGGACACAAATAATACCCAATGAAATTGCACATTGGCTGCTGGAAGGGTGGGTGGAGGGGAGGGAGGGAAATAATGTGATTATTGTAACCAAGGAATAATGTTCTAAATTGACCAAATAAATTCATTCAAATAATTTTTTTTTAAAAAAGAAGCTCATACTCTGATTTGGAGGAAACACATTAAAAAGGTGGGTTTGGCTGCAAGGTATATAAAAATGCCTAAGAATCTAAGGGTATATCAGTGAGTTAGATGACAAGACTCAAAGGCGCTCAATGTGCAGTAGCATGACACATGACTGTATCTAGCAGTTCAAACAGCAAAGCATTAGGATGTATGGTAAGAGTCTGGACACCTTCCATCTTACTGGAAGGACTGTGGTTGGTGATGTCCTGCATTTCTGCCAACCACCATTATTGGTAAGGGAAGACAGGGCTAGGTCTAAGGATTTGACTAAAATAAGGTACTGGATTATTTCTCCATGAGCGAGAATTTTGTAGAGAAGGGATGCAGGAAGGAGAGTAATAGTGAAAATAGAACCCAGGAGGAGAGGGTAAAGGGGCATTATATGAAAATGGGGAGGAAAAGAAGAGAACTGTACTTCTAGCCTCTCTCCTGGAGTAAGGGAGGAAGAAGGAAGACAGAAGAACCCTTTCTCCTGGCCGCCAGGCAAAGACACAAATTTTTACGAAACACTGATGAAAATCAGAATCATTATGATAGAGACCCATTGGAAAAATATTTTAAACACCTTTATTTAAATCTTTCTATTAAGATAGAGAAATAAATACTTCATTAGTCTGAAAACTCTTTCCAGACTTATCTTCTTAAGGTGTGTAGTAGGTTCAGAGCAAGAGGTCACCCTAAGAAAAATGGATTAAGATTGAGAACCAAGCTCAGCTCTTATTAAGATGATGTACTTAAGATCATCTTGCCCTTCCCATGGAATTATGGGCTAACACTCATTTAAGGAAAGGGTACATTTTGAAAGAATGTGTTATTGATTGAGGAGAAAACAGGACCTTTAGATTACTTCCAGAAAACACTTGAAAGAGGTGGATAACGGAGAAACTGAGTGGTTACTCTTGCTGTATTTGTTAAAGTAGAATGTTAAACCCAAATTGTATTTTAAAATTAATATTCTCCTTGTTGGAGAATCATAAAAATGTTATGTCAGATTGTGTTGGGATACAGATTTTTGAAGGCATGAGATGGGAGAGTGAATTGTGTCTGTTTGGACATTTTTCTCTTTAAAAATATTGGATTTAGATCAATAAGTAAAGTTTCTAGCAGACTGATTCCTGAAGTTATATAGAATTAATTTTAATATTACAGAGTACAGTATTAATACTTTTTTTCTAATTCAATTGCATCTTGCATTTGATTTTTTAAGTTAATGCATTATCTCCTTCCACTCTCTTCCTGTGCATTTCTCTGATTATATCTTACTCATGATCCTAACAAAAATAGATTTCATTCCCTAAGGAAAAAAGAAATGACAATGAAGCAGGTTACATGGGATCTGTCCTGACTGATCAGCAGAAACCACTCTAAGACTTGAAATTACTGTCAATCATCCAGAAAGAGAGATTCCAGTTGAGAACAAGCAAAAAGAATATAAGACTTGAAGTTAGAGGATATGGCTTCATATTCTAGTTTGTCACTATTTGTATGATGTGGAGCCAGTTTCCTCACCTATAAAATATGGCAGTTTGATTAGATGACCTCTAGGAGCCTTCCATTTGAAATCTATGATTTATGTATAGTCAACACTCCACAATCAAAAACAGCAAGACATTTAGAGGACCCTTTGTTTATTCTTTTTTTCCCCAGCTTCTTTCAGAAGTATGAATTGCTTGTCATTTTCTAGATAACTGATAACATTGTTGCTCAACTATCCTATTATTGAAGCTTTGCTATAACTGTCACTATGTTAAATTGACAAGACATGCACTCCAGAAATGGGATAGTTTCTCCCATGGGACTTAGTATTTGCTATTTCAGGTGTTTCTAAAAGAGTAGCAATGATGTCTTTCTATTCAGTGCTGACCAATTAGATCCTTGAAATTTAGATTCCCTGAACTTTAGATCCTTGGAAAATGTAATTACTGAAGGAGAAAGTCCCTTGGACAACTTATTTGACTTTCCATTATAGTTCTTTGAGTCACAGTTTTATTTAATTATCAGTGTTCTTAAAGTCTATTATCATAAAAAGACCTGGTATTTAAGTCAACTATTTTTCTTTTAAAAATACTTTTAAAAAACATTTTAAGCATAATTGGGTAAGTAGTAAATAATTTAGAAATTATTAACAATTGGAATTTAGAACAATTTCTAAACAGAATGACAGTTTACTCATGTATAATTTCCAATAATATGTAATTCATACACTGAACCTTTTTCAAAGAACATAAATATACATGCTGAGACATTACACATTTCAAATCTAAATAGGAAAACAAGAAGCATTAACCACTTTACTATTAAGTAAGCAAACTCCTAGATGTTTAACAAATAAAAATCAAATATATGTAAGATTCACATGGATTCCCAATTATTACTGTTTGAAATAGATATCTAAGTGGCTTAAAGTACCTAGCATTTATACAATGCTTTAATATTTGCAAAGTCTGCAAGTATTATCTCATTTGATCCTTACCACTACCCTGGAAGGAAATTGACAAGATTATCTCCAATTTATAAGTGAGGAAATTAAAGCAGAGAGAGAATAAGAGATTTACTGGGGATCATGGTGCAGGAAACTACATTAAGTCCAAATGAACTCATCTTGAGTACAAGTCTAGAACCAATACTCTAATATACCACCTAGCTTTATCTATCCCTCTTCCCCCCACCAGCTCCCAATTCCAATATGGGCTTCTTTATGTATATGTCTTGACTCCCCAAGGATAATACTAGATGCTTAATGGATGTTTGTTGACTTTACTAAACAAGATTATAAGCTCTTTGAATTCAGAAGGCATGTCTTATATTTCAAAACTCTTTGGAAATGTCCCATAACTTTGATCCATTGTTACAGAAAATACCTAAGCAAGAAAGAAATTTTGTTGCCATATATTTTCTTAATGAATTTCTTCTAGAACAAAGAAAGGTAACAGGTTTGAACAGTTTCTCAAAGATTTTTATGTTTGAGACAGAACTTCATTCTAGGTCTTCATTGATTCAAAGAGGGATCCCCATTCCATCCAACTCTTTAAACAATATAGTGTCGCTCTAATTAGCATAGTTATTCAAATAATAAGTCATCATTAATACTTATTAAATGAATCAAACTGAAACCAAATGAAGTTAAACAAAATTAAACAAAACAAAAAGGAATTAAATGAAGACACTTGATTATCTACCTCTTCAGAACCTAATGAAAGAATTGCATTATTATAGAGTATGAAATTATAGATTTAAAGGTGGAAGATAAAGTGCTTAGCAGCAACTTTGTCCAACCCCCAGATTTCATAAATAAGGAAACTGAGGTAAAGAAAATTAAAATGGTTTGCTCAAAGCTGCATTAGCATGAAGTAATATAAGAATCATGATCTAAAGCCATTTGTCTTGAATTTGAATCCAGGGATTTTTAGGCTACAGAATATTGTCTTGAGGAAAATTAAAGGAATCTTGGCTAAACTAGCTCCTGAGTTGACAGATAATACACAGGTCCCTACTATAGTTAATTTATGGATGCAAATAGATCCTTCAGACTGCAGGATCAAATAAAAAATGCTCTTGTGGGGATTCTAACTTTGTTGCCTAGCCCCCTTTACCTTTGGGGTCTTATATCTTACTCCTTTATGTATCCTCTTATATCTAGTGATAGTGGTCTCCTAGATGTTCCACAAAAAAAGATACCACATCTCTTAGTTATGTGTAGTTTCTTTGATTGACCCCCATACCTAGAATACTCTACTTCTTCCATTCTAATCTATCTGGCATCCTGTAAGTCTCAGTTAAGATCATTACTTCCCCTATCTCTTTTTCATTACCTCTCTGTAAATTATTTCCCATTTATCCTGTTGATAGCTTGCTTTTGATGTGAGCTCCTTGATGTTAAGGACTGCTTTTTGCCTCTTTTTCTAACTCTAGTGCTTAGCCCAGTGATTGGCACATAGTAGAACTTGTTAAATGCTCATTAATCAAAAAAAAGTTTATCAATAAAAAATTCAGGTTTTCTAGACTCTTAAAAATGCTCATTAACCAATTAAAGTGATAGGTCAAAACTTACACAAAGTATTATTTGAGTTGCTTAAATTACTAATCCACCTACACTTTCTGTTTTGGGGGCCAGCCAATTGAAGTATGTTTGAACTGAGCCTTCTTGATTCTCTTGTGATGAGGTTATTTAAAGAGTTATATATTTTTTTCTTGTTGCCACCTGCTTGTTGAATGAATGAATGAATGAATGAATGAATGAATGAATGAATCTACTATTTCTGACATCTAGGGTGATGAAAAATAAATCTATTTTTCTCTTCCACAATTACCTTGCAAGTAATTGAAGACAGTTATTATTTCTACCTTAAATGTTCTTTTATGAGACCAAATATCTCAAGATCTTTCAAATAAATTTCATATCAGAGGATTTACAATTCATATGGACCTCAGATGCCATCTAGTTCAACTCCTCATTTTATAAATGGGAACAAAAAGTCTTAAGTGATTTGTTTAAAGTCATATGGCTTTAAGTATCTAAGATAGGATTTCAGCAGTCTTCTTGATTCCCATTCTAACACTCCATCTACTAGACCTTTGTCATAGTCTCTACATTCTCCCCATTTTGGTTGCCCTCTTCTATTTGTACTCTACTTTGTCAACATTCTTATGGAAATGTATCACTGGGAACTCAATATAAGTTTCAATTTCTACTTATATAGGTTTCTTCTCATATCATTACAATTTCTCATCACCTAAGATCCTACCTATTCTTTAAGAACCAAATAAAGTCCCATTTTCCCCCTGGACTCTTACATGTGTTATCTCTTTAGACTTTGATCATATCCCCTCAACTTAACAGTTGTAGGTAGGTGTAACACTTTTTGGCTGACCTAGTTCTCAAGAAATTCAGAGCATACAAAAAGAAGTAAAATATAAATTTGCAATGAAATCTTAAAAACAAAAACTAACAAATACTCATGAATAGCACATATGAGAAACAAGGTTTATCATAGATAAGCCAAAAGTCATTGAGGTTGCTAATATATTACCTGACTAATGATTAAAAATTGAGTACCTATATATTTGAGAGAGTGGATATTATACAATGCAAGGTTATATATTTTCTAGCACAATTTGGTGGGTAAAGTTCTTATTGTGGGTATAGACATTCTCTAAATTTATAAAGAAACACTTTGGTGGCTTCTGGCACAGGAGAAGTAAAATAAGGAAAAGAAAAAAGCATAAATGCCATTGTGACCTATCTACTGTGTCAACTCCTCTTTCACAAGCAGAGAGAAATACTTCAGGGATCTGTTTTAGAGCCTACTGAACAAGGGAACATAGCTACAGAATTACTGAAGCAGCATATCTCACCATAATAATTTACACTCAGGAACAAAACTGTCCAGTTCAAGCAAACTGTAGCTGTAATTGAAAGTGCATCAGACCATGAAATCAATAAAATCAAAGTCCTGTTCCTATTCCCTTCCCTCTATTCTGTTGATCCAAAAGACTAGGTTTATGTTTTCACAATAGACCATTCTGTTTGCTGACTAAAAGTCAAATTAGCAATAGATAGGATTAATAATTTGATTGCTTCTACAGTTATCACATTGAGAGTTTGAAGGGGAATGGAAAATAGAGACGAGAAAGTGACGCTGTAATTCACAAGGTCACAGAATCATGTAGGTGCTAGAACTGGAACAACATTTAGAGGTTCACTGGTCCAACACCCTATTTTTTGGCACTAGGTCTTCCTTTCTCATCCAACCTGGAATATATCAGCCACTACAGCAAAACCCACAGCTGATTGGCACAGAAGTTTAATCTGCTCCTTTTGTGACCTAGGCCAGTTTGTCCTTCCTTAGGTTGCCTGATGGCCCTAAATGCCAGTACTCCTCTTATTGGTATTGGACTTAGAAGGGGCAACCAATCAACTTTACTCATATTGTAGGTCAGAACTCCTGAACTCAAACAATCCATCATCCTGAACCAACCTTATCAGTTCAGATCACAAGTGTGTGTCATGATGGCTGATTTCCCATTAAAAAAAAAAAAGTTACAGAATCTTTGTGTGTGTGTGTGTGTGTGTGTGTGTGTATTTACATAAAGAATAAAAAAGACAATGTAGAGAGAGGTACATTATATATAATTCCTGGTAAAACACAAATAAACATAATTCACATAACATAATACACATAAACATAAACACACATAAACAATTCCTGGTAAAAAAAAAGCCTAAATATTGAAAAAATTTGACTTTATATACAGGGTTTAATTCTTACAGTGTTCTGCCACTACAAAAACAGGCTGGTAGGTGCTTTCCCAAAGCTCTTCTTTTTCTCTCCTTTTTAATTTATTTAAAGTTATTTATCTGTTTGCTACATGAAAATATCTAGTTAACTCCCACCCTCTTCCTCTCCCCCATTAGAGAAGGCATCATTTAACAAAAATACATATGTATATGTAAAACTATGTCTCACTTATTTCTATTTATCAGTTCTCTTTGTAGAGGTTGATATAAACAAGTCATTTTCAAAAAAAAGTCTGTTGCTGTATATTATATTCTTTTGATTCTGCTTATTTCACCCTTTATAATTTCATAGCTCTTCTTGGCCAAGTTTAGATATTCTAATTTTACAGAATTCTTTTTCGATTGTTTCATTGTTCTCTTTCTTTACATTTACATTGTTGCAGGTAGTAATTCCAGGTCTTATTTTTGGAAGAATTTGAAGGCTGGAAGAGTTAAGTGGTTGCCCAAGGTCATGGTTTGGTAGCAGAATTGCAATTTGAGGCCACACTCTGATTACTGAATCAATCAAATAAGAAGAATTTAAGGGCTTACTCTGTGCCAGGCACTGTCCCAAGTACTGAGATTGCTGACAAAACAAAACAACAAAAAAAAAAGATTTCTTCCAAAACTGTAGGTACATATAGTCTTTTTCCCATTGCATCATGATGTCTTAAAAAGAAAGTGGTCAATTTTCACTCTGAACAAATCTACTACTTTATCAATTTTATACTCAAACTGTAAACATCTTGACCACTTCTTTCTCAATGTATTCAACCCCAAGGCCAGCCTCATGAATATCTTACCTGATTGGTTGGCAACTGATTTAGATGAATATAGTAATGGAAGTGAAACAATATATAATGTCAATTTTCTAGTTAACATTAGTGACTCTGCATTTAATTCACATTAAGCAAAAAAAAATCATTAAGCACTTTTAGTCTTAAAATCACCATATTATAGTAGATAAATGGACAACTTTGGGAGTCAGCTACATATAAGTTACTATCATACCTTTAATAAATAAAGATAAAATCACTCCCTCTAGATCTGGAGTTAGGAGGTCCTGAGTTTGAATAATGCCTCAGACACTTTCTAGTGTGTGACATTGGCCAAGTCAATTTTACCTGTCTTAGCCTCAGCTTTTCATTATCTTTAAAACTCTGATTTAAAAAAAATCAATTTTCTCATAGGGTTGTTAGGATTAAATTAGATTTTCTTTCTATATCTCTAATTAATACTTCATGTATATATAAGTGTGTGTGTGTAGTGAATCATGATCTTCAAGAACTATGTAAAGGCTATTATTAATTTTCCCAAAACGACCATAGAAAAAGGCATAATATAATGAATTTGATGTACCTAGCACTAAAATGTGTTTTTAAAAATGCAAAAAAAATTATTGCTGTTATGTGTATATTCAACCTGTATGTATATTTAGTGTGCCAAAGACCACTGGTTATTTAAGTGAGATACTCATGGAATGGGTTACTAAATTGTGGTTTTTTTGCTTCAAATTTTATTCTTGAAAAGCTTTATGAAATGAATGTGTCTACCTTCTTGCCATGTTAAATACAACAAAGTGAATATGTTTTAACCTTTCTCTAACAGCTGAGACATTATGGTGAGGACATTGGCGTCTTGATTCCGAGTTCCAATGAAAATACTACACTAGTGTAGTCATGAACTGTTTGAGAGATAAGATTAAGCATGGATTGATTCCACATCATGGCCAGGGAATTTAGTTTTTATTCTATTTTTGTTGTGTTGTCTTTGTGTAACCAATTCTTATGAAGATTGTTTTCTTGGGAAACATGAAATAACCCCCCCCCCAACATAACAGATAAAACAATCTTGAGATGCATTAGGAGAGGCATCATTACCAGAAAAAGAGAGATGGTTATCAGGCTGTACTCTGTCCTAGACAGATGCCCATCTGGAAAATTTCTTCAATTCCCAGTATTATATTTTAGGAAACATATTGGCAATCTGGAGAATTTCCAGAAAAGAATGACCAACCAAAACAATTCTTTATAAAGATCATTGGAAAGAAAAAAAAAGATATATAGTATGGAGAAGAGATGGTTTAAAATGTTGACAGGATAATGATCTTAAATTATTTTAAGGGAAGAGATGTTAGATTTATGACCTTTACATCCCTTTTTACCTGGGTCAAATCACTTATGTGTCCTAGGACCCAGTTTCCTTATCTATATTGAGAAAGGTTGGCCTAGATGGTCTCTAATATGTCTTCCAAGAATTATGCCTCAATAGTAGTATAAATCTAGAATTTGTTCAACTTGGCCCTACAGGGCAGAGTCAAGAACAGAGTAAATAATGTACTCTGTTGAAGAATAGAGAGGCATATTTTAACTCCATATAAGAAAAAGCATTATCTCAATTATTAGAGGTAATAAAAATGGGGAAAGGGTTGTCTCAAGATGTAGGGAATGCTGCTTCACTAGAAGTCTATTTACAATGATTCCTTAATCAAAAATGTCACAGAAAGGAGTGTTGGTAAAGTATAAATTGAAACAAAAGTACCTATTTAATCTGTTTTCATCCTGAAGTTCTGTGATGTAGTAAGTATAAATTTAAAATGCTATTTTTGTTTTTCAGTTGTTTTAATCATGTCTGGCTTTGTGATCCCATTTGGGGTTTTCTTGGCAAAGTTATTGAAGCTGTTTGCCTTTTCCTTCTGCAGTTTATTTTATAGATGAAGAAATTGAGGCAAATAGGGATCAGTTATTTGCCAGAATCATATAGCTAATAAGTTTCTGAGGCCAGATTTAAACTCAGGTCTTTCTGATTTCCAGGTCTGGTGCTCTGTCTGCTGTACCACCTAGCTGCCTGCAAATCATCTGTATCTATATTTCTGTTTGTGTCTGTGTATGCACATGCATATGTGTGTATGTTTATATATATTTTAATTTTTTAATTTTAAATTTTAATTAATTTATTTTATTTATTTTTTATATTTAATATTTAATATATTTATTAAAATTAATTAATTTAATTAAAAACAATATTTAAATTATTTAAAAAATAAAAAACCTCAAAATTAGGTAGTTCATGATGCCACTAGAAGTTATACTGTTTATATGTCTAATACACATAGATGTTTTGTAAACTGAATTTTTGTAAAAATAATTTTGTAAAATAAATTCATAAAAACTTAATTCATTTAAGCAAACTTTGATTCCATTTTGTCCAATTCTATAAACATTAAAGGCTGTTTTTTCTTAGGTACTGGGAATACAAAGATAAAAACTAACCCATTTTTATATGTCCTTACTAGCTAGCCACCAGGTGCCATCACAGATACAGTGCTTGGTCTGGACTTAGGAGGATTTGAGATCAGATCCAGCCTCAGATATTTATTAGTTTGTGACCCTGGGAAAGTGACTTATCCTTGTTTGATTCAGTTTCTTCATTTGTAAAGTGAGCTGGAAAAAAAAAGGCAAACTGAGAAAACCCCAAAAGGAACCACAAAGAATTATATATGACTAAAACAAGTGAATATGTCCCTTTGCTCAGGACATTTATGTTCTGTTTATATAAATAAGTAAATCCAAATCAAATGATGTGATATATGAGTGTATATATAAATTTGTAATTATTATAAGTGATATATAATTATGGATATTAATTATAAATGCTCTATATAATTAAGTTATAATGTAATATATTATTAAATTTGTATCTGATGGGGATGGAAGCACAAAAACAATATGAGTCAGATTTGGGTAGGTATGAAGGAAGATAGGTTGAAAAGTGGGAAGGAAGAAAGGAAGGCAGGTTAAAAGGAGGGAGGGAAGGAAGGAAGGAAGGAAGGAAGGAAGGAAGGAAGGAAGGAAGGAAGGAAGGAAGGAAGGAAGGAAGGAAGGAAGGAAGGAAGGAAGGAAGGAAGGAAGGAAGGAAGGAAGGAAGGAAGGAAGGAAGGAAGGAAGGAAGGAGAAATTGTGCTAGATGCTTTATAAATGTTCTTCTTGTTCCTTATGAGTACCCTCTGAGGTATATACCCATATTATTATTCTCATTTCAGAATAGGAGAAATTAAGACTGAGAGAGGTTAAATGACTTGCAAAAAGTCAAATAGCTAGTACATTTTTGAGGCTAAATTGGAAATGGAGTTTTCTGGACTCTAGGCTCACTGTTTTATCTACTGTCCCACGAAGAAGATGATACTAAAGTTGAGCCTTGAAGGAAGTTATGGGTTTTATGTGGTAAAGGTAAAAAGAGAAAGAATTCTATGCCTAGAGAAATATCCTGGAGAAAGAAGTAAGGGAGGAAACAAGTAACCTAGTGTGGCTGGAATGTAGACTCTATGATGAGTAATATGCAATCACTTGGTGTGGAGGAGTCTAATGGATTTCAAATAACTGATTTAAAACCATTTTTTTTGGTCCAGACAATTCCTTAGCCTGTCTCTCCCTCACCCCCTCATATTCTTAGAATATAATGGTTAGAACATTCAAAAGCATTTAAGTAAAGAGCTTTCTAATTGTTGGTTTATGTTTAAAGCAATCTTATTTCTCAGAATTAGGATTTTTCTTAGAATCAGGTTGTATACACTGTTCCCAGTGTCTAAAAGAACAGCAACAATTCTTTGCATATAGTTTCTTTTTGCCATTAAGCCTCCATAAAAGAGACATGGTGGAAGGAAGAAAAAAATATTTCCAAAGTATTCAGGGTAGAGAGGAGGGATTGGGAGTAAAAATAAAATCCTGATGGAAATACCGCAAACTTTTTTTATCCCTTATGATTGTGTTTCATTAAGAATATACATCTAATAGCAAAGACATCAAGAAGACAAAACAATTGAGCAGTGAACAACGTTACTTGAAGTCCATGCAGTTAGTAAACAGAAGGCAAAGTACAGCCTTCTCTTCACCTTACTTTTCTCACTTAAAAATGGGCATTTGGCTACAGGAAAAGTTCTTATTCAAAGGAGTCCATTGATTTGGCAGGTTAAAAAAAATATTTTTTTTTCACTGACCTCCAAGTCAAAATGACCATTTTCTTCAATTATTTTGGAAAAATATATATTCTGATGAGTGACTATATAATATTTAGCTATATCCAAAGGGGTCACTGACACAAAAGTTTAAGAATTCTTGGGCCCAATGATCTCTAACATCTCTTCCAGTTCTCATTCAAAGACTTAGTAGGTGATCAATAGATTACAATAATAGTAGGTTATGAAGGGGCTACATCACGTTTCAATGGATAAAGTACATACACCAATGCAATATCAAAGTTATAGGTATTTTGATGTAATTAAGAAATATTCATTTTAATATGTCTAATAGGGTCTTGCAAGCCTTCAAATGGATAATGGTTATCATATTGTTCCCCTCCCTCATTCCATTTCTTTATTTGAAGATACAACAGCTACATAAGAGAGGGGAATTGAATATGTTAAGAAATAAAGACTGTTTAAAACTGAAATAAAAGATCTTCATTCTCTAAATTACTAACATTTAGTGCCACTATCAACTCCTTCGTAAATATCAGAAAGACACTTCAATAGTTTCAAAAGCTGCTCCCTTACAAGATTCATTTAAGTTCTCTCTATCCTCAGTGCAAGCCTTGATGAAAAATCAACTAGGAGATCAAAGGAATTTGAAAGTTAAATAAAGCAAGCAAGCTCACAGTATTTCTTTAGTGATCAGACCTATTTTTGTTAGAAAGCTTGTCTCTGACCATTGAAAAGGATAAACAAGCCCAGAAATAGTAGGACAAATATGTGAAGAGATTTTGCACTCAATTTAGTCTATCCCACCAACTTCTAATAGCCCAACAATGTAGCATGCTATTTGTAGATTTTAGGAAACCTTGAAAAGCACTGTAGTATTTTATCTTTTCGTGATTAAGGACTGTGGCCATTTTGTCTTTGTATCTCCACTTTTTGAAAGGCAGCATGGAGAAAGGAAGTATGAGATCTCCTTGAAAACAGGAATATTTGAGGTCAAGCTTTGACTCTTACACCAGGCACGTTGACCCAGAAGAACTCATTTAACTTCTTAGTGTTGTTCTTATCATTCAGTCCTTTATGATTCTCCATGACCCCATTTGGGGTTTTCTTGGGGAAAGTACTGGAATGGATTGCCATTTCCTTCTCTGGCTCATTTTACCAATAAATAAAGTGAGATCAACAGGGTTAAGTGACTTGTCCAGGGTCACACAGCTAGTGTCCGAATTCAGGACTTCCAAACTCCAGATCAGGTCCTCTATCAACTATGCCATCTATTTGCCTTTCTTGGTTTTCTAGGCAATTCTCTAGGACTGTAAGCTACAAAGAAATTACTGAACTCCCTTGAAGAAGAAGTTCCTTACCATAATTATTATTACTTATTATAAATAATAATAACACTATATAATATATAATTAATATAATACATCATAAAATATACTAATAAATAATATAAATACATAATATATAAAGACTCATATATGTCAAATTAAAATGAGTCATTACCTCTTTAAGAACCTGTTTCTATGAGTAAATTAGAGGGGGAAAAACCAATACTTTATATAATTAAGAATACTAAGAGTTCTCCATGAATCCTTCTCTAATGTAAACAATATGTCTTCTTTCATAATGTGATGGACATTGAATTATGCATTATTTGATGAGACATGTACTGCTTATATCACATTTCCTGCCATCTTGGGGAGGGAGGAAGGATGGGAGGGAGGGAGAGAGAGAACATGGAACACAAGATGCACAAGAATGATAATATAAAAGGATATCATATTTTAAAAAGATCAATAGTTATAAGTAATATAGCCTGATGAGTCTCATCCTTAAAAGACAATAAAATAGCTCTAGATATCTTGACAGTGACAGGTACAGACGGACTCCAGGGGCTTGTGGATTCCCCCTTACATTAATTAATGGGAAGTGCCAGTATTATGGAACTTAGAACATAATTGTGGAAAATTATTTTCAGTCGTAAAACTACTGATTTGGCTGCTAGATTCAGTTCCATTCACATCCCTTGATCTTTCATTAGAGATAGCTAGGGGCCACAATGGAGAGAACACTGGGCTTCAAATCAAGAGGAGCTGAGTTCAAGTATGACCTCAAACACTAGCCAGGTGATCCTGAGCAAATCACTTAACCTCTATTTGATGCAGTTATTTCATCTGTAAAATGAGATTACATAATAGCACCTATTTCAAAGCTATTTTCAGCACCGCGGTGATGATATTCCTAGTCCTTAGTACAGTGTCTGGCATGTAGTAGGAACTATAAAATGTTTTTTTTTTCCCCCCACCCTTCTACCTTCAATTTCTGTGTGACTTTGAGTGACTCAAACACTCTAAATTTCCATTCCTTTATCAGAAAACCAGGAGAATAGTGGAAAAATTCTCTAACTCTAAACATACTCACACAATCTACATCAGATAAATTTCTCCTGGAACCCAGGTCGGTCTATATTAGCATCATGAGATCATCGATTTAGAGGTGAAGGGGACCTTAGAGACCTTTATTTTACAGATGAGAAAAAGGAGACTCATAGAATTTAATTTACTTGTCCAGGGTCACAGAGATCATGTGCTTGAAGTATAATATGAACTTCTGTCCTCTGACTCTGGTATTTTCCAGCGTACAAGGCTATGGCTAAAAATATTCAATTTAGGAATATTTCCCTTTTCAAAATCACACTTTAATGTAATTATTTCAGGAGAGTGGTTCCTGGTATTCTACTTTTTGATTCAGCTGAGATATAAGCTGTTGTGAAAACTGGAGACTAGCATGTAAGACCTTGTGAAGCATGGAGCTTAACATCACTAAGACAGAGGCGCTTAGCTGGCAGCACCTGTTGATCAGGGCATTTGGGGCATACGTTGCTAGGTGGGTGGTAACAGGATTAAGCATGCATGTATGCTTCAAATCACAACTTTACTGAGCTTATACTAGGAAATCAACTAGTCCACTATAAATACCAGGAATGTCCAGAATGCCCACCCGATTAAAAATAGCCAAAAACATGCATGCCATTTACTTGAAATACAAAGGCACAAGTGCAGGATTGCCAGACAAAAATGAAAGATATGCAGAGGGACGCTTGTTTTGAACTAATTTCCCATTTAAATAAAATAAAGGAGGCTGTCGAAGTTAAAGACCTTCCCAAATGTTTACTCTTAGAGCCTATTAGAGACTGAGGAATTTGATATATTCCGAGCATTCATGAAGCAGGAATTTTATATTATCCTATAGTGAAATTTCTGGGAAGCTCACTTCCATGGGTTGCTTTTCTCTTTTATCCCCACTCTCCAGTAAGCTCATTCCAGTTACAATTTGTGTTTTTCTACATTCGCTCTCTGTTGCAACATATTAAAGAATAAATCGTAGGGGGAAGAGGAGGAGAAGAAAAGGTTTTCAATTTCTGTTTTCATTGTTATAGGGAAGTACCAATGAGAAATCATTCCCTGCCACAGTAAGTCAGTACCTGCTCTACAGAGCTGTCTCGGGCATCTAAGCCAATGGGTGAGTGATTTGTCCATGGTCAGAAAGGCACTTTATCACAGGAGGTAGTTCCTCCTAGTTTTGGAGCCAATTGTCTATCCACTATACTATAGTGCCCCACAAAGAATGAATGATTTTTTTAAAGAGAATTTCTATTTCTGAGATATTTTGGAATGGATATCTCTCTTACAGTTTTCTGACTCTGATAAAAAGGATATTTAAAATATATGTATTGTTTTATTCTCCTTTACCTACTCCTATTGATTTCCTCCTCTTGTTGTTCAATCGTTTTTCAGTCATGTTCTACTCTGTGTGACTTCTTGGCAAAAATATTGGAGTGCTTTGCCATTTCCTTCTCTAGCTTTTTTTACAGATAAAGAAACTGAGGCAAACAGGTCTAAGTAACTTGCTTAGGATCACACAGCTATTAAATTTCTGAAGCCAGTTTTGAACTCAGCAAGATGAGTCTTCCTCATTTGATAACTAGCAGTCCATCTACTGTCCCACCTAACTGCCTTAAGGATAAGCTTCTATTGACTTCTAGTTGACTTGTACAAGAATTTATAATTACATGGTGCTTCACAACTGTGAAGTATTTCTCATTTCACTAGAGTAATATCTAAGAGGACTTCCTGGACTGTACACACTTTCCTACATAGTTAAATGATTCCCAAGACCTGTAAATGAGGAGAGTTTCATAGCAAATATACACAGGATGCCAACTTTTCAATGTTGTCCAAAGCTGAGAAGGGCTCCAGTGAGTCACACTAGGAAATGCATGTTGACTATCTTCAAGGACAGGGTTGCCTTCATGCTTTTATGTTGTTTGGGGCTGCCAAGGAGACTTTCCATTTCAGGGGAGGATGGAATTTAGAACCATCAAAAGGGGACATTCTTTTGTAACCATTTAAGAGATGTAATCTAAGTTGTATATAATAACATATGATAAAATCATAAAATAAATGATGTTTAAAGAATGATGAGGAAGCATGACACCTGGTTAAAGAACTTGCCTACACCACAGAAAGCCCTGACTTCAAATTTTGCCTCTGATAAAAAAATTACTATCAATCATTATCTTTGCTGATTCAAGAAGGTTATATACTGCAGGGGAAATAATGATCTGTTTAGGTGAGAAGGATTCTTTATTCTTATACCAATGAAATCATAGGTTATAGTCCCTAAACAACATTAAATGAACAATGTCTGCATGTCTATCTTCGTGTGTCATTCACATCCAGAATCAGAAAAAAAAAATATTGTCAAAGGTAAAACTTTCCTGAAAATTCCAAAGACAAATGTGTAAACTATTGAGGTGTAGAAATTTCAGTTAAACATCTAAAGAACTAGTGACTTATCTAAAGTTTATAATAATATTAAAATCAATGTATATCATTTACTAAGTGTCAGGCACTGTGCTAAGTGCTTTACACTTATGATCTCATTTATCTCTATGTAGGCATTTAGAAACAGAACATTTCCCCATTGATTCTTCAATCATGTGGTCCCTTGATTTGATGGTTACTCAGTTATAATTCACACCAGATTCTGTGCATTGGTAGTTACAATGTCAATCAGCTAACCTCAGTGTTTAAGAACAGAGTCAAAAAGACCTGAATTCAAATCTGATTGCAGATACTTCCTAGCTGTGTTATTTTGGGCAAGTTAATTAACCTCTGAATGCTTGACAAAAGGATCTACGAGAGAAGATATTGGCGAGCCACTCTAGTATCTTTTCCAAGAAAACTCCAAGGGGAGAGCTAGACTCCAAGGGTCACAGGAGTCAGATATGACTGAACAACTGAACAAGAACCTTGTTCTGATTTCCCCCCTGAGCTCACAGAATTGTGACATTCTTATTCTTTAATATAATATCCACTCATTGGAACAGAGAAAAGAAATGGCATAAACGATAAGAATGCCATTACTTTACATGCTCTTCTGTAATTCGTTACAGTAACAGGGGAGTTAATTGTAGATTAAAGTTGCCAAAGACATTTGATGAATTAGGATCAATGATACATTCAGACAAACCACAAACTGGCTCAAATGAATCCTTTTTTAAGCTGAGATCCAGTTCCTAGTTTTCACATATACATACTTTATAAGAGTAAACATTAAAAAAGTCATTTCTACATATCATTCACTACCAGAACAACAACAACAAAATAAATTTCAAAGGAAAATCTACTCCTTCTGAAAATTCCAAAGGCTAATGTTTAAACTATTGGAGTATGGAAGTTTCAGTTAAATATCTAGAGGTCTTGTTATTCATCCAAAATTTATAATGAATTAACATTTATATATAATTTACGGTTACATAGTAAATAGCCAGGTGTTGTTATTATCATATTTAGTTCTCATCACAATCTCATCACTATCCTCATTTTATAGATGAGGAAGTCAAGTGTTTCACCCTGAGTCACACAGCTAATAAGTGTCTGAGGTCAAATTTGAACTCAGGTTTTCCTGAATTGAAGCCTGGGTGATTTATCCTCTACATTCTATTTTATGAAACTCAAACAATCCCATTAGAATTCATGAGAGATTCCCAAAATGGGGCTTTGTGGAAAGCCAAGATTTTGTTTTTTATGCTGAAATAAAACTAGTGAGAGAACAAGTGTTACAAAATAAAAAAAATAAAAAGATTACTGAGAATTCCATTGACATATAATCTGGAAAAAATATAATAAAAAAGCTGGAAGATCAGAGATGAAAATAAACCAATTAATTAATTAAAAGGAATAAAGCTAGGTGCAATAATACTTAAGGGTCCAGGAAGACTTCTACATCAATATGCATTGGATTTAGGGTCAAAGGACTTAGCTACCTGTAGCATCCCTTCTGATTCTGTTTATGATCAATGCTTTTTTCTGTAAAATGAAGGAATTGAACTAAAGTCATTTTTAACCCACAGTCTATGGTTTCAATTTTCTTCAGCTATAAAAGGTGAGCCTTTACATGATGACTAATGTCCCTTCCAGATTTAAATGTATGAAAATACAAAAATCAGATTTTCCGCTATCAAAAAAATTTCTGAAATGAAACTATAAGGATCATTAAATGACCACACCCATGAAAGTACATTGTTCAAAATACACACCAAAGTGTAACTTACTTCTGAAAGCAACCAGAATAATGGCCTTCTTCTATCCTAATTACCCAAAGAACATATCTTTCATATTTTCATATTTAGTATCATATGAGATCATTGGAGTAATTCACAAAATTCTACATTTAAAAATTAGCTAATGATTTTTAAAATAAAATTTATTTTAGTTTTTCAGGTCTAGAACTGGTAAGGATTCAGGAAGATAATTTCTATAGGAATAGAAATGATAAAAATAATACCACATATATGTGAGTATATTTATGCGTGTACATATATATAATAGATATATGTGTGTGTATATATGTTTGAGGATTACAAAGCATTTTTCTCAACAACTGTTTGGTAAGGTAGGTAGAGCAAGTATTATTATCTAGATTTTTAGAGGTGAGAAAAGTAAGGTTCAATAAGATTCAACCACTCACTTGTCCTGGATCACATAGCTAAAAACTTTCCTTTTTCATAAATCCTTATCTTGCATCTTGGAATAAATACTGTGTATTGGTTCCAAGGCAGAAGAGTGGTAAAGGCTAGGCAATGGGGGTCAAGTGACTTGCCCAGGGTTACACAGCTGGGAAGTGTCTAAGGTCACATTTGAACTCAGGACCTGCCATCTCTGGGCCTGATTCTCAATTCACTGAGCCACCCAGCTGCCCCCAGCTAAAAACTTTCAAAGCCAGGATTTGAACTTGTCTTCCAGTGCCAGGTCTACTACTCTTTTTACAATATTTTCTGGTCCAAAGAATTATTAATATTATAGTTTTTGTTGTCATTATTTTATTTTTATTTTCTTCTAGTCCTTGGCACTATTCTTTAGTGATTCATTCAGTTAATAAGCATATATTTAAGTACCTAAACAAAAAATCTAGAGGCTTTTGATGAACAATAACAGCTAGGCCACTAGATGTATTTATTTCAGAGGATTCTGTATTTATATTTTTCACCAATAGATGAAGATAGTCAATGGCAAGGGTGGAGAGGGGGTGATGTCACATTTTGCTATGAGTTTTAACATTCTATTCTTAACTTTGCTGCAATAAAATTTTCTTTGAGCTTTACTAGTTAGTAAGAGGGAGGGGATAATATCATTTCATACACAACATACTGGAAAAATTGTTAGTCATATCTAACTTGTAATCATAGCTTACAGAACTTCCAGCAACATACTTTTAGTTCTGGTTCCAAAAGTGTTACGGATTAAGTATGTTTAAATTGGACTTAGTTATATACAAATCAAAATGCCATTTATTAAAAAAAAAAAAAAAGCACACTTGGCAAGTCCTGTCCTTCAAACCAGTTGTTCAGACAAAAAGTCTCCATTTAAAATTGGTTATGAGATTTATTGACATCAAAACCAAAGCTAAATTCAATTAGTCAGAAAATCAGGAAACTCCCAGTTCAGGATCTGACAAAACATCTGGAGGTATGTTAATGAGCATTCACACATATCAAACTCTGTAACTACTACTAAGTTCTGTGCTATAGGTTCCTCCTCACCAGAAATTGGCATGATGGGACCTATGACCAAGAGGGGTCTAACGTGGATAAGAAATAGAAAAAGGAATCAAGAGGCATTTCTCAGTCCACTTTGATTCCCAAAGTTCATTATTCTAATTCTCTGGCCATGAGAAGAGGAGAATACATACTGAGAATAAATGAAGTCCTTACCATTTGAGATTGACTCCTGGGGCATCCATTGATATCTTCAACCTTTTCATTTGCTAAATTTGAGGAAGGAAGGAAGGAAGGAAGAAGAGAGAAAAAATGAAAATAGCAATGAAGGAAAATATCCCAGACTGCAAAATCCCCAGAAAAAAAAAATGCCTTGTTTTGTTTTGTTTTTCCTGACTTCCCTTTTCAAGCTTTGCACACTTGTTAGCGGCCGGCACTTCCTCATGCACAAATCATGAAAGAGGGTGTGAAGAAGGGCATGCTAATTTTCTGGCGGGTGCCAAATGACTGCTGACATGAAACCCTTCACAATTGTCCACACAGGATCAGGATACAATTTCAAGGAATCCCAGAAATCATGAGCCACTCCAGCTCCCAAAATGCACACATGGGAGACATATGGTTTCAGGAAGCATTCATCTCTGACAATTCAGGGGAGGCAACCAAACAGTTCTAGTCATTTTTAAAGCAAGGGCTCAACAGCCTCTTGCAAACATCCTCATGTAAACATTTTTTAAATTAAATTGAAGCCGAGCCGTATGAGGCATGGAAACATATGGTCACATCAGGATGTATTTCTGCAGGGTTCATTTCAGGGTACATTAAACTTACATCACATTTCACCATGCAACAAGCCTGTTCATGCCCCTTCTCACAGAGCAGGTCTTACCGATGATCTGGATGATTTCTGCTAGCAGTACTCCATCTGTAATGTCCTGCTGTAAATCCTTAATCAACCTCTTGTGGCCAGATTTTGCTAGGTAGTGGTTAGCCCAGTCAGTGTAAATCTGTAGAGCAGAGAGGGGGGAAGAAACGGGACATGAGTGAGGGAAGAGACACAATAAAAATTCTTAAGACAAATGTTGGCTTCAAAGGAAAAACTATTCTGGATCACATTCCACTTTCAGAAGTCATAGCTCAAAAGGAAATGGTTGTAAAGTCATTTTTAAAAACAACTTCCCCCCGACATATCTCATGTTTTAACTTGGGATGATTCATTATCTTTCAAAATAAGGGGTCAGTTACATGTGACAAAGCTAAGATTCCCTTCCTTTATGACTACTAAGGAAAACTGTTACCAACTGATATGGGTTCTTCTCCTCAGTTCTCCCTGGCTCTGTGCACATAAAATATTGCTGCCCGAACGTACAATCATACCATAGTAAGAAATCTATAGAGGAAATGTACATATGAAGAACAGTGTATTTCTCCAAGTAGGCTAAATAGTTCCCAAAGCACACTTAATTGTCCAAAATGTTTTCCTTATTCGGACCCTCAGAAGTCAGTGGAATTGCATATAATTTTTCAGCTAAGGAAATTTTTTGAGATTTCAAGATCAATTACTTCCAGGGTCACATATCTAATAAATTAATTAATAGCTAGTTCTTGCCCCCAAGTCTTCTAATTCTATAGTTGCTGCATTCTATATTTGTTGAACTCCTACAGAAGGATTTCACTCATTTTCTTGTTCAGTTAGCTCTCACAGAGTACATGCTTGTACTTTCTAATTTTCTATATTGCTGGCTTATTCTCTTCAGAGACTCTAACCAGAGATTATAGTCATGGCATTCGTTTCATGTATAAAATCTGTTTCTCTCTAAATTATTTCTACAGTGTTCTGAACACAGTAGGCACGCAATACTTGTTTGATGTACGACATTGTATGTTGCATATTTCATAACCAGGGAGAGTATCTTATACCTTAAAAAGGAGGAACATTATTCTGCCATAAAGTAGAAGTTTTGATAGATTGATCACCATGGGTTTTTTTTAAGAGAGATATCTATCATTTTTAATCAAGGGTGATTGATTTTTTTTCTTGCTTAGGACATAAAGATCATTCAATTTAAAAACAATCTTTATTAAGCATCACCCATGTAGCAGTCATTGTAATAGATGCTGGGGTTATAGAACAACATTGTAATAGATGCTGGGGGTATAGAACAACAAGAACCATCCTTGCTCTCAAGGAGAGACAATGTAAATAGAAAAGTAAATTTATTGTAATGCATATACGAAATAGTTTCCAAAAGTAAGCTGGATTCACATTTGAAGATCTGGAAAGACTGTGTGGGAGTGGGTATCTGAGCTGTGCTTTGAAGGAAGTTAGGGATTCTATGGGTGGAAATAGAGAGGATAGATATTCTACACATGGGCGATCATTTTCACAAAGACAAAGGAGTGAGAGAAATAATATCATAAACAGGGAAAATCAAGGAGGTCAGTTTGAATAGAATGGAGAGTACATGGAAGGAAGTAACACGAAATGTTGTTCTTCCTTTGTTTTGAAAAGGACCAAAGACATCATCAGGGTGATATCTTGACTTTATCATGAATTGAATTTAACGAGGCAGAAAATACTCAAATTCTAACATTGTCATCATTCTTTAATGTGCTGAATCTCTTAGCTGGTGCTTTAAACAATCAAGGCAGTTAAGAACAAAACACTGAGTATGATTTTCAGTTAAAACATATAAGTCATTAGAAAGCTTTCTTGCTGGTGGTGCGTGACACTGTGGTTATTTCCATTTTTCCAAAATCCCATGGATTCATCAGAAACTACATATGATTAGAACACTTCAATTCAAAATAGAATAATACACACATTTTTGGAATTGGTGAAGCTGACTTCCTTCTAGAGTCTTTTTAGAGGCTTCTTCTAGAAAATCCAACCTGATCTCCTCAGTTCCTAATACTTAGCCCAGGAAACTATATAGCTATCTCTACAAATACATACACATATATTAAGTAAAATTTAATAAAAAGAGAGTTTAAATGCCACTCTTTTCCTGATTCCATAGTTGCTAGAGCTCTTTCTCCCTTCCCCGTGACTTTAAATATATTCTATACACATCAATAAGACTATTGGTGCTTTCTTTATATCAGAAATCAAGCTGAGTGATTAGGATACAAGGACAACTGAGAAATTGTCTCTACCTTTAAGGAGCTTCAATGGAGGAGCACCAGGATCCTATATACTATGTACAAAACAGATACAAGTAATGGAGAAGGGTTGGGGTAGAAATTCATTAGCAATTAGAGAATCAGGAAAGTCTTCACACAGAATATATACTTCCATTTTTTTTTATTTCAAGTAATATTTATTTTTCCCAACTTCTACACTGGAAAAAATGAATCCTTTTAAAACATATTCATGGTCAAACAAAACAAATTGTCCATGTACGAAATGTGGGTGGCATGCTGTATATTTAGCCCATCACCTGTCAGTCATGGATTGGTTAATAGCATTGATCTTCTAGAATAATGATACATCATTATTAATGCTCTTTAATTATTTTATGGTGGCAAGGTATTGGAAAGTGAAGGGGAAGCACGTCAACTGGGGAATGGCTGAACAAAATATATTATATGACTGTAATTGAATATTACCATGCCATAATATTGTCATACTCAGGCAGCTAGTAGCACTGAGTAGTGAGACAGAAAGATCTAAGTTCAAATCCATCTCATTTACTAACTGGCTATGTGAACCTGGGAAGTCTATTTGCCTCAGTTTGCTCAACTGCAAAATGGACTTAACAGCATCTATCTCCTGGGGCTGCCATGAGAATCAAAAGCTATATTTGTAAAAAGTGTCCAGCACAGTACCTGCTACACAAGAGATAGTGTATAAATGTTTATTCCCTTATTCTCTCCCATGAGTTATGTCAGAATGCAAAGTTCCAAAGAAATCTGGGAAGACATGTTTGAACTGATGAAGAGTGGATTGAACAAAACCAGGGAAAAAATTTATGGTAGAATGACATCATTATAAAAATGGGGAACTCAAAGAGATAATAAGGGAAAAAAAAACTTGTACAAAAACATTTATAGTCACGCTCTTTGTGGTGACAAAAAAATTAGGAAATAAGAGGGTGTCCACTGATTGGGGAATGGCTGAACAAATTGTGGTATATGGTGGTGATGGAATACTATTGTCACCAAAGGAATAATGAACTGGAGGAATTCCATGGGAACTGGAACAACCTCCAGGGTGATGCAGAGCAAAAGGAGCAGAATCAGAACAATGTACACAGAGACAGATACACTGTGGTACAGTCTAATGTAATGGACTTCTCTACTAGCAACAATGCAATGATCCAGGACAATTCTGAGGGACTTATGAGAAAGAATGCTACTCACTTCCAGGGGAAGAACTGTGGGAATAGAAACACAGAAGAAAAACATATGATTGGTCACATGGTTCCATGGGATATGATAGGAGATGCTGACTTTAAATGATCACTCTATTGCAAATATTAATAATATAGAAATAGGTTTTGAACAATGATACATGTAAAACCCATGGGAATTGCTTGTCAGCTCCAGGAAGGGAGAAACAAGAGGGATGGAAAAATCATAAATAAAGTAATTATGGAAAAATATTTTAAAGAAAAAATAGGAAACTTTGAAAAGCTTCAGATGAGTTTTGAAGGAAACCAGGGATTCTAAGCAGTGATAAGGAAAAAGGATATTTTAGACACTAGAAACAACTAGAGCAAATCTATAATTCTGGGAGATCTAATATTGCATATAATGAATCATAAGAAAACCAATTTGATTTGAACATCAATTTCATGAATGGGAGTAATGTGTCATAAGGGTCAGAAGGTAGGTTAGACTCAGGTTTTAAAAAGTGTCAAAGACCAATAGGTTTACGCCTTATCAGAGAAGTAGTAGAAAGCCCCTGTAATATATTTAGAACAGATGTGCCTTTTGGAACTCCACTTTAAGAGAAATCTCATTGTCAGCTGCATTGAAGGAAGGATTAGTGTAGGATGAGACTTGAGGTAAGACACTGTCCAGTCATGAAATCCTTGGATCGATGTGCCTCTTTAAGCAAAGATTCAGTTCTGTCATTTTTAAGTCATGTCTGACTCTTCGTGACAACATTTAGAGTTTTCTTGGCAAAGATACTGGTTTGCCACTTTTCCAGATTATTTTGAGGAAAATGAAGCAAGCAGGGCTAAGTGACTTCCCCACAGTTATGAAGCTAGTAAGAATCTAAGATCAAATTTCAACTCAGGAAGAGGAGATTTGAGCAAGGATAGGAATTTAATGATTGCACAGTGAAAGAATTGAATCTCTTTGGGTGAAAAGAGAACACAAAGCCCAAACTGTATCTAAAGAAGAATCCCCCCTACCAATCTCTATGCAGTGAGGATAGCATGTAGCTATCCATCTTCTGTTGGACAACTTCCAGGGAACAAAGATTCCACTTTTGCCTCAGGAAGGTCAATCTGCTAATGGATCATTCAAATTGTTTCTTACAACAAGCAAATTTGACTCTCTGCCACTTCAACTCAGTTTTCCCAGTTAGATCTTCCTTCTGGGATATAAGTAAAGCAAACATAATCTTTTTTTTTCTGCAATATAGCTATTCAAATATGGAGCTAAAGTAGTCAAGCATCCCACGCTCTCAAGTCATATCCTCTCCAGAACAAATATCCCTAGCTCATTCATTCAAGCTCCAATGTTTTCCAGGTTCCTTACCTAGAAACTGAAAAGCTATCTAGGGAGGAATTATTAATCCTTCAGTAAATATCAAATCAACTGTGTTCAAATCAACAAGCATGTATCAAGTGATTTTACATGGCAGGCACTGTGCTAATTTGTAATCACTTGGCATTGTTCATTTGGAACAGAGTTGAGGGAAAAAACTAAAAAGAACAGCTGACCCATGGAGCAAGGAGGATTATAGGATATGATTGAACCAAAGAAACAAGAGCCACCTCTATGCTGAGTTCCCAAGACATATACCCTTTGGAAAAGGTTGTTTTTCTTCTAATTCAAATTTTATGTATCTCAATTCCAGTCTCCCTTTAAAAATTAGTTCTAAGCACAGATGAGCCCTTCCACAAAGATAATTCATTCTAATTCAGTGCCTATATATTATCCCATAATGTTTTAAATTTAGTGGGAAACTTCTTTCTATCCTACGCATATATGCTACCTTTGATAATAATAATCTCTGATATTTCTTTGTATCTCATATCACCTAGGATAAGTGGATTTCACAGGAAGCTTATAAATATTTCTTGGCAATTGAATAGAAATGAACATCAATAACATTTCTTCCTTCTTCCCCTTTTTTTTTAATTAACCAACTAGTTGGATTTGATTATTTTTTAAAGTAAGTTGATGAATGATTTCGTTGATGAGGTAATCTCATCACCATTCTATATTCCAATCAATCTGAACTCCTTATACATCTCCATACTTTTGCTTATTTCTCCCTAGATTTTAATGTCCATGCTTCTCTCAAGAACTCCTACTATATCCCTGCCTCTATTGAAACCTACCCCTCCTTTAATCAAATTTCTCCTCTTCCAAAGACTGTTTCATTTTTACCTTTAAGAGAATAGCAAAGTATTTGTCATATGGTAGGAGATTGATAAATGCTTTTTGACTGACCAGTTGATAATAAGATGTAGAATTTGAATTTGAGAAGGGTCATCCTTGAAATCAGGAAGACCTCAGATGAAATCTTGCCTCTATCTCATACAGAATGTATGGTCATGGGATTACCAGTCACTGTCTTACACATCTATTTATGACTTTGCATTGTAGACTATTTCTGTATCTGTGGAGTTTCTACACTGGAAGTACTACACATGAATGGAATCTCAGACCAAGAACAAAAAGATGGTTGTGGGTGAGGGGAAATTATGCTTGTGTATTCTTTATAAGACTTAGCTTTCATGAGAGCAAACATCATGGATATTTTTTCTCTCTCAGTACCTAAAGCAGCATTCTTTCCATAGCAGATGTCTATTAAATGTTTCATTAATGAATAGATTGATCACAAATCACTGCTGTAGTGTTGTTTTCTCTGTTTTCATGTATCAAACATCCCACTAATGAACACAAAAAGGAACGAACCTTAATTTATAAAAAGATAAAATGTATAGAATGTGTTTTCCTTCCTATTCGTTGTTTATATGTGATTTTTTTCATATTCTCTAAGCAATCACAAGTAATTTCCCAGAGGAGCAATTAATAGCATAGTAAAGCAAGATGCTTAACTAACCATAAAACCAGTAACAGAAATTCAGTACCAATTGTGAAATCCCATACAGGCCTATAATTTGCCAGATTTATCATTATGCTTTAGTAAGTCACAATTTCTCTGTTCCCCAAGTTCCTTGTTTGTAAACTTTGGGGTTAGACCCGATGGCCTTATGAGGTCCTTCTTAGTTCTAAATCTATGATCTCAACTCTCTATTAAGTTTTGTCACTAAGAATCTAACAAAAGTATATGAATTCAAACTACTTATCCAATTTAAATATTTTCATCCAATTTTCCATAGAGCATCTACTAGGCTTTAAGGCAGCAGATTTCAGGTGGGAATCTCTCAAGATTTATCATTATATCTACTTCTGTAGATAATCAGAACCAACTAAAAAGGTAAAAGGGGATAAAGTATAGTGGTTTTAGTTTAAAGATAATTATAAAATCAAAGGACAGATGAAAGCCATGTTTAACTTTCCAGAAGATGAGATAAACTCCTAAACTAGAGAACATAGCATTGAGAACAAGAAAAAAGGGAAAGATATAAGAATTATCATGAAGCATCAACAGCACTGAGTAATAAGACCCAGGACAGAAAGGACTTAAAGTTTATCTTTACACTGGTCCACTGTAGGATGGTAACTTTCAAAGGATAAATGAAGTTGGGAGAGAGAAGAAAGAAGAAATTCCCCTCATGAATGAATGACCAAATCAAGACCACAAAGAAGGACAGGGCAGGGACTGAATGATTTGGGATGCAGAAGCTGAGGGAGAGGAGAAGCACGTTAAGGCAAGAATATGGGGAGATTATGAGTTGAAGGAAAAAGTAGGACCTGAGCCTATGATTTTATCGCTGTAAGCAACTCTTGGGTAAGGAAACGCCCCCCACCAACATAGCTGGCACATTCTCTGCAAAATATTGTCTTAGAGGGTTGCACAGAGCACTCAAGGGTTAAGCTGCATTTCCTAGTCAGGAATTCAATATGTATTAGAGGTGAGACTCCAACCTGGTCTTCCTGGATTCAAAGCTAGAGCCCTTTTCATTGTACC
This sequence comes from Monodelphis domestica, assembly GCF_027887165.1. NCBI lineage: Eukaryota > Metazoa > Chordata > Mammalia > Didelphimorphia > Didelphidae > Monodelphis > Monodelphis domestica. The sequence goes on along the minus strand of NC_077231.1, from coordinate 56,703,314 downwards.
AAGCTCTCTCTCTGCAACAAAACAAAAGACTAAATTACATTATTTATAATAATAATATTTATATATATTATTATGGTTTGGAAATAAATTAACCTAAGCTTTTAAAAACCAAATGGAAGAGAAAATTCCAAATGGAAACTTCTCCTGAGAAAACACTTCTACCAGAAACTATTTGAAACAGGTGGAGAACACTTTCTATCTGTTCTCAGTGGTACGATACCCGTTTAATGACCTCTTCTGAATATCCATTTGCAATTTTCCTGTGTGTGTGTGAGAAAATGAATTCGACTAGACAGTTCTGGCAATGGTTTAAACATTATTCCAGCTCTCTTTCCATTTCCCCAGTCACTAGAAACTCATCCAGGACAGGCTACTTAACATTTCTTCATAAAGATGAAGTTTTTATTCATCTAGACAGGAGGAAACTCAATTTTCTTTCTCTATACCTTCATTCCAAAGAGTTTCCTTACATTATTTTCTAATTCCAATCTCTTCTAATCACTTCAACATAACATCTGAACTCAATCCCAGAACAGGGGCAAAGAGCTCTTTTATTTAAGGCCTGGCACCTAAATGGCTCTATGGGAAAAGTCCTATAATATTGTACAGTGTTGGGGACAATCTGGATTTATCAAACAACTTGACAGATAAGAAAGCATTTTAAAAGGTCTTGAAATATTTAATACATAAGATGTTATTTCTTTTTGTGTCTGAAGAGGAAACTTTCTGAAGTTTCAAGCTACCTTTAGAAGTTTATTTGAACTGGAAAAGGGCAAATTAAATTAAATTAATTTGTCATAAAAATGATTAGCTAACAACTATAAAGGGGGTAAATGATTCCCAATTATCCAATTAATAAAATACATAAAAGCTATACAAGAAGAGTAGTTAACTATATAGCGGGCTAGACAATGACCAATTAAAGAGAATAAAGTGGATTGTCAAAATCTAAATCCCAAACTAAACAACACTAGCACCACAAAATTGCTAGCCTGAACATGTGCATTTAAAATATTTCACTAACCCTCAAAATACTCTTCAGCACCACACTTCTAACTCATGCCTAGATTGACATCACTTCTCCTCTGACTAGAGGATTAGATGGCGAGATACCAAATTTAATCCAATGTCCTCCTTTATAAAAGACAGAAACTAAACTCTAGGGCTCCCTTCACTCTATACTGCCCTCCATTTTTTCCCTAGTTCCACAGAACAAGACACCCTCTGATGTGTCCCTCTCCTTTCTTATGCTGTCTCCCCTCATTAAACTTTAGGTTCCATAAGGGCAGGGGCTGTCATTCTTTTTATTAATTTTATACTCAGTGCTTGCCATAGTGCCTGGAAATAGAAGTATTTATAGGATTGGATTGAACTGCATTAATAGGAAAGGTGTCTTTCCCCTAGAAATCACATTCTTAAAGTTATTTCTTGATGTAGACCACCTTTTGGAGTTCTGCAAAAATGGCTGGGATGAGGAATGACAGAGAGAGGGGCAATGCTGAAAGGCTGGCCAGCCAGCACTCCCTTCTCCAGTATTATCTGATATATATATATATATATATATATATATATATATATATATATATATATATCAGTGCAAACAGAAAGTAGGCTCATTACATACTTAATTGCAAGTATAATGCATCAAAGGGAAAAAAATCAACATATAAGAGCAAATTCCTCCTCAGACCTAAATGATTAAATATATGATGACAATTACATGTGGGCAAAAGCTAGGTAAAACTTATATTTTCCCCTAAATATTTTAATTCATTAAATAATTCTCAATTTCATGAAAAAAAACATTAAAAAAACTCTAAATTCCAATGCCATTCACTTCCATTTGCCCAATATAAATTTATAAGGGATTTTTTTTTCTCCCTTCACTGAGCTCTTGTACATGTTTCTCCATTTAGGCAATTTTGTTCTGTTTTTTACTTTCTTTAGTATTTTCTGTTTCTTTTTACAAAGTTGATTCTCTTTTCCATTTTCTTGCCTCACTATGACTTCTTTTCCCAATTTTTCCTTTCCCTCTTTTGTGTGGTTTTTAAAATCCTTTTTGAGTTCCTCCAGGATTCTTATTGGGCTTGGGTCCAATTTATATTTTTATTTGGGATTTTATTTGTAACTGTTATGACATTATTTTCTTCTAAGTTTGTGTCTTGATCTCTCTTGTCACCACTAATTTTTATGATGTTCTTTTTGTTGTTTGCTCATTTTGTAGCCTCTTCTTTCACTTTTAATTTTATTTTAAAGTTGGGCATGGTCTCCATGTTTTTGTGTGTGTGTGTGTGTGTGTGTGTGTGAATTGTGCTATTTTCAGAGCTCTTTCTGGGGTTCTTTAAGTTTTATGAAAATACAAGGTGGTATGATCTAAGGAGAAGTGTGGTCATTGCTATTTTGGTCTTTGCTCTGATATTTACCCAGGAAGGTATCTTGTTACCTTGTAGTTACAAGAGCTGTTACTCCTTTTGGGCCCTGGAACCCTGACTCAGGGCTCTGCTGTGCTGTTCCTGCAAGTGCTAGGGTTCCTTTCTGCCTTAGAACTGAAACCAGGGACCCTGCTTCCTTGTGAGGGATCACAAACACTCTTCTCTGCCCAAGAACTGTGACTGGAGTCCCTGTGTGGCTGCAAGCCCTAGTACTCCTCCTTTGCCCTCAAACTACCCAGAACTGCATATGTGCAAAGCAACAGGATCCTATACCTATTAGAGCAAAAGATTCCCCTTAATACCTTTCTGACTAGTTATCTCAACCCCTTGCCATTCATAGTCTCAGAGCTCCTGAAGCTGATGCTGTTACTATCACCTCCAAAGCTTACTTGCTTGGCACTGTCCAGGCATGGCCTGCATTGAGTTCTGAGTCTTATCACAACCCCTGTGAGACAGATCCTTTCTGTCAACCTACTGAGTTGTCTTTGGTGGGAAAATTGTTTCACTCTGTTGCCCTGGAATCTGGTTGTTTAGAGGAGAATATTAGGAGAGTTCAGATGAGGTCCTATCTCTATTCTGCCATATTCAAGGTACTCTACTTTTACTTCTCTGGGGAAAATAAAATCACTTCCTTCAAAGAGGAAGAAGCTCAAAAAAATGATCCCCCAAAGGGTTATATTTTATCTGTAGGCTTAACAAAAAGGTCTTTTTTGGTTCCATGGATGACTTGACAATTCAGTTTGTCTAGCTCACTGCTTCAAACCATAGCTCATCCAGATGGAAAAACTGAGGCTCCAAGAGCTAAAAATGACATTTAGGGATTTTAATGTTTCACGTAGGATTCAAACCAGAATTTCTCTAATTCCCATCCAGGGTTTTTTGCTCTGTACCACTTGCTGTTTCTTAGATTCTAATCCTGGCAAAAGATGGGTACCAATTAATAAAATAAGAACACATCTCCATTGAATGAATCCATTAGAGGTGTAAATGAATCCATCCATCAATCCAGAAAGGCTGAAGGGCTTGATCTTTCCCTGTATGTTTTATATGAAGCCATCTAATTTAGCAGGAGCTAAGTGTCTGGCAGGATTGAGGAAAAAACCCATTGGTCAAATTCTAAAAAAGGAATCACTTAAAGATGGGATATGCAGTCTTGACCTCAGTCTCCCAGTCCACACCTCAGGTAGGAACTCAAGAATTTAGGAGGACCACGGGGTTTTGATCTTTCAACAGTATTCTAGCTGGGTCCTGGAAAAGTAAGGTCTGGCACTGTCTGTATCAGGTTCCAAGGACAATGGAGACAAAGAAAAGGCAGGTTCTAGTCTCTCTAGTTACTTTAGAGCTAAAAGGAAACATTCTGATGATTCAAGTAAACAGAATTCTAGGAATTGTCATTGACCTCATTTGCCAAATGATCTGTAAATCTGATAACTATTTTTTTCTTTTTCTTTTTTTTTTTTGGCACTCTGTATTTCTCAGAGTTTGACACAGTCTTGGGTGGGGGTAGGGGGCAGTTTTGTATTAACTACACTACCAGAGTAGACACATGCAGAAACTTGTCAGTTATATTACTAAAAATGAATAAACAGAACACTCACTTTCAATCCCTCAGGACTTCTCCCCAGACACCCATGACCCTCTCTGCTTGTAACCCTGCTTGTAGGAGTTGAGAGAACTCCTAACGTGCCAAACTGGTATAGATACTTTTAATTTTTTTAATCTAATAAATCATTGATTATGACCAACTTGTATTCATTCAATATGTAAATAAATATAGATACTTTTTAAACAGGAAAACAAAGCTTCAGAAAGCAAAGGCTTTGATATAGAATCTTTTTAACAGAACAGATGAGTTTGGACTGGATTTTATAATCCACTTGTTCTTGCTGCTACATTCTCCTGTAAAATTTAAATTTAAATCAATATCAGTAACTCCGGGTTCTTATTTTCCATGGAATTTTATTAATAATCACTAAAGCTAGCGAATGCATATTAAAGGCTAATCTAACCTAATGGCCACCTGCGTGGATTCTCACCCAGGCTCTCCAGCTCGGTTCTGGGAAGTAGAGAGAGGGCGGGGCCAAACTGAAATTTTCATTCTCCATCTCCTTCCCCCCCCCACCCCCCCCCGCACGTGTGTTCCTGTCTATCCACGTAGAGTTCACGCAGCGTAAGTACGGAAATGGAATGCTGGGTAAGATAAGATAAGCTGGTTCCAATGAGTCCTGGGGAGTGAATTCTATCTACGCACTCCCCATTTCTATAGTTTTAAATTGTACGTATAGTATTCTGATTAACTTTTCTTTTGGAGTTTTTACTGCTTTTGAGTCCTTCTAAGCGATGGAGCAAAAGTTCTCCAATTAAAGAATGGTTTATTCGGAAAAGGTTAGACTAGGGAGGGCGTTGGCTTACTTAGACCAAAAGCCAAAGATGGCTAAGCTTAGAGAAGTTTAGAGAGAACACAACCTCTGTGGAGCTAAAGATAAATATTGAAAAATGTCATAAATCAAATGTACCCTAGTGTTCTATTGCATCCAGCCATTTAGAGGAGGCTGAATTTTGAAAAATGAATTTTGAAAAATATATACTTTCCAAGTTATTAGGTTTCTTCCACTTTTTTCTGCTTACTTAAATAAAAATAAACTCATCTTTGGGGATGGATTTAAACCTTCTAAAACAGATGTGTGTGTGTGTGTGTGTGTGTGAGAGAGAGAGACACTAGGGGTTATATAGAAAATGCAGAACTTCCCTGCCTGCCTTTGGCCACTGTGACTCAGTGATGAAGGATACTTTGAAGATGATGTAGACATTTTATTGGCTTCTCAACAGGAAATGGGCTGATGAATCAGTGGACTTTTTAAAAAGGAAGTGTCTCTACTCCAATTCCTCTATGACTGAGCCTTAAAGCAGCATCCTGAAGCTCTGGGACTTCAGGTGGGGGGCGGTGGGGAAGAGAAGCTAACCCAATCTCTGCCCCTGCTACCATATGGATTAAAGTACATGATAGCTAAAGTCTCTTTAGTGCTTAGAAAAGCATTATGTTAGGTTTCCAAATGCCACTTCTGTGTTTCTTCAGTTGGTACCAGTGCAAACTTTGATTTCAAGATGGATATGATCAAGCTTTGGAGTATCTTTTCAAATTTGGGAGGTCCAGCAACCCTGGATATTTGGGACAGAGCTGAGTGTTGACTGGGTAAGGTTTAGCATTGTAGAAGACAATCGCTGACAAAATAAAATGATGAAATTCCTGACTAACCTGATCAATAGACATGGACCTTGCTAGGACCCAGCAAAACCAAGGTCATATTTAATAATACCTACTCAGCAATCCCACAAACTATGTTCTTAAAAAACTTAATGATTACTCTCCTAGGAGAGTAGAGTTATAGTAATGAGTGCAAACAACTGTAGTGTTATAAATTAAATTATGAAATTTTAAGTCCTTGATCAATGCCCATTTGTATTTTATAGTTGCCATTTCTTTTGTGTACCATAAATAAATACTTTCCCCATGCTTGTTTCATACTGTGTGTTTATTATATTCTACTTTCCCTTTTGGAGGGATCCTACATATAGCCTAAACTTCAGCTTTAAGCAATATTTTTTCTGGCTCAAAGGATCAGGCTATAAAGCATCAGAAAAGAGGGAAGAAGCAGCTTTTACTGTCAGACATTAATACAAATATACCTACATGGAAAATAATCTGATCATACTAAATTACAAATGACTTGGCACCATTTAAAATTTTTATTTTTTAAAATATACTACATCAGCAATTTTAATTATAGCAAACAAACTTTATTACCTACTAAGAAAGAGAATAAGGTCTTGATCAATGATTTTTATTAGAACTATTAACTCCCAAGCAAGGAAAGTCTCTTTTTTTCCAATCCTGATTGGTCTGTATATATAATCTTAGGGAACTTCCCAGAACACCATTAGGCAGGTGACTTCTCAAGGGTCATAGGGCAAGTATGTATGGAAAGCAATATTTGCACCCAACCTGGATTTCCTGACTCTGAGGCTCTGGAACTAAAAGCCATGATGCCTCTCATTACTAAGTAATGATAATAATAATAACATCTATATGACACTTTATATATATATATATGTATATATATATATATATATATCAGATACTTTGTTGACTACAGTGATTACCTCAATTGATTCTCTCATTTGATCTTAAAATACTATCATTACTCCCATTTAAAAACTTGAAAACAGAAATGGCCTCTATCAAAGATTCAAAGAAAACAAAGATTATCAGGTCCAACCCTCTCATTTCACAAAGGAGGAAACTGAGCTCTAATAAGATGTGATGAATTATCTGAAGTAGACTGGATCTCTAGGAGTGAGCTTCCACCTGAAAAATATTAAAATGCTGAATAATCGCCAACCTTTGTGTAGTTTGACACTTAACTCTGAAATGAGATTGCAATGATGTTTAGCCTGATAAGCACTTCCAAAGCACCTTCATGTGTGGTACAGAGCATCCTGATAACACAAATTATAGCTCCCAGCTCTCCCTCACTCCATGACAAACTCCAAGTCACTTTGAACCAAATACCCTTTTCTTTTTTTTTTAAACCCTTACCTTCTGTCTTGGAATCAATACTGTGTATTGGCTCCAAGGCAAAAGAGTGGTAAGGGCTAGGCAATGGGGGTCAAGTGACTTGCCCAGGGTCACACAGCTGGGAAGTGGCTGAGACCAGATTTGAATACCCTTTTCTTCCAAAGAGATGCTTTTTGCTTTTAGTTGTTAAGAATAGGCCGCCTCCTCCTCCCTTTTAAAAAAGTCAATTTGTTTTTGTTTGCAGTTCCAGAGGAAAGTTGGACTAATTCCAGTTATGATCCGTTCCCTTCTTGCTATTTATTGGCAGGTTGTGGAAGCTAGCTCTCCTTTCTCGGTGCTGTACCTCCATCCCGCCACGGGGAGGGGCTAGCTCTACGTTACTAAGACCATCCTCAGACAGTTGCTGCTGCTGCTGCTGCTGCTGCTGCTGCTGCTGTCTAGTCTGGCAACCTTCACAATACAAACTGTCCCTCCCTATTGTTAATATCTTCTGAGAAACGCTATGAGGGGGACTCCTAAAAGTAGCACCAAAGAAGGCAGAAACTCTCAACAGACACCCTCAACATTTTCCAATTTAGCCTCAGTTGAATTCAATTTAGATCCCCTTTTCTACCACAAAAGGGGCTGGTGACTTGCTTGTATTCTTTACAAACCCTCTGACTTTTCCTCTATACATTTCTGACTTTCTTATAAACAAGCTCTGCTGTATTCCTCCTCTGCATCCCTGATGTGTGTATGAAGAGTTGTTTGAAGCCCCAAGGGTTCTGAAAAGCAACTCCGAAAATATCAAGCCTTCGTCCAGGAAAATATTCAAAGGGGTTTGATCTCTCTTCCCACCCACCCTGTGTGTGATCACTAAAAGCAGCTACAAGGAACCCTCCTTGTAGGATTTCATGGCGACTCACAACACAATCAATCAGCAAGCTCTTATGAAGCACTGTTAGGCACTGGAGTATACTGCTAGAGATGCAAAGACAAAACAAACCACAACCTGAAGAAGTAGGCTCTGCCCTCAAAGAGATTATTTTTTATATATCCTGTAAATGAATCTCAGGTGCAATTCCCATTCCATTCATATTTATTCTTTGTCTATGCATATGTATAAATTTGTATGCATTGGTTGCTTCCCCCTTTAAAAAAGTAAACTCTTTCAAAATGGGATTTTCCCCTACCTTTGTATATGTAAGCTTCAAGTCTGCCAAGTACCGCAATTCATATTTAATGCTTATTGGTTGATCAGTTCATTACCTAATATGCAAGAAATCTGGAAGATAGGCTTAAACCAAATTATGAGAAAGAAAACAACAAAGACAGATTTTTTTCTTTTTTCTTTACTGATGCTAGGAAGACATTGGGACACACTGAGAACCTTGGCTAGGAGGGTGACATCCCATTGAGGAATTCTTGCCATTGTACAGACAGACAAGTAAAGCCTTCAACCCTGTTGGGAAAGTCAGAAAAGAGATGAAGAGTTAAACTAATTTCGTGTTCTTTTTACTATATCACCCTGATCTGCCCAGAATTAGATGTCTTCAAATAAGTTCATAAAGTGACTTTAAGAAGTTTTTGAAATTTCACCTATGAAGATGTCAACAAAGAAGGAAGGGCATCTCTCTCCTATTCGACCAAGTCTGAGAGGGAAAGAAAAAACACTCAACAGAAATCCAATAGACACTTTCTTTAAATCTTACCCTCAACCTAAAATGTGTACTTCAGTGAAGTCTCATTGCCCAACCATAATTTGATATATTTAATGCTATTATCTATGTATCTTTGACTTCTTATTAAAGATGAGGAAACTCTTACTAAGTGGAAATTCATCCCTGTTCAACCATTTAGAGTCTTAGAGTGTTGCCCCATGGCAGGGGAAAGTCAAGCAACCAATTAGGGGCAGGTCTTGAACCTAAGTGTTCATAATCCCAAGGCCAAACATAATAATCAATAAAAGAGTAATTATGAAAAAAAGCATAAAGAAGGAAGGAAGGAAAGAATTTCTGCCCTCATCACCTCTCACTATGGCAACTGAAACAGACTAATCCTAATCAGTTTTAAACTTCTCTGTAGATCAATCCATCCTAAATACTATTGCCCAGATGATTTTCCTTAAATGTAGATCTGACCATGTAACTCTTGAATCAATAAACCCCAGTTGCTCCCTATTCCCTGTTAGGATAAAATAAAACTCCTCCTTTGAGCCATGAAAGCCCTTCACAACTTGACCCCCCAATTCATGTTTTGCAGCTGCATTGTGCATTATTTTCTCTCCCAGTGTGTGATGACATTTCTCTTGTTCACTCACTAAACTCCATCTCCCACCTCTGACTTTGATTGGCTCTTCCCCATGTCTGGGATTTGTGCCCTCTCCTCCCTTCTGCCTCAGAATCATTCTCTTCCTTCAAGATAGAAGTGAAGCATCAATTTTCCTGATGCGTTCCCCTTCCAACAACTGTTACTACTCTCCTTTCTTAACTGTGTAAATTTAAAAATCTATTCTATTTATACTTCTGTTCATCTTTATTTATTCCCTCTTCAACTCTATACCCATGGATTATGCTTCCTGCAAATAGAAAACTTCATCTTTTGTGCTGAACTCCCCAGGGCTTGACACAGTTTAGGCACTTAATAAATGCTTATTGAGTGCTTGATTGGTCACTTCACTGGAGACAGAAAATTGCTACACACTTGAATAACCTCATCTTCAGGGCACTTGAAGACAATTAAGAAGCAAGAGAAGATGCTAATAAAGCAAACAAAAAGAAATCATCATTTTCTAAATTGGTGCCCTTAATAATTGGATTATAATCCATTTAGAAGATTTCTAACATGGGATATTGAGTAAAATACAGTCTAAAAATCCATGCTCAGTAACAAACAATAAAAGAAATGCAATTTAAAAAGACTTGGGATTTTTTTTTTATTTGTTGGTTTTTTAATTGTTTTGCTAGAGGGAAAGGGAAGGGAGGTCAGAGAGAAAGGGAATATACATTTATATAATATCTACTATGTTACAATCTTTGTGTTAAATACTTTATAGATAGTATCTCCTTTGATCCTCAAAACAATCCTTTAAGATAAACATTATTATTATCATCATCCCCATTTTGTAGTGTAGGAAACTGAGTTAAATAGAGTTCAAGTCATATGTATAATAAATGCTGGCTGTAGGATTTAAACTCCAATCGTCCTGACTCCATGCCCAGGGCTCTTCATTGTTCCAGCTATAATTTCATTGGTATAGGGCAGCATTGACAAAGTATTGGTACAGGGAAGCTGCTTTGTTCCCCCTCTTCACAGTGCATGCCCCACTACTCTGTCCAGATGCCCAAAGCAAGCACTTCCTCCCTCAGCTCTCTCAGTTAAAATAGGATGGAGGTAGGGTGGGGGTTTATAGCCAGTTTGAATTTTCCCTCTGGGCACTTGAGCTCAAAAACCTTTGCCAACACCAGTATCCCAAGACTGGGTGTAGAGTCTTCATGCATTTGTACATATGGGCAACTCCTCTGCTAGGTAGAGATTCCTGGGGCTACTGAGAGGTGTAGTGACTTGGTCATGATTATTCAACCAGGAAATGGCCAGAGGCAGGAGCTGAGTTCAAGTTTCCTTGACTCATTCCTTTGTACCTCACCTTCAAATTAGTAAAGATGGTAAAAGATTCAATGTTAGAGGGTTGGAGTTGGAGGGGGAGGAGAAAAAATAAGCATACTAAATCCTCACTGTCAGTTGGTTCAAATGTCTTTCAAAACAATATTCTGAATTAGGCAAAAAAGATTTAAGATGTTTCATATAGACTTCCGGTTAAGATGGCGGCTTAGAGAAAGCTGAAGTTCAGATCTCCGGAAAACCCTTCCCGACCGATCTCAAACTAGAAGCTCCTAAGGCGCCGAAATTCAAAACGATCAACAGCACAGACCCTGGGAACCCTCCTCCTGGACCTGGACCCGGTTCAAAAGGTACGGCTCCCCTTAAAAGCCAGAACCCGAGATCCCTCGGACCTCAGGGGTAGGAGTGCAGAGTCCAAGGCTCCCGGAAGCGGCAGCCGCGCCGGGCTCAGAGAGCAGGGTCTGAGGAACAACAACCCTCAGGGTCTTCTACCCAAGTCCCAGTCCGGGTGAAAGTTACTGCCTGGGGCCTCCGCTGCAAAGAGCCGGTGGGTCCGGGTGAAAGTTACTGCCTGGGGCCTCCGCTGCAGAGAGCTGGTCAAAACAACAGCAACCCTCAGGGCGGGCAAGACAGTCTCACGGGCTGGATCCTGCTATCCAAGTCTCAGTGAAAGTCTGTGCTCTCGGAGCTTGGGGAAGGGGCAGCCCATCCCCCCGCAGGCCGACGAAACAGCCTCACGGCCAGGGATTCTGAAGGCAACTTCCGGAAATCGAGCCAGGGGGAGAGTGTGGCCTCGTGGTCCGACCCTTCCATTCCAGTTCCAGTGAGGCATATTCAGTTTAACCCAGGGAACGCTCATAGAACCAACATCTGCCCAGGACTAAAGCCTCTGATCACCAGACAAAGACAAGAAAAGCCAATCCTCCACGTTCAGAGATGACAAACTCCACAGAAGCACAGAAGCCCCAAAATACCAAGAAAAATAAGAAGAAAGGGGCGACTCTGGACACATTCTATGGAGCCAAAATACAAAATACAGAGCAGATAGAAGAAGATATACAAGAAAATTCTCCAAAATCTTCCAAAGGAAATAGAAACTCTCCACAAACCCATGAAGAATTTGAATCAGAAAGGACCAAAAAGATGGAAGCCCTCTGGGAGGAAAAGTGGGAAATGATGCAAAAGAAATTCACGCATCTACAAAACCAGTTTGACCAAACTGTAAAAGAAAACCAGGCTTTAAAGCAAGAACTAATAAAGCAAAGCCAAAACACCAAGAAATTAGAAGAGAACATAAAATATCTCACCGACAAGGTGATAGATCTGGAAAACAGGGGGAGAAGAGAAAATTTAAGAATAATTGGACTCCCAGAAAAGCCAGAAATAAACACCAAACTGGACATGGTGATACAAGATATAATCAAAGAAAATTGCCCAGAGATTCTAGAACAAGGGGGCAATACAGCCACTGACAGAGCTCACAGAACACCTTCTACACTAAACCCCCAAAAGACAACTCCCAGGAATGTAATTGCCAAATTCCAAAGCTATCAAACAAAAGAAAAAATCCTACAGGAAGCCAGAAAAAGACAATTTAGATATAAAGGAATGCCAATCAGGGTCACACAAGACCTTGCAAGTTCTACGCTGAATGATCGTAAGGCATGGAACATGATCTTCAGAAAGGCAAGAGAGCTGGGTCTCCAACCAAGAATCAGCTACCCAGCAAAACTGACTATATACTTCCAAGGGAAAGTATGGGCATTCAACAAAATAGAAGACTTCCAACTTTTTGCAAAGAAAAGACCAGAGCTCTGTGGAAAGTTTGATACCGAAAATCCAAGAGCAAGGAATACCTGAAAAGGTAAATATTAAGGAAAGGGGAAAAATGTTATCTTCTTTTACTCAAACTCTCTTCTATAAGGACTACATTTATATCAACCTATGTATACTAATATGTGGGGAAAATGTAATGTATAAATAGGGGGTAAAGAAAGACCAAATAGAATAATGGTTCTCACACAAAGATTCACAGGGGAAGGGGAGGGGAAGAAAACTCCTATAAGAAGGAGAGGAAGAGAGGGGGGGGGGTTTACTTAAACCTCAATCTCAGGGAAATCAACTCTGAGAGGGAAAAACATCCAGATCCATTGGGATCTTGAATTCTATCTTACCCAACAAGGGTAAGGAGAAGGGAAAACCAAGGGGGGGAGGGGGAGAGGGAGAACAAAAAGGGAGGGAAAGAGAGGGGGGAGGGGGAGGGAACAAAAAGGGAGGGACTAAAAAGGGAAACATCAAGGGAGGGGACAAGGGGGACTGATTCAAAGTAAATCACTGGACTAAAAGGTAGAGCCGAAGAAGAAAAGGTTAGAATTAGGGAAGGCAATCAAAATGCCAGGGAGTCCACAAATGACAATCATAACTTTGAACGTGAATGGGATGAACTCACCCATAAAACGTAGACGAATAGCTGAATGGATTAGAATCCAAAACCCTACCATATGTTGTCTTCAAGAAACACACATGAGGCGGGTTGACACCCACAAGGTCAGAATTAAAGGATGGAGTAAGACCTTCTGGGCCTCAACTGATAGAAAGAAGGCAGGAGTGGTAATCATGATATCTGATAAAGCCAATGCAAAAATAGACCTGATCAAAAGGGATAGGGAAGGTAATTATATTTTGTTAAAAGGGACTCTAGACAATGAGGAAATATCATTAATCAACATGTATGCACCAAATAATATAGCACCCAAATTTCTAATGGAGAAACTAGGAGAATTGAAGGAAGAAATAGACAATAAAACCATACTAGTGGGAGACTTAAACCAACCATTATCAAATTTAGATAAATCAAATCAAAAAATAAATAAGAAAGAGGTAAAAGAAGTGAATGAAATCTTAGAAAAATTAGAATTAATAGACATATGGAGAAAAATAAATAGGGATAAAAAGGAATACACCTTCTTCTCAGCACCACATGGCACATTCACAAAAATTGACCATACATTAGGTCACAGAAACATAGCACACAAATGCAAAAAAGCAGAAATAATGAATGCAGCCTTCTCAGATCACAAGGCAATAAAAATAATGATTAGTAATGGTACATGGAAAACCAAATCTAAAACCAATTGGAAATTAAACAATATGATACTCCAAAACCGTTTAGCTAAAGAAGAAATCATAGAAACAATTAATAATTTCATCAAGGAAAATGACAATGGCGAAACATCCTTTCAAACCTTTTGGGATGCAGCCAAAGCGGTAATCAGAGGCAAATTCATATCCCTGAAAGCTCATATTAACAAACAAGGGAGAGCAGAGATCAATCAATTGGAAATGCAATTGAAAAAACTCGAAAGCGATCAAATTAAAAACCCCCAGCAGAAAACCAAATTAGAAATCCTAAAAATTAAGGGAGAAATTAATAAAATCGAAAGTGATAGAACTATTGATTTAATAAATAAGACAAGAAGCTGGTACTTTGAAAAAACAAACAAAATAGACAAAGTACTGGTCAATCTAATTAAAAAAAGGAAGGAAGAAAAGCAAATTCACAGCATTAAAGATGAAAAGGGGGACAGCACCTCCAATGAGGAGGAAATTAAGGCAATCATTAGAAATTACTTTGCCCAATTATATGGCAATAAATACACCAATTTAGGAGAAATGGATGAATATATACAAAAATACAAACTGCCTAGACTAACAGAAGAGGAAATAGAATTCTTAAATAATCTCATATCAGAAATTGAAATCCATCAAGCCATCAAAGAACTTCCTAAGAAAAAACCCCCAGGGCCTGATGGATTCACCTGTGAATTCTATCAAACATTCAGAGAACAGTTAACCCCAATACTATACAAACTATTTGACATAATAAGCAAAGAGGGAGTTCTACCAAACTCCTTTTACGACACAAACATGGTACTGATTCCAAAACCAGGCAGGTCAAAAACAGAGAAAGAAAACTATAGACCAATCTCCCTAATGAATATAGATGCAAAAATTTTAAATAGGATACTAGCAAAAAGACTCCAGCAAGTGATCAGAAGGATCATTCACCATGATCAAGTAGGATTCATACCAGGGATGCAGGGCTGGTTCAACATTAGGAAAACCATCCACATAATTGACCACATCAACAAGCAAACTAGCAAGAACCACATGATTATTTCAATAGATGCAGAAAAAGCCTTTGATAAAATACAACACCCATTCCTATTAAAAACACTAGAAAGCATAGGAATAGAAGGGTCATTCCTAAAAATAATAAACAGTATATATCTAAAACCAACAGCTAATATCATCTGCAATGGGGATAAACTAGATGCATTCCCAATAAGATCAGGAGTGAAACAAGGATGCCCATTATCACCTCTACTATTTGACATTGTACTAGAAACACTAGCAGTAGCAATTAGAGAAGATAAAGAAATTGAAGGCATCAGAATAGGCAAGGAGGAGACCAAGTTATCACTCTTTGCGGATGACATGATGGTCTACTTAAAGAATCCTAGAGATTCAACCAAAAAGCTAATTGAAATAATCAACAACTTTAGCAAAGTTGCAGGATACAAAATAAACCCACATAAATCATCAGCTTTTATATATATCTCCAACACAGCTCAGCAGCAAGAACTAGAAAGAGAAATCCCATTCAAAATCACCTTAGACAAAATAAAATACCTAGGAATCTATCTCCCAAGACAAACACAGGAACTATATGAACACAACTACAAAACACTCGCCACACAACTAAAACTAGACTTGAACAATTGGAAAAACATTAACTGCTCATGGATAGGACGAGCCAATATAATAAAAATGACCATCCTACCCAAAGTTATTTATCTATTTAGTGCCATACCCATTGAACTACCAAAATACTTCTTCACTGATTTAGAAAAAACCATAACAAAGTTCATTTGGAAGAACAAAAGATCAAGGATATCCAGGGAAATAATGAAAAAAAACACATATGATGGGGGCCTTGCAGTCCCAGACCTCAAACTATATTACAAAGCAGCAGTCATCAAAACAATTTGGTACTGGCTAAGAAACAGAAAGGAAGATCAGTGGAATAGACTGGGGGAAAACGACCTCAGCAAGACAGTATACGATAAACCCAAAGATCCCAGCTTTTGGGACAAAAATCCACTATTCGATAAAAACTGCTGGGAAAATTGGAAGACAGTGTGGGAGAGACTAGGAATAGATCAACACCTCACACCCTACACCAAGATAAATTCAAAATGGGTGAGTGACTTAAACATAAAGAAGGAAACCATAAGTAAATTGGGTAAACACAGAATAGTATACATGTCAGACCTTTGGGAGGGGAAAGGCTTTAAAACCAAGCAAGATATAGAAAGAATCACAAAATGTAAAATAAATAATTTTGACTACATCAAACTAAAAAGCTTTTGTACAAACAAAACCAATATAACTAAAATCAGAAGGGAAACAACAAATTGGGAAAAAATCTTCATAGAAACCTCTGACAAAGGTTTAATTACTCATATTTATAATGAGCTAAATCAATTGTACAAAAAATCAAGCCATTCTCCAATTGATAAATGGGCAAGGGAAATGGATAGGCAGTTCTCAGATAAAGAAATCAAAACTATTAACAAGCACATGAAGAAGTGTTCTACATCTCTTATAATCAGAGAGATGCAAATCAAAACAACTCTGAGGTATCACCTCACACCTAGCAGATTGGCTAACATAACAGCAAAGGAAAGTAATGAATGCTGGAGGGGATGTGGCAAAGTAGGGACATTAATTCATTGCTGGTGGAGTTGTGAACTGATCCAACCATTCTGGAGGGCAATTTGGAACTATGCCCAAAGGGGGACAAAAGAATATCTACCCTTTGACCCAGCCATAGCACTGCTGGGTCTGTACCCCAAAGAGATAATGGACACAAAGACTTGTACAAAAATATTCATAGCTGCGCTCTTTGTGGTGGCCCAAAACTGGAAAACGAGGGGATGCCCATCAATTGGGGAATGGCTGAACAAACTGTGGTATATGTTGGTGATGGAATACTATTGTGCTCAAAGGAATAATAAAGTGGAGAAGTTCCATGGAGACTGGAACAACCTCCAGGAAGTGATGCAGAGCGAGAGGAGCAGAACCAGGAGAACATTGTACACAGAGACTAATACACTGTGGTATAATCGAACGTAATGGACTTCTACATTAGGGGCGGTGTAATGTCCCTGAACAACTTTCAGGGATCCAGGAGAAAAAAAACACCATTCATAAGCAAAGGATAAACTATGGGAGTGGAAACACCGAGAAAAAGCAACTGCCTGAATACAGAGGTTGAGGGGACATGACAGAGGATGGACTTTAAATGAACACTCTAATGCAAATACTATCAACAAAGCAATGGGTTCAAATCAAGAAAACATCTAATGCCCAGTGGACTTACGCGTCGGCTATGGGGGGTGGGGGGGAGGAAAAGAAAATGATCTATGTCTTTAACGAATAATGCTTGGAAATGATCAAATAAAATATATTTAAAATCTTTAAAAAAAAAAAACAAAAAAAAACAAAAAAAAGATGTTTCATATACTCTTTGAACAGGAAGTCTCATTATGGGTTTATATCTCTATTTTTTTTTTGTTCATTTGTTTTGTTTAGTTCAGTTGTATCCTACTCTTCAAGGCCCTAATGGGAGTTTTCTTGGCAATTGGAGTTGTTTGCCATATTCTTCTTCAGCTCATGTTACAGATGAAGAAATTGAGGCAAACAGGTTAATTTGCCCAGGATCACACAGAGAGTGAATATCTGAGCCTGGATTTGAACTCAGTTGTTCCTGTGCCACCTTGTTGCCTTTATGCCCCTATTTTTTTGTTGTTCTGTCATTTCAATCATGTCAAACTTATTGTGACCCCATAGAGTATCTTCCTGGCAAAGACACTGAAGTGCTTTTTTCACTTCCGTCTCCAGCTCATTTTAAGGGGAAGAAAATTAGGCAAACAGGGTTAAGTGATTTGCCCAAGGTTTACACCTAGTGTCAGAGATCAGAGCTGAAATCAGGTCTTTCTGACTCCGGACCAATCCATTGTGCCACTTAGCTGCCTTTATACCCCTAAGAAGGTCATCAATAGCAATAAATGATTCTTACAAAAAATGCTAAAAGCAACACTTTTCCTATTAGCAAAATGTTAAAAAAAAACTGTGTTTAACAATTGGAGAATGGCAGAAAATCTTGTTACATATGAATATAATGGAATACTATTGTTCCACAAGGGACAAAGACTATCAAGAATTTAAAAACCATAGGAAAACCTGTATGAACTTAATTAGGCCAAATGGAATAATATTTGCCATTTTATTTTATTTTATTTTATTTTTTTAAAACCCTTACCTGCTAATGGACTTCTCCATTAGGGTCAATGCAATGTCCCTGAACAATCTGCAGGGATCTAGGAGAAAAACAATATCCACAAGCAGAGGATAAACTGTGGGAGTAAAAACACCGAGTAAAGGCAACTGCTTGACTACAAGGGTTGAGGGAATATGACTGAGGAGAGACTCTAAATGAACACTCTAGTGCAAATACCAACAACATGGAAATGGGTTCGAATCAAGAACACATGTGATACCCAGTGGAATCATGTGTCAGCTATGGGAGAGGTGGGGGGTGGGAGGAAAAGAAAATGATCTTTATTTACAATGAATAATGTTTGGAAATGACCAAATAAAATAATGTTTAAAAAAAACACATGGAAGAAAAAAATAAAAATAAATAAATAAAATTATAATCAATTCTGAAAAAAAAAAAAAAACCCTTACCTTCTGTCTTGGAATCAATAGTGTATTGGTTCCAAGGCAGAAGAGTGCTAAGGGCTTGGCCATGGGGGTCAAGTGACTTGCCCAGGGTCACACAACTGGGAAGTGTCTGAGGCCAGATTTGAACCCAGCACCTCCCATCTCTAGGCTTGGCTCTCAATCCACTGAGCTACCCAGCTGCCCCTTTGGCATTTTAATCCAAAATCAAAGGATATATTAAATGATAGAAAAGATCAGGTAACAGATATTAATACAATTTGTTAAAGAAGATGCCCTTCTTCCATTTAAATAGCTGCACTAAAAGTCTATATTACTGCAGTTAAGGGACACAATAGATAAGAACAGGATTAGATAAGGACTTGGAAACAAGAAGATAACATTGAATCCAACTCAATCATTTATTACTTGTATGACCCTCAACCTCTCCTAATCTTTATTTCCTCATCTGCAAAATGGGAATAAAATACATGCATTACATATCTCACAGGGTTATTGTGAGGATTAAATTAGCCAAAGTAGATAAATTGTTTTATAATTCTTCAAGTGCTGGATAAATGGCAGCTGGGGCTCTCTTCTCCTCAATGTCTACTCTGGGTGATCTCATCAAGTCCCCTTGGATCAATTATCATCTTTATATTTCTGACTCACAAAACTACATATCCAGCCCCAATCTGTCTCCTAAAGTTCCATTTTAGCATCACCAGCTGCATATTAGAAATTTCCCACTGGAGATCCTGTAACTACTCAGCATATCCAAAAAAAAGAACTCATTACCTTTCACCTTTAAGCCTCCCTTTCTCTTACTTTCATATGATTCTGGTTATGGGATCACCATCTTTCTAATCACCCTTATTCCTAATTTAAGAGCCATTCTCCTTTAATCCCTAAAATGACCCACATGCCAAACAATGACAATTCTTTCTGTACAAAGTCTCTTGCATTTACAGTTTTCTTCAAATTAGCACTATCAACAAGGTAAATGAGCATCAGATCACTCCTCCTATGGATTCCTGATCTCCACTGAGCCAAGCTCTCTACCACAGCCTTCCCTGTCACAGTCAGTCCTTCCCCTGTCCACTTTTATCCTCTGCAGGACTGCAAAGTAATATTATTAAAGCAAAGATCTGATTACGACACAAAAAGCTCCAGTGGATCCCTATTGTCCCTAGGATACGTGGTAAAACTCTTCAATCTGACATTTAAAGCTCTTCACCAACTAGTTCCATCCTAGTTTTCTAGGCTTATTAATAATTAGTTCTGGCCAAACCAGTTTATATGCTGGATACACAACATTCCATATCCTGTCTCTGGGTGTTTATTCAAGCTGTCTTTTAGGCTTGGAATTCTTTGGAAAAGGAAGGTTAAAAAATGAGGGAAAGAATTCCAAGCCTTCCTTTTCTCAATCCTCCAACAGATTTTTTTTCATACACATAATACCTGTGAGGGCATAGCAGTTACGTGGCACACAGGGCATGGAACGATGAAGATATATTCATGAGTTCAAGTCCAGTCTTGCTGGTTGTGTGACCTGGGCAAGTCACTTAATCCTGTTTGCCTCAGTTTCCCCAACTGTAAAAAAAGGACTAGAAGGAAATAGAAAAACACTCCAGTATCTTTGCCAAGAAAACCCCAAAGGGGTTATGAAAGTTGGACACAACAGAACAGTATAACGAAAAGTAGAAGTAAAATAATATATATTTATGTGTGTATACAGAGATAGATAATATATGTATGCAAGATATACATATATGCATATATATATATACACATAACATACAAACACACACACTGTTTCTGAAAATAGGTTATAATGTCCTTCACTGATGTCTTTGTATTCTCATTGCTCCACTCACTGTAGCTATTTAGGAAATGCTTTCTTATTGCTTTGAGTTAATCTCAGAGCCAAGACGATATGGGTTGGAATGCCATCTACTCACACTGGCAATGTCTCTTAGACAACTGACTTTGTCTCTCAGCACACTAAGCAACAGTAATATGAAATCAAGAGTTCACAACCTGCTTTGGTAGGAGTTTCCTATACTAGGGAAGCCACAAGTTTCTAAAATCATGATTATGTAAATGGCCAAAGCTCAATACAATTTCTTAACTTTCAGATGTAATTCCCAGATGGGTCAACATTACTTTGCCATAATTAGTCATTTTTGTCCCCAAGTCTAGTGACAGAATGAGTGCCCTGAAGTGAAGGAGGATGAAAGACACAGAGGCAATGAGATAGGACAATTGGAGCTATGTTGGATGGTTTTTAACCCAGCCTGAAATATAAGAGCTTAGCTCTTGAAATTTTGCTAACTGGGTGTTAAGCTCTGTGTTTCTTCCTTTCCGAATCCTCTCCATTCAGTGTTTTGGATCAGAGGTCCAGGAACCCATCCTAATTATGGATCTGCTTTCTTTATTCTGCTTAGGTCTCACGAAAAATATAGTATAAGTAGTCCACTTAAAATGAAACTCTTTGAAAGAATTAAAAACTGTGATCAATGCTGCAATAAACCAGACTTCCAAAGGACCAATGATCAAACATCCTACCCATGTCCCGACAGAACCGAGAATCAGTTGCCTAAAAAGACATATGTTACTAGATATAGTCAATAAGGGTGTTGGATAGAAAAAATGTTTTTTTTTCTTTATTTTTAATTTGGGAGGGATGAAGAGATAAAGAAAAAATAAATGCTTGTTCATTTTTAAAAATAGTTGAAGAAATAAGGAGATAGGGAATATGGCAGAATGATCTGAAATTTCTCATTTTCTAGTTCACTTTTTTTTGTCATTCTGATTGTATTCATCTTATTGAAACAGTGTTATCAAGAACTTAGTTTGCTGGGACAATCTATACCATCCTGAACCTGAAAAAATGGGAGGGTTTTGACCAAAATTTCAAATTGTTCTCTATGAAAAAGTACTCAAACATTTTCCTACCTGAATGACCACATTATTTTTATAGGTGTCAGACAATATTCTTTTAGATATTATTATCATTATAATTATTAATAGGTGATAGGTACTAGACCATTTAGGAAATTATTTCAACCATTGTTCTTTACAACTGAAAGTATCACAGTTTTCTATGATAGAGAATGTTCAAACAACCAGCCAATATATATCAGAGAGCAGAGTCTCTGTTTTCCTGACTCTGGGCCAGTTCCCTATTCACAATGAATGCCATTATTGTTGTTAATTATTGGTGTGATTAAGATCCATTGTTAACCCCTGTCTCTTGATCTAAAAAGACCCCAGAATATATAGTAGGGTAAGATGGGAAAGAGAAAATGCCTTCCAAAAGGCAACAGAATAAAACTAGAAGGCCTTAATTGTCCTTAACACCACATAATTCCTCTTGACCAATAAAAAAGTGGCAATCCACAATTGAGCAAGAAAAATAAGCTCTCTAATCAGACCCTCCTTTCTCTAGATCAAATGGATTACAGCAGAATTCTTAATGTAACGACCTAAATTTACCTTAAGCTAAAACATATCAGCTCAAGAAGAACTTATTGAGCACTCACTGTGGTTCAGGCACAGCTTGGTGGAACATAGGCTAGAACTCTAGATGTAGAGTCAAAAGAAACCCCAAAGAAACAGATTTTGGGATGTTGCTAATACAGAAAAGTATTTCTCTTGGATAAGCATATGTATTATAATTTATTACTCATTTATAATAAATCATACATATTATGTTGTTACATATTATTTATAAAAATACATATAGATAATAGCACACACAGAGACCTGACTTCAAATCTAACCATGGGGGCAACTGGGTAGCTCAGTCAGGCTTAGAGATGAGAGGTCCTAGGTTCAAATCTGGCCTTCGCCACTTCCTAGCTGTGTGACCCTGGGCAAGTCACTTGACCCCCATTGCCTAGCCCTTACCACTCTTCTGCCTTGGAGCCAATACGTAAGGGTTTAAAAAAATATATATTTAACTGCTGACCCTTGTTAGCTATGTAACCATAAGCAAGTCACTTTCCCTTTACTTGTTTTAGTTTAGTTGCTTCCTGTGTGGTATGTAATTATAATAACACCTACCTAAGTTCCTGTATTGTTATAAGAGCAAAATATAATATTTTTAAAGCATTTTGTGAACTTTAAAACACTATTTAATTTAAAAAGTAAATTGAGTCTCTACCCTTGAGAAACTTACACTCTAACAGAGGGGACAACAGGCAAACACATGTGGACAAATAGGCTATCGATGGGACAGTTACATAGTGCAGGAAACAGAGTTGGCACCGGAGTCAGGAAGACTCATCTTCCCAAGTTCAAATCCCAGCCTCCCGCGCTGACTAGTTCTGTGATCCTGGTAAAGTCAGTTCACCCTGATTGCCTCAGTTTCCCCATCTATCAAATGAATTGGCGAAGGAATGGCAACCACTTCAATACCTTTGCCTGATCAAACCTAAATGGGGTCTTGAAGAGTCAAGACTGGCTGCAAGGACGCAACGTCCATCCTTAATTTCTAGTCTTTGAAATGCATTTGGAAGTGCCTTACAGAGCTCTCTTTCCAGCTGGGCTTCAGTATTGCATTTACTACCAATTGTTTAATGCATTAAGTTTGAAGTAGCTTGTTCCTTAACATGGATCCTGATAGAAGAGGCCTCCATCTGTTCCTGCTGCCCTGGCTGCTGATGGCTAAAACAGCCTCATCTCTTAGGGAAGATCACTTTCTCTCGCATTTACTGTTCTGCTTAAATAACAAAGCAACCTAGAGAGCCCTGAGCACTGAAATGATGTAAATATTCTGGTCAGGTTTTCCAGTAATTTCTTCAATGCAAGGAAAGAAAAAAAATAGCATCTGCTGTAGGACGGAGGAGAGCTCTAGACCTGGGAGCTGCGGATTGAAGTCACGTGACTAATTGAATATCCCTTTGCATCACATGATGCATTTCACAGAGGAGCCTGGTAACAAGGATGCCAGTTGGGCAGACTCTGCGTCCCGTCAAACTTGACATGCTTCACAGCTTCCTGTGAGATGTGCAGGAAGCACCAGCCAGGGCTCAAGTTCAGTCTCCTTCCTATATTCTAGTAGAGTATATTCTACTAGTTGAAGGAGATGAAGATCTGGCTTCAAAGCCAGGAAGGACCAGATTCAGGTATACCTACTAGGTAAGTGAACTTGGATAAGTCATTTAACTTCTCCATGCTCTAAACTCAAGAAGAAACTAAAGTCACTCATTGGTACATAAGGATCCCATGGACTTGACGGTGATGAAGAAAACCGCATATGTCTATATATCTCTTTTTTAAAATTGATTTACTGGGCAGCTAGGTAGCACAGTGAATAGAACACGAGTGTTTGGAGTTTGGAGTTCAAATGTGAGCACACTCAGGAGTCTTGCAGGGTAAGAAAAGACATTTTTAATGATTATAAATTAGAAAATCTGGGAAGATGTATTGGTAGAGTGAGTTTTCTCATCTAATTCTTACCTAAAACCAATATTTTTTTTTTATTGCCCAAATCATTAAGGTACTAATTATTATACCTACATCAATGAAATCATAGGTCTTGTCCCTATCATTCAATTTGCCAATATTGAAGTAACTGCAGGACTTTAATATTTCATCGATATGGATATAATTATTCCATCAATATAAAATATGACCCCTTTATACCTTATTTCACTGTTCTGTGAGTTGCTACAGATAAAAAATGGGTATACTTATTCCACCAATATGGAATACAACCCCTTTATACTTTATTTCACTATTCTATGCGTTGCTATAGATAAAAAAAAAATAAGCACAGCATGGCCTACATTGATAATATAACTGCTGGGATAGTGAGTTAGCACAGTGGATAGAATGCCAAGCAGGAGGAGTTGGGTGAAAGTTGATTCAAATATGGCCTCAAAGACTGTTTAGCTGTGTGACCCTGGGCAAGTCACTTAACTTCAATTATGTAGCTCTTGATCCATTTCTAACTTAGAATTCATACTAAAGCAGAAGGTAAGAGTTAAAAAAATTATAATAACTTTATACCTCTCCAAATTTAATTGGCTGGTCCTTGGATGACTGGCAAACCTACTACTCCTATGTTCATATTTGAGTTCCTTTCAGTTTGGTAGGAAATGGCAGATCTTGCTTTGATATGGAATAGCCAAGGTCAATACCTTATCGTCATGTCATTTAGGAATAAGTTATTCATGGAACCCTAATATGAGTAAATGAAACGATAGGCCAGATGACCAGTGATTAAAATCTACATCTATTGGATTTGGGACAACTTACTTGCTCTAAGGGTGTGCTTGCATATATGTGTGCGCATGAATATATTTACATAAACATACACTCCTCTACAGGCCTTGCAGATCTATGAGATAAAATAACAAGAGTGGTTATGCTGTCCCAATTTCATTCCCCAGGAATAAAATGACAATCTGAAGGGAATTCATCATACTAACCCTCATGAAAATGTAGACACTTTATGATGCAGGAAAAAAAATGTCAGGGAAGTAAAGTATATGCTGTCTTGTTGGAATTACTTCATATGGGTTTGGAAGACTTTAAAATAAATAAATAAAGAGCCCCATTGGGATAACACTGGCATGGAAGTCTGTTTTTGTCAAACATTTAACAGCAACTGATAATCTCTA
Source organism: Monodelphis domestica (assembly GCF_027887165.1). Lineage (NCBI taxonomy): Eukaryota > Metazoa > Chordata > Mammalia > Didelphimorphia > Didelphidae > Monodelphis > Monodelphis domestica. The sequence continues at coordinate 56,678,286 of NC_077231.1, read as the reverse complement.
CATCTGTTATTTATTTTACTCTCTCCAGAGGGCCATGCATATGGAAATTTCAGAGATCCTAAACAACTTTGCAGATCTATGAAATACCAGGAATAGTCCTTAGCATTAAAAGAGCAGAGTGTTTATTTTAAGCAGACATGTCCATTGAATGGCATTAATACAAGGAATAGATATTTGTATAGATGCAAATGTATATATTACATATATATAAATAAATGCATATGTATCTATATATTTAAGTCATGGTTTAATGGCATTCTTTTCTCCTTTTTAAAACTAAAAATAATAATTAAACATTGAAATGAACACATTTGACTCTAGATGGAAGCACAGGTCAGGGGATATCTGCAGCCAGTAGAAACTGAAATTTTAGGTTAGGTATAGAAGATTTAGCAAAACTGTATTGGGGGAGACATTTAGATTTGTCAGGGTGGTGTCAAGGTGCTACAGACAAAAAATAAAATTATTTAGTCCTCTAGATGGCAAAGAAATCTCATGTTGTAACAAAGGTATAATATGAAGAAGAAAACCACTAACTTGTCTTTACAAAACCAAAGCATGAAGGGCATTCTTTGCCTAGAGAAAGGTTTTATTGCCTTTTTCACAGTAAATAAAAAACCAAAACACTTTTCTGAATGAGTTTAAGGCTAGAAACATGATAACGTACAAGCTCTTTGAGATTTGAACCAATATTTTTTTATTAGCCAAATCATTAAGGTGCTAATTATTATCCTTATTTTATAGTTGAAGAAACTGTAGAAAAAGACAGTAATCAATTTTGGACTCCCTCTATACAGCAAGTGCCCTGGGGCAGCAGCCACCCCTACCCCAGCATCTCACCTCCATCCTCCTCTTCTCAAAGAAACTCAGGTCCCCTCATCATATATCATGCAAATTCTCTAAGGCAGTCCTACTCTGGGAGATGCTTCAACCTTGTCATTAGCCATGAGAAATTACCATAGGCTACTCAAGATAGTAAAATTATCCTTAGAGGACTTTTTTTTTTTACTGAAAAGAAAGACCCATTTATTCTGTAATTCTATGACCTAGAAATATTTGTAACAAAGCTCTAGCAAGCACCCTTCACCCAAAAATAAAGCTTAATGTTCAATTCAGCAATCAGCAAATGTTCAAGAGAAGACATGTACCTTTGGTGGAACTGAGCTCACAACCATTGAAATATCTGTCTATCCATCCATCCATCCATCCACTACCTATCCCTTTATATATTAATATCTGTCTGTCTGGACACTATAACCACAGGGATTAGAGAATTCTGGAAACCCTCCCTCACCAACCCTGCCACCTGACTTCTGAAAACCAAAAGGTTGTGACAATGTTTGAAAAGATAATTTTCCTTTAGTTAGGAAAAATCTAGCCCAAAGTGAGAACAAAATAACTGTCAATATTGGACAGAAATTGGGGCACCTAGAAGGGCTTGGAATCAGGAAGAGGAGTGGTGGACTTGGAGTCAGGAAAACCTGATTTCAAATCCAGTCTGAGCCACTTTCTGGCTGTGGTACCCTGGATGAGTCACTCATTCCTGTTTCCAAAAAATAAAATAAAATAAAATAGAAAAATAAACAGAATTCCCTGGCCAAACAGAGATTGTGTGGAGCTCTTGGGTACCAGTTGCTAATGCCAATCTATATGGAAGCCACCTAAAGCCAGAATAGGACACAATCAGTCCTTTTTACTGAATCCAATGAAGTTGTTTCTTCAACTTCCTTTATCTTCTCCTACATCCTATCTTCTTTTGGGGAGAGTGAATTCCCATCTTAAGAATTCTTTCTCCTTTATTAAAGTTTATATTTTATTTATGTTGGACATTCACCTGTTCTCTACAAGCCAATATTAAGAGAAAAACTTCTCATTGGTCTGTACGCATTTTGTTCACTCAAGGTCAATAAAAATAGAGGGTTATTTCTGGTCAGCTACACAGAGAGCCTGAATGAAGCTGTTTTCTAAATCCCCTGTGTCTTCCTTTCCTTCCGCCCTCTGAGGAATACAGTAGGCTCCCAGACCCATTAGACAAAGAGACCTCCCAGGAAGCTTAAAAAAAAATGACATCAAAGAGTTGCCAGGGCACTCTGCTCTAGCCTTTATTCTCCTCTCAACATTAGGAACAGAGAAGGAAGGGCTTTCCTACTCTGAACCTCCCCAATGTGTGTTGAAATATCCACCCCATCCCAAAACCCCAAACATATATTATTGATGAACCTTTCTATCACTTTCCTGAATGGGAGAATTAATAAACATTTATTATTATTAGGCTGTCCCTCCTATCCATTCCCACTCTCCAAGTCTGGAATGATCTGCCCCCTTTCCCCATTTCCTTTCAGTTTCCCAGGTTTCCTGCAGACTCAGACCAAATCCTCTGATGGATCCTAAATGTAATTTTATGTTCATTTGCTAGCCTCTTTTTTCAGTATGAGTTTAAGCTCAGGGACTGTTTTTCCTTCCCTTTCTCTTTGTATCCTCCAATCCTGAAACTTGGTAACTGCTTAATAATTTCTTATAGACTGACTACCACGCCACTATTTCTAAAGGAGATCTGAGCCAGAATCAGATGAATATTGCAGGAGGAGGTTTCGTTGTTATAAGCTGAAAGAAGCCTCTCAGTTAAATCTTTCCTCTATTTTCTTTCCTTCTGGGAGTTGCAGGTTGAAGTTCTCCATTCTTCATTTTTGCTATGCAAGGAGATAGAAGACATTGATCATTGGAAGAACTGTCAAAATTGGGCATCCCCTATTTTTGTGTGGGAGTATTTATAAGAATCCCTACTAGAAAGGAACCTAGAAGACAAGACTCTTTCAATGTCTTTCTTGTGCAATCTCCTTCAAGAAGTCTTCCCAGATTCCTTCTCCCCATCACTACATTTTTTATTTTGTAAAAGTAGTCTGGTATAGTAGACAGCAAGAGAGCCACAAAAATAAGAAGCCTGACTCAACTGACATATGTTGACTGACCCTGAGTTCAAGGTACATACTTCCAGAGCCCCCAGAGACTCCCTGAAAATAACACAAGAAAACAGATACCAAATTAAATTGACAGTGAATGTTTTCACTTTCTCTTGCAGTTGCTCAAGCTTCAAGAACTCTATCTAGGAATCAGTTTCTGAAGCAGGAGCAAATTCTTCTTTCAGGAAAATTCTTCTTTCAAGGAGAGATCATGATAATGCCTAGAGAATTCCAGATGGCTCCCTCTAGGTTACAGGTTGTGGTTCAGCAATGTTGTTCAACAATGATACCTGGCTAAAGGAATGTACTTATCTACTTTATATTTGTCATGAGCTTCCTACTGGCTTGGAATCTGGAGGATCTGGGTTCAAATCTGTCTGCAGGTACTTTCTAGCTATGTGACCCCAGCCAAGACTTAACCATGATTGCCTAACCCTTGCCTCTCTGCTGTCTTAGACCTGGTCTGAGAGAAAGTAATGATTAAAAAAACAAACAAACAAACAAACAAACAAACAAAAACAAAACAAGTGGCTGCTAGGTGGAGAGCCAAGCCTAGAGATGGGACATCCTGGGTTCAAATGTGACCTCAGACACTTCCTAGCTGTGTAACCCTGGGCAAAAAACTTATCCCTCGTTGCTTAGCCCTTAACAGTCTTCTGCTTTGGAACCCATACATAATATAATTTGATGGAAGGTAAGGGTTTTGTTGCTGGTAGTTTTTTTAAAGAAAGTATTTAGTGCTTGGATGGGGTACAGGGGCAGCACAAAAATCCCCTGTTCCCCATCTTGTACACTATAGGTATAGAAATCCAGAGTGGGGTGGGGAGAGAGAGAGAGAGAGAGAGAGAGAGAGAGAGAGAGAGAGAGAGAGAGAGAGAGAGAGAAATAAAAAGAGAGAGAAATAAAAAGAGAGAGAGAGAGAGAAATAAAAAGAGAGAGAAATAAAAAGAGAGAGAGAAAAAGAGAGAGAGAAATAAAAAGAGAAAGAGAGAAGAGTGCACATAAAAAAAGGAAAGAGCTCGTATCATAGCTTGCTTTTGTTGAGCACAAATAGACAGCAACAATTTATTATCCTAAATATCAGTTACCTTACCATTATGGACAACCTTAGAATTTGAAACCCTATTAGTAAAATTGTACAAAGCAAGATCAAGGCCTTCAGTGATGCAGCTCCTTTATTCTGAATTATGGCATATTTTTATAGGCCATCTCTACATGCAGAAACAAAATAGTCTTTAAGATTAGCAAAAGATCAACATGCCTATGATGTCACTTTTTATAAAACATCATCACATGCCCTGTATCTTCTGATCCTCATAATACTCTAGGGAAGACAGTATGAATATCATTGCCCCATTTCACACCTGCGCAAACTAAGGACCAGGGAATAGCAATGTTTCCGGGTCTGTGTCTTCGATCAGCAAGAATAAACATTTCTGGGACATAGCCTGTGTATTATTTAGAATGTGTACCCTGAACTACATTTCCCATAATACCCTTTTCCATTTCCTGTACGTGCATCATTGATTAATTTGGTATTCAGTTTTGATTTCTCTCCTGGAAGCTCTCTGGTTTGGACTGGCATGGAGGAAGGGAGTATCTTTCTTTCTCTGGAATTACTTTCCCTTTGCTCTAAGTTGAATTTAATAAATAGTATTAAAATAATACTTGGAGTATTATATGTTAATTTTAATCTTTACATCTAGTAACTTCTCCTTTGTGTGCTATAGTAGCAGTTCCTAGAGATCTAGGCAAGAAAAGTCCTGCCATTTAAGGTCCTTAGCATCATCTAATGGTTCTACATCAGAAACTAATGTGTATTAGTGGAAAGGACATCTACAGGGAGCCATTGTCATCTCCTTTATCACCTTACCTAAGGACCATGGGATCTTTCCACATGCCCTGCCACTGAATGCTTCCATATATGTAATGTCCCCCAGCAGAAAGTGAGCTCCTTGAGAGCAAGGGCTGCTTTCCTTTTCTATTTGTATCCTGGACTTATCACAAAGATTTGCTCATAATAAGAGCTTAATTAAGTGCTTCATTCCTTTGTTCATTAATTCATTCAAAGTGATTTTCCATAGTAACAAAGTCAGAGGCTGCAGCCATGACTTCTAACATGAAGGATGTTACTTTTTTTTTTTTAACTACACTACAATGCCTCTTCTTTAAAAGATAACTTGTGGTACAGCAAGGTGGCTCATTGGATAGAGAGGATCTGCTCTCAGACATATCCTAGCTGTGTGGCTTTTGCCAAGTCACTTAATGCAAAAGCCTAGCCCTTACTGCTCTTCTGCTTTTTAATCCATACTTATTATCAGTTCTAAGAAAGAAAGGGTTTAAAAAAAGATACTTTATATAGAATGATGTAAAAGAATTTATATAATTCTGAGCTTAAAATAGCTACTAAAGTATACAAAATCTCAATAATTTTCAGAATATGCTATATGTATTCCATATGGGAGAAGACAGAGGGGTTATGATATTTTAAAAATGTAATCCTATTTTTTTCTACCCTCCTGTCAGAATGACACTAAGTGTTTTCCTTGATACTCTAGGGGATGGCCAGGAAAACCAAGTCCTTAGCCCTTTGTCTTGCTCAGAAATTGTGGCTACTTGTTTGTTTCCCCAACTACTTTTCTCTTTCCTCCACTCTGACCTACAAGGAGAGCTCATACCATCTGTAAGCAAGCTAAAAATGAAAACCTGCCCCAGATCTTATAACTTGATGAGAATTGCTGATATGATATGATACATATATACGTACACATATACATATATATATATAATGCCTCAATGACATTGTAGCAGGAGTTTTCTAATAGGAGAAGTCAAGACAATATACTCACAGATAAGACAAAAGTTTGAATAGTAAGTGACCAAGGTAGTTATCCATCTTAACTTCAGGAGACTGATAGAGAATCAAACATCCTACTCCTTAACAGAGAGAATCTGAAACTATATGTATGGAATAAGATTTAATTTGCTATTTAAGAGGGCTCTTTGTGTGTGTGAGAGAGAGAGACAGACAGAGAGACAGAGAGAGACACTACATTTCTATAATATCTTGGGAGTCTGGTATTAACGAAAATGCAGAAATGTAGCAGTAACCTCAAACAAGAGAAGATAACTGGAGATTTCACTTTGTTTAGGAAGTCTTCCCACCCTTTAAAACCTTTCCAGTTTTAAAGATGGCCAGTAGCACTGCAAACAGTTGCTTTTAGCTCCACTGTAAATCCAAGTCAAATAAATTATTTTTATGTTTTTGCTTGGACATTTAATTTCTGGTAAGTTACATATTATATGGTTTTTATCAAGCAAGAATCAAGCATAAAAGGAGAGTAATTAGTTTGTTTCTGTACGACTCAAAGGATTATTACTAGCATCTGTGCTGCATATGGGTGAGCCTAAAAGCCTCCTAGGACATTTTTTAGATGCAAAATTGAATGTAAAACTCCAAGAATGCACCTGTTTTTCCATTTGAAAAAAATTAAACTATATAGTTATTCATACCCTCAAAGTAAAGAGCACAAAAGATATGCATTTTATATGTACGTATTTATCCATCCAAAGGTATGTAACACATGGATAAAAAAAGAGAAAGCCTTTATGGGTTTCAGTAATTTCTTCTTTCACATGATATTGTGTTTAAAGCGGTGACCTCCCTTGTCTGTTGGAGCAAATAAAGCCTTAACTGGGGTAGGATAGAAAGTGCTTTGTCTCATGATGGCAAATTTATAGAACCTTACTAGCACTTGAAATGCAAAACCAACAGTGCTTAGCACCAAATTAGCAATCCTAATTAGTAAAGGTAGTGATCTAACTGAATTTAGCATCTTCCTATACTAACCTGCTAACCAGCCTTCCAGCACATGTGTGTGAGTCACACACACACACAGACACACACACACACACTCACACACAGAGGGTAGACTCCATTTCAGCTTGCTATGATGCTTGCCTCGAAGACAAATTTTCTAATTACATCTCTGAGAATAAGATCTCTTCTACTTCAAAAACTATAAATCTCAGTGCAGCTAAAATTATATGAAAAAGTAGCAAAGCAGGAACATTTTGCAAAAAATTTGTCTGCTAAAGGTATTATTTTAAATATGTAGGGAACTGAGCCAAATATAGAAGAAGTATTTCCCAAAAATAAATGTATAAATGATTTGAAATGGCAGGTTTCAGAGTATGAAATCAAAATTATCAGAAAATGCTCAGTCATTAATAAGGAAATACCAAATAAACAACTCTAAAGTCCCACTTTATATACATCAGACTGACAAAGATGACAAAAAAATAGAAAATGACTAATCCTGGAGATGTGGGGAAAAATAGGTACATTAATGCGTTATTGTGGAATTGTGAACCAGTTCAACCATTCCAGGAAGCAATTTGGAACTATGCCCCCCAAAACTAACTCTACATACCCAGTGATACCATTACTAGATCTATACCCCAAAATGTAGAAAGAGAAAAACGACCAAATATATGAAAAAATATCTATTACAGTTCTTTTTGTGGTAGTGAAGAAGAGAAAACTGAGGATATTTCCATCAACTGGAGAATTGAACAAGTTATGGTATTTAATTGTAATAATTATAAGAAATGATGGAGAGGACTTAAGAAAAACCTAGGAAGACTTATATGAACTGATATAAATTGAAGTAAGCAGAACCAAGAAAACAATTTACAAAATAATATGAATGTTGTAAAAATAATCAACTGTGAAAAATTTAACACTCTAATGAACTTCAAGACCAATTACAATTCCAAAGGTCTCATGATGAAAATTTGATATCCCTCTAAAAGAGAACTTTTGATCACAGAGTACAGATTGAAATAGATTTTCTCCTATTTGTTTGTCTTATTTTTTCCCACCTTGGAACATGTCTGAGGCAAAAATTTCCTTGGCATGTCTCTACATATTTGTAATAGGTTTTATTTTTCTTGCCTTCTGATTGGGTGGTGGACAGAGGGAGAAGTAATTTGGAATGAAAAATATAATTGAATTTGCAGTAAAAAAAAATGTAAAATTCCCACAATTATTGTTTGCTTTTGGCACAGGAGAAGGATAGATAGAGAGTATCTTAAATCATTAGGAAATTATTATTAAACAAAATGATTTATGGAAGATTTTGAGCAATGAAGCAAAGAAGGGAAAAATTAGAAAAAGAGACTTTTCCCTAGTTGTATGTTAAGAGAAAGAAATAGTATCAATATGATATATTTGCATATTATTCCCCAAAGTAATCTTCAAAGGCTTGCATTAAATGTGTTGAGTTTGGAATCCTGATTCATAATGAAAAAGCACCAAGTCCCTGAGGATATGTAAAGCATTTTGTTCTGCTAGAAAGTAAAATTTAAGGAATTATTTAAAGTGAACCTTTGTTGCTCAGAAACATGGCGAAATAAATATATCATGGAACTTGTCATTGCACAAGAAAATAAGGGCATTCCATTTTCCCTTTCCAAATTTCTACATTGCTTCTATCTTCTCTTTCTGCCTAATTCTTACCTTTCTCCTAAAGATATGATATCTCTTGATACTTTCTGGGGTTGTTCATCCTCTGACACCCCCTGCCTAACCAGCAGAACCAGGAAGAAGACTTGAGATGCTACTTACTTCCCACTACTCCTTTCATACATAACAATAATATAACATATCATTTGTTATCCATATGTAATAAGTTAAAATAAATATGCTTATCCAAGAGAAAGAAATTCTCACATTTTATTCTTATTGGGGCATAATATAAAGAACACTGAGCAGAAAGAAAGGGGCCTGGGGTTCTAGCTCTAGTTCTGTGGAGTGTGTGATTTCAGCTGGGATTTAGGTTCTAAACTTCAGTCACTTTTAAGTTGTGTATCTCTTATCGAATTTGGGAATTTTCTTGGAAAAGATACTAGAATGGTTTGCCATTTCCTTCTCCTACTCATTTTACAGAGGAGGAAACCAAGGCAAGCCCAGGATAACATGGCTAGTGTCTGAGGCCAGATTTGAACTCAAGAAAATGAGTCTTCCTCACATTAGACCCAGCATTCTATCTACTGTGTCACCTCACTGCCCGAAGAGTTCTAATAACAGTTATCTACCACATTTGTCACTTTGAGATCCACATAAGCTGGATCTCAGTTTCCTCAAATGTAAAATGAAGGTTACTAAGGTCACTCTCAACTCCAACTCTATGATGCTATAATCTCAAAGTTTCTCCAATTATAAATTAATTTGGTTGGATTAGATCGTCTTTAACATCCTTTGTAGCTTCAGAAGCTGTGGTTTTACCATTTGTTTAGCAGTTTTCATTTGAACAATTTCAATGAACAGTTTTCATCTGTACCATATGCCAGAAGTCCATGGAATATGAAGAACATATTTGCTCATTTACTTCATTAAACACTCAATGCCCAGCTTTGGCCTCTTCTTTGAAGTTAAAAACAAAAACAAAAACAAATCAAATTGAAACTAGGTATATTTTATTAAATTACTTTAAAAACCACAAAGTCCACTTTCAAAAGAAATAACAAGAAATACAGAAGAAATAAAAGAAGTCGTAGGTCAAGAACCTGAAATTCTATTCAAGTAGATCCATTTATATCTCATAGCATGAGAGAACTGCCTAAAAATCAGCAAAGATATATGACTTGTCCAAAACATCTGAGGCACAATGTGAACCCATTTCTTCCTGATTCTATCACTATATCTAGTAAATCTCTTAAGCCAGTGGAAGGAGTAGGCATATGGTGGCAGCAGCAGTGAGCATAAAAGTTCACACTCAATTAGGGCTATAGGCTTTCTGAGGAGCTTTGTAAATGTTATCTCATTAAAAAAAATTCTTGCAGCAACTCTGCTAGGTATATTCTTTTACTATTACCATATTACTGATGAGCAAATTGAGGCTGAGGGACATCATAACTTTCTCAGGATCAATCATTTAGTCTGAGGTTGAATCAGAAAGATTCGAGTTCAAATCCAAAGTCCAGAATTCTCTTTGTAGTGGCAAAGGCTTAGACATTGAGGGTGTGTCCTGCAATTGGGGAATGGTTGAACATGTTGGGGGATCTGATTATAATGGAATCCTATTGCACTATAAGAAATGATGAACAGGAACATTTCAGAAAAAAACCTGGAAAGACTTACAGGAACTGATGCAAAATGAAGTGCGCAGGAGAAAATTTTACACAGTGATAACAATACTGTATGATGCTCAACCACGAAGGACAATTATTCTCAGCAATCTAATGATCTAAGACAATCCCAAAGGACTCATGGTGAAAAATGCTATTCACCTCCAGAGGAAAAAAAAACTGATGGAATATGAAGGCAAATTAAGGCACACTGTTTTTCATGTTAGTTTCTATATTTTTCAATCTATGACTCTCCCTTCATAATATGTTTAAGTGGAAAAGTTGGTGCACAGAGACAGTCCCACTCTCTCGACGTTGGAAGCCTGGGTCCAGTGGCACGAAAAGTTGTTACACCTGGAGACTTCCTCAGCTGCATTGGATGGCCGTGTTGTCCTTTGTGCTCCAACACGCCCTAAGCACTCCACAGTGCCTTGCTGCGTTGCCCTCTCAGCCGTTGAACCTTCTAATTGGCTTCTTCCGCCTGTTCCGCCGAAGCCGTCTTCACATGCTGGGTGAGCAAAGCCCTGGTTCACCAGGGGTCCATGACGACCCGATGGCTACTCTCACAAGGTTTGGTTGTTGAAGCCTTTGTCTGGGGTGTGGCCGCTGCCCCATGCTAGCAGCTACTGGGAGCCACAAGTGAGAGCTGGGTGTCAGGTGGGGGTCAGAGGCTGGAGAGCTGCCCTAGGAGGGCATAACAAGCCCTCCATACCAGAGATAATATGACCAATGTGGAAATACATTTTGCATGATCACATAAGTATAACCTAAATCAAATTACTAACCATTATTAGGAAGGGTGAAGAGAGGAGAGAGAGAATTTGTAACTCAAGATTTGTTTTAAATATTAATTTGTTAATATTAAAATAAAAACTACACATGCAATATATTATATATTATTAATTATTAATTATTAATGATAATTTTAAATAATTTATTTTCATTCTTAATTATTTTAATAATTAATTGATTCATTAAAATATTAATTAATGTATATTATATATAATATAATGATAATTATATTATATAATAATATTAAATAAAATTATATATGTAATATAATTATTATTATAATATAAATTAATTATTAATATTAAATATTAAAACTGTCCTTACATGCAATTGGGGAAAATTACACATTTAAATGGTCACTGTTCTAGTCACTATGTTATGCTGCCTCTCAAAAGGAGCAGAATGTTATTATGGTATTGTAGAAGCTGGTTCTAAGTTTGGAAATCAAGAGATTTAACTCTAGTCCCAACAGACAGGACATATTAAACACTCAAGCAATCATATATGCAGAAGGCAGATGGTAGAGAACCTTATGAAATATTTTGAGTTTAGGATAAAATGACAACTACTTTGAAGATTAGAATGGTGTCCAGGTTAATACAGAAACAGTCTGGGGCACTGAATTCACACTGGAATAGAGCAGAAAGTCTCAGAGCCTGAATTTCAAGGCATTGGAAAATGATCCCCACAACTTACAGGGTTTAGTGGCTCTTTGTTGTTTCAGGTGGCTTCACTTACTGGTTTTAAAAGCAGTCACACCACCAAAAAGGCCAGGTATTTCAGCAAAGTCGTTAAAGAAAAAGTACCATAACAGAAGAGGCTACTGGTGAAGTAGTTTAGAATTGCTTGGGAGAAGAGTGAGAAAAAAATATGAAGGAGAGAAATGAGAGGGAATGGGACCCATTATGCATGGGCTTCTTTAGACACCTGGCTTCTGTCAAAATTATTAAAGCATTTATTAGGTGAGAATTTCAGATCCAAAGAGTTTCCAGTTCATGGTGTTTTGGAATGCTCTACGAATGTCAACATGATTAGAAAAATTCAGCTTCCTGTAATTTGTGGGTCTCAACTTGGGCACTGATTCAAAATTCAACCAATTGATCAAGAAATCTGCAATATATGAATCTCCATGTCATGCCAGTCTTCTCTTACCTTACTAGGATAAAAAGGAGGTAGAGACTTATATAGAGTATGGAACACTTGTACCAGCATACCCAGATCCTTCAAATCCCTTGGACACCCAATGCTGAAGGGATCTGGCATTTTGGTACAATGTAAAAAAACCCCTCAGAGTCCCTTGTTTCTCCTCTGCCCACCCAATATTATCACTGTAACAGAATAGGAAGGGACTGCATCAATTAAGAAGAGGACCAAATTCTGTCTGGCTCTTTCCCTTTGACTCTACTTTGGGCAAGTAAATCATTCTGTCTCTTGATTCTCCAAAAAAGTGTAGGAGGGATGATCAAGTCCTCCTTTTCCCTAGAGGGATGATGTGAACTATGGACTTACTTAGGAGAGTATGGTTTTTCCCCTTGAATTCTCTTGTACTATTTCTATTTACCTTCCTGGGCAGGTGTTCAATCTTAGACTTGAATTAGATATTTCAAATCTTGTATATGATGTGGTAAGTAGTCTAGAGGCGCAAGGTCAAATAAATAGAACAGATTGGCAGCAAGAGAAGCTTTTATATTGGAGATGACTACACCAAAGAAGATTGGCCCAAGTCTTATTCTTTAATCATTGAATGAGAAGTTATTTTAATAGTGCAGAATCTAAATATCCAATCACCAATCTCAGGTTCAGTAAGAAAGTTAGTGATGGTATTGACTCCTTTTTAAAGTCTGACTGGCCAGTGTCCTCTTCTGAAAGTTTGTTTTCATTTTTTAGCATTTCCTTTGTACTGTAGCTAACTTATACCTATCCAATACTTGACTAGGATAGCACATTGAAAACCCTTCTAATACCCCTGCTGAAGAAGTCCTTGATGTGAGTTAAGCCTAAACTCCATGTAAGTCCTCCTGGGCACCAGAGTGTTAGTTTAACAAGCCAATAGTATGAAAAGGGCACCCTCTAAAAGGAGGCAAGACTTTCCATGATTGAATCCAATCAGATCACAGGCTCAGTATCCCATCTCTTAGAGTGGACAAATACTATTTCCACCAGGTAATAAAATAATTAGATGTGGAATTTGAAAACGGGTCTTCTGACCTTCAAGCTACTATTCTCACCACTGGACTTTTTATTAGAAGTATTTCTGGAGGTCAGAATACAGCAAATAAGTCAACTACTCTTCCCAAGGAATATAAACATAAAAATTTCATAATATTCTTCATGTGAAACTCTTCTTACAAAATTAGGAAGGTAGAAAATGAGCAAAAGTTTTTTCAACCTAATAGATTCAGCTCAGAACCATGAAGAATTATATACAGAAGAACACAGAAATAATTTTGAAGCTACACTTAAAAGAAAAATAAATACAAGAAATTAAAATAGATTTGAGGGATAACCTAAAAGTTCTTTGACTACCTTAAGGCATGAACAGAATAAATAAGAAGCTAATGCATTCACATTTAAGTGGAGGACCTAGAGTTAATTACATTTGAAGAAGTCACCTATGAATTAGAAATAAAGGGGAAAATCTCTAGATCATCCTATAATATCCAACAAAAAATTTTGGTGGGACTTTCTAGGCCTGGTGCTCGACTTTCCTTCCATTTTCTTCTAACTAACACTGAGCTTGGGGTCAAATGGATGTCCTGAATGCTGTGGCTAAAAAGTAGTGACTCTCATCTGTTTTGCATATTCTACTGGGAGTACTGTAGTACAGTGGATTGAGGTCTGAAGTTAGAATGAGGAAGCCCAAGATTTGAATCTTCCCTCTAAGATTTATGACCTCTTTGAACATAGGCCTTCCATTTAACTGCTCTTAAAGTCAGCTTCTTTATCTCTAAAACAGAACTAATAATGGTTTTTGAAAGGGGAAGGGAGAGCAGAGAGAGGAAGAAGAGATAATCTAAATCCCTTCATTGGTTGCATATAGAATAACTATAATCCTCAAAAGCCTATAGACTTAGAGCTAGAAGGGACATTAGATATTATTTAGTCTTTTCTCTTATGTTATAAATAGGGAAACTGAGACTCAAGCAGGTAAAATAAATTGCCAAAGGTCATATAAGTAGTCATATAGTATAGGTGGCAAGATTCGAACTCAGGTACTAATGTTCTTTCTACTTGTCTCTTAAAATTATTTGCCAGAAATAAATGCTTGGTTTGGAATCTTTTGCATTTTTGATCAGTCAAAGGGATAAATAAAATCTTAGTTAACCTAAATATGATAGCTATCTGAAAAGAAATGAATGGAATTCGAAGGAATATACTTTTTTCTCAAATGATACATGATACTTTGACAAAAAAACATAAAGACAAATAACTTTATAGATCAGTACAAAAAGACATGAATATTAAATGCATCATTTTCAAATCATGTTATAAAATGTATATTTAATAAGTAGCCATGGAAGCAGAGAAAAAAGAGTAACTGAACCTTAAAGAATGAATGAGTAGGTTAAAGAACAAGTAAAAGAAACAATAAATGGCTTTATTAAATACAATAATAATGAGAAAACATGTCAACATCCTTGCAATATAGCAAAAGCAATAATTATTAGAATATTTGTATCTCAGAATATTCATATCAATAAAATAGAACAAGAAGAGATTACTGGTTTGGGTATACAGTCACAGCATCTTTGTTTATTAGGTCTATCATTTTTTCAGAATTTCAGTTAAATTACTTTGGGGTAAAGGAGGTATTATGAGAAGAGAATAATAATGATGATGTAGATCTTTAAAACTTTTTCACAATAATTCTATGAGATATGTAGTATAAGTGCCATAATCTTCATTTAATAGATGAGAAAACTGAGGACTGAGATTGACTTATGGATAGCACAGTATGCATTAGACAGCATTTTGAATCTAGGTCCTTTGATCCTTCCTTGAGTTGAGGTTCTTCCCACTAGACTAATACCTCCCAGCACGAACATCACAAATGTTTTCTAAAAGGTATGGAATTCTGTCATTCTACATCACTTACTTATTAAAGGACACCTTTTAGAAGTCACAATGATACTCTCTTGTGTACAGATGCAGCTTCTGATGTATGCAAAAATCATCATTTGACAGTTAGGAAAACAAAGGCACAGCTAGTCCAATGGGGTATGGAGAAAGGAAGGTATCAATTAGACCAAATTACTACCTCAATGAGGCAGCTAGTTTGCTCAGTGGTTAGAACACTGAGCCTGGAGTCAAGAAGACACTAACTACTTATGTGATCGCTTGCTAATTATTTTACCGCTGTTTGCCTTAATCCACCAGAGAAGTAAATGGCAAATCACTCCATGATCTTTGCCAAGAAAACCCCATGAATAGTATGATCTACGAGGTTACAAAGAATTGGGTATGACTAAACAAATGCCTCAAACTCTGGGCACTTAAAATATCAAAATAAAGTTTCCCATTCATGAGCCAAAATGGTTCTAAAAGAGAAAGGTTTCCCTGCCTCCTCTTTCATGGAAAAGAACCAAAGAGTTCATCAATACTAGAAGGGGATATAATGTTTGAAAATGGAGTTTACAAAATGATGAATTTGAAAATGAATTATAATTCATGTATGGCTAGAAGATCATATTTATTAAAATATTTTAGGTGTATTCCTTTAACTGCATCAACCAAGCAATTCATCAATAAACAAGGATTTTTCAAGTATCTTCAATTTAAAAACACTTGGGGATAAGACAGAAATTTAACTCTCTTCTAGGGCAGCAAGGCGATGTAGTGAATAGAATGTAGGACCTGAAGTTATGAAGACTCATCTTTCTGAGTTCAAATCCATCCTCAGATACTTACTAGCTTTTAGTGTGACCCTGACCAAGTCACTTAACTTTATTTGCCTCTAAAACAAACAAAAATATCCTGCTTACATTCTATTAGGAGATGCAGTATTTTCATTTAAGCATATACAAAATAGACACTAGATCTTTGGAAGGCAGGACACTTTAAGCTAGGAGAATTTGCACAGGCTCCATGTAGAAAGTGGTGACTACGTCTAATCTTCAAGGAAACTTTGCCATTTTTGTTTGGTTGCTTAGACATGTTTGACTTCATTATCCAATTAGTTTTGGGGGTTCTCTTGGTAAAGACTCTGGAGTGGTTTGCTATTTCCTTCTCTAGTTAACTTTTTAGATAAGGAAACTGAGACAAACAGGAGTAAGGGACTTGCCATGGGGCACGTAGTGTTCCTGAGGCTAGATTTGAACTCTGATCCTCATGATTCCAGGACTGTTACCCTATTCACCCTGTCACTTAGCTCCCCTCAAGGAATCTAGGGAATGAAGTGGAGGTGATGAAGGAGTAGATGCCAGGCATGTGGCATAGTCAGTCCAAAGGCAGAGGCATTTCTTTGTATTAGGAATTCGATGGAATGGCAGAGTATCCAAAGTCAGTAATGTATAAGAAGACTGGAAAGATATGTCAGAGTCAGGTTACAAAGAACTTCAAATGCCTAATTGAGGTGTTTATATGTTACTGGGAGATATTAGGCTCTAAGGATTAGATTAGTGTCACAGTTACACCATCATCAAGGAAAATCACTTTCACAGCTACATGAAGGGTAGATTGCAGTACAGTAATTGAATTCCATTCATCATTTCATTCATTCCTCATTCCGTTCATTCCTCATTCCATTCATTCCTCAATTCCATTCATTCATCATTCTAAGTCCTAGATTGTATATTGTAACTGACATGGGAAGTATTCTTGATGTAAATTCAGGAAATCTGTGGAGAAATTCTGGATCTGTCCTTCACTCACTGGAAAATATTTAGCACATCATTGAGCTTCTCTGCATCTTAGTTTCCTCACCTAAAAAGAGGAGAGTGAACTTCCTCTGGAGTCTATTAATCTTGCTATACTAAGTATTTTGATAACTATTTTAATAGCATTGGTTTTATTTATCATCCTATTTATTTGGATTTATACATTTTAAAATATTGTTTGGGGAAGGAGAATATATGCCTCACCAGATTTCTAAATGCATCCATAATGAGAAAAAAAAGTTAGGACCATCTGGAGGTGAACAGAAGCTCTGAACATATAATATTAATATATGTTAGGCTATGTGTATGCTAAGTGCTAGGTATGAAAATTGATAAATGGCATGTCTGCCTTCAAAGAGATTACTGTTGAGTAGAATGGAATTGATATAAGATAAATATAATACAAGAAATGATGCAATGGGGAAAAAGAGATCTCTTTGCAAATTGATTTAAAATATGAAGAAAGGGAGAACAGTTTAATAAATTATCCAATTTATTACCCAAATTACCCAAAAATAAATTACCCAAAAGAGGTGTTAAGACTATAAGGGAAAAGGAAAAATATCCTTAAGGGCTAAAATCAGAGGAAGAACATAAAAAAAATTAGATTTATAGATATCAGGAACACATTTTGGTACATAGAGAATAGTATGCCCATGTATTCCCCTCTTAATTCCAAGTAACATTTTTTTTTACAAAATGCCTACTGAACCAGGTCGTAAAGTGACATATACAAGACAGAAAATTTTATATTTGATCCTGAAGGTAATAGGAAGTCACTAGACTTTGTTGGGGAAGGAAGGGAAGAATAGAAAGATGTATACTTCAGAAATTTTGGTTTCTAAGAGGTGGATGGATTGCACCAAAGAACGTTTTCAAGCAGGGAGAACAATTAGAAAGCAACTGTAATAATTCAGGAAAGAGGTGATGAGAGCCTGAAGTGTGTCATGACTATGAGTAATAATAATAATTTTGAGGAATCTATCAAATGACAATATGTGAGAAATGTTGATAAAGTAGAAATGGCAATGATTGGCCAGTGGACTAGACATGTAGGTTGAGTAAAAGTGAGAAGTTAAGGATGACACTGAGAATGCAAATCTGGGTGTCAGGAAGTATGGTATTAACCTTGATATAATAGAGACATTCAGAAGAGGTAAGGTTTGGGGAAAAATAGAATGCATTTGCTTTGGAAGTATTAAATTTGATATTCTCATGGAAAAATCTATTGATGATGCTAGATTAGAACTCAGGAGAGAGACTAGAACTGAATATCTGGATTTGGGAAATATCTATTTACAGATAATGAAACCTATGTAAACTAATTAGAACTTCAAGTGAAGCAGCAAAAAAAGTCAAAGAGAAAAGGCCTAGAAGAAGAGTCTTTGGGGACACTCATGATTAGTGAGCATGCCATGGATGAAGAAAAGCAAAGGAGAATGAGAAGAAATTGTTGGACATACAGGCAAAGGACCAGGTGTCATGAACATTTAGAAAGGCGAGATAATCCAGGAGGAGAAAATAGCTATAGAAAAGTCAAAAAGGATTATATAATCTAGGAAAAACCACAAGATTTGGTCATTAAATCATTGGTAATCTGGGAGAGAGAAGTTTCAGTTGAATGGTGAAATCAGAAGCCAAAATGCATCGAGTTGAGATTAAGAGAAAAATAAGAGGAATTACCCAACAGGAGAAAATAGACCTTGAGCAAGTCACTTAACTACTGTTTACCTAATACCACTGGAGAAGGAAATGACAAACTACTCCAGTATCTTTGCTAAGAAAACCACATAAAAATAGGGTCATGAAGAAGAGTTGGATATGACTGAACTATACAAACTCAAGCATACAGACATATGTGTGTACATCTGTAGATGCACACATCCATATATAGAGAGATATATATCTGAGTGTTTGTATGTGCGTATTACGTACATCATTTCTTCAAGTCAGTGTTGTTTTAAACTTTGGTAGTTTAAAAAGGCACTCTGACTTTTAGAACATGCTGAAACGTGTTCATTTAAGCAATAAATGTGAGCTATTATTATTTTACATTTAACAGGATCACAGAAGAACATACAGTAGGCAGCCCACATTTTTTTGCATTATTCTTTCTTTCCAAAGAAATGCCAAAAAGGAATAATGGACCCATGCAAGCGATCAGTGTAGTTTGGCCAGGCTTCCTCCTTGAGGTGAAGAAGTAGCTGAAAAGACAGCAGGAACTGAGGAGTCCCAGAAAGTGGTAAAACTCTCAGATGAGCCCAGACCCTCTTTGCTGGAAAGATCAGCAAAAAATGCTTTTCTTCCTACTAAAAAGAAACAGAGGTTATACTTGTTTCCTTATGCAAACATCATGTATCAGACTGTATGGATTTTGCTATGGTAATAAACCGCTGTCAGAGGACAATAGCTCTTTAACCAAGGCTAAAGCAGTCACCTCCACCAGTGTTGATGCCCAGCTGGGAAGGTTAGAAAAAGCAGGGGGCCACAAGTTACAAGGCTTCAGGAAGGCCAGGATAAACAGCCTCCCACTCCTGATCATCACGGACTTCACAAGGACGTTGGCCAGACCCCTGGCCATTGACAAAGCACTCAAGCAGCCCAGAAACAACTCCAGAGGAACAGCAGTGGCCAGCAAGCTGGCATCAGAAACGCAAGCTGTTTGCCAGAGGAAAACTTCACCACTCTTTCTCCTGATGTCGTCCCAGCTGGGGAGCTGGAGAAAAGCTGGAGAGATTAAGGCCTCTTTATTACCATTTCGCACGGGCAGGTGGGCCATGTTTTCTTGATCCTGGGCCATGAATGGAATGGGAATGGGATGGTTCCAATCTATTCTAGTCAACAAACATCTACTAACCTCTTAGTGCTCCAGAAAACTCGCTAAGACTTTTCAGCTACAAAGAAGGTAGCCATATGCATTCATAGGGTGAGTTTTCGGATCCAGGATTTCTCTTTATCAATGAAATCATAGGCATTGTGACTGTTTTCTAAACCCAGTGTTCTTTCACCAATGGAATCAGTAACAATGTTAAGCTGTAAAGATACCCAGATTAAAATGGAAAAAGGGGTCTCTGTCTTCTTCAATTCCAACAACAACAACAACAAAAATAAACCAGAATTTGCTTGGGGAAGCAGCAATGGAATATGTGAAAAAAGTGTGAGGCAGGATGGAATTGGTCCATAGACAAATGAATTCAGAGTTATAGGATTTGGATTCAAATTCTAGCTCCCTTTGTGATTAGGGCAAATGTCCTTTGCTCTTTGAGGCACATTCTTCTTTTGTAAAATGAAATGGGCAGGATGGGATGACCCCTGCTATGCTTGTTAGCTCTAAGCACACAGGGTACTTGAAGGTAGAAGAATCAGAACACCAGCAACTAAGGAGTGGAGGAAAGGCTACTGCTCTGTAACAGAACAAGACATTGAACTGAGACTTTAAGAAAGAAATTAATTTATTCTCTAGGTCAGATGTGAAGAAGGAACAAAATTCTGATAGAAAGGTATGGGAGTGGGAAATATCATAAATGCCACTATGGTTGCACCAGAAAGTGCAGGAAAGGGATAGTATTCTGTAAGGATACCAGAATGTGGATGAGGACTAGACCTGAAATTTCATTGGTATAAATAATTTTCTGGGAAAAAGTGCCCCCTACCACTGTTGTTGTTTAATCACAATTTTTCTTGATTCCATTTGGGGTTTTCTTAACAAAGGTATTGGAGTTTGCTATTTCCTTTTCCAGCTCATTTTACAAATGAGGAAACTAAGGCAAACAGGATTAAATGGCTTACATGGGGTGACAGAGCTAGGAAGTATCTAAGATTAGACAAACTCAATCAGATGAATTTTCCTGAATTTTGCCACTCAAATGTACAAAAACCTATCACTATATGTTGGCATCTTCTTGGCAACCTTGGTGACTGGCATGTAGAAACTCAGGCGATAATCAGTATATAAGCATCCTTGATGGTTGCATGTCAACTTAGTTTCAGAACCTCGTCTTATCTATCTTTTATGATCGTTTTGCTTATTTTGTTAACTATTTCCTTATTGTATTTTCCTCCGATTATACCTTCCTCAGGAATGTTGGAGGCAACATGTGACCCTGAGAAATCTATGTTTTACATGTTAGCCTAAAGCAGGAGGGACCAATAAATACTTGGAATGACTGGTTTTGAACCTTCCCATCCTCTTTCTTTGATCTGGCATCCAGAAAACATGGAAAAGAAGAGAATGAACAATGCTTAAATACAAGTTGAAGAGTGCAGATTTCATCCCAGAGGTAAAGTTCTACTACCCCTCCACACTACTACTACTGGGATTGTTCACCAATTGCATCATGGGGAAGCTACTTCTTGCCCCCAAACCATATTAAGACCTCAAAGAACTACTAGCTTTAGTGGGGAGTTATGGTCACCAGACAGGGCTGTTAATCAGTACATATAGCTGATAAGCAAACATCTCTAAAGCAGGTACCTTTTTTCCTTTAGGAGTTTTTCCCCTTTCAGTTAGAATGTAATTCAATATCCTAATGCCCTCCCAGAGGGAAGGAGCCAGTTCTTTATTTTTTTTTCCTTTCCATCACTAGCACCCAGCTAATTAATCCAAGGCTTCAGAAAGGTCTGGATTAAAGTTCTTCCTCTGATGAAAACTGCCTCTTTGACATTAAGCAAATTGATTAACCTCTCAGTTCTCCAGGCAACGAACTCCAGTCAGTGGCAGAAAAGGTATGAATCAACACTGGCAAAGGGAATCTTCTAATTTGGGAGATTCCTTTACCAAAAAACAAAATGTCCAGTCTAATCCTTTTAATATAACAGTGGCAACTAGCACAGTAACCTGTGCACAATATGTCTTTAATTAAAACCTGTTGATTGCTTCAGTGTTAAAGACTCCTGGCTGTAGGAGACCTTGAGATGATTGATCATATTTCCTTATGTAAAGGCAAAGAAAGAAGGTAAAAGAAAATAAAAGTTACCCAAGGCCACCTAGGCAGTAAGTGGAGGAATTCTTATACTACCTCCTTTGTATGTGAATCTTTGCACATATCTTGATTTTATTTTTATTCATTTTTTAAAATGTACTGATGCTTTTCTTTTTATCAGGGAGTCATTTCATCTCCTTCCACTGGGCCCCTTAGGTAACAAAGAAAAGAAACAGAACAAAACTGACAAAACAGCAAAATGATCAACTGCTAATATGTGAAAAATCCCTCATGTTGAGCCTCTGTCTGTCTGTCTGTCTGTCTCTCTCTCCCCTAGGAGTGAACATTAATTTTTCTCCTTTATTCTATTTTTATGATTTCATCAGAAATATTTTTTAAAAATCAGAAACAATTTTTAAAATTCATTTTCTGACATTTTGCAATCCAAATTCTCTCCCTTCCTGTTCCTAAAGGCAGCAAGTAATATGACAAAATCTCTGTATATATTTTGTAAATGCATACTTACTTGCATGCTGTGAACTCCTTGACGACAGGGATTCTATTCTTGTCTTTCTTTCCTTCCCAATCATTTAGTACTTAAAATTCAATTAATAAATGCTTGCTGACTGACTGTTCTGTCTCTCCACTCAAGCCCTGGTGATCTCAATTCCTCTCAATAGCTCCTAATAATTTAATTCTTTCATTTCAAGGAGTTAACAAACCATTGCTTTTCATTCTGACCTTCCCCTTTCTGGTTCTAGAAAAAGCGCTTTTATCTCCACCTGAATGGCCCAGCTGCAAATTAAGCTCACCAAAACCCAAACTATTATCTCCTCTCCAAAGCTTGATCTGCCATGTTGTAATTTTCCAGTTTCTGCTAGCAGCACCAATAGTTTTCCCAGCTGCCCTGGCTCAAGGGATCAGAATTATCTTTGACTTTTGCCTTCATCCCCATATCAAATTACTCCCCAAGTCTCAAATCCTTGAAATACTTTTTTTTACATAACTATTAGGAATGGGCAGATTAAATGAGGGCTTCTTTGGATGGGGCAAAGACATTCCAGAGCTATTACTGGCTTTTTTAGAATCAGTTGTTTAATTTTCAGTGTAAGGATTTACAACTCAGACAATGACAAACACTACAAAATGGGCCTTGATTCTATAATTGGAGTTCTAGACTATGAAGAGTGATTGATAAATATTAAGTGCAGATTAGACTTTAAAATAAAATAAAATAAAATAAAAAGGCAAACCAGCACATGATCTCTCAGCAGAGGGAGACTTGGGCAAATTCATAGTCAAAAATGATGCAGAGAGAGGCAGGTAGCAATTGAAGATTGGTGAAATAGTCCAGGAAATAGAAGTCCCAAACTGCCACAGAAAACCTGATAGAATGGGATCACTTGAACACATAAAGCAGTTTATCAGAGCAAGAAGAGCCAATGTGAATGTGAAATGTGAAATAAAATAAAGGAACCAAAATGTTAGAAGGTAGCTGGGTGATATAAGATGAGGAATAGCCTAGAAAAGGGAACTATGCTGAATAACTATAAATTCTTCATTGAAATATGAAGTAGCTTAGTGGTACCAAACCCATTTTCCTGAGTTCAAATCTGACCTCAGATGCTTTATAGATGTATAACTGTGGTAGAGACTTGAAGAGAGAGAGGTTTTGCAGGACAAGCTAAGATGCAAGAAATAAGCTGGGGACCTGATCTGCAAAATCAAGAAGAAGGTTCCAAACAGAATGTTCCCAGGAGAGGCAGTTGGGGGAGCCTGATGAGAGGGGAGGAATTGAGACCTTGGAACTCACTCTCTCACTGTGGGGTTATTGAACTGAGGAGGCTTGGTTTTTGTGTGTGTGTGTGTGTGTTTTTTTTTTTGCTTTGATCAAAGGAGGGATTTTGATTCTGTCTATGGCTCTGGGAGTTGAAGCTGGACAGGGGAAGGAAGCTGAACTGATATTATTTAGGTTCTGTCCCAGGCTGAAGGACCCTTGAGGGGGCCTTCTGAAATTGGTGGCTTTGTGAAGAAGAAAGAAGATTTTAACTGTTGTCCTCCATCTCTGACTGTCCCTCTGTCACAGTTGTGACTTCCCAAGCCCTCATAATCTTCATTTTAGAGTAGAGTAGGGACACCCTCATCCCTCTTACCTCAGTTTCCCATCCTGTTTCCCAATAAAACCCCTGACTTGAAAAGGAAAAGAAAAGAGTATCTTTATAGTTCACTCAGGGTGGAGGGAAGAAACCAAAGGCTTCAAGAAGAACTGGGAGGTGAGGGAGACAGGGAGGAAAGGGTGAAGGAGGGAGGGAGAGAGGGAGTCATCAGTAGGCAAACCCCAGAGCATTCCCCTTGTGGCACCATTTAGCAGTATCCCTGTGGTAGCATTCTCCAGTATCTATCCAGAGCATTCCCCTTTAGCAGTATTCCCCTGTGGCTCCATCTTTCTCTATCTCTGGAGTAACTCTAGCAGCATTTCTCATTTATCCCCATTGTAACTAGGTAGTCTCAGGTGTGTCCCCATACCAGCAGCTGCTCTCTAGTCTCAAGCCGGAGTACATCAGTTACAAGCAACTAGAAATAGTTCACTACAGATCATCTCTTCTAATTCAGTTCCCACCCCAAGTCTGACTGTACCCACATTCCTTCAGACAAATTGTTTTTTGACTAGTGGTCATCGCAGCCATTGCCTGCTTTTGACCATATCATTCTTTATAGTAAACTAACCCAAATGGCAGTGGAAACTCTGGATTATGTTACCAATGTTACAATATCTATTTTACAATTGCCATTTCAACATGAACTGATTCTCTGGCAAGTCCTGGCACAAGTATGTGCACTCTTTATGGCTGTGTTACAGACTCTAACCCAAGTGAAGAAAGTACTCAGATTTGTAGTACCCCTTAAGGCAGAGAAGATTATGGCAATTGACAACAACTTAGACAAGATGATTAAGGTTGTGTTTGAACAACTGATTAAGGAAAAAAGATTAGATCTAGTTATGCGCAAGGACAATGGGCAATCAGAGAATGCACCTCAGGAAACTAAAGATGGCAATAAAAATGAGAAGGAGGCTGCTAGAGTGACCCTGAGAAACTCTGTCCTTTGAAGAAAGTTACCAAGATAACCACTAATGCTGGTGTGATTCACTCAAAAGCCCATAGACAATTCTCCACACAGGAACTGGAATCCATAAGGTGCCATTTCCCAAAATTTGTGGACAATCCTTTTAAATCCCAGAAGGAGCTTAAACAGGCATTCAGGATCTTTGATCCAGACTTCGAAGATGTAGAGTTCCTATTGTCTGAACTGTTCAGCCCCCATGAACAGAGGCAATTTTAGGAGAAAACTAGATCTGAGGGCAATTTGACTAGCTGGCCAACTGTAGAACAAAGAGGGGATATGGACTTTGCCAATCCAACCAGCATATCCTACCTGAAAAGGTGCAGGGAGGATTTGCTGCAGGCCATTAAGCAATGATGTTCTAAACCAAATGCATGGACCAAGTTTGACAAGATCAGGAAGGATAAAGGGGAACATCCTGCCACATACATAGACCATCTGTCAGAGACGGCAGAGTCAATCTTAGGTGTAGAAGCCAATACTGACGAGACAACTGGACATGTCCATAGGCAATTTCTTAGGGGATGTGTGCCCTATGTGAGAAACTTTTTCAAGAACTATTTCCCTAAATATGACTCAGTTTCCCTAATTGAATTGTATCAGTATCTCTCAGTGTCTCTCAAGATATTTCTGTCTCCATTGCAAATAGGCAAGTGTGTCCCTATACTTAGTAGTAGCTCTCTCTAGTCTCAAGCCAGAGTACATTCCAGTTGGCAACAATAAGAAATAGTCACAACAGATCATCTTTTCTATTTCATAACTCAGGGCAAGTCACTTGACCTTGTTTGTCTCCATTTCCTTATTTGCAAAATGAACTGAAGGAAAAAAAAATGGCAAACTACTCTAGTATCCACCACAAAAACTCAGATGGGTCATGAAAAGTCAGATATGACTGAAAGAAATGAACAAAAATGAGGCATGATTGTCATTAGAGAAGATGTGAGTAAAGCAAGGTATGAGAGATATGAGGAAGAATAAGAAGATTTGCAAAAATCTCTGGGATGAGTAAAATAATCAAATAGAGTGTTGTAAAAATCAAAAAAATAATATCTTGGCATAGGCAATGACAACATATATTATACTGGACAATGGTCATTATTTATCCACTTGGCTTTTACTACATGGATGGAGAGTCAGGCCAAACTCTTTTGAGTGGTACTTTTCCTCCTCTGGGATCTCATTGAGTAGGCTATGTAGTATTCCTGAGCTTGATGGATTTAGCAGAATGTCATCCATAAATAACAGCATTTGAACAGCTGTGTCTATTGTCCAGATGATGATAGACAATTGGAAAGGCACTCCAACTGATCTATTCCATCAGGACTAAACTTCAAAAGACACCATAGATTGACAAGTGGGGCCCAGAATTTAATACTGACTAAAAGAGAAGACTGGGCTTCATTTGGCAAAATTTGTAGCATCTTCAATGATTCCAGGCTGCTTTCTGAAACAAAAACCTAGGTTGCACCGATTCTTCCAGGGATGATATATACCTAAATATTATAGCATACCCCAAATCTCTAAAGACCATGGGTGACCCAAAGGGTAATGGACTGAAGCATAAACTCTAGAAGTATGTCATAACACATTACCAACAATGAAGTAAGAAATAGTGAAGATATGATCCAAAAGATACAGTTGTAAAAATAGATACATTGGATAAATATTGAAAGCTAATACTGTCATTTGACTTATGACCATTATGTGCTGCTACCAGCCTACAAAATGGCAAATATTAAGTAACACCTGCAGTATTCTTTTCTTTCATAAGGAAGGTCCATATCAATGAAATTTGCATTCTTTCAAGTACTTAATTAACATTCTCACCAGTGTTATATCAAGGAAAGCACCAGCTGTAAAATTATACATGGATAGATTAGAATGTCTCTTTCCCCATCTTGGATTGTTTCCCTATCATTTGTATACACTCAAGAAAAGCAATTAATATGGAAGAGAGTTGCCCAGGGTGTTTAATGTAAAATGGTCTGTTTAAAATAATTTTAGAGTTGTACTTAAAGGGGGTATCTTTTTATGTGTCACTGTTCTGTAGGAGAGGGGATCAGCAGATTCCAGAGAAGGATTACCAAGAAACCTCCCCGTGCTATCTGTGAGAGAACTGAGATGCAAGTAGAAAGTTACCTCTTTGGTGTCCAGGCTGGGAGATATTAAGCAGGGTTTTGTCTATCTGCTAAATTTAAAAACATTATGGAGTCCAGGAATTCAGTAACATTCATTACTACCTAGTCTGGTCTCCCTAGTCTACCTAGATGGTAAGTAGGATATGTGTTAAAGCTAGACAGATGTATCTCTTTACCTTTTACATTTGAGACCAAAATATTTAAGCCCTGAGGACCTGGTTCTTAATTTTTTTTGTCATTGACTTTTCTTTTTAACCCTTACCTTCAATCATAGAATTAATACTGTGTATTGGTTCCAAGGCAGAAGGGTGGTAAGGGCTAGGCAATGAGGGGTCAAGTGACTTGCCCAGGGTCACCCAGCTGGGAAGTGTCTGAGATAAGATTTGAACCTCATTGACATATTTTGAGGAGGAAGCTACATCATTCAGTAGATCAAGCATTGGGCCTGGAGTCAAAAAACATGAATTCAAATGTGACCTCAGACATGATCTATGTGACTCTGGGCAAGTCATTTGGCTTTTATTTGTTTCAATTTCCTCAACAGTTGAACAAGTATAACACTAGCACTTAACATACAGGGTTGTTGTGAAGTTGGTGCAATTATAACATTCCAATTAACTATTGCATCTGTAGCCTTTAGGAGATACTTTAAACACTGATACTATGTTGAATTAAAACTGAGCAGTATTCTCCCATAGATAAGGCTAAAGTTTTAACTACTCAAATTATGTATCTCATACTTTAATAGAGTCCTGGAAACCTACCGTTCAATTGCCTTTGAAGTGCCTGAATCCTTGTGACCCCATTTAGTGTTTTCTTGGCAAAGATAATGGAGTGATTTGTAATTTCCTTCTCCTGATCATATCACCAATGAGGAAACTGAAGTAAACAGGGTTAGGTGACTAGCCCAGGGTCATGCAGCTAGTAAGTGTCAGAGACCAAATTTGAACTCAGAAACATGAATCTTCCTGACACTAGACCCAATACTCTATCTACTGTGTCACCTAGCCATCCTCAGAGACCTAAAGCAGTATGCAAGAGGTGGCATGTAGAATGAATGAGATATATACCAGCTGCCCTGAGCACAACTAAATGACTTAAGCAATGCTTGCCTTTAGTACCATCTCATCTAATTTGCTCAACCCATCTTTCATTGTAGCTTCTCCTTGTCTGTCATCTAGTTGTCAGCTACCTACCTTCCTGAATAGAAAAGGTTATGGGAGTAGGAATCAGAGGATCTGGATTCTCATCCTATCTCTACTACTTAGGTAATATTGGTCAAGTCATTTCCCATCTCTATGCCTCAGTTTTTTCATCTGCAAAATGAGATTAGGCTAAATGACCTCTAAGGTGTCTAACTCCTTTGAACTCAGTTTTTTATGCAAAACTCAGACCTGTTCTCCCTTCAAGTCACACATCTCTATGGGCAATCATGCATCTCAGCTTTCAAAATAGGTAAAAAGAAAGTTCATTTTCATGTTACATGTTTATGTTTGGTTTGTAAAGCATGATCATCACACCCATACTCTAATACTATTATTTCCTTCCTAATACAATCAGAATTTCCACTCTATATGTATTGATGACATGATTTATATATGAATCTGAGTATCTGATTAATATTATTATTGAAAATAATGCTATTGAGAGACTTAATCCTAGAAAAATGGAGTTGGATTTTTTCATTTTTTGATTGCTCAATGGGATTTCTGGTAAGATGAACAGGATGGGAGAGACTGGATTTGGCTGCAATCACATTTTTTTATTTTTATTGCTTGTGATTTTAATATGAGGAAATATGATTTGACTGCTTAAAAAAACTAAAGCAATTTGGGACTTTATTAACATAATATACTATCTATATTTAGAGAGTCCTCATTAGAAAAAATAAGGGCGACTACATGGCTCAATGGATATAGAGCCAGGACTGCAGATGGGAGGTCCTGAGTTTAATTTGACTTCAGACAATTCTAACCCTGTTAGCCCCTGGGTAAGTCATTTAATCCAGTTGCCTAGTCTTTACCATTCTTCTGCCTTGGAAATGATATTTAGTATTGGTTATAAGATACAAGGTAGTGATTAAAAAAATACAAAGGCATCAACAAAATAGAAAACATTTGTTAAATAATAACCAGCTTTGCAAGATTTCCTAAAATCATAATAAAAAAGAAATTGGATTAAGGAGTTGAGGAAATAATATGGTAACTCTTCGAATTTTTGAGCACTATTGTGGAAGTCAGTGTGGTGCAAGGGAAAATGTGTCAAACTAGTAGC
This sequence comes from Monodelphis domestica, assembly GCF_027887165.1. Classification (NCBI taxonomy): domain Eukaryota; kingdom Metazoa; phylum Chordata; class Mammalia; order Didelphimorphia; family Didelphidae; genus Monodelphis; species Monodelphis domestica. Next base: position 56,649,070 of record NC_077231.1, on the reverse strand, counting down.
CCCATAATTTTTTTTTTTTAATATATTTTATTTGATCATTTCCAAGCATTATTCGTTAAAGACATAGATCATTTTCTTTTCCTCCCCCCCACCCCCCATAGCCGACGCGTAAGTCCACTGTAGTAGCCCCATAATTTAAGGACAAGCCGAAGAACTACTTTTTAATTTGCTGAATTAACCTGGGCTAAATTGGTTAATGTACTTAGTTATATTGGTTAATGTACTTAGTTATATCATTGGGAAAAGGAGAGGATTGGATTAAATGGCAGATGAGGTCCCTTATATTCCTAGACCTATGATTCTATGAGCTAGCTAGTTTGAAAGCAATGATTCAGAAAAGCCTAGAATAGGTTGTTTGGCTTTCCTAGTTGTGTTTATTCTCCCACTTTGCCTCTCATTCCTTCCCAAAGTAGAAGGATTCAAAAATGGGAAGCAAAATATGATAGATAATCATTTTGAATTTCATAAAATAAAAACTCACTTCACCATTGAACTTCATTCTAGGCTGCCAAAAGATTAGTCAAGTAAGTGAAAAGTATATCAGTTTTATTCTAAAATAAAATTGATTCATTGACTATATTTTCATTTATTAATGAGTTAATATTGAAAATATCCTTCATCTATCTCCTTATTCAGACATTTCAACTTAATAACATGACTTCTCTGAACCTCACTTTCCTCATCTCTAAAATAGGGAAATAAGCCTTATAACATTATTACATGGAATTTTTGCAAGGATCAAATAAGATACTATACATAAAACATTTCAAAGTTCTCAATCATGACATCAATGCCATTCATTATTATTGCTAGCTAATGGTAGTTATTGCAGGTAAGTGGAACAGTGGATGGAGTTCCAGATATGAGATCAGGAATACCCTACTTCCCAAGTGGAAATCTAGCCCCATACACTTAATAGCTATATGACCAATTGGCAAGTCACTTAACCTCTTTGCCTCAGTTTTTTCTTCCATAAAATGGGCTGGAGAAGGAAATAGCAAACTATTCCAGTATCTTGGCAAAGAAAACTCCAAATTGGTCATGTAAAGTAAGTGTACAACGACTACAGTATACAACTAGTTTTATATATAGCACTGGACAGTTTGCAAAGTACTTTACAAATATAAAATCATTGAAACCTCAGAATAAGCCTGAGAAATAGGAGACATCTACCATTTTGTTTTTTTACAGATAAGGGAACTAAGGTGACTTGCCCAGGGTCACACACACAGTATAAATTGTCAAATGGATGCCATACATGTGGATCAATTAGTAGGATTTTTAATCTTTTCTTTTTCTCTCAACAAGGTTAACAATATCATTAAAATCATTATTGCCCATCGATACCTGAAAAGGTATTTAATTTTCACAAGATGTTATCCTTTCTACTTCCTGGGGTTTAGGGCGCTGAACCCCTATAGTCTGAAAAATCCATATATAATTTTTGTCTCTCTTTATAATTATTCCAAATCTATTTAGAAAAAAAATCTAATTATGGTTTTCTTTAAAGGACCTTGCTGTAAATTTTAGGCTGTCTCCATTTCAGAGTTTCTAAATCTTTTCTCTGTGATTTGCAGCATCTACAAAACTCCCCCCAAGTCCCTGGTTAATTTTTTTTTTTATGCTGACACAGGATATACTGAAACCTGTATGGAGAAAATCACAAGGTAGAAAGGATAACTGTATATTTTAAATCCACATGCCTTTCATTCCACAGCAGAATCCCCCGAATCTATGAGGTTTTCTTCATACTGAGATAAGTAATTAAAGGGATCATCCACTCAACAAATATTTAAGCACAAAGGTTAATTTAGTTTAAAAAATGCAAGCCATATTTCTAAATATAGTAAGAAACCCTCAAATGTTGACAGGTGAGTTCATTCATCCTTCATTTAAATCATAGATTTTGGATTAGAGGAGTAATTCAAAGATTTGCTAATTATTTCCTACTGTGAATGTGTTAGTTTATAGAATTTAGAACCAATCGCCACATGGTACAAGCAATATGTGATGTCAGAAATGTGTAAATAGAATGATTTTTTAGCCATGAATAAATCTTTAAAATATAATTGAGAAGAAGAACCACAAGTATTATATCATATCCTGCCAGTTTGATTTCAAAGATGAAGGGATTTTACTTAATGGATAGACCAGTCTTGTGGCACTGGACCAGGCATATGTGGCATGAGCCTACGCTACAGTAAACTAAGCCAGCAGGTATTTTATAGCAACATTATAAAATTTTATATGAAGAGTGGTAATGGCAATCTTTAAAATCTAAAATGTACTTTACAGGTTTATGAAAAGAATAATATTTTCCACTGGATGACTTTCCAGATAAAATTGTTACGACTACTGCGCAAATCTATTGTATAGAAAACTTGAATGGTATCAATGTCTGCCTAGAAAAGCTGAATCTTTTACCACCAACTTTTTTGTGTATATTAATGTCCTTTAAATTCTATCATTTAAAAATCGTATAGATTTCACAAGGTGAAAATCTACAAACCTGTTTTTTTTTCTTTTACTGAGTGACTATGAGAGCCGTCTCAGACAAATTTTAACTGTGATTACTCTAAAATAATGGCTTTAGAGACAGAAGCACATCTGGGAAAGAGCCTTCATGGGGACCTCCCATAAGACCAGTCACCTTTCTCACAGTTCTCTTGCCTGGAGCTCCAAAATCCTATATTTGGCATCAAGGGGCCAAAACTCACCTGGGGACAAGGTTTCCTCACAGCCAATTGTCCAAAACAAATGTCCCAAACACCATATTGATCTCAAGCATGGACTGCATCTGCCCGTCTTTTAAATGCCAAATTCAGCTGACACAGCAGGCAAAACTGATTTACCTCTCATTCTCATTCATCCAGTCTTGCCACCTTGCTGCAAGTGGCTCTCCTGCTGCTAGTAAACCCTCAATGTTGCTTTAAATCCAAATCTCCACCCACCAATCATCCTATGTCCCCTCTACATGGTTCACCAACCTCTCAACCAATTCTACTGTGCCCTTTGGGAATTCTTCCCTATGCTCAAATGCCCCTACATTCTTGAAATAGTCAATAAGCCACAATGAAAAGAGCACTTTGCTAGACCCAGAGGTCTTGGTTTCAAAATCCACTTCTGATGCTCACTTCCAAAGTATCTTCTCCCCCTCCCCACCCCAGCCTTCATTTCCTCATATGTAAAAGATGAGGGTTGGACCAGATGGTTAGCTCTGTTACATAGTGGATAGGGTGCTGGCCTTGGAACCAGCAAGATTTAAGTTTGAATATTGCCTCAGTCATTCACTCTGAGCTTTGTTGACCTCAGTTTCTATCAAATGGGAATATTAAGAGCACCTGCCTCATATGGGTATAGTAAGGATCAAAAGTTTTATAAAGTGTTTTCAAAACCATAAGAGTTTTTATAAATTCTATGTGTTTTGTTATTATTATTACTCCCCTGATATTTCTTGCAGCTTTATATCCAGAATCCTCTTTAAAAAAAAACATTACTTAAAATTGGCCTCTCCCATGAGGATATTATGACTCTTGCTGATCTCTTCCATGGAAGGTATGACTCTCAAATCCCCAAGTACAGAAAGAAAGAAAGAAAGAAAGAAAGAAAGAAAGAAAGAAAGAAAGAAAGAAAGAAAGAAAGAAAGAAAGAAAGAAAGAAAGAAAGAAAGAAAGAAAGAAAGAAAGAAAGAAAGAAAGAAAGAAAGAAAGAAAGAAAGAAAGAAAGAAAGAAAGAAAGAAAGAAAGAAGGAAAGAAAGAAAGAAAGAGAAAGAAAAGAAAGATTTAAAGAAAAGACAGAATACTCCTTGTTTCCCACTGGAAAGACCAATCCACTAGTATAACACCCCAGCATAATCCAATACTTCTTGCCATTAGAGTTTGCCAATCAAATTTTATGCCTTTTGCCTTCAGCTAAGTCCTTAAAGAGCATTGACCCCAGTGGAATTGCCCATTGGCTACCAGACTAGGTGGGGGGAGGGGAGGGAGGAAAAGAATATGATTCTTGTAACCAAGGAATAATGTTATAAATTGACTAAATAAATTTCTCAAAAAAAAGAGCATTGACTATTTCAGAAAATTGACTGTGTAGAACAATACTATGGGCATATGATGTGCAATGATTGCAGTATCATCATAGGATCATAGCTCTGGAGCTGAAAAGGACATTAAAGGTGACCCATTCCAACCCTTTCATTTCATAGATGAGGGAAATGATGCTCCTGGAGTTGAAGTGACTTGCCCAAGGTCATTAGGTTAAGAAGTAATAGAACTAGGATTAGCAAGTCCAAGTCCAGTAAAACTCCTCTATCAACCATCCAATCATATCATACCCTATGCTTGGAATATATCAACCCTACTTCTACCCTCATTCTCCCTTTGTTGAAATTCTACCTATTAGCTCAAATATCACATCTTCCATTAACTTAACCTGATCACTCCATTGGGAAGTGATCCCTTCTTCCTCTGAACTCTCATAATATTTTACTAAAACTTCTAAATATTTATCTATATATTATATACACATATATAGATAAAATATATACATATTTTATTTGTATATGTATAGATAAAATATATTCCCTGCAAGATGTTAATCCCTTGGAGACATAAACTATGTCTTTTTGTTTTTTTGTATCTATCCTAACATCAAGTACAAAGTTTTAGACCTGGAAGGCACTTAATACATTTCTGTTGAATACTGGGGAATGATATATCAGTACCATTGCCCTCTCCCCTATTAATGGGATATGAGGGAAAAAAAGACTGAAATACAATCCATTTCAATTATGCAGGTTCCTTTGGAACAATCTAGAGATATACTAAGTAATGACTTTCTCTTTTGGCCTAAACAGTCATCTGGGAGGACAGAAGTGCCTCTTCCTCTTGTATTAGGAAATAAATTATGTATCACCATCTGTAATTGGTAATAAAGACCATTCAAAGGGAAAAGAATCTTGTGTGAATGAATATTTTGCCCTGAGATAATCAATGAAAGAAAAGAGCCTTAATATTGGGAAAAAAACTTTACTGAAATCTAATGTGTCAAATGATTTATTCATTCTACTTAATTCTCACTCAAACTCAGCATACTTAAGATACCACCCTTAATTGTTTGATTTGCATGAGTCCTGAGTATGTAAATTCAACCAACCTAAACTGGCTAGTTATAATATGTTCAAGTACCCCAAGCTACTTAATGACAGTCAACTGAGCTGATATACCTTGTCAATCATATCTTATCACCTGTAAATATTTCACTAGTTTATGGAATACAAAACCTTGAAAGAGGTAGAGAAATAATAAAAATAATAATAGCTAAATGCTATTTGCAAGGCATTACATATATATACTTATGTTATATGTCTATACATACATCTTTATGTGTGTGTTTATCTATCCTAGTATATATATATTATATACACACATATTTTTGTTAATTTCTTTTCATATCCATTTTCCAAATATGCTGTCTGCACTCCTCCTCCATCATCTTTTCTTCCCCCTCTCTAAAGAGCCTAAGATGCTTTTCTTGTGACAATGAGCTCAGATAGGTGAGTTCTTCTTGATACTACTAGCAAGTCATCTCCATATCATGCTGATCCAAGCCCATTTCCTCCCTCCCCTGACCAACTCTCCTTACTTGTGTTGCCAATATTTAACCCAATGCCAAGCATATAGTAAGCACTTAGAAGTTTTCTCTTGGTCTGTCTCTCTTTCTCTCAAATTTCATCATCAGAACAATCCTCTCAATCAATCACTAATTCTGATGTAGGGGCTATTTTCACTATTTTAAATTTGAGGAAACAAAGACTGAGGGAAACTGGCTTGCCCACAGCCACAAAACTAGAAAAAAATCAAGGCAACATTTCAAACCGGGTCTGTCCTGACTTTAAGAGGGATGATTTATTTCCTACAACTTGTTGGGCTGCTCCAAGGAGCCATATTAAGACTGACTCCTGAAGAAACTCTTACCACATCATGGGTTGGGTAAAGCTTCTCAGATTTCCCATTTGAATCTTACCTGTAGGGAGATATCAAGAAAAATCCATGTGCTTCCCTTTTCTATAGAAATAGCTCAAATGATACAGCCCTATAAAGTTTATGAAGTGCTTTTTTTCATTAAAACTTGTGTGGTAAATAGAACAACTATTCCCTTTCTTCCATTTACAGACAAAGAAAGTAAGATGCTTAGAAATATGTGACATGAGCTATTAAAGGTAACTACATCACTTAGTTGCTAACCATCCTTAAGTTTAAAGAACACATTCTGGGGGGCAGCTGGGTAGCTCAGTGAATTGAGAAAGAGGCTAGAGGGAAGGTCCTAATTTCAAATCTGGCCTCAGACACTTCCCAGCTATGTGACCCTGGGCAAGTCATTTAACCCCCATTGTCTAGCCCTTATGCTCTTTTGCCTTGGAACAAATACATAGAATTGATTCAAAGGCAGAAGGTAAGGGTTATAAAAAAATAACACATTCCCTCGACTAAAGAAGGGAGGGTTCCTATTTTAACCTATCTTAAAAACCAAATTAAAACTTTAAGCACTTAGGTAGATTGTACCAATATTATACATTTTCACTAAAATGGATTTTGGATATCAGCAAACTCTTTAAATGGGAATCCTAAGCTCTTTTTGTTTCCAATCTAATGATTCATTTAATTTTTTTATACTGCCTCTTCATTAGAAACTATTCACAACCTTAATGGAGTTGAAAGAGTTTGTTAGGGGATGTGACGTATATTGTTTCTCCCAGAAAAAGCAAACACTTTGAAGATAGAAATTATTTTAATTTTGATTTTGTATTCCCATCACCTATCAAAGTGCCTGACTCACAGTAGATGCTTTAATAGACTTATTGACTGAGAAGAGAGAACATGGATCATAAAATGTCAGAAAAATTATTAAAACTTTTATCTAAATGTAATCTGTAACAATGAAAAATTAGAAGGGACCAGCTGATTAGTCAATAGTTTGTCCTTATGCTTTCGTCATTTTTGATAATGAGTGTTTTTCTTGCATTAAAAAATAAATAAAAGAAATTGTCTACTGGATAGAGAGTTTGCCTCCAAGTTAAGACCCAGAGTCAGGTCCTCAATCTGACACATACTAACTGTAGAACCCTTGTTGAGTCATGTAACCACTCCGGTTTCTGGGCAATTTGGTGAAGCCATCAATTTCAGAATAGGCGCTGTACTCTTTCATTGTTAGAGAGAATTTCCTCAAAGTTCCCTACACTATCTAAGATGCAAAAGTAAGGTAGAGAGCAGATGTGTCCCCATATAACTCTCAGGCCAGGCCATAAATAGATTGGATTGAGCTCTGATGTCATGAGTTTGGATTTAAAGGGTTCTGGAAAGGTGACACTAGAAAAGCCCTTAGAACTAGAAGAAAAAGAAAGATTCATAGATATGCTTTGGAACAGAATGAAAGAGGATATTGGAGTCACTTCAACTGCTCCCATTACACTAATGGAACCTCAGAACAAGTCAAAATATTACCACCCTAAGTAGCCACCATTTGGCAGATTGATGTCAAATTCAAACATACTTTTTCAATATGTGCAAGCCAAAAGAAATCAAGGGCATAATGCACTCACATAGACTATAGTTCCTTTTTTAAAGTGCAGAGAGCACCTTAAGGGTATGGAGGCTTATATGAATTCTCCATATCAATGTCTTCTTCCCCTCTCCCTTCCCTTCATTCTTAAATAACTCATCAGACAACAAGAGGTTCAAAGAATATCTTTAAAAAGGTTAATAACTTATTTCTGAGCCTTCTCACAGTAGAAGAAAACACTGTGGCTTTCAGAGTTTCCAGCAGAAAGACCTTTCGTTCAATGTAGATGGAGACCAAATATTTTCATTCTTTTATGACCATTTGCAGATGCCTAAATTGGCTGCTTTCTTATTAAAGAACTCTGGCTTTCCTTTTCTACTAGAGTCATACCTAGGCTATAAATTATTTTGATTTTAAAGTAAGAAGGGGATATATATGTATTTATTTGTTTAAATAATCTCCAAAAGTCAAATGGATAGTTTCTGATGATCCAAGACACATGTTTACTACCAGAGTAACTACCAGATTTGGAGTCTTAGAGTTGGGTGTAGATGACTCAGTGGATAGTATTGTGGGACAAGTGTCATGAAGGCTTGTCTTCCTGAGTTCAAATCTGGCCTCACACTTGCTAGCTAGGTCAAGTCACTTAACGCTGCTTCAGTTTCCTTATCTGTAGAATGAGCTGGAGAAGGAAATGGCAAAACCCCTCCAGTATCTTTGCCAAGAAAACACTGAATAGCATCATGTAGAGTCAGACCCAACTCAACAATAACAACAAATCAATCCTAATCATTATTACTTGTGACTTTGAGGAAGTCAATGCACCTCAGTTTTCCTCTCTGTAAAATTAAGGAGGTTGGACTAACTGACAAAGATGGATTATGTGGCTAAGATTCTTTCTAAATATCTCATTATACTGATCCTTTGAAAGAGGCAAGGATGACAAATAGAAAGCACAAAGGGCTTGGAGTCAAGGACCTGCATTCATACTTAACTTTACCCCTTACTGTTTAGACTAGATGACTTCTGAAGTCGTTTCTAGCTCTGAACCTCTGTTGCAAAAGTTAGAATATTTACTGTCAAGCAATAAAAGTATTATATCAAATACCAGAAAATATAGTTATCAAGACCATCTTAATGCAAAGACTTAATCAACGGCTACTGGTAAAAACACTGAGGGAATATACATGATTATCTTTTATTATAATTTATGCTTTTGTCATTGCCAATTCATGTTATTTCTTTGAGGGCAGGAATGATATCTCTGCATTTCTCTTAATGCTTACTGCCTTCTATACTTGTTATTGTTCGGTGGTTTCCAATTCTTCCTGACCCCATTTGGGGTTTTCCTGGTAAAGATACTGGAGAGGTTTCTTCAATACAATTTACTGATAAGGAAACTGAGGAAAACAGTTAAATGACTTGCCCAGAGTCACACAGCTAGTAAAAGTTTGAAGCCAGATTTAAACCCACACAGATCTGACTACAAGACAAACACACTATCCATTGCACCACTTAGCTACCCTTTTAAATAATAAGTTAAAATAAAAAATAAATGTTTGTTGAATGGAATGAAATTCATGAAGGTTTTGAACTGGATATGACATTGAGTGAGGGACTGTGCTTGTTGCACAATTTTATTAGCATAGAGAACTGGCCACACTAGATTTTTTTTTAGATCCTTGTCTTAGAATTAAAATATTTCTATGGACAGTTTTATGAGCCAGTATATATTCTTGCCATCTCTATACTTTCAACTCCTTTTACATAAGTGTTGTGAAATGCACCACCCTGTCCTACTCCCAAATCGTGGATCAAATATTCATAATGGGAGAGTATCTCTCACATTATCTGGCCTAGCCCTTATATTTTCAGAGGAGGTAACTGAGGCTCAGAAAAGGGAACTTGCGTAAGATCATAGAGGTTGTAAATAGTAGTTTGGAATTCTAATACAAGTCCCCTGATTTCAAAATCAGACGTGATTTAATAGTGTAAGGAACTTCTCTCCCAGTGCAGATTACTGCTTTCCCTACAAAGGGTCATAGTTCCCTTGGGTGAGCAAGATTTTAAGGAACTTCTCTAGAATCACATGCAACTCTTTAGCCATAATGTCATGCTGCCTCTCATTGTAAACATGCTACTTTCAATTAATATTATGTTATTAATGTCTTTCAGATGTTTTCCTAAATTGAGCATCCTTTCTGCATGTATCATTTTGGTGAAGATAACATGCCTAAATTCTCCCCAAATGTGCCTGCAGAACACAAATTCCCATAAAATCAGAAAGGTAGATCTATGCATATTACCTGAGAACCAGCTTGTAGAAGTTTGCAAAGACTCATCACCAAGGTTTATTCATTTATTTTTGTCTTTTCAGAGTGATAAACTTTTTGATCATGGGAACACTCAAAGACTATTCACTAAAAGAAAACAGTTATTCCCATGACTCCAAATTTGGCAAATTTGAATATATCATCAACGTCCATTTTAAAAGATAAAAGTGTTTATATGTCTCCTTCCCTTTTTCTTATCTGTCTTGCAGTGATGCATTCAATAGGTATCTTTTGATGCTAAAAATCATTTTAAAATGCTTTGTATTTCTAATACCGCTAGATATTTCACTTTATATATATATATATATATTTATTATTAATCTAAAAGAGGGGCTCTCAACTTTCCTTGAGTCATAGATTCCTTTGACAGCTTGGTGAAGCTGATGGACTCTTCCCCAAAATAATGTTTTCAACTGCAGAAAACAAACTACACATCTTTGAAATATAGTTATCTCTCTCTCTCTCTCTGTTTCTCTCTCTCTCTCTCTCTCTCTCTCTCTCTCTCTCTCTCTCTATATATATATATATATATATATATATATATATATATATATGTATGTATTTAAAGTTCATGGATCCCAGAAGTTGGGAAATTTGTAGATCATATATGGTTTATCAAAATTGCAAGATACTTCTTGAACATTTGACAACAAACTCTTGTTTCCTTTGGAGAGTTAGACTGGAAAAGATTTTGGATTTTGAATTAGAGAATTCTGCTATTCTGTCTACTATCTCTTGGACCTTAGAGATGCTACTTAATATCGGTCTGCCTCAGAGCTCTAGTTTTTAAAAGGAAATTGATGGACCAGATGATCTCTAAGGTTCTTTGTAGTTTTCTCTTTTTTGTACTATCTTTTCCCCATTCCTAGAATTTCCTCCTTTATCTCCCCCTTAGAATCCTGAATTTCGTTCAAAATATAGTTCACTAACTACATAAACCTTTCTTGAACTATCTCATTGTCCCTGCTCTCGCTCTCTCGAAATTATTTAATATTAGCTTAAAGAAAAAGAATATCATCATTGACAACAACAAAATTAAAACAGAATGCTGTGAAATTGTAATGGTCAAGTTCAACCTCAAAGAAAAGGTATAAGAATGTTCCTTCCTCCTTTCTTTACAGAGATGGGGACTGTGATTGTTGAGTCGTTGATATCAAATCATATTGACTGACTTATTGGTTACTTGGATATAGTATCTCTAGACTCAGAGCAGTATGGTTCTTACCCTACTTCTGAGAGTTTACTACTTAAATTAGGTTGAGCAACCTCCCTAGATCCCTCAGCCATAAAATGGAGGAGTTGACTTATTTGCCTTTTATAAACTCTTCTAGCTATAAATGTTATTTTTACTGACATTTTACTGACCGTTTACTTTCCTTTCTTTTTCTTTTTATTCTTTAATATAAAGAATGGGAGGACTTCCGGTTAAGATGGCGGCTTAGAGAAAGCTGAAGTTCAGATCTCCGGAAAACCCTTCCCGACCGATCTCAAACTAGAAGCTCCTAAGGCGCCGAAATTCAAAACGATCAACAGCACAGACCCTGGGAACCCTCCTCCTGGACCTGGACCCGGTTCAAAAGGTACGGCTCCCCTTAAAAGCCAGAACCCGAGATCCCTCGGACCTCAGGGGTAGGAGCGCAGAGTCCAAGGCTCCCGGAAGCGGCAGCCGCGCCGGGCTCAGAGAGCAGGGTCTGAGGAACAACAACCCTCAGGGTCTTCTACCCAAGTCCCAGTCCGGGTGAAAGTTACTGCCTGGGGCTTCCGCTGCAGAGAGCCGGTAGGTCCGGGTGAAAGTTACTGCCTGGGGCTTCCGCTGCAGAGAGCCTGTCGGTCCGGGTGAAAGTTACTGCCTGGGGCCTCCGCTGCAAAGAGCTGGTCGGTCCGGGTGAAAGTTACTGCCTGGGGCCTCCGCTGCAGAGAGCTGGTCAAAACAACAGCAACCCTCAGGGCGGGCAAGACAGCCTCACGGGCTGGATCCTGCTATCCAAGTCTCAGTGAAAGTCTGTGCTCTTGGAGCTTGGGGAAGCGGCAGCCCATCCCCCCCGCAGGCCAACGAAACAGCCTCACGGCCAGGGATTCTGAAGGCAACTTCCGGAAATCGAGCCAGGGGGAGAGTGTGGCCTCGTGGTCCGACCCTTCCATTCCAGTTCCAGTGAGGCATATTCAGTTTAACCCAGGGAAAGTCATAGAACCATCTGCCCAGGACTAAAGCCTCTGATCACCAGACAAAGACAAGAAAAGCCAATCCTCCACGTTCAGAGATGACAAACTCCACAGAAGCACAGAAGCCCCAAAATACCAAGAAAAATAAGAAGAAAGGGGCGACTCTGGACACATTCTATGGAGCCAAAATACAAAATACAGAGCAGATAGAAGAAGATATACAAGAAAATTCTCCAAAATCTTCCAAAGGAAATAGAAACTCTCCACAAACCCATGAAGAATTTGAATCAGAAAGGACCAAAAAGATGGAAGCCCTCTGGGAGGAAAAGTGGGAAATGATGCAAAAGAAATTCACGCATCTACAAAACCAGTTTGACCAAACTGTAAAAGAAAACCAGGCTTTAAAGCAAGAACTAATAAAGCAAAGCCAAAACACCAAGAAATTAGAAGAGAACATAAAATATCTCACCGACAAGGTGATAGATCTGGAAAACAGGGGGAGAAGAGAAAATTTAAGAATAATTGGACTCCCAGAAAAGCCAGAAATAAACACCAAACTGGACATGGTGATACAAGATATAATCAAAGAAAATTGCCCAGAGATTCTAGAACAAGGGGGCAATACAGCCACTGACAGAGCTCACAGAACACCTTCTACACTAAACCCCCAAAAGACAACTCCCAGGAATGTAATTGCCAAATTCCAAAGCTATCAAACAAAAGAAAAAATCCTACAGGAAGCCAGAAAAAGACAATTTAGATATAAAGGAATGCCAATCAGGGTCACACAAGACCTTGCAAGTTCTACGCTGAATGATCGTAAGGCATGGAACATGATCTTCAGAAAGGCAAGAGAGCTGGGTCTCCAACCAAGAATCAGCTACCCAGCAAAACTGACTATATACTTCCAAGGGAAAGTATGGGCATTCAACAAAATAGAAGACTTCCAACTTTTTGCAAAGAAAAGACCAGAGCTCTGTGGAAAGTTTGATACCGAAAATCCAAGAGCAAGGAATACCTGAAAAGGTAAATATTAAGGAAAGGGGAAAAATGTTATCTTCTTTTACTCAAACTCTCTTCTATAAGGACTACATTTATATCAACCTATGTATACTAATATGTGGGGAAAATGTAATGTATAAATAGGGGGTAAAGAAAGACCAAATAGAATAATGGTTCTCACACAAAGATTCACAGGGGAAGGGGAGGGGAAGAAAACTCCTATAAGAAGGAGAGGAAGAGAGGGGGGGGGGTTTACTTAAACCTCAATCTCAGGGAAATCAACTCTGAGAGGGAAAAACATCCAGATCCATTGGGATCTTGAATTCTATCTTACCCAACAAGGGTAAGGAGAAGGGAAAACCAAGGGGGGGAGGGGGAGAGGGAGAACAAAAAGGGAGGGAAAGAGAGGGGGGAGGGGGAGGGAACAAAAAGGGAGGGACTAAAAAGGGAAACATCAAGGGAGGGGACAAGGGGGGCTGATTCAAAGTAAATCACTGGACTAAAAGGTAGAGCCGAAGAAGAAAAGGTTAGAATTAGGGAAGGCAATCAAAATGCCAGGGAGTCCACAAATGACAATCATAACTTTGAACGTGAATGGGATGAACTCACCCATAAAACGTAGACGAATAGCAGAATGGATTAGAATCCAAAACCCTACCATATGTTGTCTTCAAGAAACACACATGAGGCGGGTTGACACCCACAAGGTCAGAATTAAAGGATGGAGTAAGACCTTCTGGGCCTCAACTGATAGAAAGAAGGCAGGAGTGGTAATCATGATATCTGATAAAGCCAATGCAAAAATAGACCTGATCAAAAGGGATAGGGAAGGTAATTATATTTTGTTAAAAGGGACTCTAGACAATGAGGAAATATCATTAATCAACATGTATGCACCAAATAATATAGCACCCAAATTTCTAATGGAGAAACTAGGAGAATTGAAGGAAGAAATAGACAATAAAACCATACTAGTGGGAGACTTAAACCAACCATTATCAAATTTAGATAAATTGAATCAAAAAATAAATAAGAAAGAGGTAAAAGAAGTGAATGAAATCTTAGAAAAATTAGAATTAATAGACATATGGAGAAAAATAAATAGGGATAAAAAGGAATACACCTTCTTCTCAGCACCACATGGCACATTCACAAAAATTGACCATACATTAGGTCACAGAAACATAGCACACAAATGCAAAAAAGCAGAAATAATGAATGCAGCCTTCTCAGATCACAAGGCAATAAAAATAATGATTAGTAATGGTACATGGAAAACCAAATCTAAAACCAATTGGAAATTAAACAATATGATACTCCAAAACCGTTTAGCTAAAGAAGAAATCATAGAAACAATTAATAATTTCATCAAGGAAAATGACAATGGCGAAACATCCTTTCAAACCTTTTGGGATGCAGCCAAAGCGGTAATCAGAGGCAAATTCATATCCCTGAAAGCTCATATTAACAAACAAGGGAGAGCAGAGATCAATCAATTGGAAATGCAATTGAAAAAACTCGAAAGCGATCAAATTAAAAACCCCCAGCAGAAAACCAAATTAGAAATCCTAAAAATTAAGGGAGAAATTAATAAAATCGAAAGTGATAGAACTATTGATTTAATAAATAAGACAAGAAGCTGGTACTTTGAAAAAACAAACAAAATAGACAAAGTACTGGTCAATCTAATTAAAAAAAGGAAGGAAGAAAAGCAAATTCACAGCATTAAAGATGAAAAGGGGGACAGCACCTCCAATGAGGAGGAAATTAAGGCAATCATTAGAAATTACTTTGCCCAATTATATGGCAATAAATACACCAATTTAGGAGAAATGGATGAATATATACAAAAATACAAACTGCCTAGACTAACAGAAGAGGAAATAGAATTCTTAAATAATCCCATATCAGAAATTGAAATCCATCAAGCCATCAAAGAACTTCCTAAGAAAAAATCCCCAGGGCCTGATGGATTCACCTGTGAATTCTATCAAACATTCAGAGAACAGTTAACCCCAATACTATACAAACTATTTGACATAATAAGCAAAGAGGGAGTTCTACCAAACTCCTTTTACGACACAAACATGGTACTGATTCCAAAACCAGGCAGGTCAAAAACAGAGAAAGAAAACTATAGACCAATCTCCCTAATGAATATAGATGCAAAAATTTTAAATAGGATACTAGCAAAAAGACTCCAGCAAGTGATCAGAAGGATCATTCACCATGATCAAGTAGGATTCATACCAGGGATGCAGGGCTGGTTCAACATTAGGAAAACCATCCACATAATTGACCACATCAACAAGCAAACTAGCAAGAACCACATGATTATCTCAATAGATGCAGAAAAAGCCTTTGATAAAATACAACACCCATTCCTATTAAAAACACTAGAAAGCATAGGAATAGAAGGGTCATTCCTAAAAATAATAAACAGTATATATCTAAAACCAACAGCTAATATCATCTGCAATGGGGATAAACTAGATGCATTCCCAATAAGATCAGGAGTGAAACAAGGATGCCCATTATCACCTCTACTATTTGACATTGTACTAGAAACACTAGCAGTAGCAATTAGAGAAGATAAAGAAATTGAAGGTATCAGAATAGGCAAGGAGGAGACCAAGTTATCACTCTTTGCGGATGACATGATGGTCTACTTAAAGAATCCTAGAGATTCAACCAAAAAGCTAATTGAAATAATCAACAACTTTAGCAAAGTTGCAGGATACAAAATAAACCCACATAAATCATCAGCTTTTCTATATATCTCCAACACAGCTCAGCAGCAAGAACTAGAAAGAGAAATCCCATTCAAAATCACCTTAGACAAAATAAAATACCTAGGAATCTATCTCCCAAGACAAACACAGGAACTATATGAACACAACTACAAAACACTCGCCACACAACTAAAACTAGACTTGAACAATTGGAAAAACATTAACTGCTCATGGATAGGACGAGCCAATATAATAAAAATGACCATCCTACCCAAACTTATTTATCTATTTAGTGCCATACCCATTGAACTACCAAAATACTTCTTCACTGATTTAGAAAAAACCATAACAAAGTTCATTTGGAAGAACAAAAGATCAAGGATATCCAGGGAAATAATGAAAAAAAACACATATGATGGGGGCCTTGCAGTCCCAGACCTCAAACTATATTACAAAGCAGCAGTCATCAAAACAATTTGGTACTGGCTAAGAAACAGAAAGGAAGATCAGTGGAATAGACTGGGGGAAAACGACCTCAGCAAGACAGTATACGATAAACCCAAAGATCCCAGCTTTTGGGACAAAAATCCACTATTCGATAAAAACTGCTGGGAAAATTGGAAGACAGTGTGGGAGAGACTAGGAATAGATCAACACCTCACACCCTACACCAAGATAAATTCAAAATGGGTGAGTGACTTAAACATAAAGAAGGAAACCATAAGTAAATTGGGTAAACACAGAATAGTATACATGTCAGACCTTTGGGAGGGGAAAGGCTTTAAAACCAAGCAAGATATAGAAAGAATCACAAAATGTAAAATAAATAATTTTGACTACATCAAACTAAAAAGCTTTTGTACAAACAAAACCAATATAACTAAAATCAGAAGGGAAACAACAAATTGGGAAAAAATCTTCATAGAAACCTCTGACAAAGGTTTAATTACTCATATTTATAATGAGCTAAATCAATTGTACAAAAAATCAAGCCATTCTCCAATTGATAAATGGGCAAGGGAAATGGATAGGCAGTTCTCAGATAAAGAAATCAAAACTATTAACAAGCACATGAAGAAGTGTTCTACATCTCTTATAATCAGAGAGATGCAAATCAAAACAACTCTGAGGTATCACCTCACACCTAGCAGATTGGCTAACATAACAGCAAAGGAAAGTAATGAATGCTGGAGGGGATGTGGCAAAGTAGGGACATTAATTCATTGCTGGTGGAGTTGTGAACTGATCCAACCATTCTGGAGGGCAATTTGGAACTATGCCCAAAGGGCGACAAAAGAATATCTACCCTTTGACCCAGCCATAGCACTGCTGGGTCTGTACCCCAAAGAGATAATGGACACAAAGGCTTGTACAAAAATATTCATAGCTGCGCTCTTTGTGGTGGCCCAAAACTGGAAAACGAGGGGATGCCCATCAATTGGGGAATGGCTGAACAAACTGTGGTATATGTTGGTGATGGAATACTATTGTGCTCAAAGGAATAATAAAGTGGAGAAGTTCCATGGAGACTGGAACAACCTCCAGGAAGTGATGCAGAGCGAGAGGAGCAGAACCAGGAGAACATTGTACACAGAGACTAATACACTGTGGTATAATCGAACGTAATGGACTTCTCCATTAGGGGCGGTGTAATGTCCCTGAACAACTTTCAGGGATCCAGGAGAAAAAAAACACCATTCATAAGCAAAGGATAAACTATGGGAGTGGAAACACCGAGAAAAAGCAACTGCCTGAATACAGAGGTTGAGGGGACATGACAGAGGATAGACTTTAAATGAACACTCTAATGCAAATACTATCAACAAAGCAATGGGTTCAAATCAAGAAAACATCTAATGCCCAGTGGACTTACGCGTCGGCTATGGGGGGTGGGGGGGAGGAAAAGAAAATGATCTATGTCTTTAACGAATAATGCTTGGAAATGATCAAATAAAATATATTTAAAAAAAAAAAAAAAAAGAATGGGAGAAGGAAAGAAAGCATAAGAAATATTGGGAAATGTGGATAATATATAAGCAAAAGGAAAATTTTATTTAAAAAGAAAATATTTTCTTTACTTTATGTATATGTTAAAATTAGTTATCTGTGCATGTGTGAAATCCTGGACCGAGGGGCTGGTTGTCTGTTTGATTGTTTTTTCCTTTATACCTCCAGAATTTTCCCTAGAACTTTAAATTGGGTTGGCATTTAATTAACATTTGCTGGACTATATAGTAAAAGGATCTCATACAGAAAAATAGCTTTTTATACTGGGTGATGAACCATTCTTGGACTTCAGGAATTCTGGTTTCAATTCCTGCTTCTGACATTAGTTGTGACTAAGTGAGGCAGCAAAAGAATAACTCAGAAACTGACTTCTCAGGCACTAAGAGCATAAAATACCTAAGTTAGTGATCTATTTTGGGGAAAGGAATCCCCATTTTCCTATGACTATCTGATCCTTCAGGAGCCTACATCAATTTCATTCTAGCTCTTCTAGGACTTATTAAATAAATAAGGTTTTAGTAAGCTTTTGACCCAAGTAATAAAACAGAGAATGAAAGAAAGGTGAAAACAAAGTCCTTGTACTTAAGAACTTGGTCCAAGTCCTCAAAGAAATCATTAACTATGGAAGATTATATACATAGCTATTTACATATCAAACATGTATAGATGATACAGAAGGCATTGTTATGCCTTTTGCTTGATGGGTAGTTCTCTAGGATTTTATAACAAATGTAATAACCTTAAAATTATTTTTTAAAGAATATTTATGAAATTATCCTGCAACTTTCTATTAGTCAGAAGTTTGAATTCTCCATGAAGTTAAAATCATATTATAATTAAGGAAAAACCAGATCATAGGATTAGAAATTTAGAACTAGAAGAGACATTAGATATCATATAGTCTAGCCCTTTCCATTTTACAAATTAGAAAATTGAAGTTCTGAAAGAATCAGTTACTTGTCCAAGATCATATACCAAGATGTGATAGAACCAGGATTTGAACTCAGGTTCTAATATCTAGTACAGTTAATAGCATTTAGGCTTGAAGTAAAGAACATTATTGGGTTTGTTATTAAGAAACAGTGTGGAACAGTAGAAAGAGCTCTTGTGTTTGAAGATCTGGATCATTCAATGGTTCTGGACCTTCTTTGCAACATCTTCACATAGAAGAGGTCAGGTATAATAATTTCTAAGAACTTACCACTGAGTAATCCATGTCCTATTCAGATATCTTTACACTGAACCACATTGCCTACGTCTAACATAACAGATTGGAATAGAAAGTTCCCCACCCACTTCAGGGATCTATTTTTTGTTTGACCATTCAGTCCTGACCATTCACACCTAAAATGGTATCCTCTCCTATGCTATGTCAACATTTGAAAAGCAAACTATCCTGCTTCCTAAATGATCCACTGATTGACTTATGGATATTTTTTAGATTAATGGTTTCTTTTTAATGATTCCAAATACTATTGATTCCTCCTATCACCTTTCCTTCTCTGTTTTAGAAATTATTATCTATCCTAAGTTTTGTTTAGGGAGAAAAGGTTGTCATTCTCAGGTCTTATTCAGATGAGTGATCTCCTATGTCTCAATAATTAAATCCCTTATTAGACATTTGTAATTTAATGTTCATCTCATCAATTAATATTATTTTCATTTATTGTATAAATGGCGATATTAAAATCCTCTTTGAAGCATTAATGGCATATAGAGATAGTATAACTAAAGGCAGTCAATATGCCATACACAGCTGCAGTCTTTGATTTTTCAAAAGATTGAGAAATATGGTACAATTTCAACAAAAATACATTTAGAAACAAAGAAAAAAATATGGATGGGAGTGGATCCAGAGAATTGAATGTGGATATGCTTTACCTTAAGAGAAAAGTTAGGATCTTGGAGTAAATCTCACCTGTGGAACTTAGCAGCTATATGAGCTTGGGCAAGTTACTTAAACTCTTTGGGCTTTAGTGATACTTATGAAAGGACGGGCTTGGGTTACCTGATCTCTGAGGTCATCTACAGTCCTAAATCTATGATCCTATGGACATCATGATACAACTTTTAGGCTCAGGGGTAGCCTGCAGAGGCAAGGGTACAGAAACGTTATGGAATTTATAAAGGATATGAAATTACAACCATCCAACACAAACCATGGACTTGGGGGAGAGTGGAAGAGACACCAGTGAAGACCTCAATAACCATAAGTGAGGGTTTAAATCACATACTTTATGCAACTGCATAAAAAGAGCAAAAAGATTAGCCATACAGGACTGCTAAAATAGTTTTAAGTTTGCCTCTCACCTTTTAAATGAAGATCTTGAAAAGCTGACAACCTCATATCTTCTAAAACACTACTGGGAACCCTACGTCATTTAAGTAAAAAACTGAAAAGGTAACATTATATAAGGAAAGCAAAAAAAAATCTTAGCTGATCAAATGTTTTACATTTTAACAATTCTGACATGTGGTACTAAAAAAGTCAAAAAGCTCATAAATCTATATCAACAGCAATATTTTACTATGGGAAATACATTGAAAAATTAAACATGCTTCCCTAGTAAGAGAGATGGTTTCCCTCACCATGGAGCACTTAGGACTGCAAAAACACTCTTCTCCATTTACTTAAGTGGTATCTGCAAATGCATTTATCCTCTGAAGTGACGAAGACCTGTCCATTCAATGGAGTACACATGTGTTTGTCCACTTGATGGTCTCTGCTATTGAATCAAATGTCCTGTCCTCCTTGGGATCAGAGCTAGGATTGAATGACATTTAGTGTTAAACTCTACCAAAAGGCAAGAACTTGTTCATCAAGAAGTCTTCTGTTCACGTGGCTTCTCCGGTGAACCATTTCAAGTTATTAACAGAGTTCATTACGCCTCCCTCCCTATCTTCCTGTTGTGAGTGCCTTGAACTCTCACTGAGAGTTCAGGTGTAATATAGACCCATCAAACTGGGACAAAGAACAGATGTTATTTATTTCACTTTTTTTTTCTCATGCTCTTTGCAAGAGCTGGAAGTTAAAAACTCTCAGCCCAGTTCACGGTAATCACAGTAGGAATATTGACTTCAAAAGGCATAATTTCAGAAAAACATTGTGTCCAGAATGGCTTGCTACGAAATCATCAACTGTAAATTCTGGTGATAAAAATGGATGTACCCATGCATGTAGGAAGTCAATGCAGATATAAATCAAAAAGTTTCAAATATTCTTTGTTCTTTCATTGAAAGAAGAGCTCGTAGTGAGGTCATTACTAGAAAGGAACCAAGCTAAGGTGTAAGGAAAATGGAGAGCTGTATAGCTTAAAACCAGTCATTTTGATGCCTGGGCAAGAATACCAAAGAGTTCCCTGGTCAAACAACAGTGACAAGTTCTTGTTGTTGGAGGGAGGCCACTGATTGTGAAGGGAAGCTGTGTCAGAGCAAAGCTAACTTGGTGTGCAGCCCAGTGTAACAGGGAGGAATATGGTCATTTCCTAGTTTAAGTATTCTGGCTAAATACTTTATTTCTACACTGTGGAAGCAATGAAGACGCTGCCAAAGAGAAAATGTAACAAAATCTTAAATGATAGAATTTTTTCAGATGATTTAATTATTGCCCCCCTCAAATTTGAGCTCTTAGGAACAGACCTTGTGCACCTCACCCTAGTTACAGGTTTCTGTCATGTGAAATATGTTTATAAATACTTGAAAGGGTACCATGAGGAAATTGACACTTTATTGCTCTTCTTGACCCAGATATGCGGAACCAAGGACAATGGTAGTAATCAAGCAATTTTCCTTCAGGGAGGACTTTTTTTCTTCAAAATTAATATTATTCAAAAATGGATTGGGTTGTTTCAAAGGGATTAAGTATTCTAATGTTGGAGGATGTATGGTTATTTCTTAGGGATGTCTCTAGGCTTCTTTGCTGCTTAGAAGAGTGTGTGAGATATAGAAAGCAGCTAATAAATGCTTCTTCACTGACAGATCTCAGGAGGTTTCCAACCCTAAAGTTCCATGATTTACTCAATACCTGAACTTTTCTCTCTGATCTACTCAGGAACATTAAAATGAAGATTATATCCATGAGACTCTAACAAAGTTGCTCTATTTTACTTAAAAGATTCACACAAGTAAAAAGAAAATAATTTTTTTTATTCTCTAACTTGAGCAGATTGATTGGCAACTGCTATTAAGACAGTTTTAGGGTTGTATTGATATTAGGGAAGAATAAATTTTAAAGATTATCATTGAAACCTATTACTTGGTATTATATATAAATTATATTAAATATGTAAGTTATATACATATATGCACACATGAATATGCACACATACATGCATATACATGTATATATATATATAAATATATATATATAAAAGCTCCCTCCAAAAATTTAAAAACTAATTTCTTCACACATGCAGGAAACCTGCCAAGTGAGAAACTATTTGGTGAACTAAATATGGAATTTTTCCAGTATCTGTTTTCCTCATTATTATGAGATTCACCCCAAACTTGCTTCCAATGCTTATAGCATTCTGCCAACTTAAAAATGAAGGAGATTTCTCAATAATCTTTTTTTAAATGAAGGATCAACAATTCTTTACAGAGATTTTATATATATACATATATATGTTTTGTATACATAGACATATATACAAAATATACATATACAAATACATATATGCCTTTGCATCTCTATATTTCAGCTATATCTATCTTAAGGGCTATTCTTCTTTATAGCATCCCTCTAGTAAGCATAAAATAAATTTAGTTTCTTTGGATAAAATGAAAAATCAGATGCAACATATATAGGTGCAATCAGATTCTGACTCAATTACACTGTTTTTAGTATGAAAGTTGTGTTTTAAGTGGTTTTTTGTGTGTGGAGGATTTATATATATATATATATATATAATTCACAATTATGGACTTATGATGGGATGTTCATTTTCCATCTAAATACCAATCTAATATGGGAGTACTTTATCATTAGAAGCTTATACAATCCTGGGTTCAAATCTGGCCTCAGATACTTCCTAGTTCTGTGACCCTGGGCAAGTCACGTAACCTCATTGCCTAGCCCTTACTGCACTTCTGCCTTAGAAACAACACCCAGAATTAGTTCTAAGATGGAAGGTAAGGGTTTAAAAAAGAAACAAGTTTGTACACCAAGTGATGAATTATTTTGGCAACAGAAGCCAATGAAGACCTCAAAAATCATCAATAAATCCCTTTTCATAAAACTGCACATAAATGACTCTAACAATGTGCTGAGGCATCACTATCTATATCAGTGGCAGTACTATAAAAGGCAATAAAATTGAAGAAGCATAAAAATATGCTTATTGTTAGCATAGGTTGGAATCTCCTAAAGATGTACAGGTTTTTAGTATTAAAAAATTAAGATATTTATTCAATGGGCACAATAGGACTTTTTAACGGAAGATATATTAAAAGTTTATATGAATTGTCCTAGTCTTTCTTGTTTATACACTAAACAAAGAAGTGAGAGGAAGCCTGGAGTATGATATAAATCAACAGTACATGTTGATTGGTCAGGAAGGTAAATCCATTGAAAATTGATTTATCCACGAGCAAAAAACCAAAGCAAAACAAAACAACAACAACAACAACAAAAAAGCTTTTGGCCAGCATTAGTTGAGATATATAAGATAGGAAGGAGCAAAAACAAAAGCAAACAAACAAACAAACAAAAAAAACCCAAAGGATTAACTGGGGGATTGTTCAGAGCCTTAGATGGGAAAACCTTAATTTGTGCAAACTTTATAAATAACACCTACCTCATAGCTGTTCATTAAACAAAATACTCTATATCCTGATAAGGGGAATTTTCACTAGCCATCTCCATTGTCTGCATCACTCTCCTTCTGCTCTCCTTCCTTGATTCTCTGGGTTTCTTCAGGTTCCAGATAAAATCCCACCATCTATAGGAATCCTTTTCCAAGACCCCTTAATTCTGGTGCCCTTCATCTGTTGACCATTTCCAGTTTACCATTGTATATTTGTTTGTTTATATTTGTTTACAAGTTGTTTCTTCATTTAGCCTGTGAGCTCCTTGAAAGTATTAAAAATCTTTCAACTTTTTTTTGCATGACTATTGCTTGGTAGAGCACCCGGCACGTAAGAGCAGGTACTTTAAAATATTTATTTGCTGGTAGACTAATGAACATTGGGGAAATATGATACCTCGAGGAATACCATATTTTTACTATTATCTAGATCTGTGCTCCTCTATGAAAATCCTTCAAAATGGTGTAATACTATGAAAAATGTGGCTTCTAGAGCCAGGCTTGACTCTCTAGCTATTGTTTTTTCTAATTTCATTTGTTTGATAGTTTTAATTTAGTATGGTGTGTTTGGTTGTCCATCTCAACCATGTTTTTATCTCTCTCCAGTCTCAATCCCTGACTAGCCAGACTTCCACAACTCTGCCACAGCAGTCTTCTTACCCTGGAAGTTTTGTGACCCTAGACTTTTCACCTGGAAGTTTAGTCCACAACATCTGCCCTGCCATTGGACTGTTCCTCCTAGAAATTCTATTTTAAGGAGAGTGACTAGGCTAGTCATGTCTTCAGTCCTCTCTAGACTCTAGTCTTGACCCTTTCTCCCCTCCACTGTTTATCTTCTTTTTATATGCCATACCCCTCCATTAGATTAAGCTCATTGATAGCAGGGACTTTCTTCTTGTATCTATATCCCCAATGGTTAGAACATAGTACGTGCTTAATAAATGTGTTAACTTGTTGCTGATTGGTAACTTTGGAGTATATTCAGGAATTTAAGTTATTGAATGGGGGTGGTTCTGGGTGATTTTTCCTAGTTTATATGGGTTCTTTCAATGAGGGGCTTGGCTTGATATAATAGATGATATTCTTGCTTTATATGGATTGTGTGTGTGTATGCGTGTGTGTGTAAAATTCCCTGTGTAATCTGAATAGAAATGTAGGTTGTTTTAAATATGGTAATTATATCCATACTGGACAGTGGTATGACAGCTATATCAGAACTGATTAAAGACACAGGGTACCCTGATATTTCTTAATTTATAATTAGCTTTGTAATACCACTGCAACAGTCAAAATGATATTCTACCTACTGGTGATAATTCATATGCTCTCACATAATACAGAAGAGGGAGAGTTCCCTGTGTAAATCTCAACTTGGTTTTCTTAGGGAGGCTCTCTGGTGAAAAGAAAGGCTACAGAATTTAGAGTTAGAGGAATTTAGTTCAAATCCTGGTTCTGCCACTTGTGTGACCTTCAGCAAATCACTTAATTTTTCCCAACTTTAGTGTCCCCAACTGTCAGATGATGGAATTGGAGTTGTTCATGTTTAGTCATTTTGTCATTTCTGAATATTCATGATTATATAGATAATATTGTGTGTGAAACCTTCTTGGAAAAGATACTGGAATGGTCTGCCATTTCCTTCTTCAGTAGATTAAGGCAATTAGAAGTTAAATGTCTTGCCTATGGTCAAATAGCTGTTAAGTTCTTGAAGTCAATTTTGAAATTGGATCTTCCTGACTCCAGGTTCAGGATTCTATGCACTGAGTCACCTAGCTGTCTGGTGATTGGAGTACATGACATTGGAATTACCTTCTCTAAATCTATGCTTTTATGCCCAGTTAGACACTTAATATATTATGCTTCCTATTGATTTTATCTCTTCTTGTATTCCATAAAAATGTTTTAGAATGTTAAGCAAAGCTATCCATACAAAATGTGTGCATTGGGCAGAGCTTAGGTGAGCCTAAATATTTATTAAGCATTCATTATGTCCCATATGAATACACACCCAGAGCCAAATCTTTTCATTTGTAGCAGTGATGTTCTATAAAGTCACCGTGAACTCTGAATTAGTGTATACTGAATCATTGCTCCTAGGGGGATTATAAAGTCCCTCTGAGTCTCTGGTTCCAAATTTTACTCTAATACTTTCCAGAAGAATCTTCCATATAGATTGGCCAACTTCCTTTTCCTTTTTCTAGATGTACTAAATTTCTAATTCATTACCATTGGACTCATGGCCAATAATTTTCTAACTCATGCCTGAATGAAGAATATTTATCACAGCAATATATCACAGCATATCCCATCACAACCTTCTTGTGATTAGGAGCATTAGACAACTCTTCAGCACTTCCACTGGGGCTTTGAAAAAAATGAATTTGCCAACAGAAACACAAAAATGACAAAGTTGACCTCATAAGAGCTGAAACCAAAAGGCAGAGCATCATTGTGTTTGACCTCAAAAAGGAATCTGGTTGGAGGGACACTCAAAAACTTGTCTATCATGTATATCAACTAATGACTGTAAGAATACCTTGAGCATTGATGTTGAAGTTATTAATACATTTTAGGAAATGGGCAAATTCATAAATATGGAATCCAGAAATAATGAGCATCAACTAGAGAGATAAATTTGTATGTGTGTGTGTGTGTGTGTGTGTGTGTGTGTGTGTGTGTGAGTGTGTGATTTAGTAGTTTTGTCAGTCAAGTC
The DNA here is from genome assembly GCF_027887165.1 of Monodelphis domestica. Lineage (NCBI taxonomy): Eukaryota > Metazoa > Chordata > Mammalia > Didelphimorphia > Didelphidae > Monodelphis > Monodelphis domestica. Next base: position 56,622,758 of record NC_077231.1, on the reverse strand, counting down.
TGACTCTTCCTTACACCTTTTTTGGCATTTTCTTGGCATAGAAACTGAAGTAGTTTGCCATTTTCTTCTTGAACTAATTTTATAGCCAGGGAAACTGAGGAAAATAGAATGAAGTTACTTGTCCAGGATCAGACAGCAAGTGTCTGAGATAACATTTGAACTTAGGTCTTTCTGCTGCTCTATTCATTGTACTACCTAGCAAGATGTGTGCATATATATGTATGTATATTAAAATATGTGTGTATGCATGTACATGATTTCTTACAAGGTAATCTAAGAAGATGATAACCAAAAAGGAAAGAAAAAATGGTAACTTAAAATTACAAAGAACAGAAAAGACCAAAGACCAGAAAGAACCACGGAGAGGTCAGCCTAATATTTTTGGATCATAGTAGGCACTTAATAAGTACTTGCTGATTAATTGGAACAAAGGAACCTTTGACTCTAATAAGCCCAAACAGCAACTAGATAGGGTACCTATGAAATTTAGAAATTCAATTTATTACATATTTAAAAAAACAAACATAATTGAGATTTGTAGCTTTATATACATTTCTTTTTTTGTTCTAAAATTGATGTTATTCACTTTAGTTGATGTTAAAATTCAGAATTTTAAATATATTATATACACAAGTATATATAAACACATATTTGTGTATGTGTACATATATATAAATATATATATATATATATATATATATATAGTTGATCTCAGAGTCAAGAAGATGTTTTTCAAGTACTTTATTACTTTATAGAAGAATCTGATCCCTTAGTGCCCCAAGGAACTCTCATCAAAAGTCAAAGAACTGAGCTAGTCCTGATCTACACTGGAAAGGTAGTTTTCACACTGAGAATTCCCTATACCAATTAGTCACATATCCAACCAAAAAAGCCATGAGATGGATTTTTGTATTCATTCCAAGATAATTCATCTTACTTAATGTTAAAATTGATCTAAATAGATTTCCTCAGCTAGAAAATAGGAGCTAATATATAATTTCTCTTGAGATTGACATAAAGGTAATATGGAGACTGAGATTATCTATTCATCATCTTTAAATTCTTTGCAATAACTTGTTTAGTATATGAAATAGCCAAAAGATTAGGCTTTAGGGATTAAAACCTGTAGTTAGACGGGGAATAAACATTATCCTTGTTTTACCCTAGAGTGAATACCTTTTCTCTTCTTTCTCAAAAACCCAAAAAACAAAACCATTCATCAAATCAATTTTAACATGGCCCCTAGAAAAGTCATAATGATCTACCACTCTATGGCTCATTAGGACTGGTGACTGTCCAGACCAAAGCTATCTTATATGGTCAACACTCCCATTTTTATACTGTCTCCCATCTATTGGAATATTAGCCCCCTAATAGTCCAGAATTTGTTATATCCTGAACATCTGACACAATTCTTGGACCATAGTAGGCACTTAAAAACCACTTGCTGTTATCCTGCAACAAAGGAACCTATTGACTAATGGTTTTTAATATGAGCCCAAACAGAGACTAGGTAACAGAGATATCTAAGACCATTTAAGTGCTGGGTCACAGTGGGCTACAGTAATTGGGCCATGAGGTCCACAGGGTCTGATTCAGTCTAATTTTGATTCTGCCTTCAAGGATCTTCCACTTACTTTTTTTTTTAAACCCTTATCTTCCGTCTTGGAGTCCATACTGTGAATTGGCTCCAAGGCAGAAGAGTGGTAAGGGCTAGGCAATGGGGGTCAAGTGACTTGCCCAGGGTCACACAGCTAGGAAGAGTCTGAGGCCAGATTTGAACCTAGGACCTCCCATCTCTAGGCCTGGCTCTCAATCCACTGAGCAACCCAGCTGCCCCCTCTTCCACCTACTTGAGGGGACAAAAGTCCCATATAGGGGAAGAGGTGGACTAGCCTTCGGGAATAGAAAGATAAAGCAAAATTAACCTTGCCGTGGGATTACCACTTATGCACAGCATCAGAGCTCAAGCAGAACAACTGGTGGCTTAAGAATCTAACTTTTTCTTCCTCTTCAGTCTTTTAAGATCCTCTAGGACTAACCATTCCTTGCCAGCTCTCCCACTGACTTTCTTCCTGTTCTCAATTCTTTTCAAATACCAACTTTTTTTTCTTTCATTTTCCTTTTTTTATTTTTTTTCCTGTTCCCCCCTCACTTCCTTTCTTTTCCCTGGTGGGCAGTAGATCATGCTTCCATGCTTTCTCCAACATCTGGAAGAACCTCCCTGCAACTAATTGCCTCACAGATTCTTTTCAGATCTCATTTTCAGATCTAATGTTTCTTGCTAATCTCTGAGTCTTAAATCACTGTCTTATTTTTTTTTCCTTAACAAACAACAAAAAAATGTACATTAATTTCTATGGTCTCACATTTCATCTAATGAAGTTTTCTGTAACATACCTTCTTGGCTTTAAAAATCATAGATGTTAACAATATTGAAAAAATGTTATATGATCAACACTGTTATTGCCAATAAATAAACATATTTCATTAAAATTACAATATAATAAAGCAATAAACTTTGAGTTCTTGCAGTGTTCTGTGGGTTTTTCATTTTTGTTTGACATTCAATGTACAAATTAATAATCTTGCAATCTATGTAAAGTCTCTAGTGAGTATAAGGGAGTATGTGAAAGCTAATATCTCAGTTCTCTTACTTGAGCTGTCTTGGATAGTTAAGCAATCATTTCCCATTTGTCTAGTTTTTGGATCAGAAGCTGTTAAATAGTTCTCTTTTGAAAGTTTCCACTGAGATGCAGAGTTGGCCAATAAAACAATTAAGAAAGCTTCTGAAAGAATAACAATACCCTAAACTATACAATATGTAGCAAGGATGCTTGGAAATAGGACTTTGGAAGAAATGTAAATCTACAAATAAATGGCATAAACGATTCAGAAATAAGTTTGCCCAGCAGAAATCAATTATAAATGCAAGTAGATTCTTTCCTTTTTTGGCTAGCCTAAGTCAGAATGTAAGGCAGTTTTGAAAATGATAATTAAATATCCAAGGAAGTGGGAGAAAAGGCATCTGGAAGTCCAGGTTGACAAAGAAACTAGAGAGATACATGTGAGATTTTGGGTGGCCTAAAGCTGTTCTGCCATTTTCTCCATTTACCTAGGGCTGCCATCAATTTCATATTGCTTTTTGACTTACATAAATATGCATAATTCTGACATTTTAGGGAACTTGAACATTTTCACTTGGGTTTACATGCATTTTCACTGGAATCTCACTCCATCTCTCTGGGATAGGGATTTTATAGATTAAACAAATTGAGATTTAGAGAAGTTAATACTGTTTGACTAGGAAATAGGTCCTGATATAACCTTTGACATGAACTGGACCACAACCAGACTTTCATATGATTTTTCTGGTCATCCCCATACATTCTCCCCTTTTCCTCCTACTCCTTTTAAGTTTCTTCTTGTTTTATGAAAATCAAAGCATATTAAAGTAAGGAATTGTTTTCTTTGCTCCCATTTGTATCCCTAGCAGTACATAAGGCAGCTAGGGGGCAACTGGATAGAGTACAATGTCTGGAGTCAGGAAGACTCATTTTCCTGAGTTCATATCTGGACTCAGACATTTGCTAACCATGTGACTCTGGATGAATCACATAACTTGTTTGCCTCAGTTTACTTATCTGTAAAATGAATGAAAACAAGAAATGGTAAACTGTTTCAGTATCTTAAAAAAGAAAACTCCAGAGTCAGACACAACTGAAAATACTGAATAACAAAGCAGCACTCATCACAGTGCTTAGCACACAATTAAAGCTTAATAAATGCTGGCTAGCTCTATCTATCCATTTGCCTACCTCTCCATTTTTTCTATCTATTGAGACATAAAGACATTTATCCTGATCATATTAAAAGAACCAATAATTGTCCAGGTTGGATTTTTCAATGCAGATAAAGCTGAATTCCAAGTTCAGTACTCTTTACATTGTCTTACCAGGTTTGAATTAAACTAACCTTAAAAATATGTGTTAATAAAAATCTACTTTGCCTCCATTATTTCTGCCACAAGAAAAAAGAGCTACAAAAGTGACCATGAAGTAGCCTCGTGAGACCTTGAACAAGACATTTCAACTGTCTAAGCCTCAGTTTCTTCATCTATATGCAAGGTTGAGATGAGACTTTTGATATTTCATTCAGAACTCAAGTTCATAGCATTTCTAAGTCATCCGAGTTTCTAGTGTGGGCAGGGTGGTAGTGGATGATGATGCACAAGTAGCATGAGCTTGAAAGAACTCTTCCCCAAAGGAAACTTTGTTTGATTTATGGCAACTGTCATTTTTTCCCAGTTGCTACTATGGTGAAGACTGAGTTGAGGACTTCTTGTAATCAATATGAACAATAGGAAGGAGAATATATGTTCTTGTGGTGAACAAAGTGATCCAGGCAAGATGAACATTTGAGGACAGTTCACCACATGACTCAATCAATGAATCCACAAGCTCCTATAAAGCACTTCCTCTCTATCAGCTGCTGTGCCAGACAATGTGGGTGTACAGATACTAAGTGAAACAACCCCTTTTTATAAGAAGTTTATGTTCTAATGCAAGAGAAAAGGATATATAAAAGTGCAAATGTAGAATAAATATAAGGAAATCAAATACCAATAAATACAAAATCACTAAATAAAAGGCATTTTTAGGGTGTTAGAAATTGAGTGGATTGGAAGAGGCAGAATTGCTTCTTTGTCTGCATCTTGAAGAAAGAGAGGGAATCTTCTTGGGGTGAGTGGCAAGATCATTTTAGTCCCAAGGAATAGTCTGCTGAAGTGAACAGAGATAAGAGACAGAGTGTCCCATGTGAAGAACACCTTGAGATCTGGTTGCATGCTTTTCTCCTTAATTCTCTTTCTCTGTCCTATCTCTTGTCAAGGCACTACCATCCTTACAGTCTGTCCCTTGGGTTGTCATCTTCAGTGACATCTCCAGGGAAATGTCAGGGTTGTTTTTTGACCTCACTCTATCTCTAACTCTTGTCTTCTCACATCTAATCAGCTGTGATGTTCTATCAGTCCTAATTTCAAATATATCACTTCCATCTCTCTTCACACACAATCACTACTTTAGTTTGAGTTTACCTTCCTCACCTAGAATACTAGAATAACCTTCTAAATTGACTCTCTGCCTCAAGTGTCTGACTCTTTCCATCCATTCTCCATAAAGATGCCAAACTGATTTTCCTCAATTGCAATTATGAATCTATCATTCATCTACTCAATTAATTCCTGTGTTTCCTTACTGATACTAGGATTAAATATTATTTCATTTTTATTGTATCCTTTCTGACTGACTCTAAGATTAAATATTATTTCATCTTTTTCTCACCTATTCATCTCTTATTCTCACCTATTTGATTTTAAATTCTATAAAGTAGAAAATGACTGGAATATTAATAAATGTATTTAATTTACACAGCAGCTAGGAGGCATAGTGCCTGCCTTAGACACAGAGGATTCATCTTCCCAAGTTGAAATCTGGCCTCCGACACTTACTAGCTGTATGATCATGGGAAGGACAGTTTATCCTCTTTGACTTAGTTTTCTCATCTATAAAATGAGCCAAAGTAGTAAATGGCAAACCACTCCAGGATCTTTGCAAGAAAACCCCAAACAGGGTCAAGAAGGGCCAGACACAATTGAAAATCACTGAAAATTTTAATTTATGAATTAGTAATTATATATATAAGGGGTGTGTTTGACTTTTTTACTTATATGAATAAAAATTAAAATTGGAGACCATTGGCATAGAAGATGAGAATACTTTGAAGAGAGGAAGAAATCAGTTCAATTCCCACTACTGACACATACAGGCTCTGTGACTGTGCAAACTGCTTACCCTCTTAATGATAGCAAGAAATTCTAAGAGTGTAAGTTGCAGGAACAGTAGACAATATTCATACGTAGAGGGAGTTTCCTTACTGAGAGGTCCAGTTCTATTAAATCTCAGGTAGAGGCCAAAGGTAAATATTCTACTAAAATGAGCTATGATAATATCTCACATGTTATTTGAAATAGAATAAGATAAAAACAGGAAAATACCTGAGACATATTATCCCTTTGGCCTACTTCTATTTTTCCATACTGATATGACAAGAAAGTATTCGATAAGAAATGAATATAGTAAAAACTCACAATTTAGCCTATCATGGGCAGACAGGGACTATAGCCAAATAGGAGATCTGTACAGATAGGAAGATTTCCATGACTGGGTCCATATCCCAGAGAAAACAAACAAAGAAAGGAAGAAAATGATGCCCATGTTAAAAAATATTTATAGCAGCTACTTTTGTAGTAGAAAAAAAAAGGTAGAGATCAAGAAAGTACCCCAAAACAGGAGAATGGACAAACAAATGATCTAAAATGCATACAGTTTGATATTATTATAAGGTAAGAGATTATAAGCTAGATGGTTTCAGAGAAATTTGAAACATGTTAGAACGACTGCAGAATGAAATGAACAGGATTCAGAAATCCATTTTTGCAATAACAACAATATAGGAGGAAAACCCAAAGATGCTAAATTGAAAGTGCATGAGAATAGTGTCTTTGCTTCTATTTCTCCCAAAGGTAACTTGTGGAAATTCTTGCTGAAAATTTGTTACAAAGGGTCGAAATAAGAAATAGAAGAAGTGAAATACCACAATTCCTTGGGAAAAACCAAAATCTTATAGAGATGGGCTTATTTATGTGACTGAGTAAAAGTCTAAATCATTCTTCCATTAGTCGAAGGAGCATTGAGTTTCTTGCATTTGTTTTATTATGAAAGAGAAAAGAAAAGGGAGGTACCTTAATATCTCTTCATAGACGATTACTTGGTCATGTTGAACTTAGTGCCACAAGCATATCATGTGGTTTTTATTTCAGTTAAATTTCCATTAAATAATAGGATTTTCTTTTTATTCTCCAGGACTTTATGGGGAATTGTTTATAAGATTTAAAATCGTCCCTTTTATTGGAATTTTAAATTCCTTTCTTACTCATAAATGTTGTATTGAAAATCTTAGCCCTAGACTGAAATGGCACTAATTGAAACACATTGTCAACTTCACAGAAAAATGTAATCTTGTTTTCCAAATATGACACAAAACTTGAAATAATTGATTCCCTTTGGGATTGTGGTATTGCCAAGCATTAAATAAATGACTTTAAGTGTGATAATGACTCTTGTTACCAGTTGAGCTTTAGAGGCAGCATGATCAAGGGAAAAAGACTTGGATTTAAGTTCAGAGGACTTAGGTCCAAATCCTAGCTAATTTTATTCATCATTGTGACCTTGGGCAAACTACTTAACTTCTCTGATGCTCCTCATTTGTAAAATGAACAATGAAATTGGATTTGATGACTCCCATCTAGGGTTCCATCTAGTTCTACAAGAATGATCTTACATTAGAAGTTGTTACTATTGATTTTCAAATTTGTTACTATTTAATCTTCAAAGGGTTGGTATCTTGGAGGCACAATAGATACAGAACTGACCTTAGGATAAGGACAGTTCATCTTCGTGAGTTTGAATCTGGCTTTAGACACTAGCTGTGTGACCCTGGGCAAGTCACTTAATCATATTTGTTTCAGCCCTTCATCTGTAAAGATAAACTGGTAAAGGAAATGGTGAACCATCTCAGTATTGCCAAAAAAAAAATATCCAAAATGTGGTCACAAAGAGTTAGACATGATGGAACTACCAAACAACAACAAAAGTTTTAAAGCCTTTTTTTTTGGAAGGGCGATAAAGGAGGAAGAGAATAGTGATATTTGAAATACAATCTCCCAAACCCTCTTACTCATTTCCCTAAATATTCCTCATTCTTTACTCCTAAGCACTTTGTATTTATTCTTCAAATATGCATTATGTATAGAATATTATCATATGCATCATTATATATAAGAATGAATATAATATACTCATAAACATACTATATGTGGGCATATGTGCTAAAAATGAAATAAGACAAAAACTCTTGTTATCTCTACTACTCTGAGTTTTAATTATTCCTGGAACAAAGAATAAAATATTAACTTGAAGCACAGTTCAAAATAGTTGCCAACATGGAACTCATCAATAAGAATTCAAGGAAAATTCATGTGTGTGTGTGTGTTTGTGGTATCTCCTCCATTAGAATGTAGACTCGTTAAAGTAGGTATCATGATATTCTTTATATTTGAATCTCCAGAATCTTATATTGTGTCTAACATATTTTTGGTTCTCATGTTTGTTGATTGCCTGATTGATGTATAAGGGGTACAATTTTGAGGAATTATGAATGAATAGTTTTATGTTAATTAAAAAAATAAAAATATTGAGAACAATAAAATGGAGAAGGTAGTTCCCTGAAGTAAAATGATCATCAGTTTGTTGATTTGGACCTAGAAGGGACAGCGAGGCTATTTAGCCCATAGTTAAGGGAACTATGGCGTTCGATAGTTAAAAAGTATCTGTAGTATTTAGTTTATAAATTCACAGCTGGAAAGGCCCCCTTCTTTTTTATATATAGTTATACATTTTGAGCTTGAAATGGCATGAAGTTCATCATGTCCACACACTTTTGCATTATAAATGAAGACACTGAGACTGAAAAGTTAAAAAACTTACCCACAGTTTCACAGCTGAGATTCTAGAGCAAGATTTGAAAATCAGGTCTTTCTGTCAAAGTCCAATTCTCTACCAGTTCTGCCCCTTCACTGCCCAAATATTAGTTTCTTTTGACTCTATTACATTTTAGTAAATGTCTTAATTGCTTTCCTTGGATTCTTATCCATATGAGTGAGCCCCACATTGGCTACTCCTTCAGAGCTCTGTTCCATGCTGATATTTTTTTTATTAGGAACAATTAAAACTTGGTATGGAGGGATAATAGTGAGATTTTTGTCTTATTATTATTTTGTTTTTAGAGAAAAAAATAAAAATGAAAATAAATAAAATTGTGTCCCTGGCCTCACAAATCTTCCTTTTTTTAAAAAATAAAAACTCATATTTGTAATACCAAATTTTAAAAGTTGACCAAATCTTTCATTGGCAAAGAAGATGAATTTCCAGAGCATTTGATAAATAAAATGCTTCCATCATTTCCATCGGTCTTTTCTTTTGTCTATTGGTTTTAGGTAGAGTGCAAGTTGTTAAGTCAACCACGTGAGTAATTTTCTTAGTAAGGAAGCCATAGTCTTTTGTACCTAGTGCTGGCACTTCATAGTTAAGTATGGCCATGTCCTTCAAAAGTCTCTTCTTAAAACTTTTGAGTGACTGTAATCAAATGGCATAAAATCAGAAACTTTGCTCTTGGAAAAGAGTGGATGAGAATGTCTAGTTCAGCACTCTGTGGCTGCTGGAATGGAGATCTTTCCTGATTCAAACTGGAATTTGCCTCTGTGGCTGCGTAGCCCAGAAGGCCTGTGGAGCTTGTATGTGCCAATAGCTACTTAAACTAATTCTGGTTATACCAATGTCTTTAAGGTTCAATCTTTTAACCTCTTTTCTTGTATATTATTCTAGTATCATTTTCTGAATCCTGAAAGCAACTATAATTAAAGATTAACCATTGTATATTTATTCTTAACGCTTCTAAGAAATGTAGAGAAAAATCACAGAAGCACTCCAATGATTCCCTTAACTTCATCTGAGTTGACCAACCGTTTAACAGCAACATAGTTGATGAAAGCATTATTTCTTAGTTATTGAACTTTTTTTGTCCTATTTCTGGTAAATTTTATTCCCAATACTCTACTTTCAAATCCTTAACAATTTTTACACATCATTGTCCTTCCTTTTACTTTTACTTGAGAATTACTAAAGAGAAAAAGTTTGGGTCCATTACATTATTAGAAAACTAAGGTTAAAAGTCTGATTCTAGCCAGAATGAAGTTGTTTACTGAACAACTGGTAAGTTTCCATTACCCAAGGTCAACAAGGAGAGTTTCCTGGGGACAATAGAGTATTCATTTATTCAACAATATGTATTAGATGTATACTTAAATGCTCATATACTCCCATATCATAGAATAATAGAGCTAAAGCATTTCAAAGATCATCTAGTTTAATTTCCCCCTGCCACCTCAATTTATAGATATGGAAAATGGGAACCTAGGATGGTGGAATGTGCTCACAATTAATCAGGGAGTAAGATAGTGAGCATCCAAAAATTAGATTTGGACATAATTCTTCTGACTCTTTTTTTTAAAAACCCTTACCTTCTGTCTTGGAATCAATACTGTATGTTGGTTCAAAGCCAGAAGAGTGGTGAGAGCTAGGCAATGGGGGTTAAGTGACTTGCCCAGGGTCACACAGCTGGGAAGTGTCTGAGGCCAGATTCAAACCTAGAACCCCCCTTCTCTAGACCTGGCTCTCAATCCACTGAGCTACTCAGCTGCCCCCAGGTCTTCTGACTCTTGAGCTTCAAATCATTCTTGTCCTACATGGCCTATAGAAGAAATTCAAATCCAGCAGGGAATATCAACCATGATTTGATAGACTGTCCTTTGGGGCAGTCCAAATCTGAATTCCTGTGGTGGGGGAAAGGGATTAGCTGAATTGTAGAATAAATTAAAAGAGAATAAGTGAAAAAAATAAATATTGTGAAAAATTTCACAACATGATTTCACATTTCCTCTAAAATATGCTCATCTTAGAATTCAGAACCATTTCCAATTTTTTATCATAAGCACATGCTTCAACATTTGATCATTTGAAATTCATACAAGGACTTTTTGTACTTATCCTTTAATATAATTGTTCTGAAGAACTCAAATCGAGTAAATTTCTTCTAACGCAGTAGAAATGATTTTTCTGCAACTTGAAAAGTGCTTGGGACATTAAAAGTTGAATTAACTTGCTTAGAGGACCTGACACTGGTCTTCTTTATTTGGAGGTCAGCTTATTATTTATTCATTGATGCTTCTTATATAACTTTAACCATATTAGTCCTCTTTCCTCTGTATTGTAAGAATCCCAGTTTCTGATCTGGAAAAGTATACTTAAAACAGTATTTTGGGGCAGCTGGATTGCACAGTGGATAGAGCATTGGAATTATCAAGGCTTGTCTTCATGAGTTCAGACTCATGAACTTCTTAGATATGGGATCTTAGGGAAATAGCTTAACACTATTTGTTTTAGTTTCCTCATCTGTAAAATGAGCTAGAGAAGGAAAGAGCAAATCACTTCAATATTTGCCAAGAAAACCCCCAAATTGGTTCATGGCACATCAGACTTAACAGATACAACTGAACAACAATACTAAAGAAAATAGGGCAAGAAAGCTAAATTTTAGATTTCCTACTTATAAAAAAGGCCTAAAATCATACCATTTACTTTTGATGTGCAGTGGAAATAACCTATCCTAACTCCTTATTTTCCAAATTGTGAAGTTACTCAACCAATTTTCTTCCTGTCATATCAAATACTGAAAATGTAAATGAAATATCACATGCATCTTCATGGTCAGCAACTATGCAATGGTTACAAACCAAAAGTTCAGGATTTTCAAAGCTGGAAAGGAGCTTTTAGTAATTTAATTCAACCTTGAATTTTGCCACTCTCCATATGACATCTCTGGTGAACAACTCTCTATCAATAACAAAAGTGGATTCCAGAAACATTTCACTCATGTTGATCTTGCAACATATTTAATAGATGCTGAAAGAATTTGTTGGTGTGAATGCTCCTGAGAATAATATGAGGATTTGCAGAGAATGGGATAGATGGCAAAAGACTAGAAGTGTGAAAAAGTATGGGAGAGACACAGAGAAAGGGAGAGAGAGAGATGGAAAAAGAGAAGACGTGAGGAAGGAATGGGTTGCCCATCTGATCTCTACCCCCAGAAATCCAGTGGGGAACTCTGAGAAAATCCTCTAAAGTCAATACCTTGTAGCAAAGCAATAGTCAGCCCATCCCAGTTGTGGTTTTGATTACATATAAACACTTTTTCAAAATATCTTGCACATATTGAAATAGCTACTCATTAACTCTTGTTTAATTACATTAAGAACAATTGAGTTTTTTTTTCCTCTTGTGCAGTCCACACCTTTCAGAGGAGCATGATTTTATGGGTAGTATAACAAAGACCACCTAATAACAATTTGTCTTTTAGCAGGTTTTATTATAGTACCCTAATTTAATTTCACCACAGTAAGTCCGAGCTCTGACAATGCAAGTTGCTGGTAAATCCAATGGAATCCAAGACCTAATGGAAGCCATGTGTGTCAAAGCTAGTAGAGAATTTTTTTTAAAGAGCATTAGATAAAATATAATGTAACGTTTTATGTGTGATGAAGAAAGTATGTTGGGATAAAAAAGCCTGACCAGCAAACCCAGAGGAGGTACTGCCCTGACACCTGAATGCATTATTTGATTTGGAAATTTTCTTAGGGAAGTTAAACTAAGGTTACCAGCGTGGTGACATTCCTCTTGTAGGCAGTCCCTAAAGGCTGGCAATTGACAATTGCTGCAGTGGGATTTTAAAGCTCTCAGTTTGAGAACTTGGGGGATCAGTCACTATTAACCTGCTTGCCCTATACAGCTCCTTTTAAAGACTCTATTTCCTTTTCTTGTCTTCTGTTTTAATAGCACCATTAAAACCTCAATGAGTTATGAGTAAACTGTACCAAGCAGCTTTCTTAACCTTAAATCTAAATTCCTGCAGTTGTATTGGTTTGTTATATGTTAAGTGTAGCCCTAAATATTGCTTGTAGCCCAGTGGATTTATTTTCCTTCTGTAGGCAAATGGAGTTTTCTTCCCTTTCCCTTTCCAAAGGCTATAGGCTATAGGAATACTGTGCCTTCCCAGCCCGATGAATCTCACATATTCTTAGGTCAAGTCAGCCCAAGATCGTTTAGTTTTAGAAAAGAATATCAAACATTCTGAATTGTCAACCCGAGAGCCAAAAGAATTAAAGAATGATTTGCTAAAATGCACCGTGGATGGAAACAAGCTCTAAAATATTATTTTTTAATGTGAAATTCTTAATTATGATTCTAGAGATTTTTTTTAAATGCCCATTGAGTCGGGACTCTAAAGAAGAAAATATTGAATGATTAAAGACATCTGTGGGGTCCCATAAAAAGTTCAACTAGTAGTCAGAGGAAGCTTTCCCATCATGTCCCTGGCATCTGGTGGAAAGTTGTCCAACCTGCAGGGTTTTTGCTTATGTAATTTTTTAAAATGGACTGTCTATTTGAAACAGTTTGGAAAGCTGGAAAGAGTAGGCAAAAGTCGCCATCTCATAAAAAGGCACATGTTGGCTGTTTGACAATTAACAGTTATTCAGACAATGTGTTATAGTAGACAGAGTCTTAAACCTGGAATCAGAGGACCTGGCAAGTGAATAAATAAATGGACATAATATATTTTTATATTTATAGATATATAATATGAATGAAACTATACATGTGATAACCTTTGTTTAATTAAACTTCTCTGTTAAAAATAAGCACATCCAATTTAATTAGATATGACTCTCCATAGCTTAATGACAATTTCCAAGATGGTAAAACTTTGATGATGGTCTAATGTCTCCTTAAATAATGAGAATGATAATCTCTTTCCCTATCCTGACCCAATTCAAGTCCAAAAATAACTGGTTGTTGAATTCAAGAATCTTCTGCCTGCCTTAATGCAGAGCCAATAGGCTGGGTTGTTTTTCTACTAGAGAAGGTTTTCCAAGGAAAGCTAAAAAATCCAACATTTGTAGCCTACCATTCAGGAGAAGATTGTGGGGAGGGGAGTTTGAGGGGGTATCCTTTATTGAACATTTATCTTCATTATTATAAAGCCAAAAAATAAAATAAGAGACACCATTTTATCACTTACGTATAATAATCTAGGTCTTATTATGAATTTAATGCCATTATCCTTTCCTCTGTTTGCACCAATAGAAAAATTAGGCCAAACTAAACATTCCCAAATAATTCAGTCGACGCTACAGTGTCTGCCCACATTGGCTTTTATGCCCTTTATGGATGACAAAACAACAACAACAAAACTTAACTTTGTCATTAAAGGTCTGAAGCCTCATTTATCTTACAGACAGGCTTCACTGAGTCAAGGAAGGGAAGATATCTTTTATTGACTCTTCTCTGTCAGTCTCTACAAATAATAAAGACGTCTCTCAGTTCTGCTCTGACTAATTGTCAATACTGGACTGGTCTCTCCTTTTGACCTCATTAAAGGGATGATATGCAAACATTATTCCTGTGATGTAAGAGGGCAAGTTTGTAGACTGTTAACTTACTAAAGACTCCTCCAAAGGCTGTTGAACAGCAACACAATTCATTTTAATGAGTATCCCACATCTGGAAAAATCTCCAAAGAGCCATCAAAAGCCTCATTTACCTGTTTATAAAATTACAGATACCTCAAAGACAACCACTGGGAAAACTAAAAACTTCAGAGAGATGGGAAAAGGGGAAAGGAGTTTCTTTTTACTGAAATCTCTTTGTGGCCCACAACCAGATTTATTTTAAAGGGATTTTAGTTGTAAGACCAAGTTGGACTGTGTGACAGAACTGGTGGAAAGCTTTCTCTGGGTCTGATGATTCTGATCATAGTAGAGAATAAAAGTTCCCTGCCAACAACACAAAAGAATAAAGGGTTGAATCATTCCATAACAATAAGGTAAATAAAGTTCAAGAAAACAAGAACTCTCAAACACTTAAGGTCCCAGGATATTCCTCATTTGCTAATGTTCTAAAAGTCATCTGGCAAATAATTTATCATATTATTAATGAAGGTGACTGTCAGTCCTAAATTCAAGTCCTATTGCCCATGCAGCAGACTTCTAATTCAAGGTTTTATCGAGATAGTAAGTCAGAGACTTAGACCAAGAAGGGATCTAAAAGATGGTTTATTACAACTTTCTTATTTTAATGATGTATAAAGAGACCCAAGGAGGTTAAGTTGTTTGTCAAAGGCAGCACAGTTGGGAAGTAAGACAAGAACTGAGGTTCAAATTTAGACCTTTTGACTGCAAATCCAGCAATTTTCCCAGTGAGATATACACATAGTTATATTATATCCTCTGGCCATCATGTAGCACCATGTTGAATATATGATGCCTTGTTACCTATTTTTTTCCTCTTTTTTTTTGATGTATCCCAGCTCCTCCCAACTAAATCAGCTAAATTAGACAACATGACAAATGACTTATGACATATTCAACAAGACCCCAATGACAGTAATTTGAATTTTCTAGGTCACTTTTCTATGAACTGTGTCTGCAGTACTTATCCTAGTAAATGCCACATGGGTAATTATTGGAATGTCCAAACACTTTACTGACCTTTTTGCCCAAGCTCAGCTAGGCAGAAGTGATGATATTGATAATAAAGCTCAGTTAGATATAATCACTTTTAAATAAAATTGGTAATCAAGGAAAAGAAAGAGATCAAAATTTTAAAAAGCGCATTCCCAGAGTACTTTTTCCTCTCCATTCAACTGGGGCCCTTTTAAAACTCATACATTTTTTAATTCAGTTGCTATTTTGTCTCCATTCCAATCTTTCATCTACCACCCAGGAATCTGTGTCAGATAACCATGACTATAATTCCAGGTGACTTACTCTAGACTCAGTGGTTCCCACATACAAGTGTGTGTGACAGAAGTATCTGAGAAGAAAAGAATTAATATTACTTTGCAACGTTACTCATATTTCTTTTTGATTCTTTGGAATCTATACACAGGCCAAGAAACTTCAAATGAGATATGAAGTCCAAAGCCAAATAATTCAGACTAAAATGATCAAGTTTACCCACTTTGTGCAAGATGGTTTTGGTTCCCAGGCCTTTTCTTTCCCTTTTGTAAGCTAATTGAAACAGCTTGCCTAAGAATTACTAAAATATTATGCTTACTGCCATTTGGAAATCATATGAGACAGGACCAGCACATCTCTCCATTTGGTTTTTAAAGCCATATGAAGCTCCAGCAAAAGTTTAAACCTGAATTTAGATATCTACAGCTGCTTCTGATATTTTAAATGTTAAAATCTCCATAATCTCAGTCTATGACAGTAGATTTTTTTCAATTTTCAAGAGAAAAATGCCATCATATCTAAACCTTGAAACAATAATACTTAATTAGGTAGCAGGCATTCATAATTCATGCCCAGAAATATAATTCTCAGACTAGTGGATGAATCATAACCAAATGGAAAAAGAAATAAACTTACTTTCTAGAAGGGTATTTTTTATTTTTCATACCACTTATGAATTTCTAAATCAAATATGATGAAAACACTAGAGTAATTTGAAACTACTACCATTATTATTTCATGCCTATTTAATCTATATTTTAATATTTATTTCCCAAAAGATGTTGCTTAAAGCCTTCAATTATATGAAATGAGTATATTCCATACTTATAACTAATATGAAGTATAAGGGAAATCATTTTAATGCTATTGGGTTTAAATTTATAGATAGCAATAGTATCAAGAAGAATGAATGTCATGGAAGAAAGTGACTTTTAGATGTGACATTTCCAATGAACACCAAATTTTCATCTTTGAAAGAAGACATGAGCAGAGAAGAAATACCAAAGCTTTTCTACAGAAGAGACCCAATTCAGCTAGAGCTTGTGTGCCTCAGAAATCACCTTATTTGACTCCTTCATAATATAGATGAAGACACTAGTGCTTAGATATTAAGTGACTTCTCTGAGGTTACCTAAGACCAGGATCTGAACCTCTTACTCTAAATCTTGCATTCTATTCATTATGCTATGCTATCTCCTTCAATATGGTACTTTTTAAACAAATTAAGAAACTAATCTTACATTAATGAGGAGATGGTGCCCCTAAAGTTCCTAATCTGTCCTTTAGCCACATAGTATGATTACATGAATAAAGGATAAGATAAGGGTCAAGGCATTATAGAGAGAAATTAGTTAACAATATAATATATATTCCTAGTAGAATGCCCCAATTTCACTATTTGCTTGAAAAAAATGAGAATTCAATGGCATGAAGATGATCAATTCTCCTTATCATTCAAAGGAAGGAAGGAAGGAAGAGGAAGGAAGATTTGTGCTTCAAACAGGCATTGAGATAGATGGCATTCTTCTCAAGACCCTTCCCAAATCCAATATTCTATGACTGCAGATAAACTACATGTGATTTTGCTTAACTGAGATATTTAGGAGGTCTGACAACGGACCTTCAACTAAGGGAAATAAGCCAGATCCCCAGAGACCATACTTAAAATGATTAATTTTAAGAGGAGTGTTTTACATTGGTATGTTACTGAGGTACATTTATAGTCAAATATCCAAGGTCTCACAATTGAGACTTTAAGACATCAGTTGGTACCATTACTGAATCCTATAGAAATTTTATGAGTGTGATAAAAGCCTTCTCTTGAGAATTACACAGATACACAAAAACTACAGAAAAATCAAAATCATCACTTGAACTAGGTACTTATTTAATTTTTTTCTTTTAGTGAGGGGCTGTAAAAAGACATGACATTATTTATTTATATGACCTCTTCATAAGAGTGTTTGATCTTTCAATTCTTGATTCAAAATAAAAAATGAGGAAATGAAAGCCAACCACTAATACTGAGGAATCAGCATAAGGGTTGTATGAACTTTGATGATGTGAATAAGTCCTTTCAAAAGAAACTAAAACATTGCACCTACCTGCAGTAGGAGACAGCAATATTCCCTTGAAGGAGGAGGACCGAAAACTGGTACAACCAAGAAATACCCAGTGGCAGTTCCTTCACCTCTGTACTAGGCAGGGTCTTTGCAGTCAACTTCAATGTGCCAAGAGTTTTTGTGGCATAGCTATTGTTACAGATTGCATGCTTATGTAGCAGAATTTTTCCTCCTTAAAAGCTCTTCCTGGGGTTTAAACTTAAGCAAACTTTTGATTTGTGATCCTTTTCTTTCCCTGAAGAAAAGTGGTAAGACTGAAATGGAAATGGAGGCCCCCTTCTTCTGGCAGTCGAATTCCCACAGTGTGAAAAACCACAATGAGATAGTGGTAATAAAGTGTGGCTGTGAGTTCTCAATCTGTCTGCAGTAGAATTGTGTTCTAACCCAGCTTTTCTGGAAAATCTCTGTTAAAGCCTGTCTGCACAAACAGTGAGCTTTTGGATATGAACTGGAACTTAGTGGCTATCTGTAATATAGTTCTTGAGATCTTAGGGCACTGTCATCCCATTTGGAGAACTTAATCAACATTTACTATCTCCCACAAAATAGTTCCTGGAAGAAAAGTACTTCAGACAATTCCTTGAGTCCTCTCCTCATTTTGATTTTCCTGGAGAAACATTTGTAACGGCTTTGGAATAATTAGTTTCTCATAATCAATACTGCATGCTGTAGAGAATGTAAAGTACAATAAGGCTTTTTGTGTTCCAAATGATAAAAAGCTTTTTAGAAATATTATGAGCTATTGTTCTTTATTTCTGAATCATTTCCAGATCTCAAAATCAAGAGCCAGCATCTCAGTTTTTTCAGAAGCCAAGTGAAGAAATGACCTCTAGTAGTTTGTTCTTAGTTCATGGCGTGGAAGAGAGAAAATGGGAAAGCATGCAACAAGAGTTTGGAACAGCTAAGACTGATGACCTGTCAGTCAAATGAAAGTATTGTGATTTTGGAATGTTACCGGGAGAAACAGTTGGAGGCAAACCAACTGCTGGGTGGAACCTTGTTGCCTTGTATCAGGGAAAAAAGAAGGACTTTTTTCTCTCTTGGACTTTGGAGACTCAAGCTGGAGGTGGCCTGGTGACTTTGAAGGCTGAAGAAAAAAGGACAAAAGTCCAGATAACTCTCTGACTTGCTCTGTTGCAGACCTAGCAGTCATTTCTCTCAAATGAACTATATTCCAACATCCTCTAACCTGAGACTCATTGTAGTATTAGGGAAATCTCCAACCCTCTTACCTCCATTCCTTATCCTTTCCTGTGTTCCCCAAATAAACCCCTTATTTATTTAAGATAACGAAGAGAAAAAGTATTTTCATTTGAAACATCATAAACTCAACCCTGAGTTGATTGAGAGAAACCAGAAGGAGAATCACCAAAAGCGGGGTGGGGATGCAAGAGGGAGGCTGGAAGAGGGAGGAAAGGGGAGGAAGAGAGGGAGAAAGAAGATAGCACCCTGATCTTTAGTTATCAATTAACAATCAATATAGTCTATTCTTTATTACAATGGGTAGAAAATTATATATATTTATATATAAACTCTTATATACAGGCAGGCAGATGACAGATAAAGTAGATAATGTAGATGGATGGATGGATGGATACATATCTACATAGATATCTACACAAAGAGAAAGTAAGTTTTCTCAAATTCAATAAATATTTGAAAGACAAATGCACAGTCCTATCTTTTGATAACATTATATATTTCTCTTTAACTATGTCTTAGCAAATTATACCAGTGTCAAGACTTATTAAAAATCAATTACTTGCATGAGAAAACAAGATTCTGCCACTCTGCACCCCTCCCACCAGAGAACTGACATGATCAAGAATGGGTCATTGTACACCTTTCTAAGGAATGATTTTCCAGCCCTCTGACTCTGCTCCCTTACTCAGTTTCATGCTACCACTGACCAAGGATCACCAACATGACTTCTAACTACAAGTCCACTGCCCTAACCTTAGGCAACTTAAATGAATTGCTGATGTCTACATGGCCAGTAAAAAGATATAGACCTTCTGAATTCAAGTCCAGTGTTTGTTATTTGTTTGTTTTAATTTACATTGGTCTAGTTGTTTATTTGTTATGTTAAAATACAGATTTTAAATACCTTTTGTTTGTGTTCTTAGTTTAATTTAATAATAATTATTACACTGGATATTAGGACAGCTAGGTGGCATAGAGGGTAGAGTGTCAAACTTGGAGTTAGGAATACTTTGAACTCACCTTCCTGAGTTCAAATCTGATTCAGACATTTACTAGTTATATGACCCTGAACAAGTCACTTAACCATGTTTGCCTCAGTTTCCTCCTCTGAAAAAATGGTCTAGAGAAGAAAACGTTAAACCACTCCAATATCTTTGCCAAGAAAATCCAAATAGGGTCAAAAAAAGTTAGCTACAGTAGAAACAACAGAAAAATAATGAAATACCTGATCTTTATAGCTTGTTTTGAGGTTTGTGGAGTACTTTACTCATTAAATTATATGATTCTTACAGTAGTGCTCTGATGTGAGTCCTACTATTATTCCCATTTTACAAATAAGGAAACTATAGTTTAGAGAAAACTTCTCATAGTTCTTTAACTACTACGTATTGAATACAATTTTTAAATGCAAGTTCAACATTCTATTCACTATTCACTAGACATTACTAGCTGAATGAAGAGGATTTGGACTGGATGATAAAGATATACCTACTGAATTTCAAAGAATAAGAGATTGCTTAGTGATGGTAAAAGTCTTTCTGAAGGTAGGTAGCATCTTTAGTGCTGTTCTTCATAGAACCCTGCAGTATGTACCCAGAGTGAAAGTAAGGAGATTATTCTTAACAAAATTTATCTCATCATGTTTGGATTAGTAGGTAGTTATTGACTACCTGGGGCAGGTATAGAGGATGATAACCAGGATGATGAGGGGACTGGAAATAAGATTATATAAGCCTCAGATGGAAAGAAAAACCAGGGCTTATTTATGCTGGAGAAGAGAAGACTGAGGTTTGAAGGAAGCATGCTAGATATCTGAAGGGATATCATATGGAGAAGGAATTAGATTTCTTTTATTTAGTTTTAAAGTAACAACAGAACTAGAAGCAATATGGAGAACTTAAAAGAGGTAGCATTCCATATAGTAAATAGAAAAGCTTCCTGATAATTAGAGCTGCCCAAAAGTGGAATCTATATTAGTTTGGGGGTAGTAGCAAGTTTAGTAACCTGCAGCTCTACAGATGAACCATTTGGCAAGGACAGCATAGAAGGAATTGTGTTTGGCTCAGCTAAGTTCTGGGGTGGTTACCTTCTGAGATCTCTTTTAACTCCTAGAGTTAAGTGTGATTAAAGTATGAGTAAATAAAAGATTTTGAATGTTTCTGTACTAAATTTCCCATGAATAATGAAACCTCATTGAAAAAAATCAGCAATGCAATTTATTTGTCCCCTAAATGTTGCAGATATAATGATATCTAAAGGTCTTGAAAATTTGTTAAAGCCAAGTACTTAAAGTGTCTGACTTCCCCTTATTGTTTAAAAAGTAACTAACAATTTAGTATTCAAATTTTGAAAAATCTCAGGATCTTGATAGAGTATCTCTTTCGAGCATGTTTTCAAGATAGAGTATTCCTTTTTTATAGGTTGTACCTCTAAAATGGGAAACCACCTTCAGAAAAATTCAATCATGTAGATAGTTTGAAAGGAAGTATCTTAAAGGTATTTGGGGATCAGCTATTCCAGAGACTCTTCAATATTTTTATGTCAAAAACCCTCCTGGCAGAGTCTGCCAGTCTGGTGAATGCTGCCAATCTGATAAACTCCTGATCAGAACAATGTTTTTAAGTGCATGAAATAAAATACAGAGAATTACAAAGGAAAACAATGATACAGAAATAGAATTAAAAAAAGAAGTTCATAGACTTCAGGAAAGAACCCCTAATTAGTCCACTCTCCATCCTTTTCAGATGAGGAAAATGGAAGTCTGAAGAGATCACTCTGGAGACCAAATAGAATTGGTATTTAAAATCCGATCTTCTGACTTTATATTTAGTGTTCTTTCCATGAGATATAGATGGTTCCTAATTGTATCTGAGAGTGTGCTTAAATGGCATCCCTTCCAAATCTATTATTTTGAAGATGAATGAATGGATACTTAGAGGATTTAAACTACTTATATCCAATGTCACATAAATATGTTTTCAAAGTTCAGCACTCTTTCATCTAAAATATGACATTTTCTACTCATTGGCCAGATGTTTTTGCATTAAGGAAACACTTAGGGCAAGAATAAACTTAAAATCAAATATGTTAAATTTGAAGAATTTTGCTTTTATTTTTGTCTTTTAGGAATGTATTCAATAATGTATTCCAACAATTGGAATAATAATAGCTCACAATTTATTGCACATTAAAGTCTAGAAAGTGCTTTACATACTTTATCTTACTTGTTCCTTGAAGAACCTTGTAAAGGAAGGTGATATAATTATTCCCTTTTGAAAGATAAGGAAATTGAAGCTTATCTTGACATCTAAGTGATAGTGTCAAGAAGAACTTAATTAAAATCTGACCTCAGATACTTACTGACTGTGTGACCTAGGATAAGTCAGTTAGCTTCTGTTTACCTCAGTTTCATCAATTGTAAAATGGGGATAATAATAATACCTATCTTCCAGAGTTTTTGTGGGAATAAAAGAGAATATATGTACAACATTTCATACATTGCTGACACATAGTAAGCTCTATAGAAATGCTCATTTGAGGATAATTGACTTGCCAAGGGTCACATTCCTATTAAGTTTCTGGGGCAGGATTTGAACTCAGGACTCCCTTGACTTCAAGACTGACACTACATCCACTATCATATCCTACCTCCAAATCTACTGGTAAGAACAGGTAGATATCACTATTAGATTCTTGATTTGATGAAACATCTCCTAGTTTAGGGCACTAAATATAATAGTGGATAGAGTGCCATGGCTGGAGTCAGAAAGATCTGATTTCACCAAATCTTACTTCACACTTACTAGCTGTGTCATCCTGGATATGTCATTTAACTCTCTTTGCCTCTGTTTCCTCATTTGTAAAATGAGCTGGAGAGGAAAATGGCAAACCACTCCCAGTATGTTTGCAAAGAAAATCACAAGAAGGGTTGGGAAGACTTGGCCAAGACTGAAATGACTGAACAAAACATCACCTTAGTGGAGGCAATTTCCAATTCTCCATTAAGATTAAAAGAAGCAAAAAATGGATATCCTTTCATTAAATTCTGCCTACCAATGCTGATCCTTACAGATAAGCAATAATGCAAGCCATAAATCAAAGAGCTAATGAACATATACGTGTGAGTAAACAAACTTTGATGCATAGGGCACTATGAGAGCCTATAAATGGAATTTATGAGTAGCTTAATTTATCAGGATTTCCTCCCCATTTTCACACAGTTGCTCCACTTTTCTTGAGGATTATGTGTACAAAAACCTATTCAATTGCACTTTGCAGGACAAAAACGAAAAACAGATGGTACCAGGGGGGAGGGTGTTATTCTCCTAGCCTTGGTTTCTTCCTGGGAGGGTGTGAAAATAACACAAAATGACACACCATAAAGCCACAAATTGATTAGGAAAGTCAATGAATGAGGAGTAAAATGGATAATTTTTTTTACTTAAAACCCAAAGTAAGGGATCAAACGCAAAGACGTCAATTTCAACCCTGGATAGTTACCACTGAGCGGGTCAAGTAGTTTTCACCAAAGCTCAGTTTTCTTATCTATAAAATGGAGTAACTAATCTTTATATTACCTGCCTGACTGGATGATTGTAAAGAAAGATCTTTGTAACGATAATATAGAAAATACTATAATAATGTGACTTATTGTGAAATATTATATTATTATATCATGCCATGTCACGTTATATTATATAATATCATATTTAAAAATGTGAAAAATTAGAACTATTGCTATTGCTGGGGCTTATAGGTTCACAAAGGATAACATCACTCATTTCTCTTATTCTGCTACAGATTCCCAGGGGTACAAGGGGTCTTAGGGGATCATCATCCTTGTGGAACAATTTATTAGTGTTATTAGATAAGTTAGGAAACAGGAAACAGGTCTGCAAAGATATCTATTGGACTTTTTGTGTCATTTACTTCTCAGAATGTAGTATTCTATTTAATTTCCATTTCAGAAACAGGGAAACTGTGCTAGTCACAAAATTGAGAGAGAAAGTAATCATTATTATTCTAGTTAACACTTGCTATGTGCCAGGAAGCTAGGTGGCCTCAATTGTTAGAGTCAAGAAGATCTTTGTTCAAATCTGGCCCTGGACACTTACTAGCTGAATGACCCTGGGCAAGTCCCTAAATTATATATATATATATATATATATATATATATATATATATATATATATATATATATATATATATATATATATATATATATATATATATATATATATATATATGATATTTTATAATTATACATTATAGTTATAAGGAAATAATGTATGATCCCTGAAACAGTATATGAATATGAGTTAGAATTTTTTTTAAATTAGCATACCAACATGATAATGATGATGGCTATATTAAGTGGGATCAGGAAGATTATTTCTGAAATTATTGAAACTAGAATTGCTGATTCTGGATAATGACAGTGTGATTTAGGAAAGAAGGAAGCAAGAATTTAAGTACCTTCAATGTACCAAGAACTGAACTAAGTAATCTTTACAAATATTGTCTCATTTGGCCGTGACAAAACCTCAAGAAGGTAGTTGGTACTATTATCTCCATTTTATACTGAGGAACCTATGGTAACAGAGGTTCACATAGCTAGTAAAGAATTGCAAGGCAGATTGAACTCAGATCTTTCTGACACCAGGTCCAATGTTCTGTTTTGAGACCCAACTGCCTTTCAATTACATTAAAAGATAAAGGAAATGTTATTTCAAAGAGCTGACCAGAGTTTCCCAACAGTGAGGGGGTTTAGATTCTAAAATGGGTAAACAATGAATCCTAGGCATGTATTATTTTCCATTAAAACTGTTTATTCTTCTCAGCAAGTTTAATTTAATAATTTTTTTACAATTTGATTTTTTGCCTATAAAATGAATGACAATTTTCATTCATTCATTCATTCAATAAATTTGTACTTGTTTATTTAATTAATGAGTGGCTATTTCATTTGCTCAATCATTCTTTCAACAAACATGTATCAAGCATTTATTTTGTGCAAGTCACTAAGTATACAAAAATGAGCAATTAGCTACTACTTGCCCTCAAGGGTAGTGCAGTGGATATCAAGAGTATATAAATATATATATGTCCATCTAGATATACTTAAATATACCAAGTTCATGAACTGCTGCTGAAAAGCAAGGATGATGGTCAGCAAAGCCAAATTGAATGTAGAAGCACATGGTATGGAGGAAGCAGCCAGAAGCCTTTTGGTCACAGGAAATTATTCAATTAAGGAGAGAAAAAAACAACAAACAAAAACAACAATAAACCACTAGATCTGCAAATTGGGTCTGGAGCTACAAAGCCAAAAGGATCATTTATCATTCCTGACAGATTCTTTATCTGTGATGCCAGACTTAATTCAGAGTCCTAAGCTAAAATCTGCAAATAATTCAATTCTACTGAACATGCATTTATTAAGCACCTACTATATGTACCTGGTACTGTGTTAAACAGTCAATACAAAGATACAAAATTGAAGCAGCCTCACAAGATTAAGTTCTCCTGGAGTCAGAAGGCAATGAGTTAAAATATATATAATTTCCATTTTCTGTCAGGGGCTCAACAAGTAGGCTGGATTTCAACCCCATCAAATATTTTGTTTCCTAGGATAAACTGATCAACTGAAATCTCGTCATTATGGAGACTATCTCAGTATTTTTGCTAAATCCCAACTTCCTATGTTGACTCTCTCCTTATATTAGGGACTGAAAGGCAGGGCAATAAACTTCTTTCAACACCCTTTCTTTAGAGAGGATAAATATTGCCAGATCTAGGTAGTTAGATGGTACAGTAAATAGATTGCCCAGCTTTGAATCAATGAGACCTGAATTAAATTCTAACCCCAATGCCACTTAATAACTGTATGATAGACTGGGCAAGTCACTTAAGCCAGTTTTGCCTCCTTTTCTTCATCTACAAAATGAGCTGGAGAAAGAAATGGAAAATCACTCCTGTGGGTCATAAAAAGCCAAATACAATTAAACAACAAGAAAATTGGCAGAATTGTTTTTCACCATTATTAAGTCAGGTTTCTTGAATTTGCTTCTATTCTTGCTGAAGAAAAACATTTCTAAGTTTCTTTCCATTTCATACCATATTTCCTTTAAACAAGTTTATAAGGTAACCTGTCTTTACAGTACACATCTATAAAGAGAGAGAAAAAGAAAGAAAGGAAGAAGAAAGGAACAAAGAAAGAAAGAAAGAGAGAGAGAAAGAAAGAAAGAAAGAAAGAAAGAGAGAGAGAAAGAAAGAAAGGAAGAAGAAAGGAACAAAGAAAGAAAGAGAGAAAGAAAGAAAGAAAGAAAGAAAGAAAGAAAGAAAGAAAGAAAGAAAGAAAGAAAGAAAGAAAGAAAGAAAGAAAGAAAGAAAGAAAGAAAGAAAGAAAGAAAGAAAGGAAGAAGAAAGGAAGGAAGGAAGGAAGGAAGGAAGGAAGGAAGGAAGGAAGGAAGGAAGGAAGGAAGGAAGGAAGGAAGGAAGGAAGGAAGGAAGGGAGAAAAGGAGAAAGGGAGAAAAGGAGAAAGGGAGAAAGGGAGAAAGGGAGAAAGGGAGAAAGGGAGAAAGAGAGAAAGAGAGAAAGAGAGAAAGAAAGAAAGAAAGAAAGAAAGAAAGAAAGAAAGAAAGAAAGAAAGAAAGAAAGAAAGAAAGAAAGAAAGAAAGAAAGAAAGAAAGAAAGAAAGAAAAAGGAAAGAAAGAAAGAAAGAAAGAAAGAAAGAAAGAAAGAAAGAAAGAAAGAAAAAGGAAAGAAAGAAAGAAAGAAAGAAAGAAAGAAAGAAAGAAAGAAAGAAAGAAAGAAAGAAAGAAAGAAAGAAAGAAAGAAAGAAAGAAAGAAAGAAAGAAAGAAAGAAAGAAAGAAAGAAAGAATAAAGGAAGGAAGGAAGGAAGGAAACAAAAACAAAGAAACAAAGATTGAAAGAAACAAACTAAGAAAGAAGGAAGGGAGGAAGGAGGGAGGGAGAAAGGAAAGGAAGAAAATGTTAGGTTAGCTAGATCTACAGAAAGATTCATGGATACATAGATGGATAGATAGATAGATAGAGACAGACAGATAGATAGACAGACAGATGGAACTATTTACAAATGCAGGAAGGAAATATTTCAAAACCCAAAGAGCCCTAGAGGTCATCTAGGATAAAACTTCACTTTACAGATGGGCAAACTGAAGCTTAGAGACACTGAGTGACTTTCCCAAAGACTGAGAGTCAATATACAGTGGATCCAGGACACAAATTAAATTCTTCTGCCTAGAAATTTGGCCTCCTTCCCATTGTACCATTCTGGCTGTAACCAGTAGAGGTTAAGTGACTCATCCAGGGTTACAAAGCAATTGAGTGTCAGGGCTGGGATGGAAACCCCAGTGTCTTCTACTTCATCTCTATCCAGTGCTATAATGGCTCTGACATGCTGAAATCTGAATGAGTTGTGCTCTGAGGGCGTACGTGGGACACATTCTTCTTCATCCATGATCAGAGGAGGAAGCCCCTCTCGGTTATGACACAGCCAGGAGAGGCTGGGCCCAGTGCAGACCAGGCCTTGGGTCTTGTTACAACACAAGGTACAGCTCATGGTTCAGGAGCCACTGGGGACAAAGCAGTCCTCTAAGTCTGCAGCTTGGCTGGCAATCTTCCAGCAGAGATAGGGTTTGGATTTGTGCTGACGAAGATAGGCAGAGGGAAACCGAAGCAGAGGGAAAGGCTTCCCACAGGCTTTCCTTGGAGGCCTCCTGCAGCAGCTCCCAGAAGCGGCTCAGAGGACTGGCTGGAGGCTTTACTCAGAGTTCTGGCTCTGGGGCCCTCAAAAGACACAGCAACTTAATCCAGAGCCTGCTTGTTGTTTTAACATCACTGTTACTTAAGTTCTACAATTCAGGGGTTTTTTTCCCTCTCTTCCTCTCTGTCTGAGACACAATTCACAAAAAAGAAACCACAGTCATTGCAAAAAAGTGTTGCCAGGAACTCCTAATTTTTTTTGGTGGAGATTCAAGGCCTTGTCCCTTGACTTATGCTTTATTCACCCCAAATTACATCTGACCCACTCAGCCCCTTTCCTCTGGCTCCCAGCAGTGCCCTCCAGCTTCCCGCCTTTCACCAGGAGGCCCTCACTTGCCATTCTTCCTCCCTGTGTTGTGGTTTTACAGATGGCCTGGAAATGAAAGCCTGATGCACAACAGGAAGTGCCCATTGCCAAGTCCTCTAAAGCATGGCTCTGACGTCAGCATGAGGGGCCAGGTGGGAAGAATTGGAACCAAAGTCAGGCACAACAGCATCCTCTGAATAGAAGGATCTCTCAGAGAGAGACAGAGAGAGAGAGGGAGAGAGAGAATGTAAAAGGAAGGGGGAAGAGACAGAATGAGAGAGAGAGAGGAAGAAAGAGAGAGAGGAAGGGAGGGAGGGAAGGAAGGAAGGAAGGAAGGAAGGAAGGAAGGAAGGAAGGAAGGAAGGAAGGAAGGAAGGAAGGAAGGAAGGAAGGAAGGAAGGAAGGAAGGAAGGAAGGAAGGAAGGAAGGAAGGAAGGAAGGAAGGAAGGAAGGAAGGAAGGAAGGAAGAAGGAAGGAAGGAAGGGAGGAGGGAAGAAGGAAGGAAGGAAGGGAAGGAGGGAGAGAGAAAGGAACAAGAAGAAAGAAAGAAGAAAAAGAAAGAAGAGGGAGGTAATTTGTAAGAAGATACATCAATATATGTGCACCTATCTATCTATCTATCTATCTATCTATCTATCTATCTATCTATCTATCTATCTATCTATCTATCTATCTATCCCTATGTTGTTATTCAGTCATTTCAGTTCTATCTAACTCTTCTTGACCCAACTTGGGGTTTTCTTAGCAAAGATACTAGAGTGGTTGGTCATTTCCTTCACCATCTTATTTTACAAATGAGAAAATGGAGACAAGCAGAATCTAATGACTTCCTTAGCTAATAAGTATCTGATGCTGGACTCCTGATTCTGGGCCCAGTGCTCTATCCCTAGTGCCATGTGTATCTCTATCTATAGAAGTATCCCTTCAACATTACAATGTTCTCCATTGTGGTTTCAGTATGTTGCAAGTCAACATGAGAAATTTTATGGGAATTTTGAGGAAGTATTGTGGAAGTCACAGATGACACAAGGAAGACTAGCAGATGACACAGAAATGTTTGGAAAATATATGTACAGGGATCTATAATTTCCACATATTTTAGTTTTAATACCATAACATACAATTTCTTTTTTGAAGTTAAAATAAGTAAGAAAGTTAAAATTTGTGAAAAGAATATGAAAAACAAAAAAAGTTTTACACAGATGTTTCAGATCACTCATTTGCCCCTAACTTGCATGATGTGGAAGGAATACCTTTATTTATTTATCTATTTGTAAATTTTAAAGCATTTTTTCTAAATATATATTATCATCCAGATTGACATTTGATCTCCCCCCAAAACTCCATGAGATAGATCCTATTATCAGATAAAGAAACTGAGGCTTAGAGAACACCAGTGCTTTGCCAAGGGTCCCACAGCTGGTAAAATACCTAAGACAGGATCTGAACTTACATCTCTTTGATGTCTAACCACTTCTTCAAGCCACCTGTCATGGTTGATGAAGAAGCAATTAGTATCAAGTTCCTTCTTCATTTAGCTGTTTACTTATCCTTCTGGTTTTCTCTGTTGAGCCTTTCTAGCATTGTCTTTTCCTTATTCTCCAATTTCTCTTGACTTGATTTCTAGGGAACATACATATATATGTATATAGATATAAAGGTGATCTATAATTCATACATTGTGCAAAGAAATTTGTCACATATCTGCATTTAATAGACTAAATACTATGAATCCCTCTGAAAAATGTAAATATTATACTACTTTCTAGCCAAATTTCTCCATCCAATGAAGAGGGAAAAGTTTGATGAACTTAAAAAAGTCTCAGAAACTTAAAATTCACCTGAAACATGCATAATCATGCCAAGAATTGATAAATTCCGTGCTTGCTCTTTCTTCCCAAATAGCTTGACAGTAAACATTTATTTTATATTGGTTTGTTTTTAAACCCTTACTTTCTGTTTTAAGATTACTAAGTCCAAGATTTGGAACCATGATACCCAAAGAATGGTAAGAACTCAGCATCTGGAATTAAGTGCCCTGCTCAGGGTCACACAACTAAGAAGTATCTGAGACCAGATTTGAACTCAGGATCTCCCATCTCCAACCCTGCCACCCAGCTGCCTCCAATAAGCTATTGTTAACGTGTCAGCAGTCTCTGTCTCTCAGAACACATCCTATATGGCTCAGCTTATGGAAAAGCCTAAAATACTCCAAAATAATTCAATGCAACTCAATTCAACATTAATTAGGCTCCATCTGTGTACAAGACAGTGCCATTTGTATTAGGGATATAAAGACAAAAATGAATCACTTCATGTCCCCATGGACTTTAAACAAATTCTACAGGGTATATACAGAGGATAAAGAAGTCAGCATGAAGCAACTGCAAGGTAATAGCACGTCATATAAAGATGAAAAAAGCTCTAAATACCTGGTCCTGATACATTATAGAGAAAGGATGCTTGATAGGGGATTAGAGGAGTCAGCTAGGTAGCACAGTGAATGGAGCACCAGGTCTAGAGACAGGAGGTCTTGGGTTCAAATTTAATCTCAGATACTTCCTAGCTATGTGACCCTAAGCAAGTCACAACCTTGGTTGCCTAGCCCTTGTCTCGCTTCTGTTTTAGAACTGATATGAAAAGAAAAAGTGAAGGTTTAAAAAAAAGGCTGCTTGGGATGTAGAAGTAGCAATGAATAAGGAGTCATTTTAGGACCACTTATGCAGAAGCATGAAGGTAAGAAATTAAATATTATTTAAAGCAAAGAAAGATTTTTATAATGACATCAAAGTGATCATGAAATCTGGAAGGAGAAATAAGCATATGTTACTACTGTAGAGTTTCACACTTCATATTCATTTAGAACAGTGAAATTAGATTAAATGAAATGAGAGAAGGAATGTTTTTAATTATGCTGATGTTTTTGTATTAGGCTAGAAGTAGTATTTATAATCACTGATACAGAGAATATAGTACTATTTTTTGACCCTGAGAAAGTCACTTGACTCTGCTTGCCTTAGTTTCTCATTGGTAAAAATGAACTTGAACAAGAAATGGCAAACCATTCTAGTATTTTGGCCAAGAAAACCCCAGATGGGGTCATGAAGAGTTGGACATGACTGAAACAACTCAACAATAAGAACACTTAATCCTTAATTAAAATTACAATTTTGAAAGAGATTTCAGGCTAATCCCATTTACAAGCAAAAATTTCATAGACCAGGAGTTCTTAACTTGAGCTGTGAACTTTAAATATATATATATACATATATATGTATATATAATATTTCAGTAAAATTACTACTCTTTAAAACCTGTAAATTTTATTTTGTGCATTTAAAAACATTATTCTTGGAAGGAGTCAGTAGGCTTTACTAGACTGCCAAAAAGGTCTATGACATTAAAAAAAAAGCTCAAGAACTCTTATTCTAGGCCCATCATACGTTTTGAGTCCGGGACCACATGCTCTTCACAGTCCTTTTCTTTATATATGTGTGTTTGTGTGTATATATATATATATATATACATATATATATATATATATAGAGAGAGAGAGAGAGAGAGAATATAGATAAATATATTCTAAGTTGAGACAGTAATGAGTAAAGCTAGCACACAATGGTAGTATCCTCTTTTCACTTTTTGGCCCCTTTAAGAATTGATAAGCATTTCCTTCTGACTATGAATGATTGAATTATAGCATCTCATATCTGGAAGGGACTACCTAGTGGTTATCTAGTTGCTAACTTCAAATTAAAATCAAATAAATAGCAAAATTATTTCAGCGAAGAAGAGCAGATCCTGAGATGGACTTCCTAACCAATGTTTGCTCTGCCTACATACAGGCTCTTTATTCTAACAGAAGTCGTTTTTGTAAAGAAAGTGCCCATCTCATGATAAAGAGATTCTTTGACAATGACACATACTCATGTCATGACCATATGTGTGAATTCTTAAGGATCAGGGTCGTTTGCTTTGGGACAGCACTTTGAAAAGGGACAGGTACAAGGCAATTAGAGAATAGCTTGACAGCAGATGAATCCATGAGCAGCAAGAACAGAGACTTCCTTTCATTTACTAAGTCCAGAAGCAGCTGTCATGAAATAGCAAATAGACACTTTAGAAAGATCACTAGAGGTCGATGGTAAGAAAAGGACTCATCAGAGCAATAGTTCCTTCTGTGAAAGTCACAATCTCTGGTCTTCATTATAATGTCTTCCGACTATCATTGTTTAGTTATTATAACCATGTCCATTTCTTTGTGACCCCATTTGAGGTTGTCATTTCCTTCTCCAGATCATTTTACAGATGAAGAAACTGATGCAAACAGATAAGTGAATTGCTTAAGGTCACACAGCTAACAAATATCTGTGGCCAGTTTTGAACCCAAGGACTCCAGATTCCAGGCTTAATGCTCTATCCACTGTGCTACCCAGCTGTCCCTTAATGAATACTTCTTGACTGAAACAAATACATCTATGAAATGTGTTTGACTAGTCAGTTTAATGGTATTGTTAGGTCATCTATAGACAGAGATAGGGACAGAACTTATGATTTCATTGGCATAGGGAATTCCTTGGTAGGGAAATATTTGTTTTTTAAAATCTTACATTCTATCCTAAAATCAATACTGTGTATTGGTTCTAAGGCAGACCCTTAAGGTCTAGGCAATGGGGCTAGGTGAATTACCCAGGGTCACATAACTAGAAGTATCTGAGGGTAATTTGAACTCCAGATTTCCCATCTCAGGACTTGTCTGTCTTGAGAAAACCCATCTATCAAAGTATGTTGGCACTTTCCAAAACTCTGCAACTACTTCTACTACTGCTTCTAATTCCATGGGACAGATTCCATTCCAAGATGAAACTGATCACCTCTAATCTCATCTCAGTGCTTACATCTCAAATCTTGTCAGACACCACCTCCCTCTGCCTCCTCTTCCCTTGGATTGGAGAGTATAAGGGGGAATTACTAATCTCCTCCTAATGCCTTCCTTTATGAAGGGAAGACTAGCTTGAAGTGAGTCCTACTCTCCACATCTGCTGCTCTGTCTGGTTTCAGGTCCCCAGAACAAAATACCCATATTCCCCTGAACCTTCCTTTTCTTCCTCCTTTTATGGGTTGTCTTCCCCCATTTAGATTGTAAGCTCCTTGAAAGAACAGACTATCTTCCTTTTTATTAATGGTAGCCCCAGAGTTTAGTCAAAATTCTTTTGTCACAAATTTTCAAGATGCCAGGGCAAGAATGAGAGGTATAGAGAGAAAATAGAAAGAGCTTTGGTTAGGAGTCAATGGATCTAAATTCAAATCCCTTATTTCCTTCTACATGTTCTGGGCACTATAGACCTTGCTTTCCTCTTCTCTAAAATGAATGGATTGGACTAAATGATTTCTAATATCTCTTCTAGCCTTAAATTGTATGACATTATTCATTTCCTCTGTAAAATGGACAGGAGAGTCTACCTGCCCCAACAAGTTATTGAGCCTATTCTTGACTTTATTAGCAGTAGTTTCAAAGCAGAGGTAACAAAAGATGGGGGAAGTCTGCTGGTTAGCAAATCTAGTCCTTTTCCAGCAGTGGAGAACATACTGAAGCAAATGATAAGAATGTATTTGAAATGTTATCTCAGAAATTTTTCATAGCATAAAAACATAATCACAATAAAATGCTGGCCTTTTAGCTTTTCAAGAAGACTAATGGGTCCTGAATAACATATCCGAGAAATAGAGTGTCCTAGAAACAACCTACACTTACTTACTCAACACATCAAGTCACTGTGGCTGTGAAAAAGCCCAGGCAGCAAATCTTACCATAGGCACACCCAATGTCAAGTTTTCATGACTTTGCAAAGGAATTGTTTTCAGTGTTGTTTCTGAGTCTGAAAAAAGATGCAGTTTATTTTTTCCCTCCCATAAAGTCCCATATTTTCCTAGTTCTTCCACCTCTCCCACTCATGGGTGACTTTCCCTCCAGGCAACAATTGCAACACGTCCTTGATGGATATTTGCCTTTGCTGGTTGTAATGGGTCTATCTTGCCATGTAACAAATGAGTGAATTGTCCCACAGATATCGAATTTCTTTTTGTGGCCCAAGTGAATACTATTCAAAGAGGAAAGCATTTCACACAGTTCTAGGCAAGCCCTTTTGGAGTGACAACAAAAAAACACATTTCCAAGAGAAGTTGAAATATTACTTAATTCTAATAGCAAAGATCTGTATTTTTTCCCCTCTTTTGTCAAGTCATCAATCAAGAGCATGGTAATAGTAGACAGGGTCACATTTACTCCCAACAAGGGAAACTGAAGGAAAATGGATATCAGCAAATGGTAAGAGCATATGATGGTGGTGTGGATATAGTTCTCTCCCTCTTCTTGATGTATCTAAATTGGGCTCATCTTTTGAGACCCAGATTAACATTTGCTCCTATCAAATATTTCTCTGTTTCTCAATTCCTCTCATTTAATATGCATTATTTTTAATAATGCCTAGAACTCTCTCCTTCCCCGTCTCTAAATCCTGGCTTCTCTTGCTTCCTTCAAATCTCTGCCAAAATCCCAGCTGCTATAAGAACCTTTTCCCTATCCCATTAATGCAAATACCTTTCCTCTTAAGATTACCTCCATTTCATTATGTGTATATATTGCTTATACATAAGTTAGTTGCATGTTGTATCATTCATTAGATTGGAAGCTCTTTGAGGGCAGGGTTTTTTCTCCCTTTCTTTAGTGCCTAGCACAGTGCTTGGCATAAAACAGAGCTTAGTAAATACTTGTTTACTTGACTTGCTACTCATCTAAGAAGAAAATAATACCTTCTCACAAGAAAGGAGTAAATAGAAAGAATAGTAAAAACAACAATGATAATAATAGCTAATGGAGGCAGCTAGGTGGCTCAGTGGAGATGAGAGGTCTTAGGTTCCAGTCTGACCTCAGATACTTCCTAGCTGTATGACCAAATCTTTTAACCCCAGTTTTCTAGCCTTTACCACTCTTTTGCCTTGGAACCAATGCTTAGTATGATAAAAGGTCTAAAGTTAATAATAATATTTAGCATGTATGTGGTGCTTTTAGGTCTGGAAAGTCATTAGCATGCATCATCTCAATTATTTCTCATAACAAGCCTGAGGCAGAGATTATTATCCTTTTTTACAGATTTGGAATCTAAGAATGAAAGAGAAATATTGCTAAGAAACTACTGTGTGCAATCATATTTCCACAAAAGAAAACACTCCAAATTCCAGTGTAATAGGCAAGGAATATGTCTCTGTTCCCAGAATAGGAGCAGTGATAGGTTCTACCCTGTATTCATTGTCATGAATTTAAGGTGATGGCAGAAGGAATTTCTTTAGCTACAAGAGATGTGGTGCCCATGGTCTAGGGCAGGAGTTCTAGGGATTAGTGTTTGGGAGGGGTGGGGATAAAAAAGAAAGGAAAAACTAATGAGACTGGGGACAGGGGAGTGTTGAGTGGTGATAATTCTGCATCTGGAGGGCTATCAAGTATTAAGAATACTTTCAATGGACTTTTGTAGGAATATAGTTACCCCATTTCCATTTAATAAGCATGTATTGATGATCTAATATGTGAAAGTATTGCCCTTCCCTTCAAGGAGCTCACATTCTATTGGAATATGGGAAAGGATTTTTTTTTCTCTTACCATTCATAGTTTTTTGTTTGTTTGTTTATTTGCCTTTTTTTTTTAAAGCTATTGGGAGGAAGGGTGAACCAGCTATACCATATTTTTATTTTGGGGAATTTTCTAATGAGAAAACTCTCTCTCCTAATGCAGATCAGGATTTATCCGATAATTCATAAATTTAGAGAATATTGCCTCAGACACTTAATAGCTGTATGACAGAGCAAATCACTTAGCCTCTGTCTCTGTTTTCTCATCTGTGAAATGGAGAGTAGTAATAGTATCCATCTTCCAGGTTTGTTTTGAGGATAATATTTCTATATTTTTCTGAGAAGGATATTTATAAAGTGCTTTGCAAACTATGATGTACTATCTAAATGATAGCTATCATCATCCTTATTATTGTTACTGCTACTACAGTTGTTGTTTTTTTTTAACTTGGGACACTGAAAGATTAATAAAATTCTTCAGTCTATCTCACCAACAGGTGTCAGTGAAAAGACTTGGAATCATCTTTGATTGAGTATGACATAATGGAAATAACATGGCTTCTGGAGGTAGAGGACTTAGGTTCAAATTCCATTTCTGGTACTTTTATGTCCTTGTTAAAATCATTTAACCTCCATGGGCCTCAGTTTCTTCACCTGTAAAATGAAGGGTGTTAGATTCACTGACCCCTGATGGTCCTAAGAATTAGGATCCTATGATTTCTCCATTCCAAACTATTATCTTCCCTAAAGACCTTTGTGGGGGAGGCTCATTCTTATTCCCAACCCCATTCCAGTTCTCTTTTCACTTGGACCAAAGGAAAGACAAAGTTATATAGAGATGTTAATGGTAGGTCTTTGTACACAAAGGTCTAAAGTTGTATTCATATATCCTGGAGGAAAACCACATGGAAACCATGGTGAGCACTTAGTCACCAGAGCTGGGGCTGGAAATAGGCGGACCCCAGTGGGGCTTGGTGAACAGTGATGGCACAGATTATTTTTGCTGTCAGAAACAATTTTGAGCTTTGAGTAACCATTATAATAACTGACATTTATATAGTGCTCAAAAGGCATTTTACATGTTTTATGGGAGCCCTTGATGGGGGAGAGAGGAGAAGCCATAGAATTATGGAGGTGAGGGTGGCATGAGGAAAGGAAGAGATGTATGCCTTCTTCTCTGACCCTTTTTATAGACTCCACCCTTGATAGCTGGGGAATGGGTGGAGGAAATGATGGAGAGCAGGGACTAAAAGGGAGAGAGCCATAAACTTCCAAGCAATAAAATCTAGAGCAGAATTTCCTAACTACAACAAAATTAATTGGAGAAAAGTTTACAGCCTTTACATGCAAAGGGCATAGATGACATTTTCAAAGATAAAGCTGGATATTGGGGCCTGTGAAACCATGTGAAAATGCTTGGCATGAAAAATGATTTGAGTAACTATTTTAATATATTTTTAAATGTGTCCATGCTACTATTAATATAATAATCAGAAAGGACACTAGATGTCCCTTTGGCCTTTCTCTTGGAAAATATTAAATGAAATGGATAGAACTTCAATATATTAATTATTTTTTATCTAATATCTGTTAATACTTTTATAATTGAAATTTTCTGATAGAGGCATCTGATGACACAGTACATAGAGTAATAGGCCTAGAGTTAAGAAAAGCTGAGTTCAAGTTCAGTTTCAGGCATGTGAGGTTTGTGTGACTCTGGGTAAGTCATTTAACTTCTGATTTTCTGAGTTTATACATATAAAATGGGGAATAATAGCCTGTGGTTTTGAGGATTAATAGAAATAATTGTAAATGATACAGTCCCCTGGAACAAAAGTAAACACTATAAAAATACTTATCCCCTTCCTTTCCAGTAAGCAGGAGGGGAGGGATAAAAAAGTAAATTAAAAAAACTTAGAAAGTCGTATCCATAATTGAGGATAGAAAAGATATTATTATGGTACAGACAATTTTATGTAAAAAATAATAAAGGATTCTTGGTACCATTTAATTTTTTTATTGTATCATTGCTTCTAACAGCCTATCTAATTTTTAAAAGCAACCTGAAGCATAACTATGAAACTCTAGAAAATACTCTTGGAAAATGTGTATTGAATTTGGAACAAGTATCTTTAGGGATTTCTTGTTGATTAGAAGCACCAGGGCATTGATTAGAAAATTTACCACAACTGGAAAAGAAATCAGGTTAAAAGAAAATGCAAAATAAGCAATTCCAGCAAAAGCAGACAAGTAACAAGGGATCATCTGGGGACCACAGAGCTGACCTATGCAGCTGTATTCAGAGCCAGTTCTGGCAACACCATCATGGGAGTGAGCCAATGGGAGTGTCAGAAAGATCTAGCAATCAGGTACTTCTCCAAGAAGGAAACAGCTGAATAGGAGAGTGATCTACTCTATTGACATCTGTCGATTCATATTTCACATGGAGTTCTTAGCATTTGTGCCTCTCAAACTAATTATTTAGGAGAGGGAGAGATCGAGGGAAGAAGAGAAGTCGGAAACAGGAGAGGGAGAAATGGAGAGGGAGAGAGAAGGAAAGGGTAAGATGGAGAGACAGAAAGACAGAGGGACAGAAGGAGACAAAGAGATAGATGTGGAAAGAGAGACACATACAAACAGAAAGACACAGACAGAAACAGGGGTGGAGGGCGGGAGAAGAGCATTAGGGAGCAGGGAGCGGGAAGGGAGCTGGAGGGAAAGAGGGAGGGGAATGATAATGTGGGCAGATAAGCAAGCTTGTAATTGCATAACCAATGATTTATTTGTTTGTTATTTGCCCCAAATATATTAATGTTTATTAGCATGTTTTAAAAAAAATCTATTTGTTTCAACAGTATTTTACATGGACTTATACTGCCAAGTGTTCCCTCCTCCCTCCAGTTGATTCCATCCAACACTTTCAGATCAAAGTTCTTAAATATTATTCAGCAAATGTTATGTCCTTGATTAATTTTTTAAGCCTTAAGCAGGCCATTGGTTATTGCTTTTGAGCTAGAAGGGATCATCTCACCTGCTACTAACTTCCTGTGGATTATGGTGACTGGGTTCCTTGAAAGCAGGTTCTTTTGTTATCTTTGTATCCTCCATTCTTAGTATAGAGCCTGATATATTGGAGGTGCTTGTTAAATAGTTTATTTGACTTGAATGGACTTTGGACAAATGAATTAGTCCTTCTGGCCTATATCTATTTAATGAGGAAATTAGATTGGATAGCCTCTAAGGTCTCTGACTCTATGAGCCTTCATCTAATTTAATTTTCTCACTTTGCCAGTGCAGAAACGGAGATTTAATGAGTTGCCCCAAATCATACAGGTAGCTATACTACATATATGATTTGAACCCAGGTCCCCTCATTATATACCCAGTTATCATTCTGTTTCAGCATTGGTTAACTACTGCCTCCAAAATAAATATCCACTTCTTTATACCAGCATCCAAAACCACTTAAAATCTGTTCTACATTTACCTCTCCTCTGTTCCCTCAAACAAATCTTTAATGTCAATCAAACTGTTTAATAATATTCCCTGCAAAGTCCTTCCCCTTCCTCTCATTTTCAAACAATTCAATATTGCATTCCACTTGTAAATCTTACCTGTTCCTCCAAGCCTAGTAAATACTTTCTCATGAATTCCTATATTTATTGTCTAGACCAGTGGTTCTCAACCTTTCTAATGCCGTGACCCCGCAATACAATTCCTCATGTTGCGGTGACCCCAAACCAAAAAATTATTTTGGTGGCTACTTCAAAACTGTCATTTTGCTACAGTTATGATTTGGAATGTAAATACCTGATATGCATTATGTATTCTCATTGCTACAAACTGAGAGGTTGAGAACCGCTGGTCTATACCATCATTTTGATGGCTATATGTGTATAATACTGCTTTTTTGGAGGGGGGTATGTTAACTGATTTTTTAAATAATCAAATGTTATACTCATAGCAATGTGTTAGGATCCTGAGAGATAAAAACATTAAATAAGATTCATTTTTTATTTGGGCCATTTTATTACTTGTTTGGGTCAAACTACTAGTAATCAGCCTGCCTATATTTACATATTGGTCCTTGGAAGGCAAACATATAATCTGATGTTGGGTATCAATCCAAGCCTCTCTATATTGGTAAAAACCACCTTTTCTTTGTGTCCCAGTAGCATGGTCTTTAAAATTCTGGATTCCCCCCCCCCCCATGGTGGTATTAAACGGATGAGAGGAAAACAAATTGTTCACTAGATAATTTATGAAAAATCATGAACAATTGCCCAGGGAGAAGTAATAAAATCCAGTAGAAAAGATACTGGACTTCTATGTGGGAGGATCAGGATCGGAGTTTAAATCCCTCTTTGGATGTGACTCTGGGTAAGTCACAATCTCCCTAGGCTCCAGTTACCTCATTTGTAAAATTTGGAAGTTAGGCTCAGTAGTTTCTAAGGTCCTTTCATTTTTCAATCAATGATCCTATAAACATGTCCCTTTACTTCATCCAAAGGTGTATGTCCTGTTTCCTCAACTAGACTGCTCCAGACTTTTATATCTCAAGCAAAAGAATGGCTTGACAACAATGGTGATCCTTAGCATTTTTATTTCTTCTCTATAAACTTAAAGTTGCTAAGCCTTATTTCCTCAAAAGTTACAAGCCATAGGAAGACGTTCATTTCACTAACATTTGGAATATTTTGAAAAGTTGACTAGTCATTACAATTGTTTCGTGGAGCTTTTGTGACAATTGATATAATGAAACATTCTGATAAGCACAACACTGCTTGCCACATAGTCTTGCAAGAGTATCATATGTGTGATAATATATGAATATCATCCAAAATTCTATTGGAAATACTAGTGAGTGGGCAGATCTTGGAGCAGTCATCAGCAAATAAGAATTCTGAGTGAGCCAGGGAGGGATGTTAGCCTTAGTCACCCAAAGAAAACGTATATTTATCATGTCTTTCTTGTTAGTCTGGACATGCCATTGTGCATAAATGGAAAGGAAGGACAAAGATGCCTGGTGATTCCCCTCCAATATTTGGAACAAACAAACCCTTATTAAATTTTTAGTTTGTTGAGAAAGTAGAATTCCCCTCTACTGTTTTTTTTTTTCTACATGTCTTAGGCTAACTGACCACAGGCTGAACTGAAACATGATTTAAAGTCATCAAAATAAAAGTATCATGCTGTTAAATGAAGAGAGTTGTAGTATCATAGAAATCTAGAAGTGGTAGGGACCATTGGGGTTATATGGGGGTAATTTCATTGTTTTATGAGGGAAAAATGAGGCCTCAAAAAAAAAAGGCTCATTAAGTTCAGCATGTTTGGAGGTTGGGGAGAACATTCTAATAACCTGGAGTAACGGTATAGATTTTTAAATTTGTTTTATTTTATCCTGACTATGCCAAGTATTATTTATGTTTACACAATAAATAAACAAAAAAATGATTCCTATGTACCCAGAACTATACCTTGCATTGGAATTGTTGATCAATCATTTTCAGCTGTGTTTGATTCTTCATGACCTCATTTGAGATTTTCTTGCCAAAATATTGGAGTGATTTGCCATTTCTCCAGCCCATTTTACAGATGAAGAACTGAGGCAGATAGGGTTAGGTGACTTGCCCAGGGTCACAAAGCTAGGAAGTATCTAAGACTTGATCTGAACTCAGAAAGATGAGCCTTCTTGTTTTCATTCCAAGAACTCTTATCCACTATCCCTCCCATTTGTCTATGTATAAAATGGGATACAATTGGACAATTGAATAATTATCAGGAACAATAAAAAAGAAAACACAGATCAAGGGTCTTCTACTTCACTGGAGGGAGAAAACAGGTACATATTTAGAAAGGAAATACAAGGTAATTTGTGTAATAATTAGAAAGGAAATACAAGGAGGTCATGAGAACCCCCAAATTAAAGAAGAATGTAATGCTTGAGTAGAGTTATGCAGCAAACAAAACATAGTAAGAAGGAATGAATAATCTATATGTTAGAGAGGCAGTCAGTGCAAAAGTGGAAAGATGGAAATCATGTCCTCATTCATTCATATATGAGACCACTAATGAGGTAATTTGGGCCAGATCATGTAGTACAACAGGAACATGTAATACAATTTAAATGGTACCTGGGAGCCACAGAGTGCACAATGGAAAGTATTAAATTAAATTAATAAAATATTATTTATATATATATAATTATATAATATATAAAATAAAATAATAAAATTAATAAAATAAAAAAATTAAATTAAAAAATGTTTATCTATTCACTAGGTTACTAGGAAAAAAGAAGTTTCTTTTAAAATAAACATTACTTACATTTTTGGGGGGTCATGGATCCCTTTTCTGTGGTTTAGTCATTTTT
This sequence comes from Monodelphis domestica, assembly GCF_027887165.1. Taxonomy (NCBI): domain Eukaryota; kingdom Metazoa; phylum Chordata; class Mammalia; order Didelphimorphia; family Didelphidae; genus Monodelphis; species Monodelphis domestica. The sequence continues at coordinate 56,580,807 of NC_077231.1, read as the reverse complement.
TTGAGACTCATGGTGATACCATTTGGGGCCTTCTTGGCAAAGATACTGGAGTGGTTTTCCATTTTCTTCTCTATTTCATTTAATAGATGAGGAAACTGAGGTAAAGTAACTTGCCCAGGATCACCTACTTAGGAAGTATCTAAGGTCAGTTTTGAACTCAGGGAGAGGAGTCTTATTGATCCCAGGCATTGTCCTCTTTTTATCTGTGTCACTTACCTGCCTTTTTATTGCCCCCTTTAATGATCTAGTAAAGTGTGTCTCTGTGTCTATATATATATGTATATATATATATATATAAACATATATATATATAAATATATGATTTGTATCAGAATAATGTTTTTAATAAATAAAATAAAATACAAGGTATCAAAAAGGAGCCAACATATAGAAATGCAGTTGTGCATGTATGTCTCTATCAATCATTCATAAATCTCAGTTTAAGAATTTCTATTTTAAAAAACAGAGAGCAACTGGGTGGTTCAATGGTTTGAGAGTCAGGCCCAGAGACTGAGGTTCAAATCTGGCCTCATATACTTCCTAGCTGTATGACCCTGGGCAAGTCACACTGCCTACCTTTTACTGCTCTTTTGCCTTAGAACCAATACATACTATCAATTCTAGGATGATAGGTAAGGGTTTTAAAAAAATAGTAGTCCTCTAATGGGAGGAGAGAAAGGTGTTAACTGGATATTTTAATGTAACAATAAATAAATAAATTGAAATTTAAAAAATAATGTAAGATTATTGCATTGTAAAACTGATGAAGATAAAGAACTCAGATAAGCATGGACAGACATCAACTGATACAAAGTGTAATAAGCAGAAAAAGGAAAACAATGTAAACAAACAAAAAAGAGAAAGGAGTACTTCAAAGAATAAGAATGGAATGTGGGGGGTGGATTCAGAATCATATGAAGATTTAAGGCTGACACAAGGTGCCCCAGAAGACATAAAGATGATCCACTGAAAATTTACAGCTCCAGGTTTAGAGTTCTTCCCATAGAGACTGGACTAGAGGAGACAGCATCTCAATACATTAAGTATAATGAGGGTCTATGGAGAACCTTAGGAAAGAGGATGTTCAATGTCCATCATAGCAAGAAAAGAAAAATTGCAATGGTTTGAGACTCCCTGCTGGGAGGTACCATATGCCAACCTGACATAAATGATTAGGAGGTAGCCCATCTTTCTGAGGCATGTCAGACGACATCTGGAGCCTTGTATTATAATCTGAGTCCCACATTTTAGGAAGGACGTGGATTGGAAAATGTCCAAAGGAGATCAGGCTGGTAGAGAAAAACAAAACTATGCCACTGGGACACTGGTTAGAGGATTTAGGGTGTGTTTACTATGGAGAAGAGAAGATGTGAATGGGTCATGAGAGTGGTTTTAAAGTTTTATAAGGGGTTAGATGTATCATGAATTATCTCAACGTGGGAGTAGGAGGATCAGAAATAGAAGAAATTAATTGCAAAGACGCAGCTCCAGGCTAGATATAAGGGAAAACTTCCTATCAATGAGAGCTGTCCACAAGTCAGATGGTTGTCCAGAGAAGCGAGGAGCTTCACACGACTCAAAGTGTTCAGTAAGAAGAGCTTTTGTGATCAATTGCCATAGATTTTGTGGATGAGATCTTATTTTGGGAACAAGCTGCTCTAGTTGAATCTATAGTCACTTCCAAGCCCTGATATTTTATAATATTACAAGTTCATCAGAAGTCACAGATCTGAATTCAGTTGCACTTCAAGATTTTAGGCAACATACCCCACTGAAAAGAACATTCCCTTCTCTGAAGGCAGACTGAAGCATTCTTCAATGCTTCAATTCAAAGAGTGGATTTTCTTTATTTCCTCTATGAATTTTTCTCTAGCATAAGCGATATGTATTTTTTTACAACATGGTAAACATAAAAATATGCATCTTGTGATAACTCATGAACAACCTACATCATAATGTAGATAGGAAAAAGTTGGTAAAAAAGGAGGAGAACATGGACTGCAAAAGATTATTAAATTGTATTGATATTTAATCTGGAAAAAAATTGAATTTTTTTAAAAGAAAAGAAAGAACACTCCCTTGTTCTGCAGTATGTGGAATTAGATGCAAATCCTACTTCTAACACTTTCAATTAGTATAACCTTACACAAGTCATAATCTCTCTGGATTTCAGTTTCTTCAACTGCAAAATAAATGGAAGTGAGGAGGTTTTGAGTGGTGATTGGGGAGTAAGGGAAAGAAACATTTAGTAAGCACTTATTATGGGCAAGTGGCATTACAAATGTTATCTCATTGGTCATCACAAAACCCCCAGGGTGGGGTCATGTGCTATTATTATCTACTCTAGTTTTCCATTTGAGGAAACTGAGGAAGAGAGATGTTAAAAATTAAATGACTTGTCCAGGGTCATATAACTCAGAAACACCTTGTGATAGAGAGTCTGCCCTCTAGGAAGAGTCCCAGGCGTTTATGGATCTCAATTTGAATTCTGGTAAGTTCAGCACTGCTCCACCTAGCTGCCCAGGAAGGAGTTGGAGGAGTTTGCCTCTGAGATGCCTTCTAGCTGTAGATCTATGATGACACCAAAATTTGATCGCTCTATCTGGAGACTTGATAGTCCTTCAGATTACAATGCCTTGGGTAAAACTAATGTGATTTCTGACATGTCAGCCCTAGAGGGAAGGGAGTGTTAACATATGCAGAAAGAAATAAACCTATTTACTCCAATTGCCTGTGAGCACAGTTTTCATGTCCTCCTACCAATGTCAAAATATATTACAGTGGAGATTGTCCAAATCTAGAAATTATCAAGGATATGGGAAATGAGGCAATCAATGTGCTTATAGGTGGTACTTGCCTGTGACATACTAGTGGCTGATCTAATGCATTTGAAGTATCATAGTACATTACAGAAACCAATACAAACTAACCAGAATAAAGGACCACTGTGCACTGAAGCATGATTATTTCAATGAAAGGAAACCAGATGAGTGATCAAGAGAATTACATGTCTTTAAAAAAAGTGAAGGTTTTGACAAACTCTCATGGAGACAGATCTGTGACATCAAGACAAAGAATGTTTACTTTAACTTTATTCTGAGTTCAAATGATTTAAAATAGTTACATTTTAAAAGTATCTTTTTGTTTACATAACCTTAATTTCTATTGTTATTTCCCCCTCCAACCTCACCCAGAAAGCCTCTTCTTAATGCAAAGAAGAACAAAAAGGAGAAAAAGTAGTCCAGCAAAACTAACTAAAGCATCTACCAAGTATGACAGTATATACAGTGTTCTGGACCTGTAGTCTCCCTCCTCTGCAAAGAAGAGAGAGAGGTCCTTTTTCTTATCTCTAATTTAGAATCAGGGTAGGTCATACTATTTACACAGCACTCACTTATGGTAAAGTTATTAAAATAGTTTTTGAATGAGATGCATATCCTTTGGATTTCTAGTGTACTCTCTGAGATAAGAACCGATTTCTACAGGAGGACGTGAAGTTGGGAATTCTGGCTATTTCATCTGTAGCAACAATCAGAAAGAGACCATTTTCACACCCTCACTCTCCTCTAATTTTGCTGAACTCCCAGCCATGTCTTTGAATGACCACTCAGAAAAGCATTACCAAAGAAACAAGTCCATTCACAACTTTATCTAGAAATCCCCTTTGTGAGTACAATCTCTGCCTAACCAATGTCCTGCTCAGCTTGTCAAATATCCAGTATGCCTTCTTTTTCCTACACGTGCTGTGCTCTCTAGCTACTCTTCTCCCCATTTCCCAGCACTCCAGACAAATGAATTCACAGTTTAACCTTTGAGGGCTACCAGCGACATTCAGCACTGACCTTGCTGTCTTCAGTCTCCTTCGTTTTTCCTGGGAGAGTTCTATTCTCCCCCAAATCACAGGTTGACTTTAATGTGAGCTGACATGCAAGCATGGAACTCTCTGCTCCAGTAAGTCCCAAAGATCTTGAAGAATACTGATGTGACCCAGCGGTGCCAAGATTTGGTATCGGAAGGGCAGTATGAACAGGCTTTGACCCAACAGCTGGCTGTCTTAGCTTTGAGGCAACCCCAAGAACAGGCATGGCTTCTATAAAAATAGTGTTTTGCTGCCAAAGAAAATGCTTCTAACCTCAGTCTGGTAGACTCCAACTTTAGTATTTCCAGAAAAAAAAATCCTTAAATCAAAGTAATAGTCATCTTGAAATTTTTTTTTGAAACTAATAATATTACAAGTTGTAGGAAGAGGCAAAGCTTCCCTTCATCTTGAGTTAAGTATCTTTCCCTCACTACTCCCTCCTCTCTCTCTCTCTCTCTCTCTCTCTCTCTCTCTCTCTGTCTGTCTCTCTCTCTCTCTCTCTCTGTCTGTCTCTCTCTCTCTCTCTCTCTCTCTCTCTCTCTCTCTCTCTCTCTCTCTCTCTCTCTCTCTCTCTCTCTCTCTCTCTCTCTCTCTCTTCTCTCTCGCTATGTAAGACTAAACACTCCTTTGGGGCGTGAACTTCTCTCAAAGGTAACGAGCACCAGGCTGCATGCCTAAGATTAAAGAACTCAGAAGTTTTCGTTTTTGTTTTTTTTTTCTTCCTGCTCCAGCAACTCCAGTTCTGTGAATTAACACAGAGAAACAGGGGGAGGGAGAAGAGAAAGGAAAGCCCTCTTCCCCAACTGTCAAAACAGCAGAAACCCAACAACACTGCAAAGGACAGGACCTCTTCCTGACTTCAGAAATAACCAGCCCACATTTTTAAAAAGATTTTTTTTTTTGGCTTCAAAAAGTGGACAGGAAAAGTAGCCAAAGCAAACAGCTGCTGGAAGAGTTTTTAGACTGAAACAATCTCAGCGATGAAACTGTTTGTTTGATTCCCAGCTATTTTTCACTGCTGACAGCCATGAGCAACGGTGTTTCAGCCCCTGTTGCATCCCATGAAATCAGGTTAAATTTATAGAAGACTGAAGCTGACTGAAAACACTGAAATTTTTCTGAAAGCAAATTTTATCTGTGCTATTAAAAAAAAAAAGCAAGCAAGAACAATTTCTCCTTCTGGATTGGCTCTCTCTCTCTCTCTCTCTCTCTCTCTCTCTCTCTCTCTCTCTCTATATATATATATATATATATATATATGTAAATATATATATATACATATATATGTAAATATATATATATATTTACATATATATGTAAATTTTGAATTTTGCTCAGATTTTTTAATTCAGTCTTTCTCAGCCAGCTCATATTTGTCTTTTTTATTCCCAATACACCTAAGGCTACATTTCGTGACTACAAAGCAAGACCCTATTCATAAACGTGCTTTATTGTGAGCAAGTCATATCCTTTTCCTTGTAAATGCGTGCTAGGTAGGAATACAAAGAGCAAAGGCTCTTGGACTATGTGCTGGTCCCCAAAAGCCCTGTAATGCAGCAAAAAAAACCTTTTGATTACCATTTCTTGACCAAGGTAAAACATATATTGATAATTGCAATTAATATTCTTATAGTTAATATATCTTCTAGATATTTTGTCTCATTTCATTTTCACCAAAATCCTGTTATATAAGTCCTACAGGAATCAGCATCCCCATTTTACAGATGATGAACTGGGGCTCTCAAATATGTGACTTATTTGAAGTCTCAAACTGTATTAAAGGTATGTAGGATTTGAAACTAGATTTCTTTTTTTACTCTTACCTTTTGTCTTAGTATCAATTCTAAGAAAGAGGAGAGGCCAGTGTTAGACAATGATGGTTGCCCTAAAATGGTTTGACCACTAGGAAGTATCTGAGGTAAGATTTTAACTCATGCCCTCTCAACTTCAGGTCTGGCTCTCTATTCACTGTGCTCCCCAGCTCCCTGGGACCTAGATGTTCTTCAGCAGCTTGGTGGAATGATGAATGGATAGAGACTGGCACTATTGTCAGTATGACCAGAGTTCACATTTGACTTAAGATGCTTCTTAGCTATGTGACCCTGGGCAAGTCATTTAATCACTTTCTGCTTCAGTTTCAACTGAATTAGGCTATTAATAGAATCTACTTCCCCTGAGTTGTAAGAATCAAATAAAGTTTTATTTATAAAGCACTTAGAGATTGCCTGATACATAGCAGAGGGTTTAGGGATGCTTTCTTTCTTCAGTTCTCCTGTCCTTCTTTCCCTCCTTCCTTCCTTCCTTCCTTCCTTCCTTCCTTCCTTCCTTCCTTCCTTCCTTCCTTCCTTCCTTCCTTCCTTCCTTCCTTTGTCTCTTTCTTTCTCTTTCTTTATCTCTTTCTTTCTCTCTCTCTCTTTCCCTTTTTCTTTTTTTCTCTTCTCTTCTCTTCTCTTCTCTTCTCTTCTCTTCTCTTCTCTTCTCTTCTCTTCTCTTCTCTTCTCTTCTCCTCATTCCTTCCTTCCCTCCCTTCATTCCATCTTTCCTTCCTCCTTTCCTCCTTCCCTCCCTCCCTCCTTCTCTCTCTTCCTTCTGCACAAATGTATTACTTAGCCATGTCGATGTATTCTCATAAATAAGGAATTTTTATATCTCATCTTTTGAAGCATAGGGTCCTGATACATAGATTGGACCTCTTTTTGCTTTGGTATAGATAAGGTAATTCCTTAATCATAACTGCTAACTTAATCGTAAATGCATAACTCTATTTCTCCAAGTTAAAAAGTCTTGTTTGCTTTGTATTGGTATAAGAACTAGATTTGTAATTTCACCAGTTTTGGATTCTCCCTAGATGAGGAAACTGCCCATACCAATGTTGATTGGCACCTTCCCTCTAATTTATAATATTGGAAATTTATTCAGAACACTAAGAGATTAAATAATTTTCCTAGGGTCTTACAGCAAGTATATATAAGTAGTCCAGGGCCTTTAAAAATGACCCTTTGGTTTGCATCTGAATGATACATTTTATTTTTTCCCTTTATTGAGGTTTATTTAATTAATTGAGAATATTTATTCATGGTTATATGATTCATGTTCTTTTCCTCCCCTCCTCCTACCCCATTCCCGCAACCAACAAGCAATTCCACTGAGTTTTACATGTATCTGAATGATAATTTTTAGAAGGCAGCTAGGTGGCTTAGTGGTTTGAGATCCAGACCTATAGAAGGGAACTCCTGGGTTCAAATCTAGCCTCAGACTTTTCTTAGCTATGTGACCCTGGGCAAGTCACTTAACTCCTCTTCCCTTGCACTTATTGCTCTTTTGCCTTGGAACCAATACATAGTACTGATTCTAATAGAGAAGGAAAGGGTTAAAAATAAACAGTAATGTATTTTAGGGGACAAACAGTTGGTAGAAATAATACAGATAGTATTTAGGAACAGTATAATCAATTGTAAGATATGACCAAAGTGTAGTTGATAAAAACTAATAACGTGGAGTCCCAATGATGAAAAGAGGGAAAGAAATATTCATTCTAGATTCAGTGAGCCACCTGTGTTTCCTTGGTAAAATAATTTAATTTATTGGATCCTAGTTCTCTTATATCTAAATTGGGTTGAGTAGAATTGCTGACCTCTGTGGTCATTTCTAAGTTTGAAATCTATACTCTAAGGAGAAACATGCTCACTCTGGAGAACTTTGTTACTCAATGATGCATATATATCATTTTGCTAGTCTACTTCAAAACCTGTGATTTAGTCAATATGGATACTCCCCCCCCATGTATGCAGATTCATGACTTATTAGACTGTTCTAGGGCAGAGGCATCAAAAGACAATTTCTACAACTTCAATTGCCAGTCCCATGCAAATGATTTCTAGATCCGCATGTCCTACTCTAGTCTATATCTTGAGCTCCATTCTTTTTGTACATCCTATGGCATCTCAAATTAAACATGTCCAAAATAGAACTCAGTCCTCCCCTAATTCTCTTCTCCTCTAAACTTTCCTATTATTGCCGAGAATACCTGTATCCTTTACATTTGGCTTCACCCAAAGTACATCCTCCTTATGTTTCTCCTGTGGTCCTATCTTCCTTCTATGAACAAGAAAGGAAAAATCCATTTTCTGAGTTCTTCATTTTATTTTTCCCTCTCTTATGACATCTAGGAGGAAACTATTAAATTTGATCAATAATTATTTATAAGAATTTGGCTTAACTACCCACATAAGAAAAAAAAAGATAGCTATATAATGCTTATTCCAGATTGTCATTTGCAGCTGGTCACATAGTTCCTACAACTAGCATATCAATCTATAACTATTGGAAAGAAATGATAGAAGGGCAGGTAGTGTCTCAGTGTAAAGTGTCTGTCAAAGAGACTGACAGTTCTGGATTCAAATCTGCCCTCAAATACTTCCTAGCTTTGTTAGGCAAGTTACTTAATTCCAATTGCCTAGGCTTTACTGCCCTTCTGCCATAGAACTGATATAAATTCTAATATAGAAGATTAGAGCTCCCCAAAAAAGAAAATAAATTTTACAGGTACTGATCAATGAACTGGACTAAAAATTAGTAGAACTGGCTAGATTACATTTCAGAAATTGGAGAGTCAACAATGATCTCTTTAAAACAAATGTTCAGTTTTTTTTTAACAATATTTTTCTCCATGATATTAGCTGGCCACAATTCATGGAAGTCTTTTAAGAATTCAAGTTATGGGCCCTTCTGGGTAAGCATGGCAGCAGTCTAGACACAGGACACTTCCTCTCCCCAGTACCCACAAAAATAGACTACCTCAAAAGAATATAAAAACCATTTTTAGAAGAACAGAGGGACTCTACAGTAGGGTGCAGCATTGAAGGTACATGGGGTTTAGGTATTTCCACACTATAAGTGGGTAAAAAGCTCCCATCCAAATGTGAGCTGATTTACCCTCCCCCACACCACCTACAGAGCCAGAGTCATAGCCAGCGCATGCCAGAATCAGCCAGTGAGTGAAGGGCACCTCTACAGTGAGCAAGGGGAACCTCTAGGTTCTTGGGAGCTGACTAGGACCATCGGGGACCTGCCCTAGAGAGCAGTAACACCAGAAACCCCAGAGCACTGGGAAGTGCAGACTGTGGGCGCTCTCACGAACAGTGGAGATTGTGGAGATTTGAGAGCTTGCCTCAAGGAAAACCATGCTCCTTAATTCCATGAACAGAGAATCTGCCCATCTCACTCAGATTTCTGACTAAAAAGGGAAGGTAAAACCACCGTAGGGATGGCTAATTGTGCCCAGGACCAACAAACACCCTCCAAGAAAAAGAGGAAGAAGGCATTGACCCTGGAAAATTTTTATGGAGGGAAAACCCAGGCTACAGAGGAAATAGAGGAAGAAATTCAAATAAAATCAAAACCTTCAAAAAAATGGAAATTGTTCACAAGCTCTGGAAGAATTCAAATTGGAGGTTATCAAAAAGATGGAAGCCTTCTGGCAAGAAAAGCTGGAAATAATTCAAAGAGAAAACAACAGTCTAAAGGTGAAGATCTCCCAACTGGAGAATCAGCTGGAAGCCACAAAAAGCAGGATAGACCAAACTGAGAAGGAAAATCAGTCTTTAAAGACCATAATTAGGCAACTGGAAGACATTGATCTTGCAAAACAGCAAGAATTAATAAAGCAAAGTCAAATGACTGACTAAATAGAAGAACACAAAAAAATCCTCACTGACAAGGTGAAAGATCAGGAAAACAGAGGAAGGACAGACAATTTGAAAATCATTGGTCTACCTGAAAAGCCAGAAATCAACAGAAATCTTGACATCATAGTATAAGAAATCACCCAAGAAAATTGCCCTGATGTTCTTGAACAATGGGGCAAAATAGACATTGAAGGAGTTCATAGAACACCCTCTACACTAAATCCCCAAAAGACAACTCCCAGGAATGTAATTGCCAAATTCCAGAGCTTTCAAGCTAAGGAGAAAATTCTACAAGAAGCCAAAAGGAGACAATTCAGATACCAAGGAGCACCAATCAGGATCACACAAGACCTGGCAGCTTCCACACTAAAGGACCTCAAGGCCTGGAACACGATATTCAGAAAGGCAAGAGAACTGGGTCTTCAACCAAGAACCATCTATCCATCAAAACTGACTATATACTTCCAGGGGAAAGTATGGGTATTCAACAAAATAAAAGATTTCCAAGTTTTTTTGAATAAAAGACCAGAACTAAGTGAAAATTTTGATATCCAAACACAAAGATCAAGAGAAACATGAAAAGGTAACTATGAAAGAGAAGGAAAAGGAGAAAAAATGTTTTTTTTATTCAAAATATCTTCTTTAAGGGCTACAATTAGATCAAATTATATATATTAATATATGGGGAAATGTTATCTGTAACTCTCAAAACTTGTATTCATTATTATGGTAATTAGAAGAATCATTCATAGGAAAAGATTGGGGCATTAAGAGCTATAAGATGATATGCAAAAAAAAAGAAAAAGGGTGGTGGGGGAATTGATGATGGTACTGAGAGATACTTGAAGAAATAAAATAAATAGAATAATCTTTTTCACCCAAAGATATACATGGGAAGGGGAAAGGAAGAATACTCTTATAAGAAGGAGAGGAAGAGAGTGCTAATAGGTAATAATTAAACCTTACTCTCAGTGAAATCAACTCTGAGAGGGAAGAGCATCTAGATCCATTGGAATCTTGAACTCTCTCTTATCCTACAGGGTAAGGGAGAAGGGGAAACTAAGGGAGGTAGGGAGGAGAGAGTACAAAAAGGGAGGGACCAGAAAGGGAAGCATATGAAGGAAGGGGAGTAGGGGGATTGATTAAAAGTAAACCACTGGTTTAAATGGATATAGCAAAAGAAGGAAGGACAGAACTAGGAGAGGATATCAAAATGCTAGGGAATTCACAACTTTGAATGTGAATGGGATGAACTCATCCATAAAATTCAGATGAATAGGAGAGTGGATTGGAATCCAAAATCCTACCATATGTTGTCTACAAGAAACACACCTGAGGCGGGTAGATACTCACAAGGTCATAATTAAAGGTTGGAGCAAGACGTATTGGGCCTTAACTGATAGAAAGAAGGCAGGAGTTGCAATCATGATATCGGACAAAGCCAAAGTAAAAATAGACCTGGTTAAAAGGGATAGGGAAAGTAAATACATTCTGATAAAAGGGAATATAGACAATGAGGACATATCACTAATCAACATGTATGCACCAAATGGTATAGAACCCAAATTTCTTTTTTTTTTTAACTTACTGAAATGTTTATTGAGATTCAACTGTAGAATAAAGGACTGGGACACATGTGGAGTGTATGTCTAAATCCACCCCCCATTCATAAATGATTTAGATTATACAAAAAGAACAGAAAGTACAGAACAGTAAAAACAATCAGTCATGCAACAAATCTTTTACCTTAAAAAATAAATCCCCCCAAAGCTCAAGCACCCAAATTTCTAATGGAGAAACTAGGAGAATTGAAGGAGGAAATAGATAGTAAAACTATCCTTTTGGGAAACCTGAACCTACCACTATCAAATTTAGATAAATCAAATAAATAAGAAAGATATAAAAGAGGTGAATGAAATCTTAGAAAAAGTAGAGTTAATAAACATATGGAGAACATTAAACAGGGACAAAAAGGAATACACCTTCCCTTCAGCAGCACATGGTACATTCACAAAGACTGACCATATACTAGGTCATAAAAACATGGCATACAAATGCAGAAAAGCAGATATAATCAATTCAATCTTTTCAGATCATAAGACAATAATAAGAATGATCAGTAAGGGTACATGGAGAACCAAACCAAAAATTAATTGGAAATTAAATAATATTATTCTCCAAAATCAGTTAGAGAATAAATCATAGAAAAAATTAATAATTTAATTGAAGAAAATGACAATGAAGAGACATCCTTCCAAACTTTATGGGATTCAGCCAAAGCAGTACTCAGGGGAAAATTTATATCCTTGAGTTCATATATTAACAAATTAGGGAGGGCAGAGATCAATAAATTGGACATGCAAATCAAAAAAACTTGAAAGCTAACAAATTAAAAACCCCCAGAAGAAAACCAAATTAGAGATGCTAAAAATTAAGGGAGAAATTAATAAAATCAAAAGTGATACAACTATTGAACTAATAAATAAGACTAGAAGCTGGTATGTTGAAAAAAACAAATAAAATAGACAAAGTCTGGTCAATATAACTAAAAAAAGGAAAGAAGAAAACCAAAATAATAGTATCATAAAGGAAAAGGGAGACTTCACCTCCAATGAAGAGGAAATTAAGGCAATCATTAAAAACTATTTTGCCCAATTATATGGCAATAAATATGCCAATGTAGGTGATATGGATGAATATTTACAAAAACATAAATTTCCTAGATTAACAGAAGAAGAAATAGAATTCTTAAATAATACCATATCAGAAAAAGAAATCAAGGGGGCACCTGGGTAGCTCAGTGGGCAGGGGGCAGCTGGGAAGTTCAGTGGATTGAGAGCCAGGCCTAGAGATGGGAGGTCCTAGGTTTAAATCTGGCCTCAGACACTTCCCAGTTGTGTGACCCTGGGCAGGTCATTTGCCCCCCCATTGCTTAGCCCTTACCATTCTTCTGCCTTGGAGCCAACACACAGTATTTACTCCAAAATGGAAGGTAAGGTGGTTTTTTTTTTATTCATTCTGACTTTATTATTTTTAAACTTTATTTTATTTGGTCATATCCAGATCACCTCTATTATTTGCCCATTATCACCTCTTTTATTTGACATTGTACTAGAAATACTAGCAGTAGCAATTAGAGAAGAAAAAGAAATTGAAGGCATTAAAATAGGCAAGAAGGAGACCAAGTTATTGCTCTTTGCGGATGATATGATGGTCTACTTAAAGAATCCTAGAGATTCAACCAAAAAGCTAGTTGAAATAATCAACAACTTTAGCAAAGTTTCAGGGTACAAAATAAACCCGCATAAGTCATCAGCATTTCTATATATTTCCAACACAGCTCAGCAGCAAGAATTAGAAAGAGAAATCCCATTCAAAATCACCTTAGACAAAATAAAATACTTAGGAATCTATCTCCCAAGACAAACACAGGAACTATATGAACACAACTATAAAACACTCTCCACACAACAAAAACTAGACTTGAGCAATTGAAAAAACATTAACTGCTCATGGGTAGGACGAGCCAATATAATAAAAATGACCATCCTACCCAAACTTATTTATCTATTTAGTGCCATACCCATTGAACTTCCAAAAATATTTTTTACTGTTTTAGGAAAAAAAAAATAACAGAGTTCATTTGGAATAACAAAGGATGAAGGATATCCAGGGAAATAATGAAAAAAAAATACAAAGGAAGGGGACCTTGCAGTCCCAGATCTCAAACTATATTATAAAGCAGTGGCCATCAAAACAATTTGGTACTGGCTAAGAGACAGAAAGGAGAATCAGTGGAATAGACTGGGGGTAAGTGACCTCAGCAAGACAGCATATGATAAACCCAAAGATCCCAGCTTTTGGGACAAAAATTCACTATTTGATAAAAACTGCTGGGAAAATTGGAAGACAGTGTGAGAGAGATTAGGTTTGGATCAACAACTCACACCCTACCCAAGATAAATTCAGAATGTGTGAATGACTTGAACATGAAGAAGGAAACTATAAGTAAATTAGGCGAACACAGAATAGTATACATATCAGACCTTTGGGAAGGAAAAGATTTTAAAACCAAGCAAGACTTAGAAAGAGTCACAAAATGTAAAATAAATAATTTTGACCACATCAAATTAAAAAAGTTTTTGTACAAACAAAACTAATGTAACTGAAATCAGAAGGGAAGCAACAAATTGGGAAGCAATCTTCATAAAAACCTCTGACAAAGTTTTAATTACTCAAATTTACAAAGAGCTAAGTCAATTGTACAAAAAATCAAGCCATTCTCCAATTCATAAATGGGCAAGGTGCATGAACAGGCAGTTCTCAGACAAAGAAATCAAAACTATTAATAAGCACATGAAAAAGTGCTCTACATCTCTTATAATCAGAGAGATGCAAATCAAAACAACTCTGAGGTATCACCTCACACCTAGCAGATTGGCTAACATGATAGCTATGGAAAGTAATGAATGCTGGAGGGGATGCGGCAAAGTCTGGACATTAATTTATTGCTGGTGGAGTTATGAATTGATCCAACCATTCTGGAAGGCAATTTGGAACTATGCCCAAAGGGCGATAAAAGACTGTCTTTTGACCCTGCCATAGCACTGCTAGGTTTGTACCCCAAAGAGATAATAAGGAAAAAAAATTGTATAAGAATATTCATAGCTGTGCTTTTTGTGGTGGCAAAAAACTGGAAAATGAGGGGATGCCCTTCAATTGTGGAATGGCTGAACAAATTGAGGTATCTGTTGGTGATGGAAGACTATTGTGCTAAAAGGAATAATAAAGTGGAGGAATTCTATGGCAACTGGAACAACCTCCAGGAAGTGATGTAGAGAGAGAGGAGCAGAACCAGGAGAACATTGTACACAGAAACCTATACACTGTGGTACAATCGAATGTAATGGACTCCTCCATTAGTGGCAATGCATTGATCCTGAACAACCCAAAGGGTTATAGGAGAAAAAAAACTATCCACATTCAGAGGAAAAACTATGGGAGTGAAAACACCAAAGGAAAACAACTGCTCAATGACATGGGTCAAAAGGCATATGATTGGGGATGTAGACTCTAAATGAACATCCTAGTGCAAATACTAACAACATGGAAATGGGTTCTGATTAAGGACACATGTAATACCCAGTGGAATTGCACGTCGGCTCTTGGAGGGGTTGGGGGAGGGGAGGGAGGAATAGAAAATGATTTTTGTAACCAAGAAATAATTTTTGAAATTGACCAAATAAAAAAATAATGTAAAAAAATTTAAGTTATGGGTCACCTAAGGGGCAAAAAAAAGTGTCCAGTAGCATGAGATGACTGCATTAATTTAAAGAAATGCACGGAAATAATGTGAAGATAGATATATGGATTAGAAAAATGAGTGGGTTGGTCTGATAGCGAGAACAACATAGGCACACAATATCAGTGATCCAAAGAAAGGTTCTCAGAATGTTGAGTGATGACTAGAAGATATGGTGGGCGTAGATAGGAGTCACAAAATAAGAAAGTATTGAGTTGATTGCAATCTGAACCATTATAGACACTGACCACTGACAGACTAATCATTTCAGAAATGATTACATTCTACTAAGGAACCAGAAAGAATACAAATTCTGACTTTATCACAAATCATGATAAAGCAGGCAACAGAGAAAAGCTCAACCCCATGTCTTATGTGTGAATAAGACTAATACTCAAGAGTCTAATCTTTGTGCCTTGCATTATCTATTAAATTTTAGGCTTTCCTTCACAAGTAGGTTTTATTTAAGAAATTGTTTCCAATGGACTTTGTCACTCACTGATCTTATAAGAGGCAAGCTGTGAATTTCTTGTGAATTGAGAAAAAGTTGGGGAAAAATATGTAGATCTGGAAACTGACAACTGAAAGGAGATAGCAGGTAGTTGATGGGGAAATAGAAAATGAGAAAAATTTTCCCATGGAAGTAAAAGGCTAGCAAAATAAAGAAATGTTGCAGAAAAGTAGAAAGTCTAGTTAAATTTACATCATGATATATATTGGCTATCCTTCAGGCTTCCTGGTAATTCGCTACTGATGTAGTTAATTGAGCTAATAAAATTTCACAAATATAGAAGGCCTCTTTGCCATAAACTAAAATGCAAATCACATGTACTAAGCTTTCAACTGGTGTTTCTTTCTAAGGCTCTTCCTTTTTTGGGCCTCTGTACCCAGAATGCAAGATATGCACATCTGGAAGATGGTACATATTTGATTAAAAAAAGAAATAGAATTAAACAAAACTTTCACTCAGCTTCATGGGGCAGACTCAAAGTTTGACTTAGAAACTAGGCTTCATGCTTTGATAGGAATATTCCCCAAAAGTATAAATAATACCAAGAAACCACTAATCTTGTTCCTTTTTTACAGGCAATTTGTGCATGTACAACTAAAATTTATTGTAAATGTGTTGGTAAACAATGCAGTTTGAGTGAGTGAACATGTGAAAATGTGTGTATAAATGAAGAAGTGTGTATTTTAGGACTAAAAATATTTTGACAATTATAATTTGGGACAATATTAGCCATTGAAATATGTAAATGCAAAAAAAAGTTAAAGCAATTTCACTGTAACATATTCTCTCCCCTCATTCTCCCTTAAAAGGAATATAGGAACATTCATGAAAGCATCCCTTTTGGTTGTAGCCCCTCTATTCAACAATTTTTAAAATAGTTTTAATACCTCCTATGATAATATATATCTTATATTTTTCTTCCTTTTGATTTTGTTCTAATATTTCTTGTTGTCTCATGGAATAATTGTTTTCTTCTTGCTCCTAATATTGGGTGAAGATTTATACCTTCTGTTTTAAGCCACATAGCTTCAATTTTATATCTTGATTCATTTTTTTTTCTTAGCTAGTCTTTGTTTCTTGTGGCCAAATAATTTTTTTTCTCATCTGAGTTTCTGTTGGTAGTTGTAGTGGAGCCACTCTTGGACTTATCCTATAAGCCAGAATCTTCCTTCATTATAATCAATGTTTTTGTTTGTTTTGTTTACTCATATTTTCAGCATCAGTTCTTGGTTTGGGAAATTTTTTGCTTTGGTTAGCCATCTTCAGTTCTTTTGGGGGGAAAGGAACAATTATTTTATTAAATACCTAATGTGTACCATTATGCTAAGATCTTAAAAATATAATCTCATTTTATTCTTATACCAATTCTGGGAGATACATAGAATACTTAAGCACATTTTACCAGAGAGAAAACTGATGAAGAGATGAGTTAGTGACTTCCCACTTGTAGAGAATATGTTTTGGGCAGGATTTAAACCCAGGTCTTCCTGACTTTTGGACTAAAGTTCCACCTTCCTGCCAATTGAATGTATTGTGTAATATATTTTTTCATGTAACTTTTCCCTGCAGTAGTCTACAAATCACCACCAAAGTGGATTCAGTTCTCCATGACCTTTAAAGTGCCCTAATAACCAGAACCTCATATCAACACGACCTCTATGGAACTTTTTCTGATACCTTTAAAATGATATTGCTTTCCCATTCAAACTACATTGTATTTAACTACCTTCATATTTATTTTTATTCATTCCATGTTCTCTCTTTTTACCTGTTTCTCTCTCTTAATACTTATGTAGAAATATTTATGATTGTATACATATAATGATACAAACAATTAGATAGAGATGTGTGTGTGTGTGTGTGTGTGTGTGTGTGTATGTAGTATAGAATGTGGGGACTAGAGCCAGGAAGACTCATTTTCCTGAGTTCATATCTGTCCTCAAAACCTTCCTAGATGTGTGACTCTGGGCAAGACATTTACCCAATTTGTCTTAGTTCCTCATCTGTAAAATAAGCTGGAGAAGGAAATGGTAAATTATTCCAGTATCTTTGCCAAGAAAACCCCAAATGGTGTCATGAAGAGTTGAAAACAGCTGAAATGACTCAAGAGCAACTGTAACAAATATATCTATTTATCTATCTATCTATATATCTATATATATATGTAATTACATATGTGTGCATATATATGAACATGAATGTATGTGATATATACACATCTCTCTCTATATTCATTCATCAATCCATCCATCTATCATCTTTTCATCTATCTATCTATCTAGATAGTTAGCTATATCTTTTTAGTTCTACGATAGAATGCCATTAAAGTAGAGAGTATTTCATTCATTACAGTTATATCTTTGGTATCTTCTCCAGTGGTATTTGAGAAGCATTAGCCAGGAAGAGAGCCCACATTTGCAGTGGCCCTTCCCACATCCCACTCCTTGCCTAGGAACTGATGTAGCACTGGTATAGGTCAGTGAAATTTGCATGTTTAATTAAAACAAAGCATTCTGAGAGATGTTGAAACAATTTACTTTCTACTTGTGACAAAATGAAGAAATTCAGTGAAGTTTAAGTAAATCCATATAAGTATTACTTTCTTAAAATAACAAAATGCCTTGTTCTCTCATTATTCACATAAATGAATAAATGAATGGGATTCCCATCGTCCCTACCTGTGAGCCCAAATACTACCAAGGGAATGGAAATAGTTGTATTTATAACTTCAAAATTGGGGTTCTCCTTTAGTTTCTGTTATTATTCCTAAGGATAAGAGGGGACGTCATGGACTATCCATGCCCTCAAATGACCAGGTTTTCTTTTTTAGTTACATATTTCTTGGATGACATTTTTCTTCCATCTATTCTTTGTAGTTCCTTGTTTTTAATGTTTAGTAGCCTGCCTTTACCAACCATGTACCTCTCCATTGCCCTCTGGGAGACATTTCTCTGAAGGCTATCATTTTCCCTAACTCACAGGAATGAAAACAAGAACTGTAAAAAATGAGCAAGAATAGTTCTTGCTCCAAGATGGCAGTAAGCACACTCTCACAGGAATGAGAGGTCCTCTTAGACTGTGAACTATTTGAGAACTGTCTTTTGTCTTTCATAGTTTCCCTAGCACTTAGTATAGAGCCTGGCATAGAGTAGATACTTAATACATGCTTAATGACTAACTGTTGTGTAACTGGCTCTCAGAGGCTAGCTAGTCCAATCTTTGGCCAAAATTCCCCTTGATAATACTCACAAATAGTGGTTATCTAACTTCATAGAATTCTTTGATCTTTCTGGATAGAGGATACAAAAACACTATTTTCTTGAAAAATTTTTTTTTACTTTTTAAACATTATTTTATTTGGTTATTTACAAACATTATTCATTGGAAACAATGATCATTATCTTTTCCTCCCCCTGCCCCTCCCACCACTTCTCCTATAGCCAGCGCACAATTCCACTGGGTTTCACATGTGTTCTTGGTTCGAACCCATTTCCATTTTGTTGGTATTTGCATTAGAGTGTTCATTTAGAGTCTCTCCTCAGTCATTTCCTCTCAGCCCCTGTAGTCAAGCAGTTGCTTTTCATTGGTGTTTTTACTCCCACAGTTTATCCTCTGCTTGTGGATAGTGTTTTTTAGATCCCTGCAGATTGTTCAGAGACATTGCATTGACCCTAATGGAGAAGTCCATCACCTTTGATTGTACCCCAGTGTATCAGTCTCTGTGTACAATGTTTTCCTGGTTCTGCTCCTTTCACTCTGCATCACTTCCTGGAGGTCGTTCCAGTCTCCATGGAATTCCTCCACTTTATTATTCCTTTTTGCACAATAGTATTCCATCCCCAACAGATACCACAATTTGTTCAGCCATTCCCCAATTGATGGGCATCCCCTCATTTTCCAATTTTTGGCCATCACAAAGAGTGCAGCTATGAATATTCTTGTACAAGTCTTTTTCCTTATTATCTCTTTGGGTTACAAACCCAGCAGTGCTATGGCTGGATCAAAGGGCAGACACTCTTTTGATGCTCTTTGGGCATAGTTCCAAATTGCCTTCCAGAATGGTTGGATCAGTTCACAACTCCACCAGCAATGAATTAATGTCCAGACTTTGCCGCATCCCCTCCAGCATTCATTACTTTCCATAGTTGTCATGTTAGCCAATCTGCTAGGTGTGAGGTGATTTGCATCTCTCTGATTATAAGAGATGTAGAGCACTTCTTCATGTGCTTATTAATAGTTTTGATTTCTTTGGCTGAGAACTGCCTGTTCATGTCCCTTGCCCATTTATCAATTGGAGAATGGCTTGATTTTTTGTACAATTGATTTAGCTCTTTGTAAATTTGAGTAATTAAACCTTTGTCAGGGGTTTTTATGAAGATTGCTTCCCAATTTGTTGCTTTCCTTCTGATTTTAGTTACATTGGTTTTGTTTATACAAAAGCTTTTTAATTTGATGTAGTCAAAATTATTTATTTTACATTTTGTGACTCTTTCTGTCTTGCCTGGTTTTAAAATCTTTCCCTTCCCAAAGGTCTGACATGTATACTATTCTGTGTTTACCTAATTTACTTATAGTTTCCTTCTTTATGTTCATGTCAGTCACACATTCTGAATTTATCTTGGTGTTGGGTGTGAGGTGTTGATCTAATCCTAATCTCTCCCACACTGTCTTCCAGTTTTCCCAGCAGTTTTTATCGAATAGTGGATTTTTGACCCAAAAGCTGGTATCTTTGGGTTTATCATATATTGTCTTGCTGAGGTCACTTGCCCCAAGTCTATTCTACTGATCCTCCTTTCTGTCTCTTCGCCAGTACCAAATTGTTTTGATGACTGCTGCTTTGTAATATAGTTTGAGATCTGGGACTGCAAGACCCCTTCCTTTGTATTTTTTTTCATTATTTCCCTGGATATCCTTGATCCTTTGTTATTCCAAATGAACTTTGTATGGTTTTTTCTAAATCAGTAAAGAAATTTTTTGGGAGTTCCATGGGTGTGACACTAAATAGATAGATAAGTTTGGGTAGGATGGTCATTTTTATTATATTGGCTCGTCCTACCCATGAGCAGTTAATGTTTTTCCAATTGCTCAAGTCTAGTTTTAGTTGTGTGGAGAGTGTTTTATAGTTTTGTTCATATAGTTCCTGAGTTTGTCTTGGGAGATAGATTCATAGGTGTTTTATTTTGTCTAAGGTGATTTTGAATGGGATTTCTCTTTCTAGATTTTGCTGCTGAACTATGTTGTAGATGTATAGAAATGCTGATGACTTATGCGGGTTTATTTTGTACCCTGAAACTTTGCTAAAGTTGTTGATTATTTCAATTAGCTTTTTGGTTGAATCTCTAGGATTCTTTAAGTAGACCAACATGTCATCTGCAAATAGCGATAGCTTAGTCTCCTCCTTGCCTGTTTTGATGCCTTCAATTTCTTTTTCTTCTCTAATTGCTACTGCTAGTGTTTCTAGTACAATGTCAAATAGTAGAGGTGATAATGGGCATCCTTGTTTCACTTCTGATCTTATTGGGAATGCATCTAGTTTATCCCTATTGCAGATGATATTAGCTGATGGTTTTAGATATATACTTTTTATTAGTTTTAGGAATGACCCTTCTATTCCTATGCTTTCTAGTGTTTTTAATAGGAATGGGTGTTGTATTTTATCAAATGCTTTTTCTGTGTCTATTGAGATAATCATGTGGTTCTTGCTGGTTTGCTTGTTAATGTGGTCAATTATGTGGATGGTTTTCCTAATATTGAACCAGCCCTGCATCCCTGGTATAAATCCTACTTGATCATGGTGGATGACCCTTCTGATCACTTGCTGGAGTCTTTTTGCTAGTATCCTATTTAAGATTTTTGCATCTATATTCATTAGGGAGATTGGTCTATAGTTTTCTTTCTCTGTTTTTGACCTGCCTGGTTTTGGAATCAGTACCATGTTTGTGTCATAAAAGGAGTTTGGTAGAACTCCCTCTTTGCTTATGATGTCAAATAGTTTGTATAGTGTTGGGATTAACTGTTCTCTGAATGTTTGATAGAATTCACTTGTGAATCTGTCGGGCCCTGGGAATTTTTTCTTAGGGAGTTCTTTGTTGGCGTGTTGGATTTCATTTTCTGATATGGGATTATTTAAGAATTCTATTTCTTCTTCTGTTAGTCTAGGCAGTTTTTATTTTTGTATATATTCATCCATATTGCCTGGATTGCTTTATTTATTGCCATATACTTGGGCAAAGTAATTTTTAATGATTGCCTTGATTTCCTCTTCATTGGAGGTGATGTCCCCCTTTTCATCTTTGATGCTGTTAATTTGCTTTTCTTCCTTCCTTTTTTTAATTAGATTGACCAGTACTTTGTCTATTTTGTTTGTTTTTTCAAAGTACCAGCTTCTAGTCTTATTTATTAAACCAATAGTTCTCCCTACCGTTGTTGGGTAAGATAGAATTCAAGATCCCAATGGATCTGGATGTTTTTCTCTCTCAGAGTTGATTTCCCTGAGAGTAAGGTTTAAGTAAAAACTCTCTTCCTCTCCTTCTTATAGGAGTTTTCTTCCCCTCCCCTTCCTGTGTGAATCTTTGTGTGAGAAAGATTATTCTATTTGATTTTTCTTTTCCCCCTATTTACACATTACATTTTCCATATATTAATATATATATAGATTGATATAAATGTAGTCCTTATAGAAGAGAGTTTGAATAAATAAAAAGATAACAATTTTCTCCTTTTCCCTTTCCATCATATTTACCTTTTCAGGTATTCCATGCTCTTTCTTTTTCGATATAGAACTTTCCACAGAGCTCTGGTCTTTTCTTTGCAAAAAGTTGGCAATCTTCTATTTTGTTGAATGCCCATACTTTCCCTTGGAAGTATATGGTCAATTTTGCTGGATCGCTGATTCTTGGTTGAAGAACCAGCTCTCTTGCCTTTCTGAAAATCATGTTCCATGCCTTACAATCAATCAGAGTGGAACTCGCATGGTCTTGTGTGACCCTGATTGGCATTCCTTTGTAGCTAAGTTGTCTTTTTCTGGCTTCTTGTAGGATTTTTTCTTTTCTTTGAAAGCTTTGGAATTTGGCAATTACATTCCTGGGAGTTGTCTTTTGGGGATTTAGTGTAGAGGGTATTCTGTGAGCTCTTTCAGTGGCTGTATTGCCCCCTTGTTCTAGAATCTCTGGGCAATTTTCTTTGATTATATCTTGTATTACAATGTCAAGTTTGCTGTTTATTTCTAGATTTTCTGGTAGTCCAATCATTCTTAAATTGTCTCTTCTCCCTCTATTTTCCAAGTCTGTCACCTTGTCAGTGAGATATTTTATGCTCTCTTCTAATTTCTTGATCTTTTGGCTTTGCTTTATTGATTCTTGCTCTTTTACCTGCTTGTTGTCTTCCAGCTGCCTAATTCTGACCTTTAAAGCCTGGTTTTCCTTTTCAGTTTGGTCACACAGGTTTTGTAGTTGCGTGAAATTCTTTTGCATTAATTCCCACTTTTTCTGCCAAAAGGCTTCCATCTTTTTGATCATTTTCGATTCAAATTCTTCAAAAGTTTGTGGAGAGTTTCAATTTCCTTTGGAAGGTTTCGGCGCATTTGCTTGTGTTTCCTCTTCTATCTCCTCTGTATTTTGTGTTTTTGTTCCATAAAATGTGTCTAAAGTTGCCCCCTTCTTGTTTTTCCTGTTGTTTTGAGACTTTTTTGCTTCTTTGCTGTTTGCCATCTCTATCTGAGTGAGGGGGGCTGGCTCTTCTGTTATCTGTCTGGTGTTCAGTGGCTTTTAGCCCCAGGCAAATTGTCTGTCTTCCCCAGGAAGCCCGGAATTGCTGGTGTTTCAGTGTTTTGGTTTTACTACCCTCCTCAGTTCCTTCCCAATGCTTCTCTGTTGCCTTACTTCTATGCTCTGCGCCTGGCTTGACACTCTCAGATGTATTTCAATGCCTTTGCTGGCCAGAGGAGCCTGTACTCTGAGGGGGAGGGGCCATGGCTTCCAGGAGCTCTGAGGGCTGGTGATAGGATTAACCTCAGACTGAGTATGCCCTGAGGCAGGGACCTTTGGTGAGACTCAGATGGAAGGATCTGGTCAGGGGGCTACAGGCTCCCCCCCCCATCTCTCTCTGTTTCCCTGCTATCTGGGTGCCCCTGCGACTGGCTCAGTTGTTTTCAAGGTGCGGTTTCCAGAATAGCCAGCTCCCCAGGCCCTTTTGCCTGCCCTGAGGTTCCTGCTGCTGCCTCGGATTCAGCGCTCTGGGTTGGGGGGGATGGGTCCTGGGACCTTCCTTTTGCCTACCCCTTAGATCTGAGTGATCTCGGGTTCTGACTTTTTGGGGGCCTTACCTTTTGATCCAGGTCCAGGAGGAATGTTCCTGGGGTCTATTCTGTTGTTTGTTTTGAATTCCGGTGCCCTAGGAGCATTCAGTTTGAGATCGGTAAGGAAGGGTTTCTGGAGCTCTGAACTTTAGCTTTCTCTAAGCTGCCATCTTGACTGGAAGTCCCCTCTTGAAAATTTTTAAGAAAATTATTTCAAAAATATATTCAATAATATTGAATATAAGGTCTATGGGGACATGAACTATTTCACTTGTATTTTTGAATCCTTGGGACCTGGTCTATTTTGTGTGTGTGTCCATTGTGATATCATTAGTGTGAAGAACTACTGACATCTTCAGGGACTTCCTCCAGGGCAGATTCATAGTTAGTATTTTATGTTTAGTCTTAGGTGTTCACGGCAAAAAGCCAATCACTAAGAATTTATTAAGTCTTTACTATATATAGAAGAGTGTTCTGTGTAGCCAAAGAAAGGCAAAAACAGTCTCTGCCCTCAAGAAGCTCATATTCTAATAAAACACATTAAATCGAGGCTGGTGGTTATATAACTGGTGTGGCTAGAAGACTGGGTCTAGAATCAGACAGGCAGACATCTTCCTGAGTTCAAATCCATCTTTAGACAAGTACTAGCCATGGAACCCTGGGAAAATCACCTATCCTTTGCTTGCCTCAGTTTCTTTATCTATAAAATAAACTAGAGAAGGAAATGGCAAACCTATCCAATATCTTTGCCAAGAAAAATATCAAATGGGGTCAGACACAACTGGGAAAATGACCAAATAATTACAACATATGACATGTCTATTTGACTTCACTAAACCATAACGCCTTAACTTTGATTATAGAGGGCACTTAATAAATACTCACTGAATTGATTTATTGAATAAGATGACAATATCCTTAAAGTATCACACTTAATATCCATGTAATTTAATTTTTCCCATTGTTTTGGATGCCCAATGCCATGCTTTCCCTGCTCTGTTTCTAATGTATCAATAGGTAGATCTAGTTTCCTGAAGGAAGTAAGAGGGAAAATTATAACAGAAATTTTCAAACAGAGGAACATAATCAGCCAACAATTAATTTGTGCCACAGTGACTTAAAAGAAATATTCAAGTTCATTTTGGAGAAAGAGGCAACTCTTTTGTCCCATTAAATAAATCATGATAAGTTTCTAATGGAGCTGGTGTTCCTGTCTATTCTAAAAGAC
Source organism: Monodelphis domestica (assembly GCF_027887165.1). Lineage (NCBI taxonomy): Eukaryota > Metazoa > Chordata > Mammalia > Didelphimorphia > Didelphidae > Monodelphis > Monodelphis domestica. The sequence continues at coordinate 56,555,924 of NC_077231.1, read as the reverse complement.
CACCCATGAAAAGGAGCCAAACCCATGGCCTCACAGAGGTGGTCTTTGCAAGGTCATGCAATATTTTACTAGAAACCTTGGGGATATTTAAAAGCAGCTGCAGAAGAGAAAGTAAAGTATAGTCAAGGTGGTCCATCATTCAACTTTAGGGAATTAGAACACGCCATTGAGGATTGCAAAATGTTATACAGGGAAAGCATTCTGATCTCTGATAATTCTTACTCAGCAAAGGCACTCACTGCTTGGTTGAAGTTTATCACTCCTATGCAAAGCATAATTAGAACAATTTTAGGAGAAACAACCAAAAAGTTCCAATGATTTAACTGGGACCACTAGAAATGACCTAGCCATTTATTTATTATAGTCTATGTGTGTATACATATCAACTTATTGACCAGATCATATTGATAGCTGGTAAAACTCAATGAAAACCAAAGTTTTGTTGGGGTTTTTTTTTGTACTGGAGAAAAGGAAACTTTTAAAAGACAAAAAAAGAGGGAAACCTGGAAAATCAAAATGAAGCAAAACAAAACTCTTGCTCTCTTCTTAACAGATGGCAAACTCATGAAACTCAGAAGCCTGGATTCTACAAACAAGGAAGGCTCCAAGGTGGCTATGGACAATCCTTTAAAAATCTGAGTGACCCTCTATGTACTTGAAATGCTAGTCTTCCTTTCTCTCTGCCTCCCACTGAAACATGCTCCTTTTGCATTTCCCTTTCCCAGACACATATTTCATTTCAGCTGATCTCACAGATCACTCTCTTTCCCCCTTCTCACTGCTCACAGATTGCCTCCCTCAACATAAAGCTCATGAGGTCTAACAGCTAAGAATTCTCTTCCTTTCCCTTATTTGCTCTGTCTGTCCCAAAGAACCCTCTTTCGACATTACTTGCAGAAAATGGGTGTGGGCAAGAGATGATGGAATTCCAGGTGGCATCTCGTTGATTTGACATTTTCTCTGGTTATTGTTTTTCTAATCCATATATTGCCTTAAGTACATCTTCCTCCTTTCTGCTTAGAATTTATGGAATCTAAAAACAGCTGGACCAACAGACATCCTGCTGAAACAGCAAGATATATTTCTTCAAAGTTACAATGAATGTTAATCATCGGGAAAAGTCAAAGGAGGTTGTATCCCCAATTTATTCCTTTTATAAAATGTACATCAAGGGCTTCTTCTGTTTAATATAGTTTAAGATTCACACTGAGATGAAAGCTTTTCCCATCCTTGCTCTAATATTATGAGATTAAATATCAGAATAGAAGTTCTACTTTTATTTATTGTGGTAAAAATGTGAGATGAAGCCTGGCATAAGGAATAAATGTGGAGTCTTGAAATCAGAGAAGACTAAAGTTCAAATTCTTTCTCTAGAACATCCTAGCTCTGTGACCATGACCTAGTCATGTAACCTTTCAGTACCTCAAACAACCATCTCAGATGAGAAGTTACAGGCAAGCTTTAGATTTGTATCACTTGAGGGAATATCCACATCCCAACATCATGGATCTGGAACTTCCAAATCCCCACACCCCAACTAAACAATAAATAAATAAGCCTAATATATTTTCTTTTTAAATAAAACAGTTTGTCTTTTCCCTCCACCACATTTCCCAAAGGAGTTTAAGCTCTTTGTATTTGAAGTGGGCAAGGATGTAGACTGAAATTAGAGAGTTCATCATTCTAAAATATTATTCTAAGTTTTCTTTGAGAAAAAAGCACACCATGACTTTTATTCTATCTATTCTGGAATGAACTATAAAGATAATTTAACCACCTTGAAGAAATTTAGGAATTTGCTGATAACCTGCTCTCCTGTAGCTGGCAAAGTGGAAAATCATTGTTTTCATCTCAAGGAAGAAGAACTTGGGCTTGAAGCAATAGATGTTGGCTAATACTCTTCACTGTTGGTCAACTCTTTGTCCCAGGACTGGGAAGAGTGTTTTGAACTGAGATTCATACTGGTATTTACTTCAGAACTAAAGTGCAAGGGAGGGGAAAAATACCACTAAACATCTCCATAAGGTTTCCATTCAACATAATAATAATAAAACAAAACCACCCAGAAACATCTGTTACAGTCATGAGTAGACTTAGCTATTTGCAGCAGCAGCAGCAAAACAAAACAGAAAAAATGAAAAAAAAAAGCAGAAACCAAACTTTGGGGTCAGTCGCCTCTACTATCTGTAACCAATATCCAAGACAATAGAAGTAACTGTGGCACATATCGGTGACAAGGAGACAATATGCACAACAAAATGAGAAAAATTAAAATTACATTAGATTACTGGAAATATGAAGGGTGGAGGCATACCAGAGACAAATATGGCACATGTTATAAGCAATATTAGACTATAACCTTGAGAGACATTTGGATATAATGGAAACAGTACTCAATTTGGGAACCAAGTGTCTGGGTTGGAATCCTGACTTTTCAACTTTCTAACTATCGACTTGGACAAGTGGCTTCCTCTCTCCAGACTTTATTTTCCCTCTCTAAAAAATGAATCTCTTAGATAAGATTACCTTATAAGTTCCTTCCTGTTCAAATCCCTGAAACCAATATTTATAATAATTACCTACTCTATAATTTTGTAAAAATTAAATCATTTATGATTAAATGCATTTTGCTCTTTATCAAATGAATCAAAATTTGAAAGCACTAGATGGCAAGTAGGCAATTCTGTTATTTTAAGAAACTGAGGCCTAGAGGAATTAAAGTGACATATCCAAGGTCCCATAAAAGTAAAGCAACAAGGCCAGGATTCAAACTCTGTTCCTGTGGCTCCAAAGTTCAACATCCTTAAATTCCTTGTTTCTTTCAAAAGTCTGCAAGTCACAATTGCTATATGAAGCATGTGCTGATCTAATGCCCCTCTTACCCCCCCCCCCCAAAGATTTCCTAAGCACAATTTAGAACATATTGTGTATATCCCTGTTTATGGGCAAATGCACTTGCTTTCTGAACAGAATGCAAACTCTGTAAGGGTTTTTGTTTTTTCTTCTTTGTTTTCCCAGCACCTAACCTAGCAAGTTCTGACTCTTAGTGAGCCACACTGGTGGAATGGAAAGGCAACTTTCTAGTTGAACGCTTTGCAGCCACTATTTCAAAAAGGAGGAAGAAAGAAGTAGTGAGATCCAAGACTCCTAAAGCAGCTGTTTGCTTGGCTACAGAAAGTAGAGTATGTCAATCTGAATGGAAATGGGACAGGCTTATTTTATCAATGGGTAGACAAACTGCAAAACCATTCGCACTTCCCTACCCAGTCAACCAAATCTCTCCTCACTAGAAGGCTCCTTCCTTCATGTGCAACTGGAAACTGGTACATTGACTACATTTTCTACTCTTACAAAGCTGTTCATAACTTCTACATCTTGAGTATAATCCTTTCTTTTATGATTCTCTTTCTCCCTCTCCCTCTCTCCTTCTCTCTCCTTCTATCTCTCTCTCTCTATCTCTCTCTCTCTGTCTCTCTTTCTCTATATCTCTCTTTCTCTCTCTCTGTCTCTCTCTCTCCCTCTCTTTCTCTGTCTCTTTCTCACTGTCCCTCTGTCTCTCTCTGTGTCTCTCTCTCTCTATCTCTCTCTTTCTCTCTCTCTCTGTCTCTCTCTCCCTCTCTTTCTCTCTCTCTCTTTCTCTCTCTGTCTCTCTCTCCCTCTCTTTCTCTCTCTCTCTATCTCTCTCTCTCTGTCTCTCTTTCTCTATATCTCTCTTTCTCTCTCTCTGTCTCTCTCCCTCCCTCTCTCTGTCTCTCTCTCACTGTCCCTCTGTCTCTCTCTGTGTCTCTCTTTCTCTCTATCTCTCTCTTTCTCTCTCTCTCTCTGTCTCTCTCTCTCCCTCTCTTTCTCTGTCTCTGTCTCTCTCTCACTGTCCCTCTGTCTCTCTCTCTGTCTCTCTCTGTCTCTCTGTCTCTCTCTCTCTGTCTCTCTGTCTCTCTCTCTGTCTCTCTCTCTCTCTCCTCTCTTTGTTCCTCTCTGTATCTGTCTCTCCCTCCATCCTTCCCTCTTCCCCCTCCCACTTTAGCAAAGTGTCCAATACATAGTAGATGTTTTCAAATGTTTGTTGAATTGAATTGCTAAATTCCCCCTTTCACATTACATTGAAAAATATTTTCTAAATATACTGTTCTCCTGATATTAGATAGAAGAATTTATGGCTAGCAAAGTCAGGTAAGAAGTGCAAATCTGAAATATGGAAATGTAATGAACTATTTGTCTTGTTTTGTTCTCCACATGGTTTCCTCTTTAGAGACCAACAGCATGATAATAATGTGAATGCCTGCAAGAGCTGTTGCACACCAGGTGCAAAAGGGCAGTCCTGAACAGCAGGATTAACATTTAAATGAAGTCATTGAAGCCACAGGACTTTAACATTCACATATACTTAGTTTATGGGATTACATTGCCAAATACCCAAATTTTCTGGAAAGAAAGTAAGCAAGTCAGCAAAAAAAAAAAAGCAAGAAATGAGAAGTATAGAAGGAAAAAGATAGAAGGAAAGAAGGAAGGACAGAAGGAAAGAAGGAAAGAAAGAAGGAAGGAAATAATTCTGTGTACTTTGAAGAAACCTAAAAAATCAGATAGTTCTGTGTTTCTAAAGATATGTGATAGTTGTTCTGCTATAGGCTAAAATCCAGCTATAAATACACACACACACACACACACATACACACATACAAATATAATGATCTAAAAGAAAAGAGGAAATGGCCTTTTTCTTTTTTTTTCACCAAAGAGTAGAGAACAATATGTGTGAAATATTGCACACATCATTAGCCTTGGATAATGCATTAGTTTTACTGAACCAACTTTCTTTTTTCCTCCCTCCCTCCTCCTTTCCTGCTTCCTTCCTTAGTCCTCTTTCCTGATTCCCTCCTTCCTTCCTTTTTCCTCCTTTTCTCTTTCCTGACTCCTTCTTTCCCTTCTTTCCTTGTTCTTTTGGTACAGAAAGGAGAGTTCGGGGCAGTTAGATGGTTAAGCAGATAGAAAGACCAAATTGGAGATGGAAGGTCATAGGTTCAAATCTGGCCTTAGATCTTTCCTAGTGTAAAAATGGAGGTTCCTGAAGTGAAAATAGAGGTTCTCTCCACTGATTTCGTGGTATATCAGTGGAATTGAGTGAGAGTTTCTGGAGAAGGATTAGTATACACTAATTATATGAATATTGGCAAGTCACTTGTCTCCAGTTGCTCTAGATCTTGACCAAAAGGCAGAGAAGTGAAGCTTGACTCCAATTGATTAGTCCTTATCACTCTTATACATTGGAATCAGTACTGCATATCAATTCTAAGACAGAAGGTATTGGTTTAGGGAAAAAGGAAGATAAATGCCTGTGTGGTAGAAGGGATATATATATATATATATATAAAATTTATTTCCTTTTACATATTTATTATTTTATATGTTATTATATCATATAACATGTTTATAGTACACACTTATATAATATTTATATCATTTATTTGTATTATATTTATCTACACATATTTATATTTCTATATATATGAATGAAGGTAGGTAGAAACAAAAAATAGCAAAAAATTAATTAAACTAATTAAGTTTAAGCATATTCATAAAATCAATACCTAGGAATCCTATGCTACATATGATGTTGCCAGAATCTTCTGCCTTAACAAAATAATTCTTAAATATACATTTCTCATATGTCTTCCATTTTTCCGCAAATAGCACTGTTTTAAAATGTATACATATATGTGCTTATTTGCATATATATAACATATCCAGATATATCTCCTTATATCTGGATATATACATATGTGTTTATATTAAGATGTATATATATAAAACCTCAAGATGATTGTGAAAGCAATGCTTATGGGTTCTTGAGACAAATAATCAAAGGGTGTAATCCTTTTGTGCTGGTTATAAGTATGTTTTCTTTATTAAATACTCTAAATGTCTTTTAGCATTTCTGATGTCAGCCTCATGAAAATCAAGCTGCTCCCCCAAATGACTACTTCAGAAAGTCAATTGTTGTTTTTTTCTGTTTGCAGAAAAAATGCATATGCACTCAAACATATTAACTCCTTCTAATAGCAGCCCTTAAAGCATTAAGGTTTTAAGATTTGCAATGTGAAAGAAGGCAACTAAGATGGCTCAGTGGATAGTATGGATAGCAAGCCAAACTTAGAGATGGAAGGTCCTGGGTTCAATCTGGCCTCAGACACTACCTATATGACTCTGGGCAAATCACTTCACCTCCATTGCCTAGCCCTTTCTGCCTTAGAACCAATTTCTAAGATGGAAGAAAAGGGTTAAAAAAAGATTTGTAATGTGTTTTTGAATGCCAGCTCATCTGATCATTGCAATAACTCTAGGGGGGGGGGGCAGCTGGGTAGCTCAGTGTGTTGAGAGCTAGTCCTAGAGATGGGAGGTCCTAGGTTCAAATCTGGCCTCAGACACTTCCCAGCTGTGTGACCCTGGGCAAGTCACTTGACCCCCATTGCCTAGCCCTTACCACTCTTCTACCTTGGAGCCAATACACAGTATTGACTCCAAGATGGAAGGTAAGGGTTTAAAAAAAAAAAGAATAACTCTAGGGGGCTGATGCTACTATTATTCCCATTTTGCATGTGAGGAAATTGAGGTAGGCAAAAGTTAAGTGACTCCTCTATGGTCAAATTCAAATCTAGCCACATGCGTGTCTAATAAATGCATGTGGCTAGATTTGAACTTGGCTCTTTCTGATTCTATGTTCTGAGTTCTATCCATTACAACACCTACCCACAATCATAAATCTTTTCAGAGATATGTTTTTTGTTACTTCTCTAGCAAGTCACCTGATTTGTTTTAAGTTTTCACAAAATTAAGAAAAAGCTATTTCAGCAGCTCTCAGGGGGAAAGTCAGATCTTGCCTTTTCAGACTGCTGAGCCCTCTATTCTGAACAATTAACTTGTAAGTGAAACAATATTGAAATAAATCTGTTTGACTTAACTGATTTTTCTTTTACGGATAATGACTCATCAGAATTAAGTCCAGAGCTAGGATTTTCCCAAGAACTCATTGGGTTTTCCTAGCATATCTCCCAACCCCCATCCCATTCCAACATATACTCCCTGTTTATTGACATAACATATGGTAACCATAATGGATAGAGAAAACCAACAAGAAAACAAAGTCTAAACAAACTTGGGCTTCACCTCTGGGAGGAAATTCAGGGAATGAAGCAATATTTCATGAAAACGCTAATAAAGATGAAAGTTGATCATTAACAGCACATCTGGGAACACTAACCCCTGAAAAATGGACAGTGCTTTTAGCTAGAGAAACCTCAGGGGAGGTGAACTCTCTTGCTGAATATGTTGTAAGCAGGAGGGCATGATCGAGGTGATTGAATAACTCCCAGATTTTGAAAAGCTTTCTAATTAGCAAGGAAATGATATCATGAAGAGCCTGAGAAACTATCAGCTCTAGTAGCAAAAAAGGAGATGGGGAGAAGGAGAGAGAAGAGTACAGAAACAAGGAAGATAAAGATAAGCAGGAAGAAGAGAGCAGTGTAGAGGAGGAGGAGATCAGAAGAGAATTGAGATAAAGGGAAGAAAAGGGAACTGAGTGGAGACAAGATAGTAGATTTGGAATCTGAAAACTTGACTTCAAATCTCCAGCTCTGTGACTATTACATTTTATTTAGCCTGTCCAATCCTCAGTTTCTCTATTTACAAAAAAGAGATAAGAAAACCCATATTATATATTTCATATTGTTGTAGTGAAGAATGATTTACAGATCTTTTCTCGATTGAAATTTGAAATATTGTTTATTATAAATATTATATGAATATATATTATTATTTTAAAACCTCTTTCAACATTTTAAACATTCATTTAAAAATTAGCTCTGAATTCCCTCCCATTCCTTCTGCATTCAGTGAGAAAGTGAGAAATATATCATTTGCAGTTATGAAATTATGCAAAACCTATTTCCATATTATCCATGCCACAAAAATAAATAAGAAAAATAAAGTGAAAAAGTCATGATTCCAACATCATTCAAACCCCATTAAAGCACCTTTTCTCCCATGTCATTTCATTTCATTGAATATCTTCAAATATCTCCAGTTTTCCAGGCATCACTTCCTATAAAGGCATAGTATGGGCTACGCTATAGTCAAATGAACAAATAAATTTAAACTGAAAAACAAGGAAAGTGCATCCATCCTAGATTCCAAGAACCTAGATTCAAAGTCTTTGCCACCACCAAAGGAGCTTCTTTTGCTGGTGGCAAAGAATTGGAAAAATAGAAGGTATCCATCAATTGGGAATGGATGAACAAGTTGTGGTAATTGTAAGGGAATACTACTGTCCCATATGAAACAATGAAAAGGACAATCACGAAAACATGGAAAGATTTATATATGAAGTGATGAAAGTGAAGTGAGCAAAACCACAAGAATGCTGTACACAGTAACAGCAATAATGTACAGTGATCACCTGGGAATGACTTAATTATTTTAAGTAATAAAAGGATTCAGAACCACTCCAATGAACTCATGATGAAAAAAAAGCTCTTCACTGCTAAAGAAGGAAATGATGGAGACTCAATCTATATTCAGTCATATCATTCTTTATTTTATTTTCTTCATGAATTTTTCTCAAGGGTAAGAAATGTTTCCTTTCACAATATGATGATCATGGAAATAAGTATTGTATGATAATACATGGACAACCTATATCATATTAACTGTTATCTTGGGGAGGTGGGGAGGTGTTAGAGAGTTAGGGAGAGAATGTGGATCACCAAATGTCAGAAGACAATTATTAAACTTGTACTGACATGTCATCTGGAATAAATTTTAATTAAAAAATCAAAAAAGAAAATAAATGAGACAAAGTATTTCTTTACTTCTCATCTTATTCCATTTGAATCACAATAGTTTCTACAGCACTCCTACCAAAAATATTAACGGAATTAAATATCAATATGAAATAAGGTTCTAGTTTGTTCATTTTTAATTCTTTATCTTATTATTTTTAATTTTCAATTACATATAAAAACAATTTTGGACTATTGTTTTCTGACATTTTATAATTCAGACTCTCTCCCCTCCCCTTCTCTTCCCTTCCCAGACAAGGCAAATATTCTGACATAGGATATTTCGGTGTTTCCATGTAACACTTATTTCCATATCCTCCATATCCTGACTGAAGACATATATCATATATACAATAAAACACTCATGAAGGAAAAAAGGGAAGGTTGTCATGCTTTGCTCTGCAAGTATGATTAGATCCATAATATGTTAGTATAGGAAATTTCCTGATGAGGAAAGTCCATCGACCAATGGAAAAAAAGTACCTTTTTCACAAAGAAATGGCTTACAGACTGCTTGGGACACTAAGTGGTTAAGAGATATACATGGGGTCACATAGTCAATATCATAGAACTTGTACTCATCTTCCTAGTTTCAAATGTGACTCTATGAACTAAATTACATATCTAGTAAAGATAAAAATTAAATGCAAGAAAATTTGACATATAGATGTAATGAATAAGACCCAGAACATTCATTATCAGTTCAATAAACTTTTTATTTCATTTGTAAGTACTCAATATGTATAAGGAATTGTAATAAATGCTTGGGATTCTAATTTTTTTTTAAATGACAGAGTACATACTCTCAAAGAACTTATAATTTAAGCCTAGCGTGTCTAGCTGCTATCACAGCTTTGTGATTTAGCATTTGATTTACTATCAGAAATTCTGAGTTCAAGTCCAAGTTCTGCTCCTTCCTTTGGAGAGTACAGGTTCTTTCAACAGTCATGATGATTACTTGTCAGGTATATGACAATGGGGACTTCTTGGGTGTATGTGTTGGACTATATTGATGCTGAAGTCCCTTTTGGCGGTCAGACTCTAAGACTCTATAATTCATTAGCTTCTTGACTCTGTTTCAATTATTTGTATTTTAAAAGAACAAGATTTTCTCTTCCATAAAAGGGAAATAAGGTTAATTTTCCTATTTTCCTCATACAGATTCCAAGGAAAGGAAAAAAAAAGTAATTTATATAAAAAACACTGTAAATGCTAATATTGAATGTTTGTTAGTTAGAATCCAATAAAAATGCTGGATGATTTCTACTTACATGCCTAATATCTTAAACCATTTTTAAAATCATTACTTTTACAAATAACTACTTCCACAACAGTACTCTTGTGGTATCTCATTGTTGTGAAGAGATGATTATCTGTTTTCTGAGGACTAATCTAGGTACATTTTGCAGAAGGTCATCATTTCCTGGAGTTGGTCATAGATGAATAAATCTATGTATTTATATATGTATTTGCATGTCTATATATCTATTATCTATCAGTCTATTTGATTAGTAATTTATAAATTTATTTCCATAATTCTTAAAGACTATCTGTTAAGATAAGGAAAGTTTTTTATATGCATTGATGGAACTGGGGAAAAATAGTCTCAGATACTTGGAGTATTAAAGATTGGATAAGCTCTTTTTTGGGGGGAAACACTACCTACCACACCCATGTTCTAGTTTTGACAAATCATACTTGGCAACTTACAAATGACAGTATGCAATTTTGAAGGGATGTGGAGATGAGATGTAGGGGAAAAAGGATTTGATGAATTATGACATTGGGACATGCCATAACCGCTGAGCAGAAGTAAGATGTTCTAATAGCAAGCAGTAATTATATGAGACTATGATATAATTTTGAAAGTTGAACATAGAGGAGATGATGGACTGTACTAGATTACTTGGAAAGTCATCTCTTGGAGAAGATATATCAAGAATCTTATATTTGACTTAACCAAATTGGTCATTATAGGGTCTATTAAACTTATCCCAAATGTTTTAAAGAAAAGGGCAAAGTCCCATATATCATCTATTTTTGTTGAATATGTTCCTGAAAATCCATATACTATAATTCTCATAATAAGAAAGTCATGTAAAAATGTAGATATTCAAGTTTCACCACTTGGATTTAAAGTAATTTTATTACTGCTCACTCAGTTCCCCTGATCATCAAAGGCTCGCCTTCTCAGTAATATTATTGTGCATATCCCATGATATATATTTTCTTCCTAATCAGGGACACTATGACTAAAGCTATTTTCTAATCCACTTAAATCCCTTAATTTTATAGGGCATAAAATGTCTTATAAAAACACATACTATGAGAAAAACAATACTTGCTTTTCTATAAATATTTATTCAGTCTAATTTTTTTCTCATATCAAAGAACTAGAGATAAAACAGATGCCCACTGATGGGAGGGTAGCTAAAGAAATTGTGGTATGGTAGTGTAATTGAATATTCATGCTCTATAAGAAACAATGAATATGAAGTTCATAGAGCTAAACAGGACTTTCTCTGAACTGATGTAAAATAAAGCACAAACAGGAAAATAATGTTACACAATGACTACTCTGTCTCTGTCTCTATCTCTGTCTCTCTCTCCATCTCTCCCTCTTTCTCTTTCACTCTCCCCAGAGGATAATTTTATGGGAAAGGAAGAGGAAAGAGGAATATGTGGAAATTAAAATGATACAAAACAAAGTATACTAATAAAACTCTACTAAAAATTTTACTTCTGAAATCTTAGACATTATTCTTTCATTAATGAAATAAGACTTTTGCCACTTCAGAAATGGGTGACAAGAGACAGAACAATGAACTTAAATCAATATTTAAATACACATCCTATGGCATTCTGAGCCCTCAAGAGTTTGATGAAATCAAGAATTGAAGTTGGAGAATCATGGGATGAAACTAGTTTTCTACAAAAAGACTCCACACTTAGGACCTTACCATTAGAATGCCTTTCTAGTCATTCATTCCCACTATTAATACTTCTTTCCTTGATGATTTTATAAATTTAAAGAATGGCAAAGTAGGTTTTCTCCTTTCCAAAGTAATGTTGAGGACTCTGTCATCATTGTGATCTGGACAGAACCATTTGACTGCATTTTTCCTTTTCAACCTCAAAATGATGACCTAATATTACCTAAGTACTCATAAGGTATAAGACATCCATGGATTATTTGGTCTGATGCTCTTCCTATTCTTAAATACTCTTAGATGGTTTTGGGGAATGACTATGACCAAAATACTCACCATCCCATGGCTAACCATGTATTAAGCTTTTCTGAACTTCCCTAGATAGGTATACAAAAATTAGATATACCATTTGTCCCCATAATCAAATTCAGAGATTATCCAGCTAAGATTGATCTATCATTCAATTCAATTTAATTACTTCAACAGTCAAATTACATAAATATAATTAAATTTTACATATAAAATAAATTTTTAAAATATTTTATTGATTTTTTTTTGTTTTTATATTGCCTAAATTTCTCCTAGGATACCTAGTCTTTCACCAGCTCTGAAAGAGACCATCTATATAGCAAAGAATATTTTTTTTGTAGGGGAGAAGAGGAAGAAAAAATGAAGAAAAGAAATCAATAGTTTTAAAAAAATCTCAAATATATACAATATTACAAATCTGTGAGTCTTTCAAATTTGCAAAGGAGCAGAGTATGCTCTATAATCTCAAATTTGGGTCCATACTTTTGATACATAATTATTAAGCATCTACTATTTGTCAAGAATTTCCTGGCATAATTTTTGGGTTATTAAAAAAAAAAAACAATGAAATAGTGCCTGAACAAAAGAATACATATTTCTCTGGAAGGAAACAAAAGTTCACAGAGAAGTCAAGATATATATATATATATATATATATATATATATATATGTGTGTGTGTGTGTGTGTGTGTGTGTGTGTGTGTGTGTGTGTGTATTAAGAATATTGGAAGTAATTATGAGTGAGATGGAACACTAAAAACTGGGGTTAGGTAAGGTGTCTCAAGTATGAGATTTCCCTTGAGCTGAGCACTAAAGGGAAATAGAGATATCAAGAGATAAAAGTGAGGTTAGAAAATATTCCAGACAGGGGATATTCAGGGATGATGTATTCAAATTCATGGAGGCAGGAAATGGAATGTCATATATGGAAAACACCAAGTAGTTCAATTTAGCAATGACATAGAGTACATGCTTGCTGGGACAGGGATAGTGAAAAATCATTCTGTAAAATCTTATAGGAGCTGTATGTTAAGTGTTTTAAATGAAAAATAGAGGAATTTATTTCACCTAAGACAAAAGAGAGTGACTTAAGCTTCATGAACAAGGTAATAACATAGATGCACATTTTAGGAATATCAATTTGGCATTTGTGTGGAAGAGGGAAAGGCGAGAGAGACTAGAGGGGGAATAAAATCCAATTGTAAGAATACTGCCCTATTCTAGGAGAGATGAGAGGAGTACCTGAATGAATGCAGTCACAATGTAAAGAGAGAAAGGCATGGATAAAAGAGGTGATATGTACTTAAAAATGAGAAATCAAAACAAATGAATGAGTATGGATAGTAAAACAGACCAAAAAATTAAAGAAGAATCCTAAGTTATATACCTGGCTGGATGGAACACAGTTATCAATCATGCAGCCTACAGTACTCCCAAATGTAGCCCAAACCAGATTAAAATGTAATTGGGGGATTATATTTATAAAAATAAATAAAAATACAATAAAACATTGATGATGTTAATATGTAGTTTTCTGAGTCAATATACAGCCCACAGGTATCCCCTTTATATTGCTTAGTTGTGCTTGTTTCTAATTAAGTTTGAAACCACTATTCTAAACAGATGATGGTCCCCTCAACAATAAGAAGAAAATGAGGAGAAATGGGAACTGATAATGACAAGTTGTTGGATTTGACATCCCCATAGCACATCTAAGTGTAATGATTACACCTGCATTTTAGAAATATCACTTTAGCTGTTGAGTAAAAGTTGGAGTGGAATAGGAGAAGACTTGTAAAAAAGTGTGAAATGCTTTTTGATGAATGACTGATCCATTTGTAGACTGCTGAAATACTGTCCCTTCCACTTGATCAACATTTTTTTCTTTCCTGTCTCTCTAGTCACCTCTGCCTCACCACCAAGCTGTGTATTTTGGTCTCTTTCCAGTACTTCCCCTTGATTTCAGTAATTTCTACTTGTTGTTGTTTTTACTAGTGGAAGATTTCAAAGCAAGGTCTCCTTTGGAATTTGGTGTGGCTTTATTTATTTCTCTTTCCATTTATAAGGATGAGGGGGACCCAAGAGTGTGTGGGGAACAAAATTGAGTAAAGTCTCTGCTACAGGGAAAGTTAAGTGTTTGTAGAATGAGAAAGGTGACTGAGTTTTCATAAGCAGTGAAAAGTTGAGTTCAGGGGAATTCCCAGGAAATTGGGAAATGGAAAAGCACAAATGTCCAGACACTTTAAAAAGAGGATCAGGGTATAATGCCATCATCAGATTTTTTCCCACTGAATGAGAGGGGACAGTAAGTCTTCTCAGCAACTCCCCAGCACTAGAAGACAGATATCTTAGTGAATTCTGGGTGCTAAGCCAACCTCTGGAACCTTTCCAGGCAAATTTGCCAACAGGAGAACAGGTTATTTGGTTTATTTGCAATAAAAAGAATAAAGAGGCTATAAGTAAAATTAATTAAAAGTTAAGGGTCCTGGAATTAATCAATAATGCATATAAAGGTCCTGGGTTAGTTTCAAACAAGGGCAATTAGTTATCTAGTCTCATTAGCTTCTACCTTTCATCTCTCCCCCTTCCAGTTTAACCCCAACCCTGCCATTACATCTGCTTTTTTCATTCTTGCTAGGTCAGGAGTTCAGTTGGATATTTCTATTCTGTTCTTCTTTATGACAAACTTTTCAGCAATTCATGAGCATTTCCTGTAATTACCTTAAGCTCACCTTCCAATAGTTGGATGTGTTGAGGTCAAAGAGGAATATTGTCTTTACTTCTCTTTTCTAGAGGATATGAATCTTGAGTGGGGAGAGGAAAATTGGAAGTGGGAGTTTGATCCAAACTTCAGGGTCTAGGTAGTTTGACGTTTGGCAGCAAGACACAAACTATTTCAGGTCACCAGCAATAGAAATTGCCATGAAAGAAAAAGAAAATCCAAGAAACATAGATGAATAGTGTCCAGAGTGTTCACATGATGCAAGTAATCCAAAGTATAACTACACATTATTTAACTTGAGACAAAACAGCTGGGGACAGGGACAAAAACTAACCAGAGGTTGATTTGGATAGTAATCACAAAGGACAGCATGACCAGAAAAGGATGTTGACTGTACCCTTTTCTTAACTGTCCCTTGACCCTGCTGTCTCTCCCTAAGGGCACTGATCAGTGAAGGATCACAACTCAAGAGGCTCAGGGAAAGACTATAATATCCTCACAGGGAGTAAGATTACCCCCCCTGGGGAAATTGCCCTGGCTTCACTGCCCTATTCATGTCTCTGCAAATGATGAAATATATCCATTGATCTGAAAAGATAAGAGGAGGTGGGTAGAGGAAGGGGTCAGCATTTACAAAGTCAAGAAGGAACTAATGACTAAAATAAAAAATATGATGACTAATATAAAGAAATTAAGGGACCTGGACTAATCTCAGATCCTGTAATAGACAGATGAATAATTCAGGAGTCAGTACCAAACCTCTAATTGAAAGTAGTGCATAGTAGTAGATAATTATAAACAAATAAAATTATGAATTAAACATCCACAAAAGTGAATTACTTTTTCATTAATGTTCCTAAAATGTCATCTTTTTCTTTTAGTAGGCCAAATGGATACTAATTAGCTTATAAGAAAAAAAAAACATTACATTAATGTAGTCGAGGCAGAGCCTCCTTTTTCCTTTGTCTTTGCTTCAGACAAAGTTGTGGATTTGTTTGTCTTTGCTTCAGACAAAGATGTGGATTAACAGTAAACATGAAGGAAGCAGGATAACATTTATGAAAAGCAAATTGTGATAAGGTGGGTGCCTATACCCTTGTTTGCCCCTCTTCCCCTTGTTTGGATTTGTATTAAACGAAGAATGTCGGTTAACCTTTGAACACCTGCCTATCCCTGGACCAAGATTAGGGTTCCTGGAATGTGAAGTCATAAATTCCTGTGGGCTTTGCCTAGTGGTTTCTTTTTTCCTATATAAGTTCTGTGGGAGACAAATAAAATTGGCACTATTTTCTCTTTCATATAGTGTCCGTTCTTTCTTTTTTTGTTACCTGTTATTCTCCATTTTTCATTACCCCAAGCAGGATTTCACAGGACTGGCCGACCCTATGGAGGAGTCTTGCACATTAAAATAAATTCTAGGGGAAATACACATCCACATTTCTTAAGATGATAAATTTTAATTAACTTGAACGATGGACATGAAAAACTGAGTTAAACAAAAGACCATTTGCAGATTTGTTATTCCTTTTACAATTTTATCAATCTGATACCCCTTTATTTCTTCATTTCTTCTTCGATAACTAGTGATAACTGGGACTCTTGGATGAAAGGCAGATTGACTTCTCAGGAAGGGCTCTCTCTAATGACTGGCTTCAAGAATTCCTCAGCCCAGTAGTGTATGCTGGGTGTTCAATTTCGTCCTTTTGCTCTCTTTTTTGTCCTATGGATTTGAACACTATAGAAACATATTCCCTAAATATAACACCAACAGATACATATAAATTCTAAAGGCTTTGACCAGTTTAAAGAAACTGGTAGAACAACCCCTCAACTTGTGTAGCTGCCATAGTTATATAAGCTCTGATGAGATTCCCCACATGACTTTATTTCATAGATGTCAATTCATATATGAAGAAAGATATCATGATGGGAAAGCACATGAATTTGGAGCCTAATATCTGAAGTTTGAATTGTGAATTTGCTCCAGATTATCTCAGTGGCTTTGAGAAAGCCAAATAATTTTTCTGTTGCCTCATAAATAAAATAAACACAGAGCTAGATGATCTCCAAAGTGCATTTCAGCTCTAAATCTTTGATCCATTTCCTTTAGAAATGCTAATGCAACATATGATTTATTGATGACAATTCATTTACATTTTAAAGGATATAAATATTATTTAACTTTAATTGTTAAAAGATTTTTTTTACATATTCATGTTGCTGTGACCTAGAATCAGTACAGTGAAGACAAAGGAAGCATAAAGGATTTAAAAAAGGCAATGCCATGACTTCTGAGTATCTTGGTTTGGCTCAAATGCTGAGTATTATAGGGAGCTTGGAGTCAGGGTATGAAAGACTTGGAAACTTTTATTCAATAACCAAAGCAGAACCATTATAATTTTTTAAATATTTTATAAGACTTTTTTTCAGGGCTCATGGAAATTTGGTTGTCCATTCATTCATTTCGGTGGTCTGGTCTGGTCTAATGAGAAACTCCTATCAGTATAGAACAGTACTGGCTCTTCTACTCATGGTCTTAGAAAGCTACCAAGGCACTAAAGGGACTTTCCCAGAATCATATATATGGTGTCAGAATCAAGCTCAAACTCAAGTCTCCTGACATTGAGGCCAATTCTTTCCAGTAACACTGTAGTATGATGATACTGTAACAGTAGCATCAAACTCAAATAGAACTAAAGGCCATTAAAGTATCTACCAGATTTCAGAAGACTAAAGACTAAGTAAAATCATAATTAATGTGTTTTTTTAAGTAACACATCAACATATTAAAATCAGTAAGAATCATACTCTAATCCAGTTCTAGCCAGGCTGGGGACTATCACTGTCTGCCTCATGTTGTCTGACACCTTTATTCTATATAAGGTTTCTGGTTTAAAAAAAAAAAAAAGAGATTCCAGTACTTAGTTTGACTCTATTTTCCACTCAATTTTAGCCAAATTTTGGAACTAAAATGATCAAAATTCCAAATCTCATGAAAATCTATCTTAAAATAGAAATATGTTAATGCAAATATTTCAATGTCCACTTCAAGTTAGTTAATTCCTATTTGTCTTAAATTTTAGAGTGCACTTAATAGCATTATAGATTTTAAGCAAGAAAGAGACATTGGAAATCATTCATTATAATTCAGATTACAAATAAGGAAACTGAGGTCTTGAGCAATTAAGTGATTTGCTTAAGGTCATGTAGAAAAATAGATCAGAGGTGGTATTCAAATGTGGGTTGTCTGCTATGAAACCAAGTACCTCCTGCATCATATTTCTTACGGAAAAAATTCAATAGTGAAAAAAAGGTATGCATATTCAGTGCAGAAACTTGCTACAATGCTTCTTAAATGGCACCAAACCAAGGTTACTAAACCAAGAGGTTTATCCCCTGTTACTGACATCATCTCTAAAGAATATTTAATGGCTCTTGTCTCAGTCTTTTCCAAATAATTTAAGCCCAAGGATAATCTTTCCTAGTGTTTCTTTTACTGATAATGTTTGAATGATTTCTAAAATATAGCCTGGTTAGAAAACAGACATCAAACCATAAGTGGGATTGTGTCATGGTAATTTCATATGAATAATTTATTTCCTTAAATGCAAAAGTGGAATATTAACATCAGACAACTTTTTTTAAAAAATGAACATTTGTAATAACTTAAAAGCACTTATAATTGATTCACTGAATTTGAAATCAAAGAGGTCCTAAGCAAGATCAGTTCCATACAAAAGAGTCTAAATTTTCATCTTGAAGGATCTGGTTTTAATAGATACTTGATTTATTGTTTTTACAACAGTAAAGGTGACAAGCCAATAAAAATATTTGGCAATTCAATTTTTGTTATGCTGGAACATAAGAAACCTAACCAAAGGCGGACACAATGTGCCTCCCAAGTACATATCTGTCGAACTTGAAAGCCAAACTGATCTGTAATCCGCCATGGAAAAATCTACAGTACTGTGGTTTTCCTATAAAGTGGAATTTAGCATTTAGACCCAATTGGAGCAGCAGAATCCAAAAATAAAGAGGGGAGGGGGAAAGCATACTAGAGTAAAATAATTTTTGTTTGATTTAGATTTTTTCTTCATAGTTAAAATACTTAACACTTTTCCTCAGGCTCAAAGACCAAAAATAAATAAATAAAGGGTTGAGCTATTAAAAAAATCTATATATTATTCTTTTGTTAAAGCTTTCTTAAAATGATATGTTATGAAATGTGTATATAAATTTATCTATATCTATATCTACATATATACTTGTTTATTTACCAGGCAGTTTGGTGAAGTGGTAAATGGATCTGCATCCAGGAAGACTAGAGTTTAAACGACATCTCAGATACTTCCTAGCTGTGGATCCTAGGCAAGTTGTTTACAGTTTTTACATCTCAGTTTCCTCATGTGTAGTAAAATTAAAATAATAATACAAACGATGTCCCAGTTTTGTTGTGAGTATCCAATGAGTTAACATTTTTAAAGTACTTTGCAAACCCTAAAGCAATCTATAAATGTGATGATGATGATTATTCAAGTTTCTAGTTAGGCAAAAGTTAAAAAAAGCAATGTTCTAAAGATTTCAATGTGAATAACAGGATTGCCTTGTGAGCTAAGGTTACCTGTTTCAATGGCTGAATCTCATTTTAATAATCCCTTTCGAGAAGGAATCTATTTTTTTTTAAACTTGTATCTAGGTGACAGAGTTTTTAGCAATGTTTGACCTGTAGTTGGAAAGACCTACTTTCTTGCCTCAGAGATTTCTTAGCTATGACCTTAGATCAGTCACTTAAACACTCAATTTCAATTTTATTATCTGAAAAATGGACATAATAGCATTTACTTGTTAGGGTTATTATGGAAATTTGAAAGAGAGAATATATTTAAAGCATTATGCATATCTTGAAATTCTCTCTCTCTCTATCTTTCCTCTCTCCCCCTTTCTATGTCACCTCTCTTTTCCTCTCTTTCATTTTCTCTCTGTTTCTGTCTCTCTCCTCTGTCTCTGTCTCTCTGTCTCCCCTCCCTCTCTCCCCGCCCCCTTACCCTCCTCTCTCCCCCTCTCTCATTTATCTTCCCCTCTCTTTCATTCTCTCTCTCTCTCTCCTGATACAATTATGTGTGTATATAGACAAATATATGTGTGTATATAGACTGATATGTGTGTACACATATACAAATATAGTTATACAAAAAGCTTATATAGATATAAATCTATATGTTGGTTGTTACAATTATTATTCTTTGTTTCATTTTTAAATTTATAATATTTTATTTGATCATTTCCATGCATTATTCATTAAAGACAAAGATTATTTTCTTTTCCTCCCCCCTACCCCCCGTAGCCGACGCGTGATTCCACTGGGTATCACATGTGTTCTTGATTCGAACCCATTGCCATGTTGTTAATATTTGCATTAGAGTGTTCGTTTAGAGTCTCTCCTCTGTCATGTCCCCTCAACTGCTGTAGTCAGGCAGTTGTTTTTCCTTGGTGTTTTTACTCCCACAGTTTGTCCTCTGCTTATGAATAGTGTTTTTTCTCCTAGATCCCTGAAAATTGTTCAGGGACATTACACCGCCACTAATGGAGAAGTCCATTACGTTCGATTGTATCACAGTGTATCAGTCTCTGTGTACAATGTTCTGTGTTTACCCAATTTACTTATGGTTTCCTTCTTTATGTTTAAGTCATTCACCCATTTTCAATTTATCTTGGTGTAGGGTGTGAGGTGTTGATAAATTCCTAATCTCTCCAACACTGTCTTCCAATTTTCCCAGCAGTTTTTATCGAATAGTGGATTTTTGTCCCAAAAGCTGGGATCTTTGGGTTTATCGTATACTGTCTTGCTGAGGTCGCTTGCCCCCGGTCTATTCCACTGATCCTCCTTTCTGGCTCTTAGCCAATACCAAATTGTTTTGATGACTGCTGCTTTGTAATATAGTTTGAAGTCTGGGACTGCAAGACCCCCCTCATTTGTGTTTTTTTTTTCCATTATTTCCCTTGATATCCTTGATCCTTTGTTATTCCAAATGAACTTTGTTATGGTTTTTTCTAAATCAATAAAGAAATTTTTTGGGAGTTCCATGGGTATGGCACTAAATAGATGAATAAGTTTGGGTAGGATGGTCATTTTTTATTATATTGGCTCGTCCTATCCATGAGCAGTTAATGTTTTTTCCAATTGCTCAAGTCTAGTTTTAGTTGTGTGGCGAGTGTTTTGTAGTTGTGTTCATATAGTTCCTGTGTTTGTCTCGGGAGATGGACTCCTAGGTATTTTATTTTGTCTAAGGTGATTTTGAATGAGATTTCTCTTTCTAGTTTTTGCTGCTGAGCTGTGTTGGAGATATATAGAAATGCTGATGACTTATGTGGGTTTATTTTGTATCCTGCAACTTTGCTAAAGTTGTTGATTATTTCAATTAGCTTTTTGGTTGAGTCTCTAGAATTCTTTAAATAAACCATCATATCATCTGCAAAGAGTGATAACTTGGTCTCCTCCTTGCCTATTTTGATGCCTTCAATTTCTTTTTCTTCTGTAATTGCTACTGCTATTGTTTCTAGTACAATGTCAAATAGTAGAGGTGATAATGGGCATCCTTGTTTCACTTCTGATCTTATTGGGAATGCATCTAGTTTATCCCTATTGCAGATGATATTAGCTGATGGTTTTAGATATATACTTTTTATTATTTTTAGGAATGACCCTTCTATTCCTATGCTTTCTAGTGTTTTTAATAGGAATGGGTGTTGTATTTTATCAAATGCTTTTTCTGCATCTATTGATATAATCATGTGGTTCTTGCTGGTTTGCTTGTTAATGTGGTCAATTATGTGGATGGTTTTCCTAATATTGAACCAGCCCTGCATCCCTGGTATAAATCCTACTTGATCATGGTGGATGACCCTTCTGATCACTTGCTGGAGTCTTTTTGCTAGTATCCTATTTAAGATTTTTGCATCTATATTCATTAGGGAGATTGGTCTATAGTTTTCTTTCTCTGTTTTTGACCTGCCTGGTTTTGGAATCAGTACCATGTTTGTGTCATAAAAGGAGTTTGGTAGAACTCCCTCTTTGCTTATTATGTCAAAGAGTTTGTATAGTGTTGGGATTAACTGTTCTATGAATGTTTGATAGAATTCACTTGTGAATCTGTCGGGCCCTGGGAATTTTTTCTTAGGGAGTTCTTTGTTGGCGTGTTGGATTTCATTTTCTGATATGGGATTATTTAAGAATTCTATTTCTTCTTCTGTTAGTCTAGGCAGTTTGTATTTTTGTATATATTCATCCATATCGCCTGGATTGCTTTATTTATTGCCATATGATTGGGCAAAGTAATTTTTAATGATTGCCTTGATTTCCTCTTCATTGGAGGTGATGTCCCCCTTTTCATCTTTGATGCTGTTAATTTGCTTTTCTTCCTTCCTTTTTTTAATTAGATTGACCAGTACTTTGTCTATTTTGTTTGTTTTTTCAAAGTACCAGCTTCTTGTCTTATTTATTAAATCAATAGTTCTATCACTTTCGATTTTATTAATTTCTCCCTTAATTTTTAGGATTTCTAGTTTGGTTTTCTGCTGGGGGTTTTTAATTTGGTCGCTTTCGAGTTTTTTATTTGCATTTCTAATTGATTGATCTCTGCTCTCCCTAGTTTGTTAATATATGCACTCAAGGATATGAATTTACCTCTGATTACCGCTTTGGCTGCATCCCAGAAGGTTTGAAAGGATGTCTCACCATTGTCATTTTCCTTGATGAAATTATTAATTGTTTCTATGATTTCTTCTCTAACTAAACTATTTTGGAATATCATATTGTTTAATTTCCAATTAGTTTTTTATTTCGTTTTCCATGTACCATTACTGATCATTATTTTTATTGCCTTGTGGTCTGAAAAGGCTGCATTTATTATTTCTGCTTTTCTGCATTTGTGTGCTATGTTTCTGTGACCTAATATATGGTCAATCTTTGTGAATGTGCCATGTAGTGCTGAGAAGAAGGTGTGTTCCTTTTTATCCCTATTTATTTTTCTCCATATGTCTATTAATTCTAATTTTTCTAAGATTTCATTCACTTCTTTTACCTCTTTCTTATTTATTTTTTGATTTTATTTATCTAAATTTGATAATGGTTGGTTCAAGTCTCCCACTAATATGGTTTTACTGTCTATTTCTTCTTTCAGTTCACCTAGTTTCTCCATTAGAAATTTGGGTGCTATATTTTTTGGTGTATACATGTTGATTA
Source organism: Monodelphis domestica (assembly GCF_027887165.1). Classification (NCBI taxonomy): domain Eukaryota; kingdom Metazoa; phylum Chordata; class Mammalia; order Didelphimorphia; family Didelphidae; genus Monodelphis; species Monodelphis domestica. The sequence goes on along the minus strand of NC_077231.1, from coordinate 56,532,890 downwards.
GTGATATTTTCTAATTATCTAAAATCCCTTTTAACAAAATATAATTACCTTCCCTATCCCTTTTGATCAGGTCTATTTTTGCTTTGGCTTTATCCAAAATCATGATTGCCACTCCTGCCTTCTTTCTGTCAATTGAGACCCAGAAGGTCTTACTCCATCCTTTAATTCTGACCTTGTGGGTGTCTACCCGCCTCATGTGTGTTTCTTGAAGACAACATATGGTAGGGTTTTGGATTCTAATCCATTCTGCTATTCGTCTATGTTTTATAGGTGAGTTCATCCCATTCACGTTCAAAGTTATGACTGTCACTTGTGGATTCCCTGGCATTTTGATATCCTTCCCTAATTCTAACCTTTCTTCTTCAGCTCTACCTTTTAGTCCAGTGATTTACTTTAAATCAGTCCCCCTTGAACTTCCCTTTCTACCCCCCTCCCTTTTTATTCCCTCCCTTATTTTCCCCTGTAGTCTTTTTAAAATACCCCCCCACCCTCTCCCTCCCTTGTACTGTTTCCCTCCCCACCAGTCTGTTTTTTACCCTTCTACTCCCCTATAGGGTGCAAATCTATTCTCTTCCCCAATGGATTGGATTGTTCTTCCCTCTTTGGGTCAGTTTCAAAGTACATAAGAGTTGAGTATTTCCTATCTCCAACCTCTTTACCCTTCCAGTGTATTGATGTTCTCCCCCCTCCCGCCATGAGCTTCTTTGTGACATGACCTTCCTTCTGCCTACCCCTTAGATCCAAGTGATCTAAGGTTCTGGCTTTTGGGGTGCAGTACCTTTTGATCCTGGTCCAGGAGGAGGGTTCCCCAGGTCTATCCTGTTGTTCAACTTGAATTTTGGTGTCCTAGGGGCACTCTGTTTGCGATGGGTAAGGAAGGGTTTCCGAGGTCTAAACTTTCGCTGCTTCTACGCCGCCATCTTGACGGGAAGTGGTTGTTACAATTATTAAAACTACTTTTACCCTGATCCATCCTATAAAGCTCAATCATGAAGATAGATGCATATGAATGTAAGTATCTGCTTTTCTTGAGTGGGTTGAATAGAAATAAGGAACTAGATCTCGAATAATTAAACTCAAGCCAGCATTTACTTCTTAAATATCTGCTTTGTACAAAGAGTTGTGCTAGACACTGGAGAAAGAAAGTTAAAAAATGAAAGAGCCCCAGAGCTCAGATAATGCAGGCAGGGAAAGAGTGAAACCACAATTTCAAAGTCATTGTCCTGGCTGCTGGTCTCTGGCTTCCCCTTACTGAGTCATATCAGGATGCAGACAGAAGCCTCTACAGGCATCAGCAGCTGAGAACACCCTGCATCATGCTATGCCTCCTACCTTGTTGAAGAAATTCTCTGCAGACAATAGCAGTACTCTGTGGTTTACAAATTTTAGAAAGTAAGGTAAGTAAGGTATGCAGGTTGTACAGAGGATAGAGTGCCAGTTCTGGAGTCAGGAATATCCATCTTCCTGAGTTTAAATCTGCTTTCAGACATTTATTAGTTGTGTAGCCCTGTGGATGTGACTTCACTGTTTGCCTCAGTTTCCTCATCTGTAAAATTTAATTATTATTATTAATTTCCACTTAAAATGCTCAATCTATGCATGTTTGGAAAAATGAACACTAGTATTTATAAAATATTTTAAAGAAAATATAATCCTAATAGAAAATACTATATTTACCAAACAATTTTTAAAAACATAGTCTAATTCAAATTGTTTTTTTTCTTCACATATTCATTCAGTTCCCAGGCATTTATTGACTTGCTACTATTTTTAAGACTTTGTTTTGGATATGAAAGATAAGAAAGACAAAGATGAAACACTTTGATACACTCTTTTGAAGTGAGAAGGGGGAAAGAGGACAATATAAACCAGAAAAAATTAATACACAACACATTCAAATAAATATAAAGTAATTCCGGGGGGAGGGATAGGGCAGCAGCTCCTAGATTGATAAGGCTAGATCTTCAGTAGAAAGAGGCACTTGAACTGAGCCTTGAAGGAAGCTAGAGATTTGAAAAACCAGAAGCAAGAAGACTGTCAGGAAGGAGAAAAAGCTGGCAGACCAATTTATCTAGAACACTAAGGTACAACTGGTCTGTAAAGTAGGGCTAAGGACAGATTATATGAAACTTTAAACTGAGAATAAAGGAATTTCTGTTTTATCCTGGAGCCAAGAGAGAGTCATTCATTAAGACTTCTTGAAAAGGACAGTGGAATGTTAGACCAATACTCTGGCAAAATCGATTTATATCTATAGGGGGAAACGGAGCTTTAAGGAGAGAAAAGAAGTCACCTTCCTCAGCAAGGCTAATAAAAAGGACATAATATTTAGAATAAAAGGAACTAGATTCAAATCCAACCTTGGTCACTAATGATTTGTGCAAATTGGATGTGTCCCTTTTGAACTACAGGTTTTTCACCTATAAAAGGAGAAGGTTCTGCTCTCTATTGCCAATGGTTCTTTCTAACATTGTCATTCTGTGATGCCATAAGAATAGATTTGGAACAATGCCACACTGGGTGTGATAGAGAATCAATTATAGGGAAATAAATGAATTGTCTTACAATGAGTTTACTTGAGATTAAATAAAATCAATTTATAGTAGACCTAGTACCCTTGGTTTTATGAATTCTTCTAATTATGTCCAACAGGAAATGTCAAGAATAACAGGGAAGGCAGATGTATTGAAAGGACCCAAATTTGTTCACCAACTATCTTTATGGCATGTCAATGCTGATACCACCCATCCTATGGGAAGGATAATCAAATCAATACCGCCTTTCCAGGAAGAATATGTCAGCCAGTTGCTCTAACTACATTGGCCATACCTATGATTTTCCTGACTGAAATAATCCTCCCTGACTAGCCTTCCTCACTATGGTTTTTTCCCTCTCCTAGGATTTAAAGAGTTTAAAGACAAGGAACTATCTTACTCTCTGTAGTTGAATCGAAGTGACACAACCCTGTCTGACATAGTAATCATTTGATAAATGCTTTATTCATCTATTCATTTAATTTTTATCATTGTGTCCATTAGAAAACTCAGGAGTGACTGAGTAACGCTCATGAAAAGGCAATAAACTAAAGTGAATAAATGAGATGATACATAAAAAATGCATTTAAAACCTGAAATCATATGAATATTAACTCTAATTAATGGAAGTAATAATTTGGATTAAAATATGATCCAGGTATGATTGCTGATCCTCATAGGTTACACTCTTGCCAGAATGTCTTCCTCAGATTTATAGCATGCTATTTGGACAATACGCAGGGTCTTCAAGACCCTAACTGAGAAAAGGAGTAGAAGGATGGTGCAGGAGAAGAAAAAATGTAAAATATTCACACTTAATAACCTACTATAGACAATATAAAGAGCTACATTTACTTTTGTTTCCATATGCATTATACCATTTTGTTTATATATGTATATATAAGTAAAAAAGGCAGTGAATAGAGTCAGCGCTGGAGTGAAGAAGCTCTGAGTTTAACACATATTGACTTTGTGATCCTGTGAATCTATAAGTTACAGAGAAGTTTCCAACCTACATTGGTAGAGAGTTTCCCCAGCTAGGAGTTCCTTGAACCATAGGTCAAGTTCTTATTCCAATCTCCCTCACCACTCTCCTGACTTATCTCCGTATTCAAGATTATAAGAGAAAAGGAATTTTATTTAGCAAAAAGTATTTCAGTAGCACAAAAATTAATTGTTTAAAACTTTTGTGATTTGAAAACCACTCTTCTTAAATTAGCTGAGATACTATTTCATCTGTGTGTGTTTTTTCAAGTATTACGCTAGAAAAATGTCTAAGACTATACCTTACAAAGAAGATGCTGACCAGCAAGGGGAGGGCAAGTTTCCCCACCTGGGGGTTCTCTCTAGCAACAAAATCCAAGGCTCAGTTCCTATTCCTATCCCAATGCAATCAGCCTTCCTCAAACTTTATCATCAAGTAGTCCTTAATCAAAGGCCTTTCCATCTCACTGGCCTTGGCAGGAACACAGACATGCAGCTCCAATTCCACAGTTCCAACATTTCCTCTTATTTTGCATTCCCCAAGTGTAGTCACACAATCCTTCCTCTGTGAAACAGATAATAGCTCTAAAGGATCAAGCAGCTTCTGCTAGGCTTAATAGCTCTGAAAAAAATCTGTTTCTTTATTTCTTGGCTCTTACTGAGGCTTGATAAAAACAGCCAAGAAAGCCTACTGGTTTTTGATTGCAGAGTTAGTGCCATGAACATCTTAAGAAAATTTGTTGCTCAGTCGATTTTCAGTCATCTCTGATTCTTCTTGACTCCATTCAAGCTTTTTTTTTTTTTTACAAAGATACTGGATGGGTTTTCCATTTCTTTCTCCAGATGAGGAAACTGAGGCAAAAGTTAAGCACGTCAGTACCTGTGGCCAGATTTGAACTCATGAAGATGAGTTTTCTTTACTTCAGTTCCAGCATTCTATCCATGTTGCCACCTAGCTGCCCTTATGATATCATGATTGGTACAGTCTCTATAGAAGTACTTGAACTTAAAGAAGAGGTCAACTTCTGTCTGTTATCACATGAACCCATTTGTCTTAAACTACTGGACAACATTTGATCTTCTGAACCATTTAACAAATGCTAAAAAGATATCTGAATTCTTACCTCTGTTTCCCTAGTTTTGAGAGGATTATTTAACAAGACAATATGAAGGAGAGGAGGAAGAGGAAAAGATTTCCAAATGATTTATGATTCTTCTGTTAAGTCTATATTTTGAACACTAATCATTCATAGTTGTGAAGTTATGAGCATTTAATATGGTGACACTTATTATCTCTATGTGGGCACTTATTATCTCTAATCACTTTCTTGACCCAGTTTCCTTATTGGTAAAAGGAGAGGGCTAGACCATAAGACCTCTAAGGTCTCTTCTAGGTTTCAATATAATTTGTTAGTGTTGTCCAATAACATTTATCTAATACGAACAAGTGTTGTCTTTTCCATTCTATCAAAAAGAGAAATTTTAAAGTTGGATTTCTTTCCTACCAGAAGTAGGATTCTGTAGCAAGGTCACTCTCATGATCTCTTGTGCCCAAGAGAGTTCCCATGCTACAAAAGAGTCTAAGATTCCTTTCCTCAGCTGACCTTTTCTGTAAAGCTCTGGTCTAGATCTTCAACTTTTGGCAATGTGAGAAGTATTTCTGTCTTTATGTTAAAGACGTAGCAGTGATTCTGGTCATGAAGATTGTGACCTCCTTGAGGTCATCCTCTACACTCATCCAATTAATTGCCTTTCTTTGTATTCTTAGAATTTAGCACCATGCCTAACTCTAAGTAGACCCTTAAATGCTTGGATAGAAGTTATTGATGAATGACTGGCTTTAACTGGTTTGAACTAGCCCATTATATCATGTAATAAATTGTTAAGTCTCTAAAGTAATGCTGGGTGGATTTTCTTTCCTGGAGCAATTAATGAACTACTTGTCATTTAAAAAAATTACACAGTTTAGGTTTCATAGCAAAACTCTGTCTTTAAGAAAGTTAAAATAAAAAAAGAACTTACTCTTTCCAATATAAATATCACATGCAGAAAATGTCACTTATAAATATTATAAATAGCCAATTCAACTATGGCTACATAACAAAGGACCTGTCAAAAGGCACTTATTGCAAAAATTTATCTTCTTGATGTTCAGAAAATGATGCCAATAACCCAGTGTGATTCTGAGGCTCAAAAAGTCCTTTCTGTCTGACCTTGAGTCAGAACTCCAAGCTCTTTCCCTTATTTTCTATATCTTTAAAATGAGGATTCTATCCCTATCCAAGTCTGGGACAGAAATGAACTCTTCAAATAAGTTTTGCCTAGTGGAGAAAGAGTTAGCCCTGAATCCAGGGAGACTACAGCTTAAGACCCACATTTTAAATCCTGACTGTTGTGTGACCTTGGCCAAGTCACATCCTCTCAAAGCTCACAGGCAATTCCCTAAAATCATAAATTGTTGATTAGCTGCTGTCTGCAGATATTCCTGTCAAGTAAGTTTCCTCAGCTAGAGTTTTACTAGTTCCTTTCCATGAAAATGAATCAACACAGGTACAGAGAGTAGAAACCATATGTTTGTATGTATGTGTATATTAAAAACCTGTTATATATATTAGCAGAGGCACACTTATCCATAATAAATAATAGGAGAAAAGTATTGAGGAGGGAGTTGAAAGAGGAAAAGGTAAAGGAAACTGGAGGAGGAAAAGCATAGAAAGGAAAAGCAGAACAATGTAAGGAACACTTAAGGAAGTCTGTAACAAGCTTGAATGCTTTCAAGCATACTCCATATGCTAAGATCATTAAATAAAAGCATTAAATTGGATTCACAGCATCAACAACATAGTTGCTTGTCACTGCCAAGAAGAGCATAGCCCGGGACACCAAAGTGCTGACCCCTGGTAGTATATGATCATTTCTGTAACCAACAAATCAAGGGTATGTATGCCTGCCAATTAGCTAAAATCAACAGAACCCAATAGACACACAGCATGAACAACAAAGGAAATCCTGGGTATGAGTGAACCCAGAAAGAGTTCAAAGAATCATCCAGTGGGAATCTCAATTCGCATTAACTTCTGCTTCCATTAGAATTAGTTTGTCAGATTTGTAAGAATACAAAACATTTTCCAATTGACAAATGACCAAAGGATATGAATGGGTCATTCTCAGATGAAATTAAAACTTTCTTTAGGCCCACAGAAAAAATGCTTCCAATCACTTTTGACTCAAAAGGTCCAAATTAAAATAATTCTGAGGTCTCGCTATAAAGTCCTGATTTGTAGCATTTGCCAATTTTAAGGTATGATTAGTCATATTGAAAATTTATTTAATAAACAGCTCTTGTAAACTGGTTTGAACTGACTCTAGTACACCTCTGGATAGTAGCCATTTCTGAGGAGTGACCACATATTCAGATGACTAGATTTCTGTCTACAGTTAAATAATCTCACAAAGACTGGCTAAGACTATGTCTATAAGGTTCTACTTAGCTCTACCATAAAAGGAAAAAAATATGGACCCTTCCTAACTTTGAATTTCTAGGAGAGAAATTCAAAGGAATCTTAAAGAGCACTTAGTCCAAGACCTCTTTTATAAATGATGAAATTGTACATTAGAAAGGTTAAGTGAGATAACAACCATAATAAAATTATAGTAACTGAACCAATCTCGTCCAACCCTTTCCATATTATTAATTGCATTAGACTAAGAATTAGATGTGTGTGTGTGGGCATGCATGCATGTGTGCTTGATGCCCTGCCTCATTTCCTCCTTTAAAATTCTTTTGTTTCTTCAAGCTTACCTTTGGTGCAAATTATCCCCATTGTGAATTCCTCCTCTGAACACTTTCTTTTTTCTGCTTTTATTGCTATAGTGAGCATTCTATACAGTATTAAATAAGAGTGGTGTGCATACTTGCTTTATACCTGACTTTATTGGGAAGGTTTATCTCCATTACAGATAATATTTATAGATGGTTTTAGATATATGTCATTTCTCGCCTTAAGGAAGTCTCTATGACAATGTTTTTAATGATTTTAGAATGGATGGGCATTGTATTTTGTTAAATGTTTTTTATTCATCTATTGAAACAATCATGTGACTTTTGTTGGCTTTGTAGTGACACAGCCAGTTTTACTGATGGTTTTCCCAATTTTGGACCATTGACTATTGTTGCATTCCTGGTTTAAAAAACACCTAATCATGTTGTAATCTCCTGTCATATAATGTTATCTCCTTGCTAATATTTTATTTTAAAAATTTGCATAAATATTCATTAGGGAGATTGGTTTATAGCTTTCCTTCTCTGTTTTATCTCTTTCTGCTTTAGGTATAAATAACATATTTACATCATAAAAAGAGTTTAGAAGAATTCCCTCTTCACCTATTTTTCTAAAAAGTTCATATGCTATTGGAGTTAGTTGCTTTTTGAATGTTTGGAAGAATTTATTTGTGAAACCATCTGGCCCTGGTGTCTTTTTCTTAGGGGGTTCATTGATGATTTATTCAATTTATTTTTCTTTGATGGGGTTAAGTATTCTGTTGCCTTTTGTGTTAATCTGGATAGTATATGTTTTTGTAAATATTCATCTATTTCACTTAGTTGTCAGATTTTTTTGGCATACAGTTGGGCAAAATACCTACTTACATGCTTTAATTTCTTCTTCATTGGCTTGATTTAATTTTTTTATTCATTTTTGTCGTTGGTAATTTTTTAAATCAACTTAAAAATGGTTTTTACATGGTTTGTTTACTTTTCCATAAAACCAACTCCTTGTCTTATTTATTAGTTCAATCATTTTCTTATTTTTAAATTTATTAATTTCTACTTTGATTTTCAGGATTTCCAATTATGTGTTTAATTGGGGATTTTTAATTTGTTATTTTTTTAGTTGTTTTGTTGTTGTTGTTGTTGTTGTTATTGTTGTATGACCAATTCATCAATCTGTGTAACCCCCTATTTTATTAATACAAGGATTTAGAGATATAAATTTCTGGTTAAGTACCATATTGGTCACATCCTATTTATTTTGACATGTCATTTCATCATTATCAATCTCTTTAATGAAAGTATTGATTGTTTTCATGATTTGTTTTTTGACCCAATCATTTTTAGAAAGATTAATTAGTTTCCAATTAATTTTGATTTTATTTTATGCTGCCCTTTGTTGAATGTAATTTTTATTGTGGTATGGTCTGAAAAGTATGCATTTAATATTTCTGCTTTTCTAAATTTGGATGTAATATTTTTATGTTCCTTTAATGTGATTAGTTTTGGGGAATGTGCCATGTACGGCTGAGATAAAGAATTCCTTTCTTTCACATTTAGTTTTCTCCAGAGGTCTATCATATCAAATTTTACTATATCTTTACCTACATAGCTTTTTTTCTTATTTTTTCATTGGATTTATCTTCTTCTGAGAGAGGAAGGTTGAAGTCCCCCACTAGTAATGTGTTATTATTTCCTAAAGTAACTGACATAACTTTTCCTTTAGGAACTGGGATGCTATGCCAGTTGATGCTTGTATGTTTAATACTGATATTATTTAATTATTGATGGTACCTTAAATCATAGTATAATTTCTTCCTGATCTCTTTTGGTTTGAATGAATTTTATTTTTGCTTTGTCATCATCGTGATTGCTATCCTTATTATTGTTTTTTATTTGTTTTACTTTAGTTACAGCATAGTAGATTCTGATCCTGCCTTGTGAGAGTGTGAAACCCCCAACCTCTTCTATGATTATAATAGTATCTGCTTTTTAATTATTTTAATAATATCATGGCCATTAGTCTTTAGTTAATAGTCAAATAACATAGTTTACTTTATAAGAATTATAATCATTAGCTAAGAAAAAATATAGTTTAGGGTGGTATCAAATCTTTTTTACAGGGATTTTTGACCTTAAGCCTATAACCCAAGCATTTCCCCTAAGTCCAATATACCTTGCTCTTGGGTGCAAATAACAGCCAAAGGGAGGTGTCAGGACTACTCTTGGGTGCAAGTGATGGCCATCTAACTGCTGACTCCTAGTATTAAATCATAATTGTCAGCAGAAAACATTTAACCCTGACCCTTATTGAAGAGGTTTTGGAAGGGACAGAAACATAAAGTTACCATCCATAGTGATTATTTTTTTATTTTCCAGCTTAATCAACACTTGCATCATTAATTAAAAACTGCCTATATGAAAGGTTTTACATACATTCTATTTTTAATTTGATTGTATTTTCTGTCACTATATCATCAGATTTTTCCTCCCCAAAATGTATTTTCTCTTACTGTATCATCAGATATTTCTGCATCAAAAAGGCTATCTCCTAAGGCTCTGGGTCTCTGGCTTTGATCTTGACTAGAGTCTGGCTTTATTGTGAGACTGGCCACCTCTCAATAAACCTATTTAGCTTGGAGTTTTGTGCTGATGTGATGCATTTTTACCACATCTGCTCCAAATTCTGTCAGTTCTTGAAGATGCCCTGCTGCTTGAGCTGTTCTGTCCTTTTACCCCAGTGAGATATATTCCTCCAGATTTCCTTTGTTTTGAGGTGATTTATTTTCTTTTTTTGTGTGTATGGAGGGATCAAAGATACAGTGTCCTTTACTCTGCCATCTTAACTCTCACCATTCCAATTCCCAACTCTATATAACTTTCTTCAAATTAGCTTAAATTTACTTGTTTGTACATATCTTTCAGTACAAAGTAAATTCTTTGAGGGAAGAAAGTCTTTTTAAATTATCTTTTTAACAATAATAATATTATTTTATTATGCTTTAAGAATTATAGAGGACTTTATAAATATTGCATTTTATCCTCACAACCATCATGAGAAGTATGTGCTATTGTTTTCTTCATATTACAAATGGGTAAATTGAAGCAGATAGAGTTTAGTTGGTCTGACTAAAATGAAAAAGCTAGTAATAAACTCAAGCTGGATTTGAACTTAGGTCTTCCTGAGACCAGATCCAGTTTTCTATCTATTATGCCATATAATTGCCCAGAATATAGCATATCTTGAACAATATAGAGGCAAAATAAATGACTGCTAGATTTAATTTCACCCTGAACCAAAGGATTCTTTTGTATCATAACATATATAATAATCATTTTGTACAAAAATAAAATACTAACCCCCAAAATATCTTTAAAATGAATATTGTTGAACAACATCAATGTCATGTCTTTATTTTGTTTTAAAACTACAACTCTAAAAAAATTACATACTACCTTTCTTATTAGCATTCCAAACATACATGAATCCAGCCAGCTGATTCATAGTTAAGTCACAAAAACATTCTGTAGTTTGCTTAGAAGGTAATCTAAGAAAGCTTGGAGATACTTCATAAGCAAAACAGCATGAGCTGTTGCTACTAGAATAGGGGCTCATGATCCCATGTCTCCTGGATCAGGAATAAATCACACAATGCAAATTCTACTCTTCAGTGCAGTCTGTCCTTTATTTCCACATTAAATCCTTTCTCTAAGTATTTTTCACAAAGTTTTCCTAGTATGGGGTAGAGAGAGCATAGTAGGATTGGTCAAACAACTTGTTTTCCCTAGGACAAACTCACAAAAAGAGATATCTTTCTCATTTGACAGGCAAAATTGATCATCATCAATCACCTCTTCACATCACTGATAGAGATGAACAATGGAACCAGGACTACTTTCTAGATTCTATTTCATTTGTAATCAGAAAAAATATATATTTAATTCTTAGTTTCCCAACTATTAGAAGATAATAAAAACTTGTTTTATTATTTGATTTGCCATTTTTTAAAGGAATGTCCCCTTTCATTCTCTCAAGGGTGTCCAGTAAGAAGATTTTGGTAGCATTTCACATCTTAGAAGTTAGCTCTGAAGGAAGTAACATTGACCATTTTCACTAATTGCAGTGATTCTGTGCTGCTTAACACCTTGGAAGGATAATTGTGGTCATATGAGAAGGATACAATATTTGGCTATCTTTCTAAAAGGACCTTAATAACACTTGAATCATGTGATGTCAGAGAAAAGAACAGGTTTAAGAAGAATATAATAAGCAATCTTTATATATCTAAAAGGGAGGGTAAGGTAAGTGAAACTCCAAATGAGGAAGATGAATGTTTTCTTTCAAATGAAATACTATTCTCTTTATTCTCTTCTCTCTCTCCTCTTTTCTCTGTCTCTCTCTCACACATTCACACACAGAATTTAGGATGAATTTAGCATGGATTTGAGCTGCACAAACCAGAAGCAATGTCCACAGATTGCTCCTCTGCTCTGTCTTTGCCTTCTTCATCTCGTCTCTCCCATCCTTCAGTTTCGGTCACTTCTTGGTTCTTTTTTTAATGCTTGGAGAGCAGTTTTAATTGAAAAGTCAACTCAGCGATAAATGGTTCCCTTTAGAGTGTTTACACTCCACTCATATTGCTCCTTTGCACAGATGATTTCAAAACTTTCAAGAAGTTGCTCCCATCGTTTGAACTACAATGCTGTTGACATATTGCCCAAATGAACAAAAACATTTTATTTGGCTGAACTTACAATGAAATAAAACAATTTTCAAAAACATTCTCTTTAAATTATCCTGCTGTTACACAAAAAAAGTCATTTCAGTTTTGACATATGAACAGTATTAAAATGGCATATGAATAGTATTAAAGTACATGTAGAACAGTTACATTTGGAACTGATAGCAGGCAAAGATGTATGAGGAATAATCCAAGAACATAAACCTTTAAGTCGGGAAAACAGCCCAAATAAAACAGGCTCTCCTCTCTTATTACATCCTCTGATCAGTAGTCTCCCATTACAATGCAAACCAGCCCACTTTCTGAAAAAGAAATAGCTGGTGCTACAGGGCGACTAGAAATAATGAAAAAGTGCCTTCAGAAAACATAAGCTTGTCTAGAGTCACATGTATTCCCACATGCATGTATGTGTACAAGAGTATATATCTTAAGCTACATGTAGCTTTGGGGCACATACCAGATAGATACACGACACCTCTACAACATGTATGTACGTAATCCTGGGTGCTACACACATGTGGACAGGTACAGATCTGTTTATAGATTTAGCTATACTCTCACATGCATAAAATGTGCATGCACACACCTGTATATACATGTTTATATATGTTAATGTGTTCACACACGTTTGTGTGTATGTACATAAATTACACACTGAGGACACATGTTTATATTAAGGAATGCACATTCATAACCTTATGTATACACACATGTGTGTGCATGTATATGCACTATGTGACCAAAATCTGAACTGGAGAAATATGGGCATCTATAGCGTAAATAACATAGAATCAAAGCCCACATCTCTGGCAAAAATGTTGATAGAGTCTTACTCATCAAATAGGATCTCTGGCTTCTTGTTAACCTTTAAGTTGAACTGTCTTAAAATGACCAACATGACCTCATTTGCCACAGAGACATTTATTGATCTTTAACAGACAATATTGGAGACAAGGGAATTACATTTTTTGTATTTAAACACTTAATTTATATAATTTTTTAAAAAATTAGCACTCTTCAGCAAATATCCTGTGAGGGAAGAACCAGTAGCTATTATACCTAGAGTAAAGAATATCGGACTTTGTGTATTAGTAGCTCATGTTAATCATCACATTAACAACCCCCGACCTGAGAACTTTCTATCTTACTAGCTATGCCCTCCACCTAGCATCCCACTTCTTGCATTCATACCTTTGCACATGCAATTAGAATGCATTTCCTTCTTGCCTTCACCTTAGATTTAGATGTGTCATTTGACCTCAGTTTCTTCATTTGTAAAATAGAACATTCCAGGCCACCAGCTCATAGAATATTTCTACAGGAATTCTTTTCATTCCAATTCCATCCTCTGTCCTATACCTGCTACCAACATTCTCCTCTTTCTTAAGGGACTATCTGTTATATCTCCTGCCATGGAACAATATAAATTCCATTAAAAAAAATACTCTAGTCTTTAAGTCAACAGCATTTAGCATATGCTTTGTATTGCATGGTAGGACTTTATTAAAGGTTTCTTTTTTAATTGAAAAAATTGAGTTAAATCTCCCAAGACTACCTCTCATCTGATAGACAAAGTGTCCTGGGTTTGTTTCCTGTCATATAAACACCAAATGAAAAATAAAGTAACAGAAAAGAATATCTCCATGAACTAATCTCTGATGGAAGACTTATGTTCTTCTACTTAGGGCCAAATTGTCCTTTCAATTCCTATATACTCTGTGGGTCTTAACTCTGAAATGTCTTCTGAAATGTTTTTCTTGTTGATACTTCTGGTTTCAGGTCACTTAACTTGGAATATCCTCATTAGTCCGATAATTTGTTGCCTCCCAAATTCTTGAGATATCTGCCCAGTTTCAGAAGCTTCTTACTCCCCTTACCCAACTGGAAGTGAGAAGATCCTGAAACTGGGAAGATATCTCAAGAATTGGGGAGGCAACAGCTTACCTGACTAATAAAAATTAAGACCATAAGCTTGGTTCACTCAGAATTGTCAATTACTGGTTCCCTCTCTGATCTCTCATTTTTTCCTCTGTTAGTGATGTACGAGGATGCTTGTATAACCTACCTCATAGGATTTTTATGAGGAAAGGATGAATCAACTGTATATGATGATGCAAATTAAACTATACATCAAGGTGGATATACATCTGTGATTCCATTGTTATAGGAAACTCAGGTGAGGGGATCTCTTCTACCAATGCATATTAGCACCAATAAGGCAAGTGTCTTATCAAAGTTGATATAGTAAGTATATGTAGAAAGTAAGAATTAAATCCTGGTCTTTTTGCCTTTAAGGCCAGCTCTCTATCCATGCCACTTTGTTGTCTCTCTCCCAAAACGGAAAATTATTAGAGAAGTTATTAAGTTACCAGTTGATAAATGGTCAAAGGATATTAACAGGCAATTTTCAGATGAAGAAATCAAAGCTATTTTTCTCTTCATATGAAAAATGTTCTAAATCACTTTTGATTAGAAAAATGTAAATTCAAATAACTCTGAGGTACTACCTCATACCTATCAGTTTCATCAATATGACAGAAAAGGAAAATGAGAAATATTAGAGGGGATGTGGGAAAAGTGGGACATTAATTCACTATTGGTTGAGCTGTGAACTAATCCAACCATTCTGGAGGCCAATTTGGAACTATTTCCAAAGATCTATAGAACTGTGCATTTTCACTGACCCAGCATTACCACTACTAATAAGACTGTATCCCAAAGAGATGAAAGAAAGAGCAAAAGGATCTATATCTACAAAAATACTTATACCAGTTCTTTTTGTGGTGGTGGCAAAAATGGAAATTGAGAAGATGTCTATCAATTGGGAAATGGCTGAATAATATGTGGTAGTGTGATGAAATGTTACTGTTCTACAAATAAAGATGAATAAGGTACTTTCTGAAAAACCTGGGCTTAACGTGGACTGATGCAAAGTGAGGTGAGTAGAGGCAGGAGAACATTGTATAAAGTAAGAACAATATATGATGACCAATTGAAAATGCCTTTTCTATATCCAGCCATAAAAAGATCCAAGATAATTTCAAAAGGCTTGTGGTGAAAAAGGCTATCCA